>NC_089228.1:47097570-47700228 GCF_963924675.1 Phocoena phocoena | reverse complement strand
GGGGAGGGATGACCACCTAGGGGAGGGAGGCGATCTAGAGCATAGAGAAAGGACTAGCTTCCTTGAGCCTGGAGGAATTCACAGCCAATTATGTTTGAGAGGGGTGTGTGTGTACGCATGCTGATGAAGAATCTCTCCCCACCGAGCCTCCAAAGCACCTATACGAGATTTCACCTTCTCAGCCCTGTGCTCCACGTAACATACATCTGTTGGTCTCATTTGAGGGTAAAAACAGACTTCTTGGCTCTACCCTTAATGCTCATCACTAGGTCTGACTCTGAGATCTGTAAGACTGATAGCTCTTGGCAACTTAAGAAAATGGGGCTTCAGAGTTCCCATCTACTTCTGGCAAGACCAGCCCAGAAAGAAGGGAGATGACCCCAAGGAAAAGGAAAACCTAAGCCAAATCTGACAACAAAGGGTAGTCACTCCTCTCCTATCAGAAACCCTGTAGAAAAAAGTGGGAGGTAATTTATTTTGAGGGCTGGAATTTAATTGGGAGGGAAAGTTTTTATGAGTTGGGGAAGGAACTGATCTGTCTAGTAACCTACTAGGCTCACAGGATTTGTGTAGGATCGGGGGTCCTGAACCTGGGTGCAGATTGGTGGAAACCCAGACCTGGAGATGAAATATAAGCAAAAATGTAAAAAGTCATTTTGTTGAATGAGGAACAGAAAAGCATGTTCCGTAGAACTTGGTTTGCTCATGTAAATAAAATGTTTGGTATATTCACTTAAAATACAAATACAGGAAGTTAGGTCACAGGGTCCCAGCAGCCAAGGGTTGTCAGAGGCACGGAAGGCAATGTAGTTACTGTCCTGTTTTGCTGAAACAGAACAATGCGCATCCAGATCCTTATACTGGAGTTCGCCTCCACCTTTGATCACACACATTTGTGACCTGCAGGTTTTACTTGTCTGTAGTGGCTCATTCCCCTTCTAAGTTTTCAAAAATACTGAGGCCTAAAATGGAAAAAATTTCACGTGTCCTAGATGATTGTAACATGCAGCCAAGGTTAAAAACCACTGCTGTAAAACGGTGGGTCAGTGATTCCCAAACCTGGCTTTATATCACAATCGTCTGGATAGCTCTTCTGAGCTCCCTATGAATAGAAATCTCTAGCCAGGAGATCACAATCAGTCATGACTGAGTATTCATTTACGAGGATAAATATACAACATGTGACTCAAACAGTTTAACCATCTTAATGGTCACAAATCCCAGCTGATACCTTTCAGGAAAGCACACTTTTGGCCTCTTGGTGGGTCAGGGTCACGGATCTACCCCAAATCTTCAGACCTGCTCACCCTCTTCTAAGCCTCCTGATCATGCAGGGGGAAAAACCTAACTTGTTCCTAATCTCAGCGGAGACATGTGGTGTTACCTTTGGGTCTTTCCACTCCCAGACAGGGGACAGAAAGAGTCACTACCAGGGTCTGTGAGGGCATGAGAATTTTTTTTTTTGCGGTACGCGGGCCTCTCACTGTTGTGGCCTCTCCCATCGCGGAGCACAGGCTCCGGACGCGCAGGCTCAGCGGCCATGGCTCACGGGGCCCAGCTGCTCCGCGGCATGTGGGATCCTCCCGGACCGGGGCACGAACCCGTGTCCTCTGCATCGGCAGGCGGACTCCCAACCACTGCACCACCAGGGAAGCCCCGCATGAGCATTTCTGATTCTTACTTTTGAACTGTATTGATGTTTTTGTATTTGTGTCTATATGATTTAGAATGAAACTGGGAGAAGTTGTCACACATGCTTTGATGAAAGACTGTGGTTAAAGGGGGAAAAAAAAAGAAGTTAATAAGCTTTCTTGTGTATGCCTTGTGTATGTGAAAGTGCTCTGTAAACTACAAAACGCTATGCTAACTAATATTTAGTCTTGTAGAAATGACACAATAAATGCGTGGACTTATGCACGAGAGGTGCCCCCAACTGCTTTCACCAGGTATAGCATTTATGATAAACACTCTTGCTTCCTGAGAGCGGGAGTGGAGACAGACCCAAAAATTAGGAGACTCAAACCCCAGCCTTAGATTTGCTGCTTGCTGGGCACACTGCCTAAGGCAAACCCCCAAATCTGTCACCTCAGCTTCCTCACCTATATATATATATACCTTTTCTATATACCCTTTTCTCAGGCTTTCCCACAGATCTGGGTGGGGTTACAGGTGGTGAGACATGGGATAAACATAGAAGAACAGAGGAAACCTGGATTTAGGACCTGGGCCTGAATACAGGCTGTCACTTGTTACTTGGTCTTGTGTTAAATGACCTCTCTCAGGTAAAGGGGGCAAACACCTCTTTCAGTGTTACAAGGATTAAGGTAATGATCTATCTGAAAGTATGAGGTAAGTGCCGGGTATCATGACTCTACACATGAAGGTACACAGACAAAGAATCAAGTTCTATATAAATACAAGGCAATATTATTACATAACTCTACCTATTGCATAGTTGTAGAAATTGTTTTTCGGGAGTAAAGGCTCAATGGTAACAAAGGTATCTTACCTTAGCCAGTTTCTTCATCCTTCTAAAAGTGTGCATATTCCAATACCTTTGAACTTCTAGAAAAAACAAATGAAGACCTTAGGAATCCCACTCTGCTTCCTCCCTCTCTTTTCATTTCCCTCTTGGCTCCTCTCAGAATTAGAAGGGCTCCATTATTTCTTCTAAAGACCATCCAGAAAGTGACAATGACACCCAACTGAGCCCCCTGCTTGGGCCTGAGCAGAATGAGAGCAGAGACAAAGCGGGCATACCTCCAGGGAAGCTTTATTCTCTGATGCCTCTATCTGGAAAGGGGGCTGCTAGCAGCGTCTCACTCAAACGGAATGCAATGGCAACTGGGGTTAAGTTATGGGAAGAGCTGTTGACCTTAGCAAAGGGACACAGCCCAGCAGCGTCTGTGGCTGTCTCCATCAGTCCTCAATTGCTTGGCCATGCAGACTGGGAAACGGTCAGAAGAGACTCTCGTCAGAGGTCCCCAGAGCTTTACCACACCAACGTTCATGAGGTACAGATGATGAGGGAAACGAATGTTTCCTACTTCCATCCATGTTAGGAGCAGTAGATGGTTAGTAGGGTGTTTTTGTTTTTTTTTAATTACCTAGGGAATGGAAAACCTATAAATGTTCATAGGTGAGTTGTTGGTGAACTGCTACCCCAAGTGGTTTCCTTAATGAGTCGCTGCTTAACCCAAAATATTAGAAAACGAGGTTCAATGCTCTGGAATTCCATCAGGCAGACCTCCACCAGTAACCTGCCCGTTGCCCAAGAAATTACCAGAGTTTTCAAAAACAAAGTTAAGTGAAAAATGCCTTTCCCCCAAAGGGATCTTTATCACTGAGCTCTGTATGATCCATTTCTAAGAAAGCCACATTCCACTTCAGACACCATGACCACTTGGGGCACCAAGTGAAAAACAAAATCCTTGCCTTGAGGCCTTCGTTTTCATTTTCTTTAAATTAGCCTCTGAAATGCCCCTCTTGTGTTTCGCACTGCACTCCTGAAAACTATTACTTTTAAGGACAGAGCAGGCCTCTTTTCACCAAGGAGGAGAAAACAGCCAAGAGGTGTCTGACTTGGGAGGGGGGCAGGGGCAGAGGTTCTGACTGGCGCCTGGAGGTCTCCCTCGTCCCTCTATGTGCTCTCAACGAGATGGGTTCTGTGGTGGCGCATGAGGTGTGAGTTGGAGATGAAAGCCGCGCCGCACTTGGCACACTCGTAGGGCTTCTCCCCGGTGTGGGTTCTCTGGTGCACGGTGAGGCTCGACCTCTGCCGGAAGGCCTTGCCACACTCGCTGCACGTGTATGGCTTCTCCCCATTATGGATCCTCTGATGAATCAGCAGGTACGAGCTGCAGGTGAAGGCCTTCCCGCATTCGTTACACACATACGGAAGGTCCCCGCTGTGAATCCTCTGGTGCACGATAAGGCAAGAGAGTTGACTGAAGGCCTTCCCGCACTCGCTGCAGTCGTAAGGTTTCTCCGCGGTGTGGATTCGCTGGTGCACGATAAGGTGTGAAAAACAACTGAAGGCTTTTCCGCACTCTTTGCACTCGTATGGCTTCTCACCAGTATGGCTTCGCTGATGCACGATAAGATTTGCACTCTGTGTGAAGGCTTTGCCACAGTCATTACAGGCAAAGGGCTTCTCCCCGGTGTGGATCCTCTGGTGGACAATGAGGTTTGAGCTTCGAGTAAATGTTTTCCCACACTCGTTACATTCATAGCATTTTTCTGTAATGTGGACTTTCTGGTGCCGGGCAAGTTGTGAGCTGTAACTGAAGGCTTTCTCGCATTCACTGCACTTAAAGGTTTTCTCTAAGGAGTGGATTTTTTGATGTACAGTCAGATTTGAACTCTGTGTGAAGGCTTTCCCACACTTTGAACAAACATACGGTTTCTGTCCAGTGTGGATTCGCTGATGCACAACAAGGTTTGCGCTCTGAATGAAGGCCTTCCCACACTCGTGACATTCGAAGGGTTTCTCTCCAGTGTGGATTCGCTGATGCACTACAAGGTTTGCGCTCTGACTAAAACCTTTCCCACACACGCTACATGTAAAAGGTTTCTGCCCAGCCTGGCTTTTCTGATTTTTAACAGAGCCAGAACCAAGGCTATATCTCTCCTCAGATTTGTGACACTTCTGGTCTTCCTCTTCTTTGAAGTTTTCAGGTATGTGACAGTCCTTCACTGTCACTTGTCTGAAATCTTTCTTTTCCGTCTTTATTCTCTGCCTTTTTAACATGTTCCCTTTTTCACAGCCTTCTCCTAATTCAGGTCCTGGAGGGTCAACTTTCTGGATTCTTCCTGATATTATGAGAGGTTTTTCTGCTTCATCACATATCTCAGTTTTTGGAACCAATAACTGTGGGTTCTTGGTTTCAGCACCTGAAACAGCAAACAGAAAAAATAAATGTCAGATTTTTTTGGCCTAGAAAAAGAATAGGATAGTCAAGTCATAACGGTCAGGAAGTGTGTGACTTCAGCTGTGAGCTGCAGGTCATGCAGCAACTGCACAGGGGAATCTAATGTCCAAAGACATCCTACTGGCACAGGCCAGGGCAACTCTCCAGCCAGTAAGATGAGTGGGTGGGACAGGGATGTTGTGAGGCACAAACCAATACTGGGCAAGGAGGACAGCCCAGTTTGGTTGCCAGGCTAAGGCCATCACAGTCATTCAGAAAGAAGGGCAATGTCAGAGAAAGGGAATGCCTGAGCACTGGATACAGCAAAGCCCCGAATGCGACAACAACAAAACACCCTGAAAGGCTTTTTCTGGTTATTTCTATTACTACTGCTCTGATTTCTCAATCTACTCCACTCTTCTTCCTGCAGTTTAAAACTGCTATTACATCTTCTTTTCTTCCTTCTTATCTTACTTTCTCCCTGTTACCTCTTTCCCCTACTGCCTCTCCACCCTTCCTTTCCTGGTTTTTATGTAAAAATATTTTTTGTTTGTGAAATATTCTGAATTTTTCTAGATGTATAAAGGACATAAAAATAAGTTATGCTTAAAAGCTTAAAAACTTGGCTTTAAATGTATAAACTTTAATAAATTCAATATTAATAAATACATACCAAACTGTAGATAAAACTCACAAACATTAACTTCAAAATTTCCAAAGTACTTTCACGTATATTATACAATTTTATGATCAAGATGAAACTGTTCTCCTTCACTTGTATGGAAGCTAAAAAAGGGCAAGGCTGTTCTTACTCACTGCTATATCCCTAGCGCCTGTCACACTGCCGGCACCCAGGAAGCAGGCCCCCAACGAATCCTTTATTTACTGAATCAGTGCACCCCACTTTATAGAATAGGAAATGGACGTCCAGAAGAGAAAGGGTTTGCTCAAGGTCAAAGAGTTATCAGAGGTAGGGCAGCAACTACACTCGTGACTCCCTCTCAATTCCTAGAGCTCAGTGAGCTCACTATTACCTATTTTTTTTTTTTTTAATATTTATTCATTTGGCTGCACCAGGTCTTAGTTGTGGCATGTGGGATCTTCATTGCAGCGTGCAGGGTCTTTAGTTGCGGTATGCAGGTGCTTACTTGTGGCCTGTGGGATCTAGTTCCCTGACCAGGGTTTGAACCCGGGCCCCCTGCATTGGGAGCTCAGAGTCTTAACCGCTGGACCACCAGGGAAGTCCCTCGCCATTACCTGTTACAACAGAAATGGCTCGCAGAAAGATGAGTCCTGGCTAGGAATAGCAGAGAGAGAAAACAGTGGCCATTCCTGGTGGATGGGGGCAGCTGCTGGAGTTAAAACTACAAATGACTGACTGATAAAGCAAGGAAACAGAAAAGAAGTGATACAGAGGGGAACGCTCCAGAGACAATGGAGTAGAAAGCAGAAAGCGGGAAACAGAAGCTGCTGAGAGTTTGGGGAATTAAAGAAGAGACAAGAAAATGAAAGGTGGCAAGCCTAGCCTTCCCTACAACACTGGTTTAAGAAACTGACTTGGTTTGCAAATGCCTGAGTAATTGGCTAGGGAGGAGAATAGGTTCAGGATATTCAGGCACAGCCCTATACCCATAGCATATGAGTACCAGAGGGGCCTTGGCAGTCATCCAGGGATTGCTTCCACAACACAGGACTCATGGCTACCACACTGTTGACCCACAGTTACATGTCACTCCTTCACAGGCAAGCTTCCGCCACTGCTAGCCAGACACATCCTGAGTCCCAGCTTAGAGAACCAGGTGATAAGCCAGCCATCAGTAGCCTCCATGAAGACCTAGCTTTAAACTTCATCATGGCTGACGCAAGTGCTTAAAATCCTCTAGAATCTGCACAAAGATCTATGAAAACAGAACACCTCCAGGGCATTTCCTCAAAATATCACCACAAAAGGTGACCCTTCCTACATTAGCCAGCTTCTCTTGCAGGCTCACCAAGCTACAATAAACACGAAGCATACTGAAGAGGACACGTGTCTACACAGGTGAATAAATATGAAACTTGCTGAACAATAAATGTGATTAAAAGGTAAATTTGGAGTTCACCTGTGTTTATCTGGTGTCTTGAGACTGTGTGCAAAATAAGCCATTTCCTGTGACAAATGCATAGGCATCTTTCAGTATTCCTCTGTCCAGCCGTCCCTGACACTTTCAACACCTCAATACTCTCTGTTGCTGAGGTTAGGAGACGAGACCACCAGTCTCTGAAAAGATTTTGAGAAACCTCAATGGTCATATTCCGAATTGAGGTTGAACCTCACCTAGACAGGTCATGCTCCCATGAGTCTCCAGTAGCTCCCTCTTGGCCAGAGTCTCTGGTAATGAGGAGCTGCCAGGGGTTGATGCAGCAGACGCCTCCTGTGTTGGTTTCAGGACGACAGCCATGTCCCAGAACACGTTCTGACCCTAGAAACAAGCAGGCACAGGTGGGTTTATGAGGAGACTGTCACTGGGAGATGGTACAATTATAGCTTTGAGGTTGAGAACATAAGCACCCGTTCTTGGAGACCGTAAAATAAAAAATTTTTAAAAAGAAAGAAAAATACCAAACATTTAAAGATAAAGAAAGGAAAAGGAAGCCAGAGTCTTCCCTAATTCCCAAGGTGGGGTGGGCAGAGAAGCAAGCCTGTTACCTTCCTCCTGATCATTTTGATTTCATCTCATTGTCCACTTCAGCACCCAAACCTAACTTGCCAGTGAGAGCACAAGACAAGAGAGCATATGGGGAGATTCTCCAGAGTACACTTTCCCAAGGTCTAAAGATCAAAGAAGCAAGGTTCTAATCATATTATTACAGAGAGGCTTTGGGGAACCTCAGGCCTCATTTGGCTAGTGATGGAAAGGTGTGTGTTTGAAAACATACAGCCTCACAAACTCAAATCGTGGTCTGCAGATCAGCAGAATCACCATCACCTGGGAGATTGTGAGACCTGCAGAATCTCAGACCACACCCCAGACCTCCTGAATCAGAATCTGCATTTTAACAAGATCCCCTCCCCCACATCCTGGTGATTCCTATGCATATTAAAGTTTGAGAAGTACAGGTTAGAGTTATCAAATCCTGCAGGAATCACCTGAAGAGTTTTTTTTTTTAAATACAGAGGTCTGGGTCCCATCCCCCAGAGATACTGGTTTAACTGACATGAGGTATGGCATGGGTATCATGATTTGATAAGAAGCTCCCCAGGTAATTGCAAACTGTAGCACAGTTTGAGAAGCACTGGTTTATAGAAAGTACCAAGTGTCACATCAATAGAATAATATAATGTTTCAATTATATTGCAAAAGACTAGAGGCCAGAGCCCTCACCAGACAACAAGACTACAGATGTGGGAGCAGAGGGATAGGGTCCCCTCTGAAATCACTTGAGATCTTTGGCTGTCTCCTTCCTCCTTCCTCCCAGACCATTGTTTACCTTTTCCTCCTGTTCTGATACATCGAAGCCTGTCTGAGGACACTCCCCAGGAGCCCAGACTTTGATGTTTTCAGAATGCACTTGTTGGCTGGATGCCTGACCCACGAAGGTTTCCTCCTCTTCCTCTTCCTTTTTCACTGTCACTGGGCCCCAAGGGGCCAGGGTCATGGCCTCTCTCAATTCTGTAGTCATCCTCTCTGCTCAGCAGGGGAACTCCTACAGCTGGGGGCTGCCCAGCAGAAGTCAAGCCCCATCTAATCTTTAAGTCTCAAAAGCTTCTTCTTGAGTTTCTTCCCGGGGCCAGGATGAGTAATGTCTACTGAGAAATCAGAAAACACTGTTAGCAGTAGAGCAGAGGTTTGCCTGGATGCCACCAAGCCCACAAGCCAATTTCACCAGTGTCTAGGCAGCAGCCACTACCGCTACAGGGTCTGCTCTCCTCCTCAAGAGGATGGAAGGAGCTGTAATGTATACAAGCAATTTATCCCCATAATAATCACATTACAAGCACCTTTATATAATATTTATTGATTTTCCCTCTGATTATAAAGTTAATATATTTTAATTGTAAAAATTTAAAAAATACAGAAAATGATTAAGAAAAATTACCCCTGGTTCATCTCCAAAGAGATAATCACTGTTTATTAAAGAATTTAAGATATTTCTTTTAAGGAAAAAACCTCCAACCATACTGACAATTATGACTTAAACTTCTGAACTATGGTTTCTTTTTAAGAAAGGACATTACAATCCAAAGTTTTTCGTTTGCTTGGTTCGTTTTTTTTAATCACCAAGGACAAAAGCATGAACAAAAGACTGCAACCTGAACTGTTTGCTTTTTGAACTCAATTTCTATGTTTCACAATAGTCTTAGGTAGATGTTTCAATATAAGTACATATAGCACCACCTCCTTCTACCATGGTACTCTAAGTTACAGCTACATTATAATTTACTTAACCAGCCCCTATTTATTTATTTTAAAGTATTTATTTATTTGGTTGTGCCAGGTCTTAGTTGTGGCTCACTGATTCCTTAGTTGTGTCATGAAAACTCTTAGTTGCGGCATGCATGTGGAATCTAATTCCCTGACCAGGGATCGAACCCGGGCCCCCTAACCACTGCGCCACCAGGGAAGTCCCCAGCCCCTATTTATTAGCCACTGCTTTAGTAAAAGAACTTTTGTTTCCAGTTTATTTTCTTAATAATTGTTAAGATTCTTTTCATGCAAATAGTTTTTTTCTGCTGCTGAGTTATTCCTTTACAATAGTGGGATTGCTGATTGAAGGATTTTATGAGTGACAGGTATTGCCAAATTGCTTTCTTTTTTTTTTTTCTATTTTATTTTTTAAAATATTTATTTGGCTGCGCTGGGTCTTCATTGCAACATGCACATCTTTTAGTTGCAGCATGCAGGATCTAGTTCCCTGACCAGGGATCAACCCGGGTCCCTGCATTGGGAGCGAGGAATCTTAACCACTGGACCACCAGGGAAGTTCCCCAAATTGCTTTCTAAAAGGACTGCACCAAATCATACCACCACCAACTTAACAGTACCCCTGTATCATAGCCAAGCCAACAGATTGTTTTTTTGATTTGTGAGTAAAATAACCTTACCATTTTAGTTGATTATGAAGAAATTGAAATTTTCCTATTCCCCTTTAGATGTCTTATTAGGGAAAAACGTGCTACATTTCATTAAGTCCCTTTTTGCTGCTACTGAAGTGATCACATACTTTATCCTACATTAACGTACTGGCAATTTATTGTATACACTGCATCTCTTCAATAATGCAATATTCTCAGTCCTGCAACACATCTTAATTCTGGAGAATTATTCTTTCCATTACTAGCTGAATTCTACCAGGGAGGAAGGCCCTTAACACTCGTTTCACCTATCTATACGCAAGATTGCCTACTTTGAGTATTGTCATCACACTGCTGATCAAACTCTAATCGGCCTCCAGCCCTAGACAGCAAAGTCTCCTAACAAGGGTTTCCTTTCAATGTCCTTTCCCTAGTTCCAAACGTGGCAACGCATCTCCTCCTTCTCCAGGCCCCACGCAGCCCTGTTGTGGGGTCGACCCTGGCCCCTTGGGCGGTCCGTGTCCAATCTCCCGCGTGCTAGGCCCCCATAAGTAGGCGAGAGCCGAGTTTCCGAGGTGGCGGGGCGCGGAGCCACCTCCGGACAGACAGGGTTAGGATCCCCGAGGGGAGGACGAGGCCAGCGGACCCTGCGATGGCCCCTCCCTCACCACCGACGTTCGCGCCCAGGCCACGCCAACCCCGCTCACCATGCGCGGAGAAGAAGCCCGGCCGGAGCTCGCGGGCTCTGGAGCAGAAGGCAAGCGGCCGCGACCCCTGCGCCTACCGGCGCGAGAACAATGAGCGGACAGGAAGTGCCTGGGGATGGGCTTCCGGCTCCCCAAGTCGCCAGGCCAGCCTCTCTAGGAATCTCGGAGGTGCTGTCTTCTCGTTGGGTGTCCAATATCGCTACCGACCAGTGATGGGGGCAAAAGCGATTAGAGGAAGAGTGCAGGTGGATTGGGGAACTGAGCCTCAGAGCGCGGGGCATCCCTAGGTCGGGTAAGGCCACTTAACCGAGGCGCGCACCCGACAGCCTGAAACTACAAAGCATCCATCTGTGGAAGACCCTGATAATTTTGCCCTAAATGTTCTGGAAATATCAAACAGTACAGAGAATGGTACAACGAATGCCTGTATCCTTCTGTACTCAACAATTAACACTTGCTATGTTTGCCTTACCTCTCTATATACTGAAGACATTTTTTTAAGTTGTAATCATCAAAACACTTCATTCCAAATACTTCGATATGCATCCTTCAGTAATAAGAATAATCTCCAAACTAACAATACCATCATTACAGGTAGGAAAATTAACAATAATTCCGTGAAACCATCTAATAACCATTTTCAAATTTCCAACTGCCCTAAAATATATATTTCATAATTTTGTTTTTCCACATCAGTTTCACACACTGCATTTGGTACGGCTTTTCAGTTTTGCTTTTTATTTTGAATTTACAGATTCACAGAAAGTTGCAAAGATAATACCCCTCAACTAGTTTCCCCCAATGGGTACATCTTACATAGTTTAATATTTTAAAAAATCAAGAAATTGATATTGGTACAATGTGTGTGTACACTTTGTCATTTTATCATGTGTAGATTTGTGTAACCACCATCACAATCAAGATATACAACTGTTCCAACACCACCAAGGCCTCCCTAAGTGCTACCCCTCCCTCTTCCCCTGCTCCCTCCCACTATTCCCAACCTCTGGCAACCACTAATCTGTATACTTTCATCTGTATACTTTTGTCATTTTAGAATATTATATAAATCTGGCCATACATTTCAGATTGGATTTTTTTCACTCAGCATAATTCTCTTGGAATACACTTGAGTCACTGCAGGTATCAATAGGTCATTCCATTTTATTGCAGAATAGTATTACATGGTATAGATATACTGCAGTTTGTTTTAACCACCTGTTGAAGGATATTTGTTTTAACCACCAGTCAGATCTTGACTATTACAAATAAAACTGCTTTTAACAGTCACGTACAGGTTATTTTGTGAACAAAAGTTTTCATTTCTCTGGGATAAATGCTCAGGAGTGCAAATACTGGGTATATGGCAAGTGCATGCTTGGTTTTATAGGAAACTGCCAAATTATTCCCCCGAGTGGCTGTAACATTTCTCATTCCTGGCAATGTAAAAGATTCCGTTCCTTTGCATCCTTGCCAGCATTTGGTGTTAAAACTTTTTTTAAAAAAGCTGATAGCTGTGCAGATTTTTAACTTGCATTTCCCTAATGGCTAATGATGTTGAACGTCTTTTCATATGCCATAAATATCTGTTCATGTCTTTTGCCCATTTTCTAATTGGATCTATTTATTACTGCTGAGTTTTGAGAATTCTTTAGTCTAGATACAAGTGCTGTGTTGCATATGTGATTTGCAAATATTTTCTCCCAGTCTGTAATGCTTTTTCATCCTCTTTAAAGAGTCTTTTGGAGAGAAAATTATTTTGACGAGGTTCAACTTATCATTGTTTTCCTTTTATGGAGTATGCTTTTGATATGTCTAAGAATTCTTTGCTTAGTCTTAGTTCCTGCTGTGATTTTCATTTTTTGCCTATGGCTATCCAATTGCTGCAGCAGCATTTGTTGAAAGGCTATCTCTCCTCTACTGAATTGCTTTTGCACCTGTCGAAAATCCATTGGGCATCTGTGCGTCTATTCCTGGCTCAGTATCTTATGGCTCTTTAGTATCTTTTAAAAACAACCTTCTCCTCCACTTTTTATACCTTTCATTATGAAAAATTTCATACATATACAAAAGCAGTACAATGAACTCTCAATATTCACCCAGCATCAACAATTATCACCCCTCCCTTTTTCACCGTATCTTTTTGAAGAATCCAGTTTTCTTTTTATTTTTCTTTTATAGCTGGGCCGCTTGGCTTGTGGGATCTTAGTTCCCCGACCAGAGATCAAACCTGCGCCCTCAGCAGTGAAAGCAAGGAGTCCTAACCACTGGACCGCCAGGGGATTCTCCCAGTTTTCTTACACAATATCCCATGTTTGAAACTTGTTTCTCATGGTGTCTTTTATCTTGTTCCTCTGCCTCCTGTATTTCCTGTAAACTGGCAATCAGGTCTAAGAAGCTTGATAAATTCAGGTTATACTTTTGGCTTTATTGCATTACATGCGGAGAGGCACATTATGTGAATTGTCTCAGTCTTAGCAATGTTACATTTTGTTAAACTGATTAAGAGGTAAATGCCAACTCTCTTCATTGTTAAAGTACATCTTTCCCTGTGTAATTATTACATAATCCGGGGTGATTCTTCTGTATGGACATAAAGCATCTTCATATTCATTACCTCATAACAACTTGGTGAGGTAGATATTCTTCCTTCTGTTTAACAGATAAGGAAATCGAGGCTCCAAGAAATGAAGGCATTTGTCCAAGGAAGAGTGGCAGAATCTGACTCACAGGGTCTTCAGACTTTTAACCTGGACCCCTTCCAGTTTTCACTCTTGGTCCCTTCAGTCTGAGGAACCAGCCCTCAAGGAACTTTGGGGTTGAATTAATAACACTTATTATAATCAACACACAACTTCAATGCTGCTAGTATTAGAAAACACAATCCTAATATTAAGGTATTTATACTCCAGTGACAGAACTGGAGTTCTGAGAATTACAACATAAAATTATCAAATAAAGAATATAGGAAGAAATAAATTTACAAATGTACAAAAGGGTACAGACTGAATGAATGATTGGTTCACTGGGAGTAAATGGGCCTGACCACTCAGAGGTGGATTCTGAATTGGTTTAATCAGAGCTTTGAAGGGCTTGGCTCTGTGTAAAAAAACTTATGTAGTAAGTTGAATGCTGGGACAGAATGTTGTTTCTTAAGTAACAAGCTATTTGTACGTCAATAATGATGAAATGCTGATTAGAATTCAGAATGACAGTAGCACGGATAATCAGCTCAAGGGTTGGGGTTAAGGATTTTTTCCTGTCAACAAGCAACATAGGACTGTCCTTCCATTTTGATACTCTACGTCCGCTAGTTTTAAAATCCAAAAGTTGAAAAATAAATTGTTTTTCTTGGCATCATACTAATAGCTGGACATACTATTTAATAAGCCAGTATTTTTTCCATTAAAACTAATATATTATCTATTATCTCCCTTAGACATTTAAAAAGCTGTTTTAAAAAGGTCTTTTTAAAGTACAAAATTCCAAAGTTAGCTATCCACCATACTTCCTCTTACTATAAAAATGAATCTTTTGAGGTGCATTAAGTCCTAATATTAACTTAATGAACAAGCATTACATTAGGCCATGTTCTAGATTTTGTTCTAGATCATGTTCTTTTATCCAACTTTATTGACAACTAAATTGTTTCATAAAGTACTTTCACATGATCCTTTTACTGAATGCTCACAACAATGCTATGAAGTAGGCATTATACCAATATCTGATTGACAGAGAAACTGAGACTTAGAGGCTGACTTAATAACATCACAGAGCTAGTAAAAGGAAGAGCCAGGACCCAAACCTAGCTTTTCTGATTCCAAATACAGTGTACTTAAGTTGTCCTCAAACAGCAGACTCTTGCCCATCCAACTCCATGTTTGATATGTCTTAATCATACCGTCTGTAGAGACTTTCTCTAGCAGTAATACTACCTTTAAAATGTACAATATATATATACCTTTTCAAAAATGTACACTTTTTAATACCAAGATATTTTTGCTATCATTTACAATGACACCATTACATCTTATAAAACATAACCCAATTTCTTCAGAATCTTTGATCGCTCCAAGGTCCTTTTCTAGGTTCATAACAAATGGTTTGGGACAGAATATTTAACTAGAATTTGGCTTATGTTTTTGTAGTCTTGAAAGTCTAGATTAACTTTCTTCCTCATGCAACATACTTGTCTATAAAGGGGTGATCATGATTTTTTTTTCCTTATAAAAACCATATGCTGCCATTTATCCAACAGTTACTTAAGTAGGCAGGGATTCTATTCCATTTGACACGATACTAGATTTTCTGAATCTCTGTCTTGGACTCACTGGCATTTTGGAGCCAAGAGAATTCCTCCGCAGAATGGATTTTTTGTTGAAGATGAAGGTTTGAAGTCTGAGAGAATTCTTTTTCAGACTCATCACATTCACAGTTTTTTTCATCTGTATGAATTTTCTGATGTACAGTAAGGTTTTTTCTTTGCCTAAAAACTTTACTACAATCATTACACCCATATGGTTTCTCCCCGGTGTGGATTCTCTGGTGGCCAACTAAATTCCTCTTAGAAGTAAAAGATTTTCTACACTTCTCACACTCATATGGTTTTTCCCCAGTGTGCATTCTCTGATGTACAACAAGGTTTTTATTCTGACTGAAGTCTTTTCCACACTCATTACATTTATAAGGTTTCTCTCCAGTATGGATTCTTTGATGTACCATAAGATTTCTACTAGAGGTAAGGACTTTTCTACATATATGACATTCATAGGTTTTTTCCCCACTGTGAATTCTTTGATGTTCAATAAGATTTCTGTTGTAAGTAAAGCCCTTCCCACACTCATTACATGCATAGGGCTTCTCACCAGTGTGGATTCTCTGATGGGCTATAAGGTTTGAGCGGTAACTGAAGACTTTCCCACAGTCATTACATTTATAAGACTTTTCCCTTGTGTGAATCCTCTGATGGCCAATGAGGCTTTTCTTCAGAATGAAGCATTTGCCACACTCATTACACTCATAGGGTTTCTCACCACTGTGGATTCTCTTATGTTCAATGAGGTTTCTGTTAGAGCTGAAAGCTCTACCACACTCACTGCATTCAAAGGGCTTTTCCCCGGTGTGGATTCTCCGATGTACGAGCAGGCTTGAATTGTAACTGAAAGCCTTCCCACAATCCTCACATTTGTAGGCTTTCTCCTGTGTATGGAGCTTCTGATGGACCATGAAACTCTTGCTCATAATGAAGGTTTTTCCACATTCTCGACATTCATAGGGCTTTTCCCCATTGTGGAGTCTCTCATGGTCAATGAGGTTTCTGTTAGAACCAAAGACCTTGCCACAGTCTTTACATTCATAGAGATTCTCTCCTGTGTGGAACCTTTGATGTAAAATGAGGCTCTTTTTCAGAATGAAAACTTTCCCACATTCATTACATTCGTAGGGCTTCTCCCCATTGTGGAGTCTCTGATGGTCAAAAAGGTAAGCACTCTGAGTAAAGGCTTTCCCACATTCAGTACATTTATAAGGCTTCTCTCTGCTATGCATCCTCTTATGGTCAATGAGGCTTGACTTAGAAGTGAAAATCTTCCCACATTTTTTACAACCAAAGGTCTTCTTTTCTGTGTGAACTCTCTGGTGTAAGAGGAGGCTTTTGCTTCGAATGAAAACTTTTCCACATTCTTTACATTTATATGGGTTCTCTGTGCTGTGGAGCCGCTGATGGTCAACAAGGTAAGTGGTCTGGGCAAAGGTTTTTCCACATTCATCACATTTATAGGGTTTTTCCCCCGAGTGGATTCTCTGGTGCAGAATGAGGCTCTTCTTCAGAATGAAAGCTTTCTGACACTTGTTACATTTATAAGGTTCTTCTCCTTTGTGGAGCCTCTGGTGATCAATGAGGTAAGCATTTTGAGAGAAAACTTTGCCACACTCATTACATTTATAAGGTCTCTCTCCAGAATGGCGCCTTAGATGTATAATAAGGCCTGAGTGCCTATAGAAGCCCTTTCCACACTCCTTACATTTATAAGGTTTCTCTCCAGTGTGGATTCTCTGATGGTTTAGAAGGTAAGCACTTTGAGAGAAGGCTTTCCCACATTCATTACATTTATAAGGTTTCTCCCCAGAATGGTTCCGTAAATGCATTAGAAGGCTTGAGCGCTGAATAAAGCCTTTTCCACACTCCTTACATTTATGAGGTTTCTCCCCAGTGTGGATCCTCCGATGGTTTATAAGATGAGAGATTTTATTGAAATGTTTACAACATATATCACATTTATAAAGCTTCTTTCCTTCAGTGCCTATTAAACTTTCAGAAAAAGCTGAATCTGAAGTTAAGCTTTCTCCAAATTCCTTCCACTTTTGGCCTCGCTTTTCTGGTGGAGTCCTTTTCCTCTTTTCTCGTTCACACAGGGAAACTTTCTTCAGTGTATCTCTTTCCCTTGTTTCATTTCCCCACTGACTTGCTAAAACTTGCCATTCATACTCTTCCTCAAAGTCAAGAACCTGGGGAACATTTCCTTGAAGTCTTTTTGATGCTCCTTTCTGAGAATCTGCTCTTTGAGATAGGCTTGACTTTGATGTCACCTCCTCATTCTCAGTCATGGTCTCCCACTCTGGTAAAAGGAATTAAAAATGCAAATATTATCATATCCCTGTGTTAGTGAGAACAAGATCTTCAAATGACTTTAAAACAAGCTAGAAGGAAACTTTCATATGCATACAAAAAGGAAAAGACTTTTGTTAAATGAGGGTATAAAGCTGAATGCTAATGACAGAATGTTGTAAATGGATTAACATAAAATTCATTCTGAGATACTTCTAAGCTCTTTGCCTTCAGGGAGCAGATGTAAACATAGAAAGGATTCTGAAAAAACAGATGCAAGAAGAATCAGAGAAAGAACATGGGATCTTTCGTAGGTGGTTCACACCTGAGGCTCAAGAAGTTGGATGGGACAAAAAGAACCATTTGGCTTATAAAGAGCTGTCTTTTTATTTTCTTCTTGCTAGGAAGATGGGAACTCTAAAAGAAAGAAAATATACCTAAAAACTTGGAAGACAATCTTTAATTTGTGAAGTCAAGTGTATAAGCACTTTTTAATTACTTGAAAGCAATTAACCTACAGGGAAAAAAAACCCATGAAAAAGCAACTTAATGCTTAGAATTCTCCTTCCAAAATTGAGAAACAGAATTTTAAAATTCATTTCACAAAAATATCAGGTTTGGTTAGACTCCCTCACTTAATTAAATATAAAAGAGAAGAAATACAGAACAAAATGAAAAAACATAGACATTAAAAACGATGAAAACATCTATAAAATAATGAGGCTAAACTAGTTAACCTCTTTTCTACTCTAACATCTCAAATATTTTAAAATGTGAAATTATATATATTTTAAATGTTTTGGAAACTTATTTTCACCATCCAAATGTGAGAAAAATTATGAACTAGTTCCCCAAATTATCTAATAAGTAAAATTATGTAAATAATATTAACATTATCTTCTATTTGAGTATAAAAACACTATTCTTCTCCCTAAATAGAAAAGACATGGGAAAGGAGTGTAACTATTTTACTCTATTATGAACTTCTTTAAACTTTAAGTTTATGAGAGTATGAAAATGGAAAACATCCAATAAATGTTAAAGTGAACTACATTCTTAGGTCAGGCCGTCATATCTCATCTCAACTGTCCCTCTCTCTGGAGTTTGGGTAGGACTGCCCATCACACTACACTGCTTCACTTGGCAGTAGGGATGGGCATGTGTCTTAGGCCTATCCAATACCAGTACTCCAGTTTCCTTGTCCACAGTGATTGTATCAAGACTGGTTTCACAATTTAAGCAGGATGCTGGTGGAAAGGAAGGTTCCCTTTCTTTAAGGAAGTAGAAGTGTTTTAAGGAATAGAAGTGTTGCAAGTAGTTAAACTGAGATGGAAAATCGTTAAGAAGTGAGCAACTTTTATATACACAGTAGCTAATTAGCTGGTTAAACGATCTGAAATTTTAGTATAGAAATCAGACTATGTACGGGCCTATTGAGCTTTAAGGGACTTGGGAGAAAAATATGAGAATGAGAGAGGAAGCTGGTTACCTTCTGCAATCTTTGGTGAAGCCTGCAAGAAAAAGACAGGGTTCCCTACCTCCAATACTGCCCACTCCTCTAATCCATGTCCACTCCATTGCTAATTATCTTTCCAATAAGTATATTTGATCATGTCACTCACCTGCTCAAAACAAATAACCCTTCACTGCTTATAGGATAAAGCACAAATGACTAGAACAGCCCAAGAGTTGCCTTCACCCTATATCTGCCTATTTTTCTGGCTTCACTTCCTGTTAGTACCCTTTATGCCCAGAGACTCTAGGCATGGAAAACTACGTAGAGATGCCCAAACATGTCATGTTTTTGCTTGCTTCTCTGTCATTGCCCTTGCCCCTTTTTCTCTTCCCAAATTGCTCTTCCTCGTCCCCAATTTGCTACCTGCCCAAACCTACAGCCTTAAAAACTAAGTACAAAAGTCACCCCCGCCCCCGGAATTACCACTGATCTTACAGAAATAAAAAAAGGATTATAAAGGAATACCATGAATGATTCTGTGCCAATAAATTGAACAACTTAAGATGAAATGGCTAAAATCGTAGAAAGACACAAACCACTAAAATTGACTCAAGACATAGAAAATCTGAATAGTGAAATTAAATCAGTAACCAAAAAACTACCCACAAAGAAAACCCCAGGCCCAGACTGAGTGGCTGAATTCTACCAAACATTAAAAGAATACCAATTCTCTTTTGACAGGGCGAGAGAGAGTCATGGACATATACACACTAACAAACGTAGTAAGGTAGATAGCTGAGGGGAAGCAGCCGCAGGGCACAGGGATATTAGCTCGGTGCTTTGTGACAGCCTGGAGGTGTGGGATGGGGAGAGTGGGAGGGAGGGAGACGCAAGAGGGAAGACATATGGGAACATATGTATATGTGTAGCTGATTCACTTTGTTGTGGAGCGGAAGCTAACGCACCATTGTAAAGCAATTATACCCCAATAAAGATGTTTAAAAAAAAAAAAAAAGAATACCAATTCTTCACAAACTCTTCCAATAAATAGGAAAGGTGGGAACACTTTCCAACTCATTCTATGAGACCAGTATTACCTAGATACCAAAACCAGGCAAAGATATGACAAAAAAAGAGAAAACTACAAACATATCTTATGAATACAGACATAAGAATCCCCAACAAAGTATTAGCTAACTGAATCCAGCAACATATAAAAAAGAATTATACACTATGATCAAGTGGGATTTATCACAGGAATGCAAATGCTGATATAACATCAGATAATCAATTAATGTAATATACCATATCAACTGTATAAGGGACAAAACTCACATAATCATCTCACAGATACAGAAAAAGTGTTTGGCAAAGTCCAAAACTCCTTCATGATAAGAACACTCAACAAAGTAGGAATAGAAAGGAACTTCCTCAACCTGATACAGGACACCTACAAAAAATTTAAAGCTAACATCATACTTAATGGTGAATGATTGAATGCTTTCCCTCTAGGAGCAGGAACAAGTAAAGGATGTCTGCTCCTGCCACTTCTACACAACAGTACTGGAGGTTCTAGCCAGGTCAATGGGGCAAAAGAAAGAAATAAAAGGCACCCAGATTGGAAAGGAAGACATAAAACTATCTCTATTTGCAAAATTTGTACATAGAAAATCCTAAAGAATCTACCAAAAAACTATCAGAACTAAATAAGTTCAGCAAGGTTGTAGGATAAATATCAATATACAAAAATCAGTGGTATTTCTGTACATTAGCACTGAACAATCAAAAAACAGGAAATTAAGAAATAATAGCATCCGGGAATTCCCTGGTTGTCCAGTTAGGACTTGGCGCTTTCACTGCCAGGGCCCAGGTTCAATCCCTGGTTGGGAACTAAGATCCTGCAAGCCACACGGTGCAGCCAAAAAAAAGAGACCAATATTCCAAAAGTTAAATGGGCAAAGAACAGTACTAAGTAGTTCATAACATATGAAAAGATACTCAACCTGACTAGTAATGAGGGTGCTCATGAAACCAAACTGAAACAGCAATGAGATTTCATTTTTTCACCCTCTGTAAATCCTTCCCTAAACCATCCACCCCTCCCCCACCCTCCCAGTTCTTCCATCTAACCAAGCTCCTACGTGCTCCCGCACTCATGCATACTTTTATTATATAACATTTGCCACACTGTATTGTAATTATTTGTGTAAATGTCTTTTACTCCAACTTGAATGCACTTTATGGCAGGGGCTAAGTTTGATGTGGGAGATGCTTAATATTTCTTGAATAATAACCTTCAAATCCTATTCCAATCTCTTAAATGAACATATACAAGTCTTTTACATATTGAAGAAGTATGTGCAAGCTATCTGGGGGTCTGCTTTTCTACCAGCTTATCAATGCACAGAAACTGAGTGCACAAAACTGTCAAATACGATAGTGTTACAGTCTACCCCCAGGTCAAAACACCATGGGCTGTGTAGTACTTTGTCTGGGGGAATTTGGTCGTGCCCAACTTTTAAACATTATAAATCCTTCGTGGGGACGAGATTCTTTAGACACATTACTTATTTTCCCTCTTTCTGAACCATTTCCTTAAGGTAGCCTCCTCAAGTCAGAATTACTAGGTCAAAGAGCATAAACACCTTGGTATCTGCTTGCCCAAAGCCCTAACAGCATTGCAGTTAGAGCATATCTTACTTATTAAAGTTGATTCAAACTTCTCTTCCCTTAAAGAGTTGGAATAAGGAATTACATTTTCTTCTTAGTTTTTAAATTTCACTCCAAATTTAACTCCTAGACCCATGTGGAATTTATTTTGGCTTACAGCGTGAGGTATGGATCCATGGTGAGTGTTTTTCATAAAATTAATCAATTAACCCATAAAGCATGTTTTAAAATTCTTCAAAGAAAAGATGAATTATTGAGTAAATAGCATTAGAACTACTGAAAGCCACTTGGGTTAAAAAAAAAAAAAACCCAAACATACAAACTGGATTCCTATGTCATTCTGTATATCAAGATAAACTTTAGATGGACTAAAGCTTAAATGTAAAAACGAAACAATGAAAATGTCTGAAGAAAATACAGGTGATTTAAAAACTAATAATTTTATGGAGAAGGAGACCACAAAGGAAAATATTGCTGTTTGACTACATGAAAGATTTTCTAAGACTTAAAAAATAATGATAATAATAATACCACTGAAAGGCAAACAAATGGGAAAATGTGTAACATGTGACAAAGGGTTAGTAGTTCTAATAAATAAAAGAAATATGTAGAAAAGATATGAATAAGCAGAAAATGACCAATAAACATGATAACACTAATAATCAAAGAAATGAAAGAAAAATAAACAAAAGATAGTATCCTTCACCTAGCTAGCAAAGTTTTAAAACAGTGACCAGGGCTTCCCTGGTGGCGCAGTGGTTAAGAGTCCGCCTGCCAATACAGGGCACACAGGTTCAAGCCCTGGTCTCGGAAGATCCCACAAGCCGCAGAGCAACTTGGCCCATGATCTATAACTGAGCCTGCGCTCTGGAGCCTGTGAGCCACAGCTACTGAAGCCCGTGTGCCTAGAGTCCATGCTCTGCAACGGGAGAGGCCACTGCAATGAGAGGCCCGCGCACCTCAATGAAGAGTAGCCTCTGCTCACCGCAACTAGAGAAAGCCCGTGTGCAGCAACAAAGACCCAACGCAGCCAAAACAAAACAAAAACAAAAACAAAAAAAACCCAAAACAGTGACCAAATCATAAGCACATACAGGGGAAATGGGCCCTCTTGTACTCTTTTTGTAGAAGTGTAAATTGGTACATCATTGATAGAAAGCAGTTTGGGAATATGTATCAAAATATAAAATCTACAAAATACTTGACCACCACACCATAGCTGAGATACTAAAAGACATATTCTCATATATGTAAAAATATATAGTATAAATTACTATGAACAATAAAAAACTTACTAAGGTTGCTGGGTACAAAATTAACATACAAAAATTAAATATTTTTATGTATGCAAACAATGATCAATTAGAAAACATCAGAAAAGTGTCCTATTTCAAAGAATCAATGTAACCAGAATATGTAAGATCCACCTGAATGCAATTTTAAAACAGGCCTGAAACAGACAAAGGCAGTATGAACAAATGGAACTATATGTAATGTTCTTGAATAGAAATTCAGTATCATAAAGCTGTCAATGTAAAGCATGATACTCAGACAATGAAATACAAAGCTACTTCCTTCATGGCCTTTCCTAATTCCCAGGAATTGGTACTGATTGTTTTGTCTTCTTCATTTCCATCTCAAGAGGCTTATGTCACTCTATTACCAATTATTTTATTCTGCCTTGTTTATTCTTTTTATGTTCATCTCCCAAATCATGCTACTTAAGGGCAGAATCACGTCATTTCCATAGTTGCCATTATGTGGTAGGTGTTTAATGTTTGTTGAAAACATAAATGGCAAACAGTTTTTAAAAAAATACTCGTTATTAATCAAAGAAATCCACTAGAGAATAAAGATATTATAACTTAAAAAATTATATTAACAATAATTTAAAAGAATGGGACTACTCAGCAGCAATGAAGGCAGAGCCAAAGGAGTGGTTCTTACGTACAGCTGGGAAGAGCAGAGAGGACTGAGATCACTATGGAAAGCAGTTTGGCAGTATGAAGCAAGAGCCTTAAAACAATTCAAACACTTAGGCCTAGTAATTCTACTTTTAAAAAATAATGAGAAATTAAAAAAACAAAAACAGGGGCCTCCCTGGTGGCGCAGCGGTTGAGAGTCCATCTGCCGATGCAGGGGATACGCGTTCGTGCCCTGGTCTGGGAGGATCCCACATGCCACGGAGCGGCTGGGCCTGTGAGCCATGGCCGCTGAGCCTGCGCGTCCGGAGCCTGTGCTCCGCGACGGGAGAGGCCACAACAGTGAGAGGCCGCGTACCACACACACACACACAAAAAAAAACCTTAGGCATAGAGATAGATTATTATTATGGCAATTATTTAAAATAAAGAAATGGCTAACTAAATTATGACACAAATTATGCAGCCAATACAGATAATTGTTGCAAAGATTTGTGATAATATGAGAGTGAGGTGACTGCAAAGAACGCAAGCTATAAAACTGTATATATTCATAAATACACACTCTCAAAACAATGTAAAAAACCTCAAACACACAAAAAAAGCCAGAAAGGTAATATATCAAAATTTTGATAGTAGCTGTTTGCAAATAGTGGGTTAAAAAAAATTTTTTTTCTCCTAATATTCTGTGTTTTCCAAAATAAGTATGCTATACTATGTTCATAATCAGAAAAACAAACAAAAGCTGGGACTTTCCTGGTGGTCCAGTGGTTAAGAATCTGCACTTCCACTGTAGGGGGAAGAAAAAAAGAAAAGAAAAACAAACAAAAGCTGATGAAGTTGTGGGGGAGGGAGACACAAGAGGGAAAAGATATGGGAACATATGTATATGTATAACTGATTCACTTTGTTATAAAGCAGAAACTAACACACCATTGTAAAGCAATTATACTCCAATAAAAACGTTAAAAAAAAAAAAAAGCTGATGAAGTAAAGGTAAGAATTATGGAAAGAAAGTGTCCTTACCTAAGGAAGTCACATTTCCATAATTCTCCAGCATCACATCCCAGTACAAAGCCCTCTGAATTGGGCCCAGACATGCCCATTCCTCTGAAGTGAAGCATACTGATACCTCCTCAAACATCACCAATTCCTGAAATAACAGGTATGTGTGAGATTATCCATGCCCAGGAAGCTCCCCTACTGAAAGGTCCCTTTCACTTATGGGGAAGACAGGTTGTGAGGGCATGAGGTGGGCAAGGGATATCAGGGAGACATAGGAGACCCCACATGAAGTCTGCCTTCCAATAGCATCGACCTTGATTTAGAGATGGGAGCTGACTGGACATCCAAGCACAAGGATGAGAGATACTCCAACCACAATTAGGATACTTCAGCCACAATGAGATAGTGCAGATAGGATCTTAGGAAGAAAAGAGGATGCAAATCTTACCTGGGGCTGGGCTGTCAGGAGCATGAGAGCCATTAATTGATTTCTTGGGTTCTCTTCCTGGGAAAGGGCAGAAGCTTCAGGGGCAGGAGAATCTGAAGGAGAAAAAGCTGCATATGAGATAACTGTTGTTCCTGCCCACTACTCCAAGTCCAATATCTTTATCTTCTATAAACAAGGAATTCAAAAAGACACAGAGCTCCCAGAACTAGGCAACGATGGCTATAAAATGACCTACAAATCTTTTCTGACCCCCACGTGCAGGGCTGGAATAGCACGAAGAATAGCAATAAAAATGGATAAAGGGGGACTTCCCTGGTGACACAGTGGATAAGACTCCGTGTTCCCAATGCAGGGGGCCCGGGTTCGATCCCTGGTCAGGGAACTAGATCCCACATGCATGCCACAATTAAGAGTTCATATGCCACAACTAAGGAGCTGGGGAGTCTCAACTAAGGAGCCCCACGAGCCACAACTAAGGAACCCACAAGCTGCAAATAAGACCCAGCGTAACCAAATTTAAAAAAATTTTTTTAATTAAAAAAAAAGAAAGGGCTTCCCTGGTGGTGCAGTGGTTAAGAATCTGCCTGCCAATGCAGGGGACATGGGTTTGTGCCCTGGTCCCGGAAGATCACACATGCCACAGAGCAACTAAGCTCGTGTGCCACAACTACTGAGCCTGCGCTCTAGAGTCTGTGAGCCATAACTACTGAGTCCACGTGCTGCCACTACTGAAGCCCATGTGCCTAGAGCCCTGCTCCACAACAAGAGAAGCCACCACAATGAGAAGGCCACGCACCGTAACGAAGAATAGCCCCTGCTCGCCGCAACTAGAGAAAGCCCGCGCACAGCAACAAAGACCCAACGCAGCCAAAAATAAGTAAATGAAATAAATTAATTAAAAAAAAAAAAAGAATGGATAAAGGGTCAGAGGAACCCAGGAAAGGACAAGAGGGAGAACAGGAAAGAGCTTGGTACCATAAGGGGTTCATATAAAGGCAGGAGAGGAAGCAACTATCTGGAGTAGGGAAATGAGTCACAGTAAGAGTCCTGAGAAAAGTCCAAAGTCATAGCCAGTAAGTTACCATGTTGAGGATCTTGGAGCAAGTTGAACACCACTGGGTCAGTAAGAGGATTTGAGCGAATTTCAGCTGATATGTGGCTGCCAGTGGGTGCATGAGGAAGTGTTATTCCTGGAGTGCTCAGACCCTCCTGGAGAGTGTCCTGATCCTGGACAAGGACTGGAACCTGGGAACAAGCAGAACAAAATAAGCTGACTCTTCTTGTACCTCCAGAAAATGGACTCACCTAACATGGACCTCTTTCTGCCCGTAATCTAGAACTGTGAGATGAGAGTGACCCACCTCAAATATGGAGCATCAAAACAGCAGTAAAGCTTTGCCTTGAGAACAATGGAGCTGCCCTCTAGCCCCACTCATGGTACTGGTGACCTCTCCCAGAGGAGACTGAACACAACGGTGGAAACAGAAGCCAGACCTGGGTGTGGGTTAAGGAGGGAATGGGAAGTAACAAGCAATTAAGAGCTTCAGACCTCGTTTTAGATTACACCTGGGTTCAATACACTCTTCTACTTATTTACCCCTTTACTTATCCCTTCCTGCTCCAATAGAAGGAACACTAGAAGTCTAGACATTTGCTTTTGTTGCTAACTAGATGTCTCACCTAAGACAATATAGTGAACCTTTTCCTGCCTCCATTTTCTTATCTCTCAAATGAGAAAGATGGATTAGTGATTAGTACTGAAATATGTAGCTCTAAATTCTTCATTTTTATGATTTAAACAAATAAGCCCATCCTTGGTATCACTCCCAAGTTATATTCCAGACTTCTTATATAGAAATGTTTCTAGTGGGCTCCAGATTGACAGAAAGAGATCTGACACATACTAGAAACTATATCAAGATCCCAATTTAATAGCCAAGGATATAAAATCTTATCAGAGGCAAATATCTCAACCCCATCCCTTGGCTCACAGAATCCCCAGTAGGGGAAAACATGGGGAGGTCTTGCCAGATCTAGAAAGCTTCATTCATGCTTTCCCACTGCCTTTTATACTTCAGGCTTACAACATCACTCCAAACATACTTATACAAACAATACATATGTTTCTGTTTAGAGGAACACTTACAAACATTACGTTCTTCAGATTCTTGAACCAAACTCAGCATTAGCAAGCATCACCCAAGGAGGCAAAGCAGAGTCAATGCCTTGTGTTGATTCTGAATTGGCCCAAAGACCCCAATCATAAATCCATTTCTCTCAAAATACATTCTGTGGTCTGAACAGCTCATGAACCTGTTTTAATTAGCATTAGGGTTGCTATTGTGTTATTGTTAATGAAAATCACAGCATCATCCTCTATCCCCTCTGTCCTGGGCCTACTCCCTCCTTCCACCTCAAACTCTTCCCCCTTCCCCTTTCTCACTTTTAGTGCTGGTCCATCGAGGTCTTTCTGCAGCTCCTCTACCAGGGCCACTGCCTCCTCACCACTCCCGGGGCGATGGATCTGCACCCAGGTCCGTATCTCTCCGGGCAGGATGCTCAGGAACTGCTCCAACACCAGCAGCTCAAGGATCTGTGCCTTGGTGCGTGCTTCTGGCCTCAGCCACCGGCGACAGAGCTCCCGGAGCCGGCTCAGTGCCTCCTGGGGTCCAGATGTCTCATGGTAACGTAACTGTCTAAAGTGCAGGTGGGAGGTCTCCCAAACAGAGGAGCTGCTCCCTTGGAAGCTGGTTCCCCACTTCCAGGTATCATCCTTCCCTTTAACAAGGCCCTCTTGTCTCAGAGCACTGTGGGCCCAATTTTCTCTTGTCATTGTTGTTATTTAAGAAAGGCTCCTCTCTAGGGCCCCTCAATCCTTGCTTGCCTTCTTCCTTAGAGCTTGGAGAACATCATCTATAAGACCTCAAGAAATCATTGTTAAAGTTAACCCAGAGAAACAATCAGGTTTTCCAGACCCCAGTTAGCTCTCACTAATGAAGAAACCTCCCTGAATGCAAAGTTCTAGATTCTGGGCCATGCCTCCTCTAACAGAGAAGCCCAGGCCCAAGGCTCTAGGGACACTAATACGCATGTTACCCAGACCATTGCTGATATCAAAAACATGAAATTCCTTTGGTCTTTTTTTTTTTTTTGACCACGAGGCATGTGGGATCTTAGTTCCCCGACCAGGGATCCAAGCCTCACTCCCTGCATTAGAAGCACGGAGTCTTAACCACTGGACGGCCAGGGAAGTCCCTCCTTTGGTCTTTATTCACAGTTTCTCTTCCACCTAATTACAATAAATCTTTTATCCACCATTCTAACGATGGGCATCCTGGCTACTCCTGTGTGACCTTGAACAAGTTACCTCACTTCTAAGTCTCAGTTTGGTAACCTGTAAAATAGGGGCAACAATTCCTATCTTATGGGCTTGTTGTAAGCAATCGATGTGAAATACATTTCAGGCTTTTGAATAGTGCCTGGTATATGGATTCAAATGTTAATCATTATCTTTCTGCAACTAGCACCCTTTCCTATGTTCTTAGGCTTCTGCTTTCTAGAAATAGTGCGTTTTTTAGAAATAATATGTATCTTTCTTATTACAAAATGGAAAATCTGTAAAACCAGAAAACACATACAAAACCAAAGAACAATCACTGCTGTTGTTCTGGACTACATTCTTCCAGTCCTTTCTCCAACGGGTAATTTGGATCACAAAACTGGATCCAACTGTACTGCTCCATAATTTCACACACATTGTGTTGTAAACACAATATCAAATATTCTTCATCATTATGTTCAAGAGTACATCAGCCCATGGGACTTCCCTGGTGGTGCAGTGGTTAAGAATCCGCCTGCCAATGCAGGGGACATGGGTTTGAGCCCTGGTCCCGGAAGATCCCACATGCTGCGGAGCAGCTAAGCCCGTGTGCCACAACTACTGAGCCCGCGTGCCACAACCACTGAAACCTGCGTGCCTAGAGCCCGTGCTCCACAACAAAGGGAGGCCACCGCAGTGAGAGGCCTGCGCACTGTGGGGAGTAGTGGCCCCCACTCGCTGCAGCTAGAGAAAGCCCGTGTGCATCAACGAGGACCCAACGCAGCCAAACATAAATAAGTTTATTAAAGAAAAAAAAAGAATATATCAGCCCATTCATACTTTAGTCCTCTGTTTTTAGACGTTTAGATTTATATTTTTTTCCTATTACAAATTCAGCTGCAATGACCATCTTTGTTAATGAATTTTTGGTTACATTTCTGCTTACTTCTTCAGGAAAATTTCCCAGAAAAGAAACTGGTTGGCTGAAAGGTACAAAGAGTTTAAACTTTTAAGGTTGTAATAGTTACATTACTACCAGTAACATATAAGAGTGCCTCATTAATTTTATTTAACACATGGACCCTTAAAATTCATGCTTATAATGGAGCAGAGGAGGCCAAAATATAAACATAATTTCAATATAATGTGTGAGTACAATTAATAGGAGGACATATAAGCACAGTAAGAATTCATGAAGGTAATTTTGGGTTGGGCTGTAAAGAAAAAAAGACCACTGGAGTATTAGGAAAGCCATTCCAGGAATAAAGAAACTGTAATTTCAAAAGCAAGGGAGAGACAGCACATATAGCTCTGTTAAAAAGATTCTTTGCAAATCAGAGAAGTAAACTTTGAGGTAATTTTGTAGAATTAGAGTGAAGAGGTAAAGAGAAGCCAATTCTAAAGGCTACTGAGAGGCAGCCAGAGGCATCCCAAGTAGCCAGAGTGGCACTGTCAAGCTCCTTCCACAGGAATTACACTCAGCATCTCAGCACCAAGCCACTGTAGATTTAACCTGTGTCTGTGAGCATCTGTGCTTTATCTATTTTTACTTTGTGCATCTGTTAGCAAGATGTGTCCTAAGGGAACTGCTTCTTTGTTTTACATCATTTCAGCTTATGAAAGGTTTCATAAGAATACTCTACTTTCAGGGACTTCCCTGGTGGTGCAGTGGATAAGACTCCATGCTCCCAATGCAGGGGGCACAGGTTTGATCCCTGGTCAGGGAACTAGATCCCACATGCATGCTGCTACTAAGAGTTTGCATGCCACAACTAAGGAACCTGTTTGCTGCAACTAAGGAGCCCACAGGCCGCAACTAAGGAGCCTGCCTGCCGCAACTAAGACCTGGTGCAACCTAAATTAACAAAACAAAACAAAACAAAAACAATCCTACTTTCAGACATTAGGGGAAACCTGTAGTCTAAACAAATAATTAAAGTTCTAAATTAAGTAGTAGTAGGGATAGAACAATTGAGAAAAACTGAGCAGTTCTTTGGTAACTGATCTGGGGGTGATGGAAAGGAATTTAAAAAAAGGATTTCTATCCCATGTTCACAGATAGGAAGACTCAATATTGTCAACGTTTCAGTGCTTCTCAACTTCATCTATAGATTCAATGCAACTCCAATCAAAATTTCAGTAAGCTATTTGTGGATATTGACAAACTGATTCTAAAGTTCACATGGAGAGGCAAAAGACCCAGAATAACTAACACAATATTGAAGAAGAAGAAGAACAAAGTTGAGGGACTGACACTACCCACATCAAAACTTTCAAAAAGCTACCATGAAGTCAGCATGGTACTGGCAAAATTGTAGACAAATCAATGGGACAGAATAGAGTCCAGAAATAGACCCACATGAATAGTCAACTGATCTCTGAGAGAGAGTCAAGGTAATAAAATGGAGCAAATATAGTCTTTTCGGCAAATGGTGCCGGTACAACTGGACATTCACATGCAAAAAATGAATCTAGACACAGACTTTACATCTTTCACAGAAATTAACTCAAAATGGATCAAAGAACTAAATGTAATATGCAACACTATAAAATTCCTGGAAGATAACCTAGGAGAAAACCTAGATGATCTTGGGTATGGTGATAGCTTTTTAGATACACACAAAAGGCACGATCCTTGAATGAAATAATTAATAAACTAGACTTCATCAAAATTAAAAAATTCTGCTCTGCAAAAGGCAATGTCAAGAATGAGAAGACAGGGCTTCCCTGGTGGCACAGTGGTTGAGAGTCCACCTGCAGATGCAGGGAACATGGGTTCGTGCCCCAGTCCAGGAAGATCCCATATGCCGCGGAGCGGCCGGGCCCGTGAGCCATGGCCACTAAGCCTGCGCATCCGGAGCCTGTGTTCCGCAACAGGAGAGGCCATAGCACTGAGAGGCCCGCGTACCGCAAAAAAAAAAAAAAAAAGAATGAGAAGACAAATACTTGCAAAAGACACATACTATTTATCCTTCCTTTGTATATTTTATACAAAGAACTCTTAAAACTTAACAATAAGAAAACAAACAACTCAATTAAAATATGGCCCAAGGGGGAATTCCCTGGTGATCCAGTGGTTAGGACTCAGAGCTTGCACTGCCAGGGGGCTGGGTTCAATCCCTGGTCAGGGAACTAAGATATCACAAGATGTGTGACAAGGGAAAAAAAAAAAGTTAAGATAAAATGACTCAAAGACCTAAACAAATACCTCACCAAAGAAGATATACGTATTTCAAATAACTGCACGAAAATATGCTCCACATCATACGTCATCAGGGAAATGAAAGTTAAAACAATGAGATACCTTACGTACCTATTAGAATGGCCAAAATCCAGAACACTGTCAACACCAAATGCTGGTGAAGATGTGGAGCAACAGGAACTCTCATTCATTGCTGGTGGGAATGCAAAATGGTACAGCCACTATGGAAGACAGTTTGGCAGTATCTTACAAAACTAAACATAATCCTACCATAAATTCTAGCAATTGTGCTCCTTGGTATTCATCCAAAGAAACTGAAGACATACATCCACACGAAAACCTGCACATGGATGTTTACAGCAGCTTTATTTGTAACTGTCAACACCTAGAATCAACCAAGATGTCCTTCAAAAGGTGAATGAATAAACTGTGGTACATCCAGACAATGGAATATTACTCAGTGCTAAAAAGAAACAAGCTATTACGCCATGAAAAGATACAAAGGAAGCTTAAATATGGACTACCCAGTGAAAGACGCTAATTTGAAAATCTAATATACTGTACAATTCCAACTATATGACATTCTGGAAAAGGCAAAACTATGGAGACAGTAAAATGATCAGTGGTTGCCAAGGGTTGGAGAAGGAAGGGATGAGCAGGCAGAACACAGAGGATTTTTAGGGCAGTGAAACCATGCTATATACTAAAATGGTGGATACATTATACAAATCATTATAAATCTGTCCAAACCCATAGAATATATAAACACAGAGAGTGAGCCTTTATGTAACCTATGGACTTTGGGTGATTAAAATGTGTCTGATACAGGTTCACCAACTGCAACAAAAGGTACCACTCTGGTGGGGGATTATTTTTGGGGGGGATTGAAGTATAGTTATTACACAATGTTGTATTAATTTGTGCTGTACAGCAAAGTGATTCAGTTATACATAAATATACTCTTTTTATATTCTTTCCCATTATGGTTTAGCACATGATATTGAATATAGTTCCCTGTGCTACACAGGAGGACTTTGCTGTTTATCCATTCTATAAATACTAGCTTGCATCCGCTAATCCCGAACTCCCACTCCATCCCTCCAGTGGTGGGGGATGTTGATATGGGGGGACGCTATGCAAGAGAGGGGGCAGGGGGTATATGGGAAATTTCTGTATTTTCTGCTTAATTTTCCTGTGAACGTAAAACTGCTCTAAAAAATAAAGTCTGTAAGTAAATAAAACCCGGGGCGGGGCGAGAAGGATTTCTAAATAATTTTCTACAGTAAATTATCAGAATTCTATTTACTCTTACTTTGCAGATAGATACAAATAACAAATCCTTAAACATACATTTTGTTTGCTTCTCACAAAAGGTTTGTGAGCCACACGTTAAAAAGAACAAAAGAAGCCTCAAAGGAACTAAGTGATTCACTCAAGGCCACTCAGTTATGGGAGCAAATTCTGAACTCAGGGATTCTAACTCCAAAAGTCCAAAATAACTGCATCTAAGAAAAGACTTCTGAAACCCAAACAACTATTCTAAAGCAATGGTTTAGAATAATAATGACAACAATTCATTATAAAGCTTTAATCTGGCAAGCGGTAAAACGAAAATAACCATACGTAGTCACTCGCAGGTTGGCAATGACCTTTCTTGCAAAAGACGGCGTTTACGCTGAGTTTACCATCTTGGTGCTTAATGTGAAAATACATTCTCTAAAGCAATGGTGGTACGGCTTGCCTAAGTTTCCTTCTTAAATACCATTATATTACAAAATTAAAAGATGAGAACCGGTCCATACCTCAAGGGGGAAAAAAAAAAGCCCCTATTAGTCTGGGAGCCCCTGCTCCAGGGAAGTCTCAAGCTGTTTCTCAGCATCAGTCTCAGAGAAGATGGGAAAAGAGCAGAAAAGCCTGAGCTGGGGAACCTGACTACTGAGGGCGGTGTTCTCAAAGGGGCAGCACATTCTACTAACTCGAGGGCCGGTCCACAGACACACAGACTCAGGGGCTCTGTCTTCAATACCTTCCCCAAGCCGCAGCCAAGGCGTCTACCTCAACACGGAGCGGAGGGACCGCCCTGGGGGGTAAGGTCCGGAGAGGGGTCGGCGAAGGCTGCGCTGCCCTGGCGAGCTCAAGCCGCACCCCGGGCCGCCCTCCCCGCGTGCCAACCTGACCCGAGCCCACCCCGCTCACCGGGGGCTCCCGCAGCGGCTCCAGCCTTGGGGACCGCCGCCTCGGCGAGGACGCTGGGAGATGACACGGGAACTAGACGCCACGGCACCTGAGGCCCCAAATAATGGCTGACCCGCGGATACCGCGATTTCCGGTCGCTCACCCCACCTCCCAGTCCCGGCTCTCTAGGAAGTCATAGCTCTATGGTTCCTAGTTTTTCCCGGTGAAGGCGAAGAAAAGCGGAGCTACTGGACCCTTGGGTCTTCGTTCCTCCCAACCAAAGAGTAGGCGTAGCTGTGTTCCGGAACACAAGGATCAGCGGTGAATCACACGGTTCAGGCCCTCAGGACGCTTGTTCTCTCCTGAAGGAACGGAACCTTTTTGTTTTAATTTGCAGTTCAACTGAGGTTGATGGGGAGTAATTCTTCATATGTCTGAGTGACTTCGTGGGTGACTTTTCCAATCTATTCTTGAACCTGGAGCAGTTCTCACTGTAAATAACATGGCTTATAAATGACTCCCTTGTGAACTGGCTTACTGTCGAGTATCTCTTGCCCAAATGATGAGATAATGGAGCTCTGGTGTTAAATATTAATCAAGCTGAAACTGCGATAGAGAGACACTTCCTCTCTGGAATGAGAAAGTTGTTGCAGTTGTCCATCACCCTGGGTAAAGTTAGGTCTGTGTAAAGGAAACTGAACTCTGATTCTCTCTTTGATACTTAGATATTTTAAGTTTGGACTCCTGGAGTCGTCAACCCCTATATAAGACAGACCAGAAAGAGGCTCCAAGAGGGTGTTGCAGGAGAGGGAAATGTCATGTCCTGGGACCCACAGGAGCCCTTAGGATGGACCATGGCCAAGTGAGGGTCCTTGGGTTGTGCAGGAAAAAATTCAAGAGCTCACCAAAGAAAAGTGAAAGCAAGTTTATTTAGAGCGATACACGCTCCACAGGCCGAATGTGGACTGTCTCAGAAAGTGAGAGCGGCCCCAGGGCATGGGGCTGTAGTTTTTATGGGCTAAGTAATTTAACACGCTAAGGAATGGAAGGAATATTGCTGTTACCAGAAGGAATATTGCTATTTCTCGGAAGGGTGGGGATTTCCCAGGAATTGGGCCACTGCCCACTTTTTGGCCTTTTCTGGTCTGTCATGGCTGAAGGGGCATGACTTTTAGTATTACAATGAAGGTATAATGAGCTAAAGGTCAATGACCAGACTTTTCTCAAAGCTACCTTGGTTACCAAGCAGGTTCTAGCTGGTCTTTATCGAATCCAAACAACTGCGCTCCATCTTCATTTATCTAGAGTTTGTGTCCTGCCCCTTTCCCTCCTGTGTCAAGGGCCAGGGCCATGTCTGTCTGGATCCCTTGTATACTTGGCACCTAGCACAAAGCCATACTAGGTGCTAGATGAACATTTGTTGAATGAGCAAGGTGTTATTCTGTATATATGTTCTCTTCTGGCTTTCAATGAACACTTGCCTAAACATTTCAGCCTCTACTCTTTCATTCATTCAACAAGTATTAACTGAGTAATAACCATGTGCTAGACACTATTTTAGGCACTAGGGACATAAATGAAGAGGTAAAGTCCCTAGAAGCTTACATTTCTAGTGGGGGTAGACAGGAAAACAAATACAAAATATGTCAGGGAGTGATACATGCTAAGCAGAAAGACGGTAAAGACCCAACAAAGGAGGCTTAGAAGCAGCAACCAACCAAGTAGAAGGAGAACCAGGAGATAGTACTTTATAGGTCTCAAAGCACGAATGGGAGATTTTGAAATAATAATCAACGTGGTCCCTGCTCCCCCTACACTAAATCATTTTACTTGTAACCTGAGGCCCCTTCTCCTCCCCTGCCTGCCCAAGTAGACAGAGGTTATTCACTGTGAGACTAGAAAAAAAGGGTACAAAGACTATACTGTCAGGTCAACAGACACTTTTGGGAGATGGAAAGACATGCTTGCCGAACAAGTGTTTCTGCTGGGGAAGAAGAAAGGAATGAGAGGAGCCAAAATGACTAATTGGGCTGTGGATGACTGACCAGTGAGCCTATAATCATCCACACCCTACCAAGCAGTGGCCTGGAAGGATGTAACCAGAGTTGTTTGCTGGTGAGGACCACTAATTGCCAATGGTCTGCCTAGAGCCCCAGTTTTATCATTCAGTTTTTGCCCTGAGATTCAGCCTGGTGCTCATCTGACAGTCAAGGAATTTGAAGCCTCCTCATCCTCACCCCAAGATGAAAGACTTGGTTATCTTGTGGGATGATGGTAGTCGAAAAGGGACACCCTACCTTTGAAGAAGATGGAACTATATGGAATCTGTTTAAAGTGGCCCAGAGAGCTGGGATGTTGGTGGAATACAACACATAGCCTCTGTTTTACGTATACTCACACGTTCTTAGCACATAGAATTCCCACAGGTGAAGTACACTGGATTTGGAATCAGAAAACCTAGGTTTGGGTCCTGGCTCTTTCTCTCACTAGCTCTGTGATGTTATTAAGTCAGCCTCTAAGTCTCAGTTTCTCTGTCGGTCAAATATTGGTATAATGCCTACTTCATAGCGTTGTTGTGAGCATTCAGTAAAAGGATCATGTGAAAGTACTTTATGAGACAATTTAATTGTCAATAAAGTTGGATAAAAGAGGTAATGGTCAAAATCTAGAACTTGGCATAATGTAATATTTGTTCATTAAGTTAATATTAGAACTTCATGCACCTCAAAAGCAAACAAGAATTAAACGAGTTTGTTAGGGCTATATAGTATATTCAGTTAATTAGGGACATAGGCAAGAATGGAACCGAGATCTTTCTGCTCTTTCTTTTGCAACAGGTTACATGCACCTAAACTGTCCAGATACCATAGAAATTCACTTAAATATAGAACATGCCAACTCTGAAACATTCTTCTGAACTAAGCCCCTACTTTAATGCCAATAAATAGCTTGGAAACTTGAGTTCTATTCTTAATATTGCAGTTTCCAAACATCGCTTCAACCATTCCCATAGTTTTTAAGGGCCCAGACTCTGGAGCCAAAATCTCTGATTTTAAATCCAGGTTCATATGTGAGTACAACCCCCTTTTTGTGAGAAAGAAAAGGACACTAAAAAATGAGGGACCTCGGACTTCCCTGGCGGTCCAGTGGTTACAACTCCACGTTTCCAATGCAGGAGGCATGTGTTCGATCCCTGGTCAGGGAACTAAGATCCCACATGCGGTGTGGTATGGCTAAAAAATAAAAAAATAAGAGGGACCAGACGTACACTCACGGCTGCCTCACCTTCTCATGGACCACTTTGTCTCTGAGAAGCAAGATCAACACATCCTCCTATCTTTGTGGTTCTCCTGTTTAATTTCATTGTCTTGCCTTAACAGGAAGGAAAATTGACCCTTCATTTTGGGGAGGGAAGAATTATACCAGATCCTTTGTCATAGGTCAGTCACACACCAATTTGCATTTAAAAACAAACAAACAAACAGCCCCACAACACTGGTAGAGTAGGATTTTATAGAAAGATGAGAAACACGACCTTAACATTCAGACTAGGATTTCTGTTGTAGTTGACCAGTATTCTGAGGTCTTAGCCCCATCTTAGACTATCGGTCCTCTCCCTCCAGCCTCTTCTCAAATACCTATCTATGATGTTGATTGATGCTCTTACACTTCTAATTTGGAGAGGCCCAAAAGCGTACTTTTAAGTCAATCTAGAATCTTCCATCCTTAGCAGTGGCTAGGTGTCTGGGCAGAACAAAATGTAACTGAGGCCCTCCCCAGTCCAAGAGATTATGCAAATACTTCTCTTTCAGGTATTGGAAAATAATGGAATTAGTACTACATGGTTGAAGGGATTATTTCTAGACACTAAATTCTGAGTCAGGCATACAGAGAAGAGATCATGGAGCTCTTCAAGAATGCTAGCACTTCCTTTGCCAATTTATTTCTCATAGTATTGATGAAAGTTTTGTCTTCTGGACCCTCCCAGTGTGGGTGAGTAGGTCTTGAACGACAAATCCACTTTAATAATCCAATCTCCCTAAACCTTTGAATTCCCGCCCCGTACATTAAACCAAGGGAGGGCGGGCATTTCTGATTCATTCACAACAGGCCATCTTTTGGTCCATGTTTCAGCCAGTCAACCAAACTGTCAGAGCCCTTTCTAACTCCCAGATTTGCAGATTCAAATGCTAATCTCTTCTGAAAACAACCTCACAGACACACCCAGAAATAATGTTTTGCCAGCTTTCTGGGCAACACTTAGCCCAATCAAATTCAACATAAAATTAACCATCATAGGGCTTCCCTGGTGGCGCAGTGGTTGAGGGTCCGCCTGCCGATGCGGGGGACGCGGGTTCGTGCCCCGGTCCGGGAGGATCCCGCATGCCGCGGAGCGGCTGGGCCCGTGAGCCATGGCCGCTGAGCCTGCGCATCCGGAGCCTGTGCTCCACAACGGGAGAGGCCACAGCAGTGAGAGGCCCGCGTACCGCAAAAAAAAAAAAAAATTAACCATCATAATAATTATCCCTTTAAGTAGTGTAGAATCTCATCTAATTGGTGTCTTCTCTTTCATTCCTGACATTGGTATTTTGTGTCTTCTCTTCTTTTAGCCTGATCAGTCTTGCTAGAGGTTTATCAATTTTATTGATTTTTCTAAAAGAACCACTTTTGGTTTCATTAATTTTTTTCTATTGTTTTTGTTTTCTGTTTTCTAGTTTTCCACTCTGACCTTATTACTTCATTTCTTCTGCTCACTTTGATTAAAAAAAATTTTTAATTCAAGTATAGTTGATTTTAAATGTTGTGTCAGTTTCAGGTGTACAGCAATGATTTGGTTATATATATATGTTTCCTCATATATTGAGCCAATCAGTACTTGTGTCAGTGAAGGGGTCTAACGGCCCAGACCTCTCATTTCAAGTTTGGGCAATCTTGAAAGGCCATCCCAGTCTGAGTCTGAAGCCAGCAAAGGGAACATAGGTAACTCTGTGACTGCAACACAGCTATCTTCTCCCACTGCTAATCCTGCTTTCGTCACTCTCTCTACAGATGTTAATCCCAATAACGCTCTCCAATAAATTTGCTGCATATTATCCTGTCCCAGAGTTTACTTCCCAAAAAGTTCAACTTAAAACAATCAGATAACTCAACTTTTTTAATTGTTAATTTTTAAATAACTGTTCCAGGTGTACTTGGATATGTAAATACCTAATTTTATATTACTTTCTTGGTCTGGTGTTTACCAAATTTGAACCCTAAAATACCATGAGGATTGATCCATGGTTATAAATTATTAGGGAGACTTTTATTTTACATTTAAAGCCCAGGACAAGCCCCACAAGCTTCCTTAATGTCTTCCCTCTGCTCCTGACTCACTTTTTTTTCTAATGTATGCTTTCACTGAGGGTGTAGCCCTGTAAAGATCTAGGTTTCTTGTTAATCTAGGTTCCAATTTTCCACCTCTTTGTAAGCCCAAGGACTCAAATCCTGCCCTTGTGGCTGATAAAATCTAAGTCCCTTGGCGACTAAGATCTCCAAACTGCTGCATGGCACCCAAGGCCTTATCACCCACTTATCTTTCTGACTTCCATTTCCTCTTCATTCTAGGCTTTGAGGATTTATTTCACTTTCTTGAAAGCCCTGTAAAAGGATGTTCAAGTTTTATCCAGCATTTCTAGGTTGTTTCATAGCCAAAGGGCTTTATGATTATTTTGTTTGCCATATTGTTCTATTATAAATTTTTAAAACATGAATCTCTGTTCAACTCTGTTGTTAAACCAACACTGCAAATGTGACCGCATTTTCTTTCACTCAGTAAACTGGTTGCTAATTTGTTATGATTATACTAACTTTGGTATATGTCTCAATAATTTTGTGACTTATAGACTTTTCTGAGGGAAAATGGACAATCATCACACAAATAGTCATGTAAAGAGTCAAGGCTCCTAATGTAGAGTTTTCTTAAATCCCCACAGCAAAAGTTTTGCTTTATATAGATGCCTACGCCCTGTCCCAGAAATGCTGATTTGCTGGGCCTGGGGAATTACTTATATTACTTCTTGTGATTCCCAGATTTGGACTTCACCGGACTTAGAGACTGGTTATAGCTTTTTCATGTCTACAAACCTTGTACGTCAAATTGTGCCACGTGGATTTGAAATGGTCAGTGGAAAGAGTGTGATCTAGTCAAGTCCTGTATCTATGTTGCCCAGAAAGGCATCTGCCATATCCTTTTTGACCCCTCACCAAACTGCCTTCTGGAGCAGAAATGGACTTCAGGGAACATGCTGGTTTTATTCAGCCAAATGACGTCTACATAATAGTGTAGGTTTGAAACACAGATGAGACCAGAGAGGGGGGGTGGGACAATAAGTGGCTGTTCAAGTTCTCTAAGGAAATAACAGAAGGACACTTTCTAATGGTTAGAGCTCTAGTTTATGTAGAGTTGGACCTCCGTATCTCTGGGTTCTGCATCCATGTGTTTAACCAACCACAGATAAAAAATATTAAAAACAAAAAAAAATTCCAAAAAGCAGAACTTGAATTTGCCACACTGGCAACTATTTACATATCATTTACATTGTATTTACAACTATTTACATAGCACTTACATCATATTAGGTATTATAAGTAATCTAAAGATGATTTAAAGTATACGGGAGGATGTATATAGGTTGTATGCAATAGTTTGCCACCTTATATAAGGGACTTGAGCATCCTTTGAGTTTGGTATAGGGGTGGGGCTCCTGGAACCAATCCCCTGCAGTTACCGAGGGACAACTCTATTATGAGTGTGAAAATAACAAGCTTCATGTTGTGTTTGGATCTCAAACAACAGAATCATTCTTTCTAAAAACAGCTGCTTAAAAGAAGAGCAAACTGGACAGTTTTCTTCCCACTCTCAATAAAGGAAGGAAGCAAAGGGGAAAAAATTCAGTGATATTTATAACAAGTAAATAACAACAGATATTTATTGGAGGAATTATAGCTATCTTCTGCAAAAACAGTTTTATGACTCCAGTTTTATAACATCAGAGGTGACTATAGAGAGTCTAGTTTCTAAACACAACCTAACAATATGAGCATACTATTTTATTTATATTGAATGGGAAAACATTTTAAAAAGCAAGTCTGTCTCTCAGGATACAGAGCTGAAATGAAATATAGTCTTATGGGATTCATATTCAATGGAATTACTCAGCTATTTAAAGCTCTTTTTGGTTTCAATTTTCTTCTCAGTTCCTAATAAGACCTAACATAGTACACACCATCAATGAAAAATATCTCTAAGTCTAGGGAGACACTTTCCTCTCCGTGCATGATTCTTTGTCTTTCATATTTCCCTTTAATCAAGGCTACATGAGATTTTAATTTCACACTTTTTCTCACAACTAAAAAGAGGCATGTATATTTCTAGTCCACACCAAAGCAATTCTCAATAACCAGGGTATCTGTGACTAAAAAATACTTGCCTCTTCATATTCCTCAGGAATATTCAGGGTACTAAAAACTAAAGTGAATAAATGTGAGTGCACAGGAAGCTGGCAGATGACAAGAACACGGATGGGCAATACACAGTAGTTTAGTGATGTACATTTCAAAAGAGCTGGGGTTTTGATGGAATAGAGAAGAAATGGCCGTACAAAGAGGTAAACGGGTTGGGGGAGAAAAAACTAGCAATTGAGGGACTGCAGAGGAAGCGCTGCTGTTAGGGAACAACCAGGCTTCCATTAGAACAGAAAGTTAGAAAAAACACATTCAAGGAGACAGATCCTGAATTCCAGAGTGTATCATGAAAGGGCTTGAAAGGAACTGCAAAATTAAACTCTGGCTGAAGCAGGTAGCTGGTAGTCTTGAAAAACTTCTGGAGGAAGGTGGATGGTCAGTTCAAATTATATTGCAAAATATGTATATGAAAAGGTACAGAGACCATCTGTCAACATTTACTCCTGCAGCTCAAGACAGGCATCAACCTCTCAGACTAGAAGCTAGTGAAGGCCTCCTCCAGGGTCTGCTATCTTAGCTTGCCTGGGCAAGAAAAGTGAACGGATTCTGATCTCTGGCCACTCTCCTAGAAGGTATTTACTCTTGAAGATCACAGTCTTTTAAGATGAAAAAGAAAGCCTAGTTGAAGAAAAAATTTCAGATGCTATGACACAGTGGTAGGAAAATGTTTTGGTCAGAGAACACTTGCTCAGCAATACAGGAAGCATCAACAACTCTGCTTAGCAATAATAAATGCTTAAAAAGTACCACCTGACAGGCACACAGGAAGCTGTTTGCCTATTTTCTTAAAGCAGTTTCAGCAGGGCCAGGAGACATTAGTCCTGGGAGTTTCCACATAGGTAATCAGCAGGTGAGGATGGCTGCCATGACAAAAGGCATGAATATTAATTACAAATCCCTTGTAGAACTTTAAAAGGACACATGACAAGGGAAAAATGATGGAAGTGCCCTTACTGCTGCAGTTCTGTTTAGCCACTGCCACATGTGGGTGACCCTACTCTCGTGTCCACCCAGACTCTTGGGGAAGTGCCTACCCAAGGGTAACCAATGTTACAAGAGTCCTACCCTCTGAATGCAGCAGATCTGTTCCAGAGCCTCCAAACCTTGCTTTGAATAACTATGCAAAGAGGGACTATTACATCACAAAATAATATGTAAGCCATTATCCTATCAAAATAGGACGAAACCAAACAATCCCTTTTCACCCAAATATACCCTTCACACCTTCCAATTCTTTCTAAGAAGTAACAGCAAGGAAGAAATATATAATCCTTAAAACTAAATTACAAGGTGCAGAGACAGGCCATAAATCTAACTCAGAGAAGACTGACAGTATCTTCCTTACGAAACCATGATCAAATAACTGTCCAGATATAATCAACCACCTTTAAGAGAAGTGGCTACTCAGGGGGATCCCAACTGGTCTCCCCCTTGCATAGAACCATCATGATGGACAGAGGCACTTTGGTATAATAAAGAAAGCATGGACTTGAAAGTCAGATCTGAGTTCACATTCTGGCTCCAACCACTTACTAGCCAGTCACCTAACCTCATTGAGACTCAATTTTCTTGTACCAATGTTATGAGGATTGGATGGGATATCAAATCCTCAGTAATCCCTGAAACAATCGTGCATAAGACAAATGGTGTTAGGTTTGGTCATTCACTGTATACAAAGAAAGAGGAATGGCTGCGTTAAGAATGGGGAGATTCTAAGGGTTCCCAGACGGATTCTGAGTTGTCTTAAAAGTTTAAAATATTGGTTGTAAACAGATTAAGGCCTTCTCAGAGGGCTAGACAAAAAGAAAGGCTTGTCACACATTGACATGCATTATCTCATTTAATCCTCACAACAACCCTGTGAGGTAGGTCGTTATTCCCATTTTACAGATAAATCTGTGGCTCAGAGCATTTGAGGGACTTGTCCAAAACTGACAAGCTAGGGCACAGCAGATTTGGAATTAGAACTCATATGTCTCTGACCCAAAAGTCTGCACTTTCAGCTACGAAACTCCATGTAACACGTGAAGGCAGAGTCTTCTCCTTGTTTGAATTATGCTGTGTCTCTTTAAAGGCTTTGAAACTGCAATTGTTCCAATTTCATAAGGTGGCATTTTTTCTGTAGACATATATCGAAAAGGTGGAGCCTAGGTGGTTCTTTATTATCTGCGGATCCTTCTAAAACTGTGGGAGAGGAGAATGTAGTAAAGCTTTGCTGTTTTCTTTTAACCTAACAGTGATTAAGAAAGTGGATTATATATTCTGTTGACAACTGTAAAGTCAATTTATCTCAAAACTGCAAAAGCCAACAACTGGTATTTATGATGTAATACACAGGAAACAGGCTCTAAAAGGAAGTGACGTGCTCAGGGTTCCCCTGCTACTAAGTGTCAGTATTAGGGTGCAATCCCAGGACTTTAGAGTCTATGTTCTATGCGCCTTTCATAACCCTGTTGAGTGAAAATGAACATGTACTCGTTGTATTTAAAAAATACAAAAGTAGTACATTCTCACTGTAGAAAAATATAAAAGTAGTACATTCTCACTGTAGAAAATCTAAAAAGCATAGAAAAGTACAGAGAAGAAAATAGAAATTACCTATAATCCTATTACCCAGAGATAATCACTGTTAACATTTTGGTTTGGTATTATTTCATTCCCATTTCTTTCCTTTGCATAAATGTTTTTTAAAAATCTGGATCGTATTTCATTGTTTTTCTCTTTATCTTCCATTTCATCTAAATCATTTCCCCCATGGCATTAAATATTCTTTAAAAATGTTTACAATGGGTGCCAAACCGTCATAAGGCTAGACCATCATTCACTTAAACCCTGTATGGTTGAAAATCTAGTTTTCTTCCTCCAGTTATATATGATGCTGGCATGAATAGCCCTTCTGTTAATCTTTGTCTACTTCTGATTTCTTTCCCTGTATGAATTCTTAGAGAATTAAGGTTGATGGTACTGAAAAATTGCTTTTCCAGTAAGTAGCAATTAGCTCCACTTCCAACAATATATGTCATTTATGACGTTTCTTTCTCCTCATTATGTTTTCTCTGGTGTTGAATAAGCTGTGAGCTATAACGATAGGCTTTCCCACACTCACTACATTTATAGGGCTTCTCCTTCGTGTGGGTTCTTAAATGTAGAATAACTTGAGAAGTCTGCCTGAAGGTTTTTCCACACTCATTGCATTTATAGGGTTTCTCTCCAGTGTGCACTCTCTGATGATCAATAAGATTTCGATTAGAAGTAAAAGCTTTCCCACACTCATTACATTTGTAAGGTTTCTCTCTACGATGAAGTCGCTGATGTTCATTAAGGGTCTTCTTTAAGATGAAAGCTTTCCCACACTCATCACATTCATAAGGCTTCTCCCCAGTGTGAATTCTCTGATGGTCCATAATCTTTGTATTAGAAACACACGTTTTCCCACACTCCTTACATTTGTAAACTTTTTTTCCTTTGTGCATTCTCTGATGTTGAGTAAGGTTTGAACTACGGCTAAAGGCTTTCCCGCACTCGATACAAGTGTAGGGCTTCTCGCCAGTGTGAACTCTGTGATGTGAAATCAGACCAGAACTCCGACTAAAGGCTTTCCCACACTCCTTACATTCGTAAGTTTTCTCCCCACTGTGGATTCCCTGGTGCCGAATGAGGTGTGACTTACCACTGAAAGATTTCCCACATTCGCTGCACGTGTAGGGCTTCAGTCCAGTGTGGATTCTCCGATGAACAACCAGGTTGGAGCTATGACTGAAGGCTTTTCCACACTCCTTACACTTATAGGGTTTCTCTCCTGTGTGGATTCGTTCATGTACTGTGAGGTTTGCACTCTGACTAAAGGCTTTCCCACACTCAGTACACACATACTGTCTCTTTTCAGCCTGACTTCTCTCATTTATTGTAGGGTCATCTTTTTCAGATTCTTGGTCACTCACTTCTGTGAATGTTTTATTATCCTTAACTGTCTTCTGTTTGAAGTTTCTCGTCTTTCTCCTCATTTTCTCTTGCTTGAAGCATCCCAGTGGCCCCTTGAGTCTTCTCTTTCCCTTCAGAGGAGCTTTCTAAACATTGACTTCCTTGGCAACACCTCTGCGGAGTTCTCTTGAAAGTATGAGATTCAGATTTTTCGGGAATGATGTTTTTGAATCAATACTTCCTCAATCCCCGTTTCACCATCTGACAGAAGAAAGAAAAGTTGCACATGTCACCTGCTCTCTATACTAGAGGAAGGAGAATTATCCAAGGATAACAAGATGTGGCAGAACACAAGGTCCCTCATGGAAAAGTAAGTGTTCAAAGGCAGGGGGACCTGATCAAAAAGATGAGAAAAATGAGGATAGACATAGAAGCCAATGGAAAGGCTTATGGAAAGCCAGGGGCTGACAGGAGCCCAACATGTCCAGCATCAGAATGAATGATGAGTAGTATAAAACCCATCCTGGTTTCTTCCTGTCTCATGCTCTACTCCCAGAATTGGAGCCATCTAACTCCTAATCTGATCCCTAGAAAAAATGCACTGAAAGATCCTTCATTCAGTAGCTTAAGTGACTAATCTTCAGATCAGTTTGGCATTTAGTTCATGCTGACCTATTCCCCTAGTACCAGTGATATAGTGGCTGGAACAAAATAGGTGCTCAAAAATTGTTTTATAGAATAATAACTCGGATTTTGTCTTAAGGTATGACTAAGATTTCATCTTTTGCTTTGGTCGAGGTACTACATCCCTCTTCTTAAACTTTGTTGTGATAGGGGTAACACAATTCTTCCAATATTGGAGCGTAGTCATATCATAGCCTACTCTGTAGCGGCTGGTCTGTAGCTGGATCCAGCTGTATGTGCTAGTTCAGTCTGTCTGCTTTTCACCAAGCAGTCTATTGGGTGAACCTGAGAGGCTGAACTGGGAAACAGGGTTAATTAAAGCATGGCAGGGGAAACTCTAATAGGACCTTGCATGGTACAGTGGTAAAGTATCTAAAGATGGCAATAGGGTGAGAGCAGTGGGCAGCACAACGCAGAGGGGCCGATACATGAAACCAATGTCAGGGATGAGCAGGAATTTCCCAACTGGTTTGACGTAAAGCTCTGAACATATAGATATCCCTAGCAGACCTCAATCTAGAGGGGGTTGAGTCATAAAAGAAAACTGAAAGATGACTCCATGATACTAACACATGACTAATTTTCCTTTTACTATGTTCCTTTTCAGACTTGTCCATATTCATAATTATATAATTGTATATATACAGCAGATATAATTTTGCATCCTACTTCTTTTACTTAATTTTTATAAGTATGTTTCCATATTGCTATTAACTCTTCATATGATCATTTTCTGACTGTATAATTCACCACCAATTAAACTCCTTACAGTTTACCTACAATTTTGCTAGTCAGACATTTCTGTTGTACCCTGAGGTTTAACCACTATTAATAACACTATCATGATCACTCTATACATATAAAGTTTTCTTCTCATTGAAATATATTCCTAGGATAAAAGTTCCACAAGTGAGTGATTGGGTCAGAAGGAATGATGTTGTTTTGTGGTACTACCTACTGCTTTTCAAAAAGTTTGACCAGTTTTCATTATCCCATAGCATTCTGATAAACTGAGTCAAGATCTCTGAAGGAGGGACATATTCAATGGTGAGTGCTCAAGGCCAGCAAGAAGAGAACTGTGGAGGTTAGAGTTCACATCTCAGAAGGGTGAGTGCCACTGATATGATACACAGGCACATATACACAGACTCATGCCCAAGATATGGAGGGCAGGCAGAGAAAATGGTGGGGGAGGAGGGGTTCTTGGCAGGAGCCTGAGCACACTCACATCCGGCTGCTGTTACCCTCCTAATCAAACAGGAGTTAGCAGGTGGAGGAAACTCAGTGAGAAGCCAGGGAAACTGCAGAGCAGAGTGGGACAGCAAATGAAGCCGCCTCCAGAGTTCTGAGAAAGTTGATGGTTCTTTCTCAGTTTCTTTTCCATTTTTAATCTTCTCTGAAACTTTATTTTCTTCATACATTTCTTAAACTAGTAATTATTGAACACTCTACCCTGTACATATCTCTGTCCTGGGTCTCACGCAGGGAAATTTTTAAAAAGCATTGTTGCAGAAAAGTGAAACCATTTGTGGTATGAATGAATGGATGGATGACTAGGTGGATAAGTTTATGGACTTGCTGTTATGAAAGCCTCCCATTTTGCTGGCAAATTGTCCTCTGCTAACTTGTGTTACTGTTTAATTCTTCTTCTTTCTATAGTATTACTTATGAAAACTCAGGAAATGACTTTAGAGGAACAAATTCCCATAATTACTAGAACAAAGTATGTTAGAGATTCAGAATGAGACAGTGTCCTGAAGCCAGCCCCCGGATGTCTCATTTCTAGGCATGGCTGATCCAATGCTCCCCAGTTAGCTAGTGCAGTAACTATTATATCCTTAAAGGCTGTTATGGAAAGATCAGTCTTGCAGCCTTCCAAAAAGAGGTGTTCAGGAAAAACATTAATAACCAGGTATTTACATGACTCCGTCTTTCACAAGCAATAAATACCATTATTGAATGCAAAAAAAAAGTTCTGTTACACACTGTGTCCCTCCAAAATTCATATGTTGAACCCCAAGCCCCCAATGTGACTATATTTGGAGATGTGAGTTCTAAGCGGGTAATTAAGGCTAAATGAGGTTATAAGGGTGGGCCCTGACCCAGTAGGATTAATGTGTCCATATAGGAAGACATACCAGAGTTAGCTTTCAACTTGCACTCCTGCCCCCTTCCCACCACATACACAAACCAAGGAAAGCCATGTGAGCACACAGCAAGAAGGTGGCTATCTACAAGCCAGGAAAAGAGTCCTCACCAGAAACTGAATCAGCCAGTCATCATGATCTTGGACTTCTAGTCTCCGTAACTGTGAGAAAATAAATGTCTGTTGTTTAAGCCACCCAATCTGTGGAATTTTGTTATGGAGGCCCAAGGAGACTAATATAAACGTGAAATATCATACCTACTTTTAAGGAACTTACAATGGAGTGATGACAATACGCTAAGAAAGTAAATTACAAATTTACAAAGTACCCAATCAGGGGATGAAGGGCTAGGAGAGGGAGTGAGTACTGGGGCTTGAGACGCTTGTGGAAAGATGCTTTAAAAAGGCAGAACTTTGGCTGAACCTGAGGATAAGCAAGAACTGTTTTCTCAAAAGGATGTTAGCACAGGGTTGATGTACTCAGAAATAAGTGGGAGGTTACACTATCACATAGCTTTATGAAGGCAGGGATTTTTGTCCATATTGTTCATTATTGTATTCCTAGCAAAGTTCCAGGCACATACCAAGCACTCAAAAAAATTTTTTTTGTTGTTTCATGAACAAATGAGGAAATGAAACAATCGAATTGCATATAGTGATACCAGCCAGAACACTGAAATCACGGGGCAAAAAATATGGATATAATCTGCTGGTCAACAGGAAACAAGTTCTAAATGGAAGAGTGAAATCTACCCTTAATTTCCTCTCTGTTTTCTATATTCTTTTTTTTTTTTTTTTTTTGGCTGCGCCATGGCGCAGCTTGCAGGATTCTAGTTCCCTGATCAGGGATCTTACCTGTGCCCCCTGCAGTGGAAGCTCGGAGCCCTAACCACTGGATCACGAAGGAATTCCCTCTATTTTCCATATTCTTTTTTCTACCTTGCTATTCTCTTTTCTTGTTACTTTCCTTCTCATTCTCACTTTTCAAGAATAAAATTTTTCAAGCATTACCATTCATTTCCCCTAGTCCCAGACTTCCCTCCACCCCCAGCACACTCATGTTTCTCTGGGCTTCATGAAGTGGAAAACAGGAAAGAGGCAGCTGGGGTATCCCATGAGGAGTAAACTGAGGAAAATAAAAGGAAAGAATCCAAGAGCTGTCACCTAGGAGTAGGATGATCATATACCCTGGTTTTCCCAGAATAGTCCTGGTTTATACCTGCTATTCCAGCATCATTATTCTTTATTTTTATATTAAAAATTTTTTTTTCCAGCATCATTATTAATAGTGCCCCCCTTAATTCACAAAAGCATCCCAGTTTGGATAATAAATTTTGTATCACCCTTCCCAAAAGTGAAATTAGGAAAAGAATGCTTTCGGAAGATTAGCCCAGATGGATTAGAGTTGAAAAAAAGAATGGAGGAAGGGAAATGAGTTGGGAGAGAAGTTTAGGAATGCAGTATGGGTGACCATTAGAGGGCCTGCGACTTTCTAGGTGCTGAATAAATGTTTGCTGAATGAATAAACAAATGTGTGAGATAGTGAGACCCTAGTCCAGAATTAACAACAGGATAGAAAACAAGTCCAGCTATTTCCAGGAAAGCATATGCATATATCAGACTGGATATAGAGGATGACTAAAGGAAAGAATTCTAGGCCATCAGATCCAGGTCTAAATATTGAGAATGGTACTATCACTAAGAAAGATGGGGATGTGGGAAAATACTTTAGACAAGAGGAGGAAGAATATGTCAGGAATACTAATTTGAGAATAAGACACAGGGGACAGATGAAGTCATGAAAATGTATAAACTTGCTGAGATAGAGATTTTGGTTAAAGAGCAGGCAGAGAGAAAGAGAAATGCACAAGGACGTGCTGTAAGGATGCTCAGGGTGGTTCTGGGGGACCTAAGGAGGAAGCAAGACTTACCAGGAGAGCAGGGAGGGATAGTTTGAAGAGAGTTTGATCAAAGGAAACCTAACTATTTGCCCTCTGCCCAAATGGATGGGAAATTCCCTCAGAAATTCTGGAAGAATTCCCAGGCAGTAGGGAGGTGGGGTCTTAGCTAAAGAAGTAGGAGGAGGGACAGATGAGGCCATAAGGATAGCAAGTCACTAGGAGTATCCAGGCAACTGGGCACAAAATTACAATCTCAGACAACCAGTAAATGGAAGAGGATCAATGAGGCCCCACAGGTCTCTGACCCACAAATCCCTGAGACTGACGGATGAGTGTCCTGATCTCAGGAGCACCATTCATTTCAGGCCGTGAGGAACCCACAAAGGGCAGAGTTCTATTCTGAGAGAGAGACAGACAGAGGTTTTACCTAGAGACATTGTATTCCTTTAATTCACCAGCATCACCAGCCTTTCAGGTTCCTCTGGGCAGTGGTCACATGGTCTTTGGTTACTGTTTAGCTGCAGTGGAGTGATGAATAAGAGGCAATACCTGAAAATAAATTCCAGAGAAACAGATGAGTGAAGTGTAAAAATTTAAAGGAAAAAAAAAAAAAGAACTATTAGAAATTATCTTGATCTCAGGGAAAGGCCTAGGCCTTAAGCATAAAACAAAAGTTGACACCATAACAGAAAAGCTGATAGATTTGACCATATAAAAATTTCTTCACTTAAAAAAAAACATTAAAAATCTGTAATATAAAATAGAGTTGCCTTATACCATAATTCCTTCTGTGTATGTCTGTGTCCCTCCTCACATGTATACTTTAAACTCTAAGCCCCCAGAGAACAGGGCCCATGATATTCGTATGTGGATCCCACTCAGTGCCTGGCACATAGGGCTCAATAAATGTTTGATTTGAAACGTTAAGTAAGTTCAGGATTCTATCTAATTCTATCTGGGTGTAGGGATGGTGAGAAGTGCACCCTCCACACATGACCACCCTCATCCCTCCTCTCCACCTGTTTATCTCTTTGGTGCTTCATATTGTCGAAACACCATGACAATACTGACATTCTTGGCAGTTCTGTCTCAACAGGGCCATCCAAGGGCTTAAATTCCCTAAGAGAATGACCTAGTCTAACTGCTCAGAGATTCTCAGAATGTCAGAGTTGGAAGGAAACTCCTAGACCACCTCGTCTCATATTAAAATTTTGAGCTGGGGAAACTGGAACTTAGAGGAGAGCTGGGACTCAAGCCAAAGTCTCCTGACACCCAAAATTGAGTTCCACTACATCACCCTTCCTCACCAAAACTCTACTCCTCAGGGTCCAGAGGTCCTCCTCCCACTTCTCTGTTTCTCTCGAGAAATGCTCCCTTTCAGACCTGGTTCCCATACTCTAGCAGGCAGGATTCCCGTCCCCAGACTAATTTCACAATAAAGATCTCACCTGCCAAAGAGAAGGGAATGGCTCACTTTCACACCTGTGCACAGTAGCCTCACTCCAAAGGATCTACCCAGCACAGATCTTGCCTCATCTCTTCCTCCGGTTTGGTGAAAAAGTTCCTAGTGGGGTCTTGGATCACTGTAAACACACAGAAACAACTTTGAGTTCTCTGACAGCTCAACTGCAAGTGGACACTCAGGGCAATGTCCCATCCCTGGGTCACTTCCCTTCCTATTGAACTGAGAGCAATAAGGATAATCATTCCCATTTTAAAGATGAGGAAATGAAGCTCCCAGAGATGGAATGACTTGCTGAAGGTCGTATGGGTAGTAAGAGATAAGCCTTCTGCATCGGAAGGAAATCCTCATTCCATCACACCACGGTCGCTCCTTTTCACCTGTTCTGTTGAAATCTAAGTCTCCACATTCTCCTCTAATTGAAAAATGCATTCCAAGTGAGAAGTTCTCTGCAATCCAGCTTTCCAACAAAAGTTTGCAGAAAAGAGATGAGGGAAACTCTGCTGAGTCAAATGTCTTTAAAGACAGGAAGAAATAAGGCTTTACAGGGATGCTAGAAGGAGAATTTTTTAATGATTACCCATCTCTCAGGATCACTAGGCCTCAAAATCGGTTTTGTGTTTCCCCCTTCAGATTCCCAGACCCCGCGTCTAACCCTTCAAGCTTGTTCCATTTCTTCCCTACCAGAATATAGCTCTGCCTTGTACACAACTGTAATCCCTGGATCTAACACACTGCAAGTTGGTGCTAAGTATTTTTTGAATGAATGAATGAGTAATCTTCGGCAAGGCTCTGCCCTCCTCTCTGGGTCTGCTTCCTCACTGAGAACACAGCAGGGATTGGATTAGTGATCTGAGCCGAATACTTAGGTGTTGCGGAGCCCTTTGAGAGCCTGAGCGGGATGTGGACCGCTTTTACCAGGGAGGCCCCATGGCTAGCAACGAGGATGATACAGTTCTGTCACCGCTGTCAGCTGGTCCGAGTGAGCAGCTACGCGGAGCAGGAGACGAGACCCAAGACAAAGGGGCAGCGCAGAACAAGGGGAGCGGGGCCCACGACGACCCCTTGACCTGCCGCGTCCCCGTCTCCGCAGCGGGCAGCGGTGAAGGAAGCCTGGCCCCCGGCCTATGTGCCCCACCCGCTCCCAGAACCGGCCCGAAGCCCCTCACCAAGCTGCCACATACCCCGCACCGAAAGCGCCCGACCCATATCTTGGAACAATGCGGAGAAGGAACTACGTCACCGACTCCCCACTAACTCCCACCCTAACCCTCCGGTCCTTCTAGGCATCGGGAGGTTTCTGCATCTCTGTGCTCGCTTCGCGAGCCCGCAGGTCAGGGGACGCTCTGGCCCCGCCTCCCGCCCAGTTTTACTCTACCATTGGCTGAGAGGGCGAAAGGGCGTGGAGAGTTCAGCCAATAGGCGGAGAGGCCCTGGACGGGGTGGAGCCTGGGGAAAGGACTTGGTTAGGGCGGGAAGAGGGACCAATCAACTGGGCGGCCAGACTACCTTCCTCGAACTGAAACACTCTGAAGTCACACCCCCAGCTCTGGCTGCTGAGCGGAAAAGTCATCCTTTTCACACATCCTTCTCCTTTCAGCCTCAAAGTCAGGATCGGCTACCATTTATCGGCAGCATATAAAAATACGTGTCGAGTGCCTATTATGTCATTGTTCTAGGCTCTGCAGACACAGTAGTGAAGACAATGAACTTACTGCCCCATGAAGCTTACCTTCAAGTCAGGGAGACAATGGATAAATAAATACCTAGAATGTAGTAGTGCCTAAGGGGGGAGAGAGAGGGAGAGAGGAAGAGAGGGAGGTAGAGAGAGAGAGAGAAGGGGGTAGGTGGTGGTGGGGCTATTTTATAGATGACAGGGAAGGCAGAGACGGGAAGTGAGCAACTTAGGCATGTGGGTAGCTGGTGGAGTATTCCTGATAGATGGAACATCAGGAAGCAAAGACCTTAAACCAGAAGGAAGGGGGCGCACGTTTTGGTCCATGAGGGATTTGGATATGTCCCAAATAACACTGGAGGGTTTTGGGAATGAGAAGTGACATGATCTTACTTTTTTTTTTTTTTCCTGCCACATGTTCAAAGGTTTATTAGCTATCAGATATGAATGGAGCCAAGAAACCTGTTTTTCTATAAATTCTAATTTCTTGCTTTCAGTCCTTAGTCATTTTGACATAAACCTCCATGACATAACATTTTAAAAATTTGCTCTGGCTGCTCTGCTGAGAACAGTCTGAAGGTGGGCAAGAGTAGAAGTAGAGAGATTAAGAAGCTACTGCACTATTCCAGATGAGAAATGATGGTGGCTTGGACGAGCTTAGAGGTGATTTAGGTGATGAGAAATGGTCTACATATATTTTGAAGGCATGTCCAGCATGATTTGCTAATTAATTGGATGTTGATTAAGGATGACTCCATGGTTATTGATCTGAGCAACTAAAATAAGACTGTCTTTTGGAAATAGAGTAGACTGAAAGAGGAACAGGTTTAGGGAGAGGGATCAATAGTTTTGTTATGGATGTGTTAAGTTAAAGATGCTAATTAGACATCCAAGAGTAAATGTCAAACAGGCAATTAGGATAGGAGTCAGGAGTTCAGTGAAGAAATCACAACTAGAGATGTAAATTTAGGTGTCGCTATATAGGGCAGGATGGGACAATCTAGGGAGTGACTGTAGGTAAAGAAGTCATCTGAGCAATGAGCTTTGAAGCTCATTAATCAATAGATGTGTATTGAATACTTAAAGCATACCAGGAGCATTCTTATCCATCAATTCTTATAGGTGGCACAACATTTTCCAAAGAAGATTGAGGCACAGAGATTCAGAGAAATAATAAGACTTGCACAAGTTCATACCCCCAGTTGATGCTGGAAGTAGAACTCAGGAGCACAACACTATTGCCACTATATCAGGAAACACTCAAGAAGAATATTCATGTACATTATGACCGTAATGATCAACTTGGTCTTGCTTTTCACCTATTCTTTTATTTGGGGGAGGAGTTATTAATTCTGATTAAAACTCTTAACTCCACCTCTGGTCCCAGGGGGTAACAATATTTCATTAATATTCCAGCCCCAGCTGGTCTCTAATTTTAGAGAGCATAATGAGGACACATGTTAAAAATACAAATTCCAGGCCACCCTATCCAACTTGTTGCCTTTATCCACAAGGATATTTATTTTTTCTGACAAAACCTATTCATTCAGTCCAGAATGATGTCATTGTTCAGAATCAGAGTATTTGTGGAGTTCATAATTGCCTAAATATTCAGCAGTTTCAATCTTTATCATGACATTTGTCAACCAAAGAAGTTACAACTCATTTTTGGGTAAATGAAATAAATATCCAGTTATTCAGGTCTTAATTTATTGGTCAAAATGGTGATAACACAAGGCTTCCCTCTGGTAATTCACAGTCTCTTTGAGGATATGACTCTCTGGCTTTACAAAAAGATTGGGGGGAGTTTCCTGGTGGCGCACTGGTTAAGAATCTGTCTGCCAATGCAGGGGACACAGGTTCGAGCCCTGGTCCAGGAAGATCCCACATGCCGCAGAGCAACTAAACCCCTGTGCCACAACTACTGAGCCTGCGTTCTAGAGCCCGTGAGCCACAATTACTAAGTGTGTATGCGACAACTACTGAAGCCTGTGCACCTAGAGCCCATGCTCTGCAACAAGAGAAGCCACCACAATGAGAAGCTTGCATACCGCAATGAAGAGTAGTCCCTGCTTGCTGCAACTAGAGGAAGTCTGTGCACAGCAACAAAGACCCAACACAGCCATAAATAAATAGATAATAAATTCACTTAAAAAAAGAAAGAAAGAAAAATCAGGGACTTCCCTGGTGGTCCAGCGGTTAAGAATCTGACTTCCAATGCAGGTGACTCTGGTTCAATCCCTGGTCAGGGAACCAAGATCCCGCTTGCTGTGGGGCACCTAAGCCAGTGCACTGCAACTGCTGAGCTCGCAGGCCACAACTAGAGAGAAGCCCATGCACCACAGCAGAGGATCCCACATGCCAAAAGGAAGATCCCACGTGTGGCAACCAAGACCTGATGCAGCCAAAAATAAAACAAATAAATAAATACATGTTTTTTTAAAAAGATCAAAGGATACTTCAAAAGTATAAAAGTGAATGGGACATTACTGCCACACACACACACACACACACACACGGCTTCCATGGGCATTAAATAATTTAAGCCTCAGAGTAATTTTATGGCTTAATGCTGTCCTTATTTTTATTTATTTTTACTTTTAGTTTTTTTGGCCACGCCACGCAGCTTGTGGAATCTTGGTTCCCTGACCAGGGATTGAACCTGGGCCCTCAGCAGTGAGAGTGTGGAGTCCTAACCACTGGACTGCTAGGGAATTCCAATTCTATCCTTATTTTTAGATAAGGAAACTAAAGCCTGGATATGTCAAATGATTTGCTTATGGTTGCACAGCTAGTAGTGGACAATTTGAAACTTGGACTGGGTTTTCTGACTGTAGATCCTGTGTTCTTTTGTCTACTGCCACACTGCCTCAAACTATAAATTGCATTTCTTCTAAAAGGTGTTGAGTTATAACAAGCCGTCCATAATCCCTTTTTACCTTTTTCAAACTTTATTTTGAAACTTTCAAACATGCATATACCCTCTAGGTAGATTCAACAACTGTTATTTTGCCATATTCACTTTTTCTCTCTACACACACATACACATTTTATTTGTTCTTATTGTTAGCCATTTGAAAATATGTTGAAGAGATCATGAGCCTCCAACCCTAAACACTGCAGCATGCATCTCCTAAGAATAAGGACATTCTTTTACAGAAGCAAAATATAACTGTCAGATTTAAGAAATCTAAACAATTGTATATCATCATCAAATGGGCCTACTATTAAATATTACATCCATTCCATATTTAGTGTCTCCATTGATCCCCAAATATCTGCTACAGCTTTTTTAAAAAATTCAAAGTTCACTCACTGCATTTGGTGGTTGTGTTTCTGAAGAGTCTCTCTTAATCTAGAACAGTTGACCAACTTTATTCATTTCACTGACTTTTCAAAGAGTCTGGGTCAATTGTCTTATATAGTGTCTCACGTTGTACAAATTAAAAATCAGTGAATCTGATTTATTTTCTCATCATATCCCCCTATATTTCCTGTAAATTGGAAGGTAGGAAAAGAGGCCTGATTAGATTCAAGTTATATCTTTGCTTCACTGGTGGTGTTAGAACTTACGTATTACATGCCATCCTTAATTTCTTTTTCTTTTTCTTCTTGTTTTGTATTTTGTGTACATTAAAATTTCTCCATAGTAAAAAGTAAAAACAAAACATTAAGGCTGGCAGAGGGGGGAATTAGGGGGAGGGATAGGTAAAAGGTAGGGAATCTCTTTTTGAGGTGATGAAAATATTCTAAAACTGCCTGTGGGGATGGTTGCACATGCATGTGAATATACCAAAAATCATTGAACTGTACATTTCACAAGGATGAAGTATATGGTATGTGAATTATATTTCAATAAAAACGTTAAAAAAAAAAAGTCAGGAACTCACCTCAGAGAACCATTCGTGTGCCTGCCATAGTGCTGAAATGTCCAGGTTTCAACAGAGAGTAAAATACAGATTGAGGAGCCATTTGGAAGACAACCCAGGAGGCAGCGGCCACAGTGTTCAACATAGGGGGAAATGTCTTCACTTAAGAATAAGGCCAACTCCCCACATTAGCAGGTCAATCCAGACTTGCCCTTCCATTAAACTGATACCATGGGCTACATTGTGTCCCCCGCAAATTTGTATGTTGAAGTCCTAAATCTCAGGACCTCACAATGTGATTATATTTAGGGATAGAGCCTTTACAGTGGTAATAAAGGGTAAATGAGATCATTAGGGTACATCCTAATTCAATACCACTGTATAAGAAAAGGAAATTAGGACATAAACTAACAGAGGGAAGACCATGTAAAGATAGAAGGAGAAGATGCCCATATACAAGCCTAGGAGAGAGGTTTCAGAAGAAATCAACTCCACTGACACCTTGATCTCAAACTTTCAGCTCCAAAACTGTGAGAAAATAAATTTCTGTTGGTTAAGCTACCCAGTCTGTGGAACTTCGTTATGGCAGCCCAAACAGACTAATACACCCAACTTCCTTGAGAAGCAACATAGTTCCTTGAGAAGCAACCAACTCATGATTCCCCCAAGAAGAGGAAAAGGGGTGTTCCAGAACCTGGAGATGCAGAGCAGGTGGCATGTCAGAAGATGGCTTTACCCTTGATATTAATTATGGGCCAAGACATTATAGCTTCTTGTTTGGGGGAGGGCAGGTAGAGCACAGCTTTAGCTCTGCCCCAGTGAAAGATATTCCTGACTCTTATTTGAGCATATTGCTCTGGGCAAATCAGAGGCCCCCAACCAGATGTGCAACTTCCTTAGTTCTTGCAGATTTTGGGGAATTGCCCAGCTGTTCCTGATTATACAGTTCAAATATCCCACATATCCACTCTCAGTGGAAACCTCAGGGAGCCCCTGAGAAGAGGTGAATTGTCTAGACTTCTTCTAATGGTTCTCTTTTGAAAGTCTTTTAAATAACTCACTGTCTCGTTATTTCAGTGCTGCTCATTAGGACAGATGTTGACAATGGATAGCGTGGTAAGTGCACAGCTTAGCCTGGAGAATACAGTTGCCAGTGGCTTTAATTTTAGCATCATAACAGCTGCCATGACCACCTTCCTCATAAATGGCCCCTGTAGTAGGCTGCACATACCTCAAATCCTAAGGGCACCAGTAGTGTGGCTCCCGAGTGAGAGCTTGAGTGTCATCGATTTTTGCTCATTGTTGAGGCAGCCTGACGAGGTTTCACTAGTGGCCTTTTTCTGAAATCAGGTCATGCTGACTTGCCAGGGTCCCTACAGGTATGGTGTAATTGCATCATTATGTTCCCTCCTTCCCTGGGGAGCAACACAGACAGTCTCAGAGAGGGGATATAGCATTTTTCAATCTCATCCAAATGGAAATCGAAGTATAATGTATACAACCTGGTGGATGAGCATGTACCTATGCACCCCGTGACCCTGAATATGCAGCCGCTGTTACCACTCCTCATTTAATCTTAGAGGAATATATATTGTCCTGTGATTACTCTGTCCTTTCATCGAATTGTACTCAAATCTTGGGTGACTGTTGGCCCTGTCCCTTTCCATCCACAATCCATATGGCACCAGCTTGGGAAACTTAATATCTTGTAAATGCATCATCCATACACAAGACATTGCAACTGGAAGGGACTTGGGGGAGAAGCCTGTTAGATATCATAAAATGCCAACTGTACATACATCTCTAGAAAAGTTTAAGTCATTGGACTGCGCCACCTAGGGTGGAAAAACATTATGTTTTCAGTCAGCTGCAAATTCCTAACCAAGAGTCACAGATCAGAAAAGGGGGTGGAACACCAAATATTTCTCTCAAACTGTGTTTTCACGCAGGGTATTCACAGGTCTTGAAAGGGAAAGCGCACTCATCCTACACGGCATCCACCTGGGCAAAGTACAGGCCGTTGGTCCTGTGCATATATTAGTGGGAGGACTGTTGTGGTTCACTAAGGAATCAGTCTATAATGTCCTATCCTGGGTCAAATACCTGTACAACAAGGTACTTGGAGCCAGCTGACATCATAACACCTTCCCATTATCCCCCTTGGGCAAGAGTTTTATAAGGCCCCATCAGGCTAGAACACATCCTAATGTTAGGGGGGATAGGGGGTTTGTTTTTAATTTTCTATAGAGCAAAAGCCACCCTGTGGGTATTCACAATTTGTCCCTAACACCTAGAGTATCCTTTGTAACACTCCAAGAGGTCGACAACTTCACAGAAATGTCTTCCAGCATGGGACAGTACTCGTCAACTTGTCAGCACCCAAAATCTCTGGACCTTTCCTACTGGTCTTAGAAGTTGAATTACCAGGGTTTGGGATGCAGAATATAGCTGTGGAATATTTTCTTTGTGTTTAAGAGGTAAGAGGGTAAGTGTCCAGCTCCTAACACGTTTACCACCATATTTGGTCACCTGAACTATCTCCTGGGTATAAATTTTGTCTGTTTTTTTTTTTTTTTTTTAATTTTTTGGCTGTGCCGCCCATTATACAGGATCTTAGTTCCTGGATCAGGGATCGAACCTGTGCCCCCTGCAATGGAAGCATGGAGTCCTAACCACTGGAGCGCCAGGGAAGTCCCAAACTTTGATTTTTAAAAACAAATTGGGAGCTCTATCACACTGCTTACTGTAATTCTTTACTTGCATTGTGGACTCATGAATGGAGCAGAAGCCATGTGCTATAACTAAAAGCTTTTCTACACTTATTCCAGGAATAATATTTTTCAAAAATGTGTACAAAATAATAGAAGCTCTGGATGATTTCTTGCCCTCTAAAATCCAAAACAGATTATAACCCAGGTGGGTTTTGTTATGCCAAACAAGAAATAAACTATAACCAAGGCTTTCCCACACACGAATAAGTAGACTTCCTTGTAAGCATAAAGTCTCTGGTGGATGTTTCACACAACTGAATGTTTTCTCACACTTATCTCAGGAATAGTTTCTTTTCTCAGTTTGGAGTTGCCGAGGTAAAATAAAGTCTGAGTTGTGACTGAAGGTTTTTCCACATTTTCTTTTAAAACAAAGCTATTCACAACAGGTAGAGCACATGGAAGGAGCCTCCGCTGTACCCATAGTGTGAAGGCTGAGCGAAAAAGAAAAGAGGGCTCTGGGCGGAAGGTTTGCAACCAGATTAGCAAAATGTCGAGCTGCTCTTTTACTTCTTTACTGCTGCACAGCATATTAGTAATATAAATTTATAACTCACCTTCTAGCTCCAAGTCTAAACAGACAATTTTAACAGCATGCAAATAGAATATAAAGCAATTCAAGGAAAACCCACTTTCCCTATCTTGGGGCAAATATTGTTGATTAGTGAAGAAAAAGACAAATGAAATATGAGGCTAATAAAAAGTCTCTGCAACTTAAGGCAGTGAAAGGACATATGAAAAAAATATATTCAAGGGACCTCCCTGGTGGTCCAGTGCTTAAGACTTCGTCTTCTAATGCAGGGGGTGTGGGTTCAATCCCTGGTTGGGGAGCTAAGATCCCACATGCCTCTCAGCCAAAAAACCAAAAATCATAAAACTGAAGCAATATTGTAACAGATTCAATAAAGACTTTAAAAATGGTCCACATCAAAAAAAAAAAAAAACTTAAAAAGACCCCACAAACTTGGCAATCATGAAAGGAAAACTGAAAGGAAACCAAAATGTAAAACATTACGGATGGGGCTTCCCTGGTGGCGCAGTAGTTGGGAGTCCGCCTGCCGGTGCAGGGGACACGGGTTCGAGCCCTGGTCTGGGAAGATCCCACATGCTGCTGAGCAACTAAGCCCATGCGCCACCACTACTTAGCCTGCACTCTAGAGCCCGCGAGCCACAACTACTGAAGCCTGCAGGCCTACAGCCTGTGCTCCGCAACAAGAGAAGCCACTGCAGTGAAAGGCCTGTGCACTGCAGCAAGGAGTGGCCTCCGCTTGCTGCAACTAGAGAAAGCCCGCGCACAGCAAGGAAGACCCAGTGCAGCCTAAAAAAAAAATAACTAAATAAAATCTACATAAAAAAATTGTGGATGAAACACAGCTCTAACTACATATACAAAAGAGAATAAAAGAACTTTACAGGGCTTCCCTGGTGGCGCAGTGGTTGAGAGTCCACCTGCCGATGCAGGGGACACAGGTTCGTGCCCTGGTCCAGGAAGATCCCACATGCCGCAGAGCAGCTGGGCCCGTGAGCCATGGCCGCTGAGCCTGCGCGTCTGGAGCCTGTGCTCTGCAACGGGAGAGGCTACAACAGTGAGAGGCCTGCGTACCACAAAAAAAAAAAAAAAAAGAAAGAACTTTACAGAATACTAGGTGCAGCTTTATGCCACTCTCTGACAGTCCAGTAGAAAGGATGATTTCCAGATAGAGCTCACCAAAAGTTACAAAGAGGTAGAAACTTAGAGGGCAGTAATTGAAGAAATCAAAATGTTGCTAAAGATTTATGCTTCTTGGGGTGGGGCAGGACAAAAAAAAGAAAGACTTGTCCCTCTCAATTCCCTCATCCCCCAAAATGGATCAAGCCCAGTTATTTTTACTGTTCAAAGAATAATTCCCACATTATTCAAACTCTTCCAGAGTAATTAAAGAAAAACAAATACATTTTGCAAGGCAGGCAAAACCTTATTAGTAAATTCAACTTGGTTCTGTACTTAAAACATTAACAAATGGATTCTATTCCAGGAATGCAAGGAAATTTCAATTATCTAGGAACTTGCTCCCCCTAAAATTACAAAAATAAAGGACATTATCCATGAAATTACAGATTTTTTTTAAAAAAAGGTAGAACTTAAAAACCATAACAAGAACTCAAAATACAAAACAATAATAATAATTATAGGGTATAGTATGTGCCAAGCACTGTTCTAAGTGCCTTACACTTATGAACTAATTTAACCCTCACAGCCCTGAGGTAGCTCCATTTTATATATGGAAGAGCTAGACACAAGGAAACTAAATGACTTACTCAGGATCACACATGTAAGAAAGTAAGGAGTCAGGATTTGAACCTCGAGTACCAGGCACAAAAATCTATTCTCTTAACTACTGTATTATATTGCTGCTTCTAAAAATAGGAATAGGGACTTCCCTGGTGGTCCAGTGGTTTAGACTCCAAGCTTCAGATGCAGGGGATGTGGGTTTGATCCTTGGTCAGGGAACTAAGATGCTGCATGCTGTGCAGAATGGCCAAAACAAACAAAGAAAAAAATAGGAAAAAAAGGAAACTTCCTAAACCCAATAGAATATTTATGAGAAACCAATAATGAAGTAACAATAGTGAGACTTCCAGGGGTACACGTAGAAGATATCAATGAGGGCTTTATATGAGATATCCTATGAAGAGATGTCACTTCTATCTTTAGAAGCTTCTAGTCTGGTGGGGATGGGGGGAGGGGAGATTGTGTCCAATTTAAGGATGATTCAATTACAGAGCTGAGTTTTCAAAAGGTATTTATTAAACTACCATATGAAATTATCTATATACTAAAAGAAATAGATACTATATCCAACCTCAAAGAGCCTATAAGTTGGTATGAACACATATGCATTAAATACAGAATAATTTACAATGCAATTTAACAACAGTTGTACACATAGCACCAGCTAAGTCAAAGCACTGAGGTCCAATGAATAGCAGTTTAAGATGAATGAAGACGTATTTGAAGAAGAAAGTCTTTCAGAGATGAGTTGGATCTGGCAGGTTCTGAGGGACACATATTAGCAAAAGAAAAGAAAAAAGATTTTCTAGACAGGGAACATAAGTGATGAGGGACTATATTAGAAGTTCAAAAAGTAGATAAGGAGGGCCACAGCCAAGAGAAAGAAAGAATGAATCAGTACCTTGGAGAATGACTTTATGTAAATGGTAAAATGGAGGAAGTGGAACACAATAAGGAAATACCTCTGTTCTTGAGAAGTACACGTTCTGATTTTGGGACACCTAAGTAAGAAATGAGATAGATTTTTAAACAGATGAAATAAAAGAAAGAAGGAAAGAAATCTACAAGCACATGAAATGTGTAGTCCTTAGTGGGGAAGGATGGTACTGTTACTCCCACTCTCCCACCTTCGTGACCACCAGAGAACGTTTAAGGAATGATCCACTTTGATTAGTGGTTCCAAGAGGAGACCAGGGTGAGCATACTTCTTCTATAGAAACCTTAACTCAGAGTTCCTTGCTGTCTTAGAGAATCACATCTTAAAAAACAGACCGAGCCAGACCTGACTGCTTTTCTCCAGTGTGAGTTCGCTGGTGGTGATTGAAAGTAGAACGCTGACTGAAGGCTTTCCCACATTCAATACATTCATAGGGTTTCTCTCCAGTGTGAACTCTCTGATGCACAATGAGCTGTGAGCTGTCACTAAAAGCCTTCTCACAATCTTTGCACTTATAGGGTTTCTCCCCAGTATGAGTTCTCTGATGTACCATAAGACTGGAGCTATAGCTGAAGACCTTCCCACATTCATTACATTCATAAGGTTTCTCACCAGTGTGAATTCTCTGGTGTATAATAAGATGTGAGTTTTGATTGAAGGATTTTCCACACTCATTGCATTTATAGGGCTTTTCACCCGTGTGAAGTCTCTGATGTCGAATGAGACATTTACTCAGACTGAATGCCTTACCACACTCATTACATTCAAAGGGTTTTTCTCCAGTATGAATTCGCTCATGGTCAACAAGTTGAGAGTTCTGATTGAAGGCTTTCCCACACTCACTGCATTTGAATGGTTTTTCCCCAGTGTGGAGGCTCTGATGTCGAATAAGACATTTACTTCGACTGAAGGCCTTGCCACATTCATTACACTCATAAGGCTTCTCCCCAGTGTGGATTCTCTGATGGTCAATAAGATTTCTGTTAGAACAGAAAGCTTTCCCACACTCATTACACTTGTAAGGTTTCTCACCACTGTGAAGTACTTGATGGTGGACAAGGCTTTTACTCCGAATGAAGGCCTCTCCACACTCATTGCATTCATAGGGTTTCTCCCCAGTATGGGTTCTCTGGTGGTCAATGAGTTGAGAACTCTGAGTGAAAGCTTTTGCACATTCGTTACATTTATATGATTTCTCCCCATTATGGAGTCTCTGTTGTTGAATGAGATGGGAGCTATGGCGATAGGTCTTTCCACAATCACTGCATTCATAGGGCTTTTCCCCTGTGTGGATTCTGAGATGGACTATGAGCTGAGAGGTCTGCCTGAAGGTCTTGCCACACTCATTGCACTCATAGGGTTTCTCTCCAGTGTGGATTCTCTGATGCCCAATGAGGTGAGAACTCCGATTAAAAGCTTTGCCACATTCATCACAGTGAAAGAATTTCTGTCCCTTCAGAATTTCCTGACGTTCTGCAGGACTTGAGGACAGATCTGGATGTTCCTCAAGTTCCTTATATACATCACATTCATCTTTTGTGCATTTATTTTTATCCTCCTGTGTTATTTCCAAGAAATCACTCTTCAGTCTGCTCCCCTGTTCACCTGAGGGTTGAACTTCTAGCTTCTCTAAAGCCTCTTCACAGGCATCTCCAGCTTCTGGTCCTCCAGGAATCACTCCATAGAGTACTCCTGAGGTCCTATCAGATGACTCCGTTTCTTCAGAAATTTCCTGCTGTGGAGGCAACTCTGAACTCTCCATCCTGTTCTCACCTGCTGCCAAAAGAAAGAAGAAAACAACTGTTACTCACTCTTACCCTACTGAGGAAATGAACTATCAGGAGCCTATGTACCTAAAAAAAAATTCATATTATGGGTAAGGAATGAGGAGACACATTGAGAACAGGAGAGAAAATGAGAAAACAGCTCAAATTTCTCTTCATGGACAGAAAAACAATGAGGGGAAGCTGGTCAGTGGAGGAAGGCAGAAGAAGAGCTATCAGGACAGAGGGATGCTGAGCCAGCACGGCCAGGTGAACAGGCCAGTTGAAAGGCAAGAGACCAGACTGTAAAGCATGGTGTGATCTTCCAGAAGTCACTTAGATGCGACATCTCTTTAGTAAAATGATGAACTCTAAGGTCCTTTCCAACCATGACACTGTATGGCTCCACACTTCTCAGCAAAGATGTTGGGGAGAGAAAGTGGTGGCAAATACCTCAAATCAAATATGAGAAACAATGTGGGCAAACCTGAGAGTAGAAGGGAAATTTATATTATGAGGATATGATTAGGGAAAAGTGCATATAAAGGAGTGATTCTGGTGTAACAGGACAGTGACAAGATTTGGAGAATCCATGGGTAGAGAAATACTGGGGAAAAGTATTGAAGGGGAAAGCAAAGCTATAAAATTGGGCACCCCCTAGTCCCTGGAGCACTGACTGGTAAGTACAATACTGCACTCCTATAAAAACTAGGAATGGGGCTTCCCTGGTGGCGCAGTGGTTAAGAATCCACCTGAGAATGCAGGGGACACGGGTTTGAGCCCTGGTCCGGGAAGATCCCACATGCCATGGAGCAGCTAAGCCCGTGCACCACAACTACTGAAGCCCACGTGCCACAACTACTGAAGCCTGTGCACCTAGATCCCGTGCTCTGTAACAAGAGAAGTCATCACAATGAGAAGCCCGTGCACCACAACAAAGAGTAGCCCCCACAAGCCGCAACTAGAGAAAGCCCGCTCGCAGCAATTAAGACCCAACACCAACAAAAATAAATAAATAAATAAGTAAATAAATGAAACTAATAGGGACTTTCCTGGCAGTCCAGTGCTTAAGACTTCGCCTTCCAATGCAGGGGGTGCATGCTTGATCCCTGGTTGGGGAGCTAAGATCCCACATGCCTCTAGGACAAAAAACCAAATCATAAAACAGAAGCAATACTGTAATAAATTCAATAAAGACTTCAAAAATGGTCCACATCAAAAAAAACCCCAAAAAAACTAAGAATGGCATCAATAACTTGAAATATAAATCAAACATGTTTTTGGCATCTTGATAATCAGGAATCATAAGGAAAGTGAGCAGTTGAATATTTGCTTTTAAATTCTAGGATTTTTCAGTACAAAAACTGGGAGAATGCAGAGCAATTATGGTTATAGCTTAACCTAAAAATGTTGGTTCCTTTCAATGACATCTACTTCAGGGCTATAAACCTTCATGCTAATTTAGTGTGTGCAAGTTGTACATGTCTGAATCTCTCAGTTCTAAGCCCACCCTCTCCAGAGTAGGCTACTGTCCTAGACCGGTCAAGCCCAGAACCTGCCCTGACAACAGCCCCTTCCAGGAAGCAGCCCTGCCCCAGTCTTTCTGAAGGAGAAGCTGAGGCAACCATGCTTTGTGTCAAACAACCCAGCTCATCCCATGATGGACAACAGGTGACTGGAACAGGGCCAAGCACTAGACCCAAGTGTGGCTTATCTGTAGATTAATCATCCACCTCTGTGCAGCAAGGACCAAAGTTCTGCTCAAACAAAGATGTTATTTAATGGCTGAACCACCCTTGGAGCTCCTCTCTACATAAATTCTGAACTGAAGGTAGGACAAGATGAAGGAAATTACAAGTAGAAGCCCAAGATGAAATGATGCATGGAGAGAAGGCAAGCCCTCGGGAGCCAAAGCAAGCAGAACGTGTGAGGAAACAGAAAGTATGACTAAAAACGAGCTCTGACAAAAGATTCAGAGTGAAGAGAATGGGTATCAGAGGGAGGAGAAAACAGATACACAGAGCACAGCTGTCTTACGACACCGGTGTAAAAATCCTTTCACTTTTGCTGCTGTGGCTCCCAGGCTCCCAAGTCCCTGCAAGGCTTTGTTTCCCGAAGTCTGGTCTAGCTGGTCAGTTTGTTCTAGGTTTCCATTCCTTTAGCCTTATTGTAAGTAACTTAGCTCATTGCTTACAACTGAGTGGCTTTCTATTCCTTCCAACAACAAACTCTTAACTAAACCAGCCCAGTTCAATTAATAAGAAAGTAAAAAGAATGTTAATAACTGTTAAAGTGGATGATGATGTAGAGGGGTTCATTATACTATTCTCTCCACTTTGTCTCTTTATATTTTCATAATAAAAAGTTAAAAAAAGAAAAAGAATATAGCAAAGAATATGTAAAGAAGGCTGACTCTAAGTTACTGGGTAACAGAGTCATTACCCAATGAAGCCAGGCTGCAGCAATTTTCTGGCACGATGTTCCGGTACAGGGCTGCTTTCTGGCTGAGTGCTGGACCTTTCCACTTCTTCTGAGTATAGTCCACAGACAGGAACTCGAACTCTGCAGCCTCCTGGAATGACAAGCTTCTATTGCTCAGGGACATTCCCAGCCTGGAAAGCAGTCATTAGGGGCACCAAGAGGACAGGGTCGGGGAATCTGGTGGTAAAATGGGCGGGGTGGGGGGAGGGAATCTGGGAAAGACAGATTAAAAGGGGGAATTCCCTGGTGGTCCAGTGGTTAAGACTCAGTGCTTTCACTGTCATGGGCCCGGGTTCAATCCCTGGTTGGGGAACTATTATAAGATCCCACAAGCCGTGGGGTGCAGCCAAAAAAAAAAAAAAAGGACAAATCTAGGACAGGACCAGCTCCAGGGGAAGCCACAGGAGCAGACTCAGAATGGGCCAGAGGCCCGGAGATGAGCTCTAGCTATTCCTGGGCCACAGACTTGGAACTCAGGAAGCTCACCTGGGGCCTGACCATCCGGAGCACAGTTGCCGCTGCTTGGTCTCCTACGTTCCCCACTTGGGGAAGGGCAGGCACCGGGGAAGCATGCTGAGCTGAGGGAGGAAAGAAAGCTCTGAGTGGGACCAGCCCTGCTCTTGGCTCCAATGAGGTCTGTATCCCAGCAAGTGGATTCAGGAGAACCCAGGTGGCTCCACACACACGGACCCTCATCCCTGTTCCATAAAGGCATTATCCTTTGTGAGCTGTGAACTTTTCCTGGAGGCAAGAAGGTCCCCGTTCAAACCGAACTGGCGGTTCCTTCCAGCCCTCTCTCTCCCACTCTCGGAAGGAAGCTACACTTCTGACCACCTTCTGTCTCCCGTGGCTTCCCCAGCAGCAGCTTGCCTGGCCTCCCCCTCACCTCTCTGCCCCTCATTCCCTGGCTTCTCTTCCTGCACCTGCCCTCTCATCAAGGACACTGCAGGCGTTCAGGCCTCAGAGCTTCCCCTTTCCCTCTCTCAGAGATCTCACGACTCCCAATCTCTGCTCTTAAGCTGTCAGTTCTCTCTGAGACCCATATCACAAGCCTCCAGTTGCCTATTGGACATTTCACTTGGATGTCCCACAACACCTGAAATTCAGTGTCTAAAGTGCATGTTTCCATCTTCCTTTCCTGACTTCCCAAGTTTTCTCAGTGATTCCAAACATTGGCCAAAACCCGCTAATTCTCCCTCCTCTCCTTTGTCCCATGGATTCTTCGTTCAAATACGTGTCACATCTATCACTTTCCATTCCACTCAAACCCACTCAGGCAATTAGTGCCTCACATCTGTTCTACACTAGCCTCCTAGTGAGGCTCCCGGTCACTGGTCTCCACACTCAACCCACAGTGCTCATGTGCCACAGTAATCCTTCTGAAATACTGTTTCTAACGCTTCAATCCCCCGCCCCCAAAATCTTCCTGGCCTCCATCCAAAGGCCCTGCACAAGCAGACCCCAGGCTCCCAAATACGTCCTTCCTGACCCGACCTCAATGGGGTCCAAGGAACTCCCACTTAGCAAGTGTCTTTGCTCCAGCCCTCCATGATCTCGCTCACCGTTTACAATGTCCACATGGCTCATTCGTGACGGCACCAAATGCCTGCGGACAGATATCACTCACATGTATCTTATGAGGCTGCCTCTTCTTGCACTTAGGACTGACTCTCTGCCAACTAGATAACAAGCTCTTTGGAAGCAGTGCCGGCATACTACAGCTCTCTGGTCCTCAACAGTGCCTTTGCCGTGAAACGTGCTTGACAAAAATGTGCTAAATACACGAATGATTGGAGAATAAGCAAAAGGAACAAAGTCACTAGGGAAGGAAGACACAGGGCAGGGCAATAAGGGACTCCAATGGGGTGGGATATGGGGAGATGAAGGAAAGGAGACTCCAAAAGAGAGAAGGAGGAATGACTTAAGGCCAAAGCGGGGGGAGTGAGTACCAGAGTGCCCACTGGGGAGGTGGTGGTGTGCCCCAGGGTCACCAGGAGGCTCCTGGTGGGCTCCGGGTGCCGAACCCTCACTGAGGAGTGAGGTAGGAGGAGATTCCTCTGTTGCACCCAAGGCTGTCATCTCCTCCAAATGCATTTCCTGTTCCTGTGCTGGAGCTGAAACCTAGAGACAAGGAAATAAAATTGGGTCCAAAAGAGCATCCTTGAAGGTACAGAACCCAAAACCTCTAAGAAGCACCCCCACGAGAGGAAGCCAGGGAAAGAAGAGCCAGAGGGTCCTTCTAGCCCCACCAGTAAGCCAACTGGGGCAAAAATGCCAAAGCAGGATCTACAGCTTACAATCCTATTTGCCATCCCTCTGTTGATCCTTTCAGTAGGAGCTTCAAGACCAGATTATATAACCATTTCCACTCCGTGTCAGTGCTTCAGACACACATTTGCTTATGAAGAACCCCCTGGAAAAAGGAGTTAGGAAAGTAATTCAGTACACTCCCTAGGGCCTCAGCCTACAGAATAGATCAATCAGAAGTACCAAGGAAGTAAAAAGTGACAGGTGTATGTACCTGTATGTGCACAAATAATGCTACTGAGGCCGACAGCTGGAGCAATACCCCAGAACAGCAGCTGACAAACCTCAGCTTTTCCAACTTCTCTCAGCCAAAGTGTCTCCTCTTCAGAGAAGCCATCCCTGACCACACTGACAAAGCAAGGATAGTCACACTCTCTCAAATTACCTGGTTATGTTTTCTAGAGCATACATTAGTCTTTAAATTATCTTATTTACACCTTTATTGTCTATTTCTCTGCCAATGAAGTATAAGCGTTTTGAGGGTGAGCACTCTGTCTTGGTCACTAGCTCCTAGAACAATGCTTAGCCCAATGGTGGTGTTCAATTAATATTTGCTGACTGACTTCCTCTCAATATTTTGCTAAGAGTTATCTGCAAACTTGGTTTTCAATATGTACTATCTCTCCCAAAAAATTTATACAAAAAGTCAAACAGAAAAAAAAAATTTAAAAAGAAAAGTCAAATAGGATCACATAACACCAATCTTTAGAGACCTCAAGAATATCTCAGAGCACAGACCTTTTATTTTCTAACCCTTGCTTGTTGTCATCAAATCAGTTCCTCACAATCTCATGGTTACTACTTGTACCAGCATTTGGAGCAGAAAATCTAAAACATTATCTAAATAAATCACTTTTTTTTTTTTTTTTGCGGTACGTGGGCCTCTCCCGTTGCGGAGCACAGGCTCCGGACGCGCAGGCTCAGTGGCCATGGCTCATGGGCCCAGCCGCTCTGCGGTATGTGGGATCTTCCCGGACCGGGGCACGAACCCGTGTCCCCTGCATCGGCAGGCGGACTCTCAACCACTGTGCCACCAGGGAAGCCCAATAAATCACTTTTTAAAAATTGAAATATAGTTGATTTACAATGTTGTGTTAGTTTCAGATGTACAGCAAAGCAATTCAGTTATACACACACACATATTCATTCTTTTCCAGATTCTTTTCCCTTATAGGTTATTAAAGAATATTGAGCAGAGTTCCCTGTCCTATACAGCAGGTCCTTGTTGATTATCTTTAAAAAATCACATTTATAAGCTCATTCACTCTGGCATGTGCATAGCAGAGCATAAGGTGAAAATAACTTCTCCTTCAACAAAACACATGGATTTGCCCTACTGGGTTACATCTGCTGAGAAGTTAGGGGGCTCTCTCCTTTAGTGTATATCTCTCCAATGGAATGGTAGGTCCAAGAGGCTCCCTGCAGTCTGGGGTTCCCCAGCTCTCCCATGGATGGTTCTTATAAATGGGACTTGGAGCTCTTAAATACAGCAGCTGTGGGTACTGGCAGAAGATAGAACTTAACTGCACTGTGATAACACAACCTTGTAATTCACTGACAATTAAATCCTGATAAAGTTCCTATTCATTACCTAGGACTCAAAAGTGTCCTCTCCTCGCAGGCCATGAAAACCCCATTCCAATTTTCATTCCAAGATGGCATTCCACAACAAGACATTAGGGAAAAGGTAGTGGCTTAGAATCTAGGGAGCTGGAAAATCCTGGTTCCCACACACATGGACAAAGGGACTGCTTACTAGCTCTGTCACCTTAGATGAGCCAATTAACTTCTCCGTGTTTGCACAGCTTGTCAAATGGAGATAATGATTACTATCTGCATACCTTGTAAGCCTGCTAGGAGCTCAAATTAAAAAAGATATAAAAGCATTCTGTAAATTCTGCAGCCCAGGAGGGATGCCTCTACCACGCTCTCCAGCCCCGATGTGCACACATGTACACGCTCACTCCTGCTGATCAGAATGACATTCCTTAATCTCCTCCTGGCAAACTCCCACGAAAACGCCTGTTTTTTCATTTAGTCGTAAAAACATTTTCTGAATCCAGGCTAGGTGAGATAGTCCTGTTCTCATGTCCTTATGTCAGAAAACTTAAGCTGATGACAGTGGCAGAGTAAGAAATGGATTCCAAAGATCCCACTTCTAGGCTAGAGCCATGAGTGTTCAGCTGCCCTGACTGTCAACTGTTAGTCACTCTCTTGGGTTTGTGACTCAGTCACCTTTCTTCTGAGGCTCCCTGGATAAAAGACAGTTTTAATGGAGGCTATATTCTCTTCTGCTTAAGCAAAAGGCGGCGGGAGATAGGGAAAATTTCCTTCTACCCTCCTCACTAAATAGCACTCTAAACATTTCTTCAACCACTTGTCCTTGCCTGTGGTTGGGCCTAGCTGCTCTCTAGACCCTACTGATAGTTGATTTATCCCTGTGTTTACTTGTTTAAACAAGGAAATAACGACTGACAATGTATCTGATACTGTCAGAGGGTACTGGCTATTACCTCTAGAAAAAGTCTAGCCCTAGAACTCCAATCAATTGGAATTCATTCCCTAGGCCTAGATATGTAATCAGTTTTGAAAAAGCACTGAATAAAAATGATGTACTGGGTACTAAGGAAATTTCACTGGTACTGGTTTGCCCTGGTAAAGCACAAAGGAGGAAAAGTAGAGGGGACCCTAATCCATCCTGCTCAGTTACAAGGGAGCAACTGGAGACTCATCAGGAAGAACTGACTCATCCATGGTGTGATGGTCTTTTGATGTCAGTTTAGCTCTAATCTAGGTGTTGCTGTGATGGTATGGTGTAAAAGTGATTAAAATTCATAATCAGTTTAAGTAAGGGAGGTTATCTCAGATAATCTGGATGGGCCTGATTCAATCAGTTGCAAGGCCTTAAAATCAGAGCTGAAGGTTCATGAAGAACGAATTCTCTTTGTGGACAGCAGCTTCAGCCTATGCCTGAGAGTTCTAGCCTGAACTTTCTGACGGCCTACCTTACAAATTTCTGACTTGACCTGTCAACTCCCCCAACGACAGGTCACTTTCTAGCAATATATATATGTATGTATATATATAATTTCCTACTGGTTTTGCTTCTGTGGCTGAACCCTGACTAATACACATAGTCACTGAACTAGTTAGCTCTGTGATCCTAGAAGCCAGATTTCCCACTGTTATGACACTGCTGACTCTCCAACTTTTCCTTTTGAGTTACCCTGGCTTAAAATTTGAGAGAACCCCAGAAAGTAGGGAAAATCAAAAATAGAATTAAAGAAGCAAAAAGATCCCAGTTGGGTTTGGAAAGCTAGAAAAGAACAAAATGATGATGAGGCCCAGAACTGTTACATCTCATAAGGAACCTAAAAGGCAGGAAAACAGCACAGTAACTTGGAGAAATCCGAGGAAGTAATGAGAACTTCTCAAATGAGGGCCCATGTTATCAGCATACCCTAAGGGCTACTTCTCCCTGACATGCTTCCCTATTCTAACCAGTGTGCGGATCCTCTGCCTGTCAGGAGCACTCTGTGGAGCTCCAGGCTGCAGCTAGGTTCACGACATAGCACTTCACAAAGCAATTCACAGAGCGTGGCTGGGATCTGCATTTTTGTTTAAGGCTAGGAGCACAAAACTCTTTCCCCTTTATACATGGCACTGGTTCAGGAATCCCAAAGGCAAACCAGCTTAGGGCCTAGGGAATGGAGAATGTCTATTCTCAGGCTACCCCAAGCAGTATAGAATGGTTCCAGATGCCATTCTAGACTTGGCCGCTCACCTCTCCTGGTCCACTAACGTGTCTCTGGAAATCCTCCACCACAGCCACAGCCTCCTCACCACTCTCAGGGTGATGCAGCTGCACCCAGGTCCGCAGTTCCCCTGGCAGGATGCTCAGGAACTGCTCCAGCACGAGCAGCTCCAGGATCTGCTCCTTGGTGTGCACCTCCGGCATCAGCCACCAGCGGCAGAGCTCCCGGAGCCGGCTCAGCGCCTCCTGCGGCCCAGACATCTCATGATAACATAACTGCCTGAAGTGCAGCCGGAAAATTTCACAGACAGGAGGGTGATTCTTTTGGAGACTGCAGCCCTGTCCCCAGCTCTGGCTCTCTGGCTCCTGTTTCACGGTCAAGTGCCCCTCCTGCCTCTGGAGAACAGCACCCCTGGGGATGAGGCCTGAAGTTCCCCTGCCTTGGGCGGCCATCGTGACACCAAAGAGAAGCTTGTTTCAGTTGTGGTTTGTCCGATTAAAATGATGGTCTGTAATTCAGATCTCAGAAGCTGTTGTCAGAGTTGAGGATGTAGGGTGATGGGAACGTCACCTACAGAAACATCAAGAGAGAAATCAGAGTCCCCAGAGTGCTCAGCCCCAGGCGGATGACAGACCCTCCACAGTTAAAAAGCAAAGCTCTAGAAAAAAGAAAAAGGAGCACAACCAGGGCAGTCTCTCTAAGCATCTCTCCAAGTAACTTCCTTAAAGTTTCAGTGGCTCCCATCACCTACAGGATAAAACCTAAATGTCTATGCCTAGCATCCACAACCTGGCCTGAGGCCTCTATACTAGCCACACCCCCTACCACTTTCCCCAGGTACCCACCAGGGTAGAAAGACTGCAATGATCTCCAAATGTGAGATATGCAAGCTAATCCAAAAGGTAGATAAAGAAATACTAAGTTGTTATTTAACTATTTAGTGGACGTTTTATAATGTGCACTGAAATTTGTACAACAGTACATACCTTCAACTCACAAATAAACCTATGTTGGAAATGCATGCTCAAAACTCTTCTACTCTACTCTTTTGTAATAGAGATGCACAATAAAGAAAGTTAGCGACTAAAGCTCTAAAGACACAGCTAGAAGCCACACATACTCTTTCTCTGGATTTTTCTGCTTCTGAAACTTTTGACAAACACCTACTCACCTGTCAAGACCCAGAACAAATTCTATTTTCCTCTTGAAGGCATTCCTGATTGCCCCATGCAGGAAGGGGAGCTGGTCACCTCCCTCTCCGTACTTCTCAGTGTAACATTGTATTTTAACTAATTTATGCACAACTCATCACTCACGCCCTCCAAACTGCTGGATGGCCACAAAAGAAAAGGAACCCAATGGAGTAAGAAATGCCAGACTCTTTTCTACTCAACCCACTTCCCCTAGAAAGCCTTGCTGATCTCTCCAGGCTTAAGTGTGGTTACTGCCTCAGTGAACCCACAGTACCTTTTTCTTCAAACCTCTGCTAGAGCACGTCTCACACTGTGTTTGGGACTTACACGACTGCCTCCTCCACTTTATGGGAGAGCTCAAAGGGCAGAGCTGGTTCCCAGTCATCTTTGTACGTGTGTGTGTACTTGGCATACAGAGGCCCATATCTGGGAAGCGAACGAATGATACTGAAGTTGGGGGTGGGGGCGACTTTTATCCAGCTTACATACTGTAAAACCCTGAAAATCAGCACCTTAGTGGTAACTAGGGCATCTGTGCTATGCTTCCAATTCACCACGCGTCTTGGTACCTTGGGTAAGCTACTCTCTCCAGGGCTCAATTTCTTTAAAAAGACAAAGACAGACTTAAAAATCTGTGAGTCTGCTCTGAAATACATATAAAGTTCAGGCCATTTTCCTACTTCCCTTACTGCTCCGAATGCTCAGCCCCTCATCTCATCTGGATTTTTGGCTCTCCAAGCTATACTTCACGTCTGAAATTCTGACTGGGTCTGACCCACTTCTGACGCTTCGTACTGTCTTCCAGCGCAAGCCTGGGAAAACATCTATCTACATTTCGCGTTCGACCAGGCTTCTGCGGCGCCGCTCACCTGGCCACGTCTGCCCTGCTCATCGCTGTACCCGCAGGTGCTGGGCTCGGTGCCAGGCACGGCTGGTCAGGGCACGGGGACAAAGAGGCGGCTCTACACCTGGCGGCTTCTGAGCGTCACGGGGACCGCGCCGCCAGCCGCGGGGGCGAAGAGTGGGTCGGGCTGGCGTAGCCGACCTGGGCTGTGGGCGGCCGCAGCTCCAGCCTAGCGGCCCCGGGCCCCAACAACACTTCTCCCCCCGCCCCGGGCCCGCTCACCAGGAAACCGGGCCCGCGACCCCAGAACTCCAGACGCCGCCGCGGCCGGCGTAAGCGAAAACAATGGCCGGGCCGGAAGCGAGAGAGGGCCCACTTCCGGTCCCTCCAGGATCCCGGAAGTCTCCGTTGAGAAAGTGGGCGCCCGAGACCCCGCGACCCCGCAGACACACAGCTGGTGACACCTTGGGCGCGGAGACCACCCCCTCCGGGCCTGGCTGGGGCACGGCGGCGGCAGCGGGGAGGGGGCTCAACTGAGGCCTCAGGCTGCACATGTGTCGCTCTCAGACCATTCTAGGACTGGGTGACCCTGCCGCACCCCAGCTTTGTCCCTTCCCCTCCTGGTGGCCTTGGGAAAGAAAACCTAACCTCTGAGCCTGTTTTTTCAAATGAAAAATGCAGAGCACAGCGTGCGCCTGACACGGCTGTGAGAGCTGAAAGGGGTAACATAAGGACACTACACAGCAAAAGACCTGACATATCCTGAGCGCAGTCAGATATTATTATACTGTATGTGATGCCCAGGGCATTTTCACCCAATGTGAGTCTTAATGAAATGAGCAACAGGTATCTCCGTCTTACTAAAGAAGGAATGAGCCCAGAGATTGTGATATTTTGGCCGGCAGGTGTGGTTAATCTTTCCTAAAACAGAACAAGCACTCTGGTGTCCAAGGAGAGGCCCCCTAGGCAGGGCCAAGGAGCCAATAAAAAGTGGGAAGTTATGGAAACAACATAATCTAGATGCAATTGTCTAGTCTAATATCTGGGAGGCAGGTGTTACCCAGGTGGACTTCACCTGGAAGAATGGTTTGCATACAGAAGCATGTGAACAGGTCCCTGCTGCTAAAAGGATTGAGGAGGCTCTGAAAGCACAACCTCCAAAAACGAATGATATATGGGGCTAACGAAAAGCCTCTGCAACTTGAGGCAGTAAAAGGACATATGAAAAAAATATATTCAAGAAAAACTTGAGTTCCAAAGAGAAACAAAGGGCAAAGGATAACATCAGCCACATTTCCAGTGAAGTTAACTATGTATCTTATGCATTGGGTTGGCCAAAAGGTTCGCTCAGGTTTTTCCATAACATCTTATAGAAAAACCCTGATGAACTTTTTGGCCAACCCAATATCTTGTTGTAGCCCAGCAAGTAGTTCCTTTACAGGGTCCGAAGTAACAGTAACTTGTGCTGTCCAGGCCATCAGCAATATCCCAAGGATGTTCTGGGTCTACCTCTGGACCTGACATGTGTCCATCACATCTCTGCATAAGCCAGGACAGAAATGAAGGCATAAGAAGACCTACTGCAGGGTTTTTACAGTCTTTAAAGAGGTCTCTTAGAGCAGTCTTTGCCCACTGAGCCTGATGAGTGGCCTTCTGATATCAAGGTCACTCTCTACATTTGGAAACCTCACAGGGAGGTCTTGGCTATCTGGTCCTAGCTTCTGCCTGACATTGCCACTGCGTGTGGCCACTGGCCCATTAAGGCCTCAGAGACTCAGGGATATTGAGAAGGAAATCTCTTAAGGCCAGGCCAAATGCTATCATCTCTTTTTCAGGTTTCCCTGATGATGCGTTGTCCTGGCTGCCTGGTATGTAGGAGACTTAGGGATCTGGAAAACAAGATTAAGCTTTTTCATTCCTCAGAGCTGTTTCATGCCCAGGTGGTTGGCTTTCATTGTCTGTGAGAGCCAGCTTCATCTGGGAAGTGTGTCCACACTTCATAGGTTCCTCTGTGGCCAGCACTGTGGGTCTAACCTACCATGACTGGATTGTGTTCCAGTGGAGGAGACATGCTCCATGACGCCCCTCATATAGCACCTTGGGAAACCTATATTTGGGCCAAAGACAGTCCCAGAACACCTGAGGGAACACCACCCCTGACCTCTCTGGGAAACTATCACACTAGCTTTGGTATGAGAGCTAATAGAACAAGTAACCCAGTTCTATGTGCCTGAAGCGGAACTCACCATCTACCCCCAACCCTGAAGCTCCACTCACATTCACATCACTATATAGGGCACTATCATTCATCCAAGAGGAACCCTGGATGTCATACCATGGGCTGGGTGACCATAGGAGAGCTACTTAGCCTCTCTGTGCTACAGCTTCCTCATCTGTAAAATAAGGAGAATAATAATAATGATACCTAAATCATAGAGTTGATATGAGGATTGGATGAGATTTTATATATATATATATATATATATATATATATATATGGCACTTAGAATGTGCCTGGCACATTGTAGGTATTATAGGTGTTTTCTAGTATCATGTTTACTCACACTTCTTTATACCCTGTATCCAGATTATTGCTGAGCCTTTGCCCCATTTATATGTAATCACAATAATAATGACAACAAAAAACAATAGAAAGTACCTATACCACTTACTGTGCTGCTCTGCATCATCACCACTGTTCACTTCCCTGTGTTAAGTCCTGCCTGGTGTGAGGGCAGCTGTGAGAAGGATGTTCCTAGGGACCTTTGGGATTTAAGGAGACCACAAAGAGAGGAGCATGGTCAGGTCTGGAGATTCTTTGTCCCCAAACTGCTCATACCTTCTGACATCATCTGTGTGGACAGTCCCCTTTTCAACAGCCAGGACACTCTTACACACCCTGAAAATAAGATGGGGGTCCTAGAACTGTCCCCTGTCGGGGGATAGTTGTAATATGGGCAGGAGACCCCAGCTACTATGCTTGAATGGGAATGTATGAGGCCCAAGCTCTAGCCAAGAGAGCAAAGAGACTGTCCTATCACCTTGAAAACTTCTCCTTATCCTTCAAGAATTAGCTGAGAAACTCCATTCTCCAGGAAGATGTCCCAGGACCCCATCTCCCCACCTGGATTAGATGCCCCTTCCTTTGTGCTCCCGTGGTGGCCTGCCATGTGCTTGTCACGGCCCTTATTTCTCACACCAGGTTAACACTTTACTTGTCAGCTTCCCCCATGCACAGTAAGCCTTACGTGGGCTGCCACCATGTCTCTCTGGTTCACAGTTGGGTCCCAAGGCACAAACTCTAAGCCTGGCTGGTTTGAATATCTGTCTTGGACGGAAGACAAGGTCAGTCCACCTTTATTTCCCTGGTGTCCAGTACAGAGCCTGGCCTAACCTCTAAGAAATGTGTCCTTGATCCAGGCTGCTGTGGAAGGTTTTTAAGCAGGGAAAGAATCTGTTCAGTCTGGGTTTTGATTGCCAGCTATACTGAGGGGCTTGGAAGGAAAGAGATTGAGACATCAATTGTATCTGCTTATCTGCTTTGCCACCCCAGTGCCTCTGTAAGACAGAATCATTAGTTTACAGTCGAGGATTCTGAGCCTCGGCAAATGTCCTGCTTCCTGGGTAACAATTTTACTGGCTGAAAAGGGCACGGAAGGCTTTGAATTCAGGTCTATAGACCACCTCTTCCTCCTCTTTTTTTTTCTGTTTTAGGATCCTATCTCTAACCCTCATTCATTCCTCATTCTTTAATTACTCTCAGATTTCTTCCCGCTGGTGGTGTGTCAACGATGGTCACAGAACATGGCCTCGTGGTAGACTCGGGAAAGGCAGGGATTCTCTAGGTCTTCTGGCCTTAGTGATCCCGCGAGGAGCCAACCCCTGGCGCGGAGACCAACGAGATAAGAAGACCTCCGAGCTTCCTAGACAGAACCGGAAGTGGCTCCAAGGGCCCGAAGATCGGAGAGGAATTCGCTTCCGGCGCATCTTTTGTTCAGGAATCGTTGGAAGCTGCTGTTGGTGGGGAGGTCATCGGGCTAGTCGTGGAACTTCCTCAGGTTGCTAGGAGTGGGAGCCGTGGTCCCGGGCTGTTCCTGCCCGCTGTTGGCGCTGGTATTGACCCTACCCCGTGACACACGTGATGAGACAGGCCCAGAGGGCAGCAGGAAACTTCCGGGGATACCAGCGCATCCCCGACGGGGTTTGGTAGGAACGCAGGACTGTCTCCCCGCCTCATACCGCTCGACTCTCCGTGCTTCCTTCCCGGGGTTTACCCCAGAGGTCTTCGGAAAAGCGGGGCACTGTATTCCGTGTTCTTTGTTCTAGCTTAATCCCCGTCCCGAAACCCCTCAGCCCGACCCTCAGCTCATCCTCTGGCCCACCAAACTGCAGGTTTGCCACGTGGAAGGAGCGTTTTCAGTCTGTCCTACCCACAGCTCCCACAGACATCAGGGGTGTTATTAGCAAGGACTCGTGGATTGCACAAAGGATCCTTAGAGCCGCTGGTCCAGCCACCATCTTCCTACCTGTTATGGGTGGGGAAACAGGACCATGGAGGGATTTGAACTGAGACCTTCTGCCTCCCATTCCAGAGACCTCGTCTCTTTCTGAGCCAGTGTCTGCGACCTTGAGTCTCCTAAAGCACAGTTTTGGTCTTGGAAATAATCAACTTGATACTATTGGCTGTAATCTTTCAGTTTCTGTGTATTGTTGGGCCTTAGGTTTGAAATCCAAATTCTTCCAGAAGCATCTCAAACATAGATTAGAATTTCTTTCCAGCCTGTGAGTATGGCAGAACTCAACTTTGCAACTTACAATCTGGGATTTGCAATTTGGGCAAGTTATATATCCACTGAGTCTTAAGTTTCTTCATGTGTGAAATGGAAAAAACCAATCCATGCCTGCTTATCCCTCAGAGTTGGGAGGATTGAGTGAGGTAAGTTGTGAGTCTTGACATGTCTTGTTAAGCACTATTCAAAGATTAACAAAAACACCTACACAAGAAACTTTGGATTCGAGGAGGGAGATGGAAATGACTGGACATTGGAAACATGAAGGGCAAGGGGCAGGCAGACACTGGTGACTTACAAAAGGCAGTATCTGATAACAACGTAAGAGAAGTTCAGAGAGCCAAGGAAGGGATTGATTTTGAAAGGGATCAGAAGCAGCCTCAGAGGGAAGAGCACTGAGTTGAGCCTTGAAGCGGGATTTAGGGAGGTTTGGGAGGGAGAAGGAACAATATGATCAAATGTTGAGAGATACACATTTCTGGGGGGGGGGTCGTTATTTCAGTCCAGTATTATAAGCTGTAGGGAATTTAAAAACAGTGATGAGATCTCTAGTTTAGATGTATAAAATCTATGTGCCCCCTAAGCCACCATAATGTCCCCTGATGATCCTGTTTTTCCACCACTTTAGAGGACGGGTGATATTGTACTTCCATTCCTTATTGCTAGTTGAACAATCGGGAGAAAGCCAAGAAGCTGAGCCCTGATACTCCAGGGAAATTGTAAATTCTCTTCCCATATTAGGCCTCCAGGATGTCTCCATCTGCACTTGGAGGGCTTACATGACTAAGCCTAATCTTTTCTAAGAGTATCTAGCAGATTACCCTGTGCCCCAATAACACCAGTGTTCCATACACTAATATTTCTATAGAGTAAGCATACAGAACTTGCTAAGTGAGTGGATGTTTCCTACTTCCTCAGAGAAGGTGTTCCAGAGGGCCAGGTTGGTTCTCCCAGGAGGTGGACAGGAGTATTGTTCTCTCTTTCTCTCTTTCCTAGCAGTGTCTGGAACAAGGCTGTCTCCAAGGGTTGCTCACCTGAAATACGTTGAGCCTGTTGCCTTGTCATCCTAAATCCCTGTCATTTCTGGCTTCCTTCCATTGCCCAGAAGCTGGTGGAGCCTGGAAAGAGGATAACAGTGAAGAGAAGTCTGATATCTCTCTTAAGTACCATTTAGGGTAGAAAGGGCTTGTCATTGGCATCAAGTTTACGGATAAGGGATGCACAGTAAAGTTCGGAGAGTAAAGCTCTAGTGGAAACTTCTCAATGTGAAAAGGTCAGTTGTGTATTGGAATTTAGCTGTGTTTGCTCTTTGCTTCTTGGACTATGATAAGTGCTACAACTCTTCTTTGGAAGATGCACTTCCCTCCCCGGAGTTTTAATGTCTTTTCTTTTAGGACTTTTCTAGCCCTCTTGCCAGAATTTTGTTTCATTTCATTAATCCTAATCTCACACCTTCGTTCCAGTTTCACTCTGCTGTGATGTCCTCCAATTTCAAAACTCAGATCAAATACTAACCATTAAAAATTCCTGGTAACACTGTCTGAAAAATGAACTTTTAGCTGGCTTCCGCATTTGTCTTTTTTTTTGATATCTATTAAACTTTCTTTTTTTTCTGTACACGGGCCTCTCACTGTTGTGGCCTCTCCTGTTGCGGAGCACAGGCTCCGGACGCGCAGGCTCAGTAGCCATGGCTCATGGGCCCAGCCGCTCAGCGGCATGTGGGATCTTCCCGGACCAGGGCACGAACCCGTGTCCCCTGCATCGGCAGGCTGACTCTCAACCACTGCGCCACCAGGGAAGGCCAGCACAGACTTCTTGAAGCACCTGGCCTGTGAAATGGGTTACTTGATTACTATGAAGTTTAAAGTTAGTCACATAAGAGGCAGTGGGCTGTCTGCAAGGGAAGGCTTCAGTCCAGTGTGAAAAAGTGCAGACCGTGACTAAAACATATTTATATCCAAGAGACAAAGGAAGTTGTATGAAATCCATTTGCCAGACCTCGAATGGTCCATTTGGCAGTTTAAGATGTCCAGGAGCAGTATGAACAGGCTTCCCTGGGTTGTATTTTGACAAGTGGGACAAGTGAGGTAAGCACTTTTTGCAAATTTGTTAATGTTTCCCCAGCAACATTGATTCATGAAGGCTATCATTTTGTCAGTAGATCAATGGTTTAATGCATGTACAGTGGTGAGGAGTGGGAATTTTAGAGCCTCCAGTAGGACTGGATTGTTATTTGGTACAAACCAGAGCTTTCTCTTTTGAACAAACCAACAGTTGTTGAATTTCCAATCTTGTTTTTCCTTTTTTTGAGGCCAAATGTTGGCCAGTTTTTCTAAATTATCCTTTGGTGAACTGATCTCTTTGGACCAGGACAGAGGTTTGGCTGCTGTTGGTCCCTTTAAGGGCAGCATTCCTTGCAAAAATATCAGAGGTGATTTCCCTTAGCTTCCAGAGAGTCAGGTTTAGAATGCCCCAGAATCTTAATAAGAGCTAAAGCAGCAGGTAAAGTGTTACATTCAGTAATTCCCGAACATAGGACCATTTAAAATTTTATTTCTGCTGGAAGTAAGGAAGCCACGTTGCTTCCACAACATTCCAAAGTCATGAGCTACTCTGAAAGCATATCTACTATCAGTATAAATATTGGCAGTTTTGTCCTTGGCTAAAGCACAAGCCCGTGTAAGAGTGTATAATTCAGTATGTTGGGCTAAAGTAGCCATAGTTAAAGATGCTACCTCAACAACATCAAAAGGAGTTGCAATAGCATACCCAGCACAGTATTTGCCATTGTTACCTTTTTATTTTTTTTGGCTGCAGTGCACGGCATGTGAGATCTTACTTCCCTGACCAGGGATCAAACCCATGCCCCCTGCAGTGGAAGTGTGGAGTCCTAAACACTGGACCATCAGGGAATTCCCCATTGTCACCTTTCAAATAAGAACCATCGGTGAACCATGAGAAGTCAATGTTACCCAGTGGAATTTCCTGTAGATCATTACAGGAGGTGGTCCGTCAGTGTTATGCACTTGTGAGGTACTTGATTAGTGACAAGGGGAGAAGAGTAGCCGGGTTAAGGTTAACACCAGGTAAAAGAGTTATGTGAGGAGCAGTTAACAAAAGGACTTCGTAGGAGGTGAGGTGGCTGACAGAAATGTTGAGTATGATGCGAATTCTCCTTTAAGGCCTTGAAGGCTATATTATCCAATTCTTCCCATTAAGTTGGGTTGGATCGTTACTGTTAAGTAAAACATACAGAGATTTGGCCATAAAAGAGAAATTTGGAATCCAATTTCATCAATAACCAACTAGCCCAAGCAAACCTCACAGTTAGCATTTGGTTTTGGTTTGGGGAAACTTACACCACCATGAAGTCTATTTGGTTCTAGGTATAGGTCTTGTTCTGATATCAGATGCCCTAAATATTTTTTAATTAATTAATTAATGTATTTTTGGCTGTGTTGGGTCTTCGTTGTTGCGTGTGGGCTTTCTCTAGTTGCAGCGAGTGGAGGCTACTCTTCGTTGTGGTGCGTAGGCTTCTCATTGCAGTGGCTTCTCTTGTTGCAAAGCACGGGCTCTAGGTGCATGGGCTTCAGTAGCTGTGGCTCGCAGGCTGTAGAGCGCAGGCTCAGTAGTTGTGGTGCATGGGCTCTGTGGCATGTGGGATCTTCCTGGCCCAGGGCTTGAACCCGTGTCTCCTGCACTGGCAGGCGGATTCTTAACCACTGCTCCACCAGGGAAGTCCAAGATGCCCTAAATATTGAACCTGGGTTTCAGCAAACTGAAATTTTTCTTTGGGAACCTAATGTAGTTTTTAAAAAAGCTTTAGTAAGTGTGTGCTGTATTCCTGTGAGGAGGCTCGGGAAGGAAAGCAAAGAAGCAGATCATCCACATATTGCAACAAAGTAGGACCTCGAGGGAGCTTTATATCATATAGATCAGCTTTCAGGATTTGTGAGAAATAAGGACTCTTAATATAAGACTGAGACATTATTGTTCGGGTGAATTGTTTTTCTTTCCAAGTGAAGGCAAAAGGTATTGGCTAGCTTCATCAACTAGAATACTAAATAATGCATTAATCAGTTACAGTAAACAATTTACTTCCAGTGGGAATGGATGTTAATAACTTATGAGAGTTAGGAACAACAGTGTGTTGAGGGATAACAATGTTGTTTATTTGCTCTGAGGTCGGAGACAAACCCCCCTCCTTGGCCCTTAGGTCTTCTCACTGATAAAAATGGGAGTATTACAGGTGCTAGTACAAGGGATAATGAGGTTTAACCCTTGTAAACTATTATGGGCTTTATGCCTGGAAGGGCTTTTTTATTTATAAGGTATTGACTAATTCTGGGAGGAGGTTTTGAGGGGACTATTTGAATCTTGATGGAAGATGTGCTGTGAATTTTGCCAACATCAATTGGAGGTTTTGCCCAAAAGGAAAGTGGTAGCTGATTCAATAGGAACTAATGATCAGCATTTCCAGAATCAGCTTTAGTACAGTCAGAGACAGAAAAAAAAAAATGTCAAAGAGTTATTCAATTCATGTGTTGGTTACTTTAATGGCTACTGTCAATTTCTAGAATTATTTCAATTTGGGGGGAGAAACTCCATCATAATACTTCTCTAATAATAAATAAATGGATGGGCTGGAGGAACTAAGGAGAAAATGGTGTATATCTCTCAAAGAGCCTAAACAAAAGGGAATAGGGGAACCTCTTAGAGATCCCTACTATTTGAACTGTTTTAGTACTCCAAGCCGGGGGCTGTTCCATAGTGGTGGGGTTGAGCACCAAGTGTGGGGCTCTGGTGTCAATTAGGACTGGAAGAGATTCATCCCTAATCTGGAGAAATGTTTCTCCAACCAATTAAGAGGGAGGATTAGAAAGAGCCTCCTGTAGTTCCTCGGAACCCCATCTTTGAAAATAGGGAAGATGTTGGAAAGGCTGGTTGGAGGGCTGAAGGTGCCTAAAGTGCTTAAATTTGTAACAATCTCTTTTCCAATGTCCTGGCTATTTGCAGTAATAGAAGAAACTAGGAGGGTTTTGGTTTCATTTCTGAGCCTTCATTTGTTGAAGATTAAGAATTTTGGCAGTCTTCCTTGGAGGTGACTCATCTAGAGTGCAAGAGAGCTGGCTTGCCAGATTAACTAAATCTGGAGTGGACATAGTTTCCCATTCCATCCTGGTCCTTTTTACTAGAAGGGGATGGTCTCAGTTCAGCCCATTAATAGACACAGTTAAAAGCTACTTGGATGGAATCAATATCTGAAGGAAGACCAGAATTTCCTTTAAAAACAGTCTGAAGTTGATTGTAATAATCATGAACAGGTTTGTCAGATTTGTGTGTAAGCCTGAATTTTGTTCCAATTAACAGGCCTTGGAAAGGCCCCAGGAATTGCTTGATGAAGTTGCCTAGCGATTGCCGGAGCCTGATCATGTAAGTTAGGTGGCTGGTCTACCAGTTGTAATTCTAGAGACCTTTCAGGACTTTCCTAATTGGTGGTTTTCATCCAAAGCTGGGTCTGGCCTTCACCAACAAGCATATGCACTAGATGATATAAGTCAGAGAATCCAGGCTGACAAGTTAGAATGGCTATATGAAATTCCTCATCAAATCTGTGAGGAACTTCAATTACTTTGGGAAAATCTTTGACTATGGCTCGCAGTTCAGCTTTACTCCAGAGATTATAAGAAATTAAGGGTTTAGCTTCTGGAACCTTAGAAGGCTTAATTTTAAAGGGACAGCTTCTGACAAGTTCAGAGGAAAAGGGGGCGGAAAGAGTTTCAGAGAAAAGGGGAAGTATGGTGGGAGAATTACTAAGGGGGAACTGAGAGTATAGAGGAGGAGTAGGCAGCATAGATTGCAGAGAGACAAGATGGTGCCCGAGGCAGAGCCTGAGGCAAAGAGGCCAAGGGAGAAGAGCCTGAGGCTTTGGGAACTATTTCATCTTTCTTTAATCATTTGTTTGCCTCAGTTGATCTCAGAATCTTACTTTGCAGAGAGGCAATTTAGACTCTTGATAATGTTGGAAAGCCTTAAAATATCAATTGAAATAAGCATTCCACTCAGTTCTGGAAATTTTTGAGCTCTTGTAGTCCATTTCAGTTTTAAGGAAATTAAGTTTGGGGATTTCAGAAGTTCCCCATAATGGCCATTGATATCACAAGTTGCCTTTAGTCAGGTCAGTCCACTTAGTTAAAAATGCACATGAAGGGACTTCCCTGGTGGCACAGTGGTTAAGAATCAGTCTGCCAATGCAGGGGACACGGGTTTGACCCCTGGTCCAGGAAGATCCAACATGCCGCAGAACAACTAAGCCTGTGCCACACAACTACTGAGCCTGCGCTCTAGAGCCCGCCAGCCACAACTACTGAGCCGGTGCACCACAACTACTGAAGCCTGCAGGCCTAGACCCCATGCCCCGCAACAAGAGAAGCCACTGCAATGAGAAGCTCATGCACAACAGTGAAGAGTAGCCCCTGCTCTCCGCAACTAGAGAAAGCCTGTGCAGCAACGAAAGACCCAACACAGCCAAAAGGTAAATAAATAAATTTATTTTAAAAATATCCCACAGCATTGTAAATAACTATATTTTAAGAAAAATTATTTTTTAAAAATGCACATGAGGAAGCCATAATACATAAAAACATAAAATTGGCCCGAGTCCCTGTAGGCACCCTCCAAATATTTAGATAACTGGGATCCCATTTCTCAAAGGTTTTTCTCTAGAGTAAAGAACAATTTTCAAACAGCTCCAAGAGCTTACAGCACAAACAGCTCAATATGAATAGCTTGCAAGCCTGAATACCAGCCAGTCCTAAGGAGATAGCTTGGTCTCGGAGAAGCTAGGTGGAAAGGCTTTTTCAGCCAGTTTCCAGAGAATGGCCCTTTCCAAAGGAATAGGCCAAAGACTGAAAAACCAGCACAGTTTCAGAGAAGCAGCCCCTGTTTCTGAAGGAATCAGCCAAAGGCCTTTTCAGCCAGCTTTGGTTGACAGTCTGACTTCAAAATCAGACCAAAGTGCAAAACACATACAAAACAAGACTTCAACCAGAAAGATGAAACCTTTAATTAGATCCCAAATAAACCCTGTGGAGTTTCAAACGCAAAGACGGCATGAGCTCAGATCCAGGAGAAGGACGTGCCTTCAAACTTCAGGGTCAGCAAGAAAGCAATGAGCTAGAAAGCTCAGTAGGCTTAATTGTGGTTACCACACCTGTTTGCTCACCAGCGCGGAAGCCATGGGAGGATCTTCAATGGTCCCTGTGTGGGCTACCAAAGTTTTGACCTGAAACAAATAGACTGCCAGATATTTCTCCAGCAAAGGTGGGTTTATTCAGGATCAGCAGAGATTTTCAACTTGAGGTCTGTAACCATGGCAAACCACATGCGAGTTCCTGAACGACAAGGGAAGGAGAACCCTTTCATAAAGGAAAAGGAAGTAGGGCGGGTAAACAAAGAACACATGACTTTTCATTGGCTGAGTCCTTGCCAGGATATAAGAGGAGTATTTCTTCTTCCTATTGGGCTTTGCTATGGTCACAGGGCGTGAGAGCTCCCTCTTCTTGTCTCCCAGCTCTATTTAACTGAGTTTTCTGTTTATTAATTTTTAAAAAGAGATTTGGCTTTTGCTCCTTTAAGTGTGGCGCTCGGAATAGCAGCCCCCCCATTATCTGGGAGCTTGTTAGAAATGCAGAATCTCAGGCCCCAGCCTAGTTCCATGGAATCAGTCTTCTTTTTAGCGAGGTGTCAGGTGATTTGTATGTACCTTAAAGTCTGAAAAGCCCTGGTCTGGGTGGAGCCTTCTGTTTACAATTCCTGCTTCATCTCTAGGAGCCCCAACAGTCCCAAGGAGGAGAGGTTGGGAAGCAAAGGGCACATATGAGGTTAAGGTCTTCTAATCAATGGCACCTGTGGACTCTAAAACCTAGGGACAGAGGGCAGGAGGCTGAAACCATTGGCCACCCTTGGGGTCAAACACAACTTAGGTGGAGTAGATTTTTATACAGCCCCACCCTCCAATTCGACAAACAGAGGAGGTTCCTATCACTTTTTCTTGAGAAATCCATGTGGAACTTTTCCCCAGGAAGCAAAACAAATTTAGGGCAGTGCTTTTCTACTCTAATGCACAGACCTTTTTAGAGCTTTGTAGAAATCCAGTGCCTGGGCCCTGCCCATGGGATTCTGGTTGAATTGGTTTGAGATGGGGTGGAGGGCTGAATTAAAAAAAATTCTCCTGATATTCTAATGTGCAACTAAAGATGAACTGCCAACTTAGAAGCTTTCCATTAAGATAGTGGGTTTCCAAATGTGGTGCCCCGAACCGCTGCATGAACATCACCCAGGAACTTGCTACAAAGGCAAATTCCCAGGCCCCACTCTAGACCTACTCAATCATAAACACTGGAGCAGGGCCCAGCAAACAGGGCCTGCAGGTGAGGCTGATATGTTTCAGAACCACATCATAAAGGCAAAAGAAACAGCACAGGGTGCAAGCTGAAAGTCCCTTTTGTGGATCTTTCTAATAAACTACAAGTTCCAAAAAGAGGTTAAAGGGCTTAATCCATATTCCTATTTATTTAATGTCATGGCCAGCAAGCTTCATAGGGGATTGAGTCTGCCTTGGAAAGCTGTCATAGTGCCTGTTCTTTTTTTTTTTTTTTTTTGCGGTACGCGGGCCTCTCACTGTCGTGGCCTCTCCCATTGCGGACCACAGACTCCGGACGCGCTTGCTCAGCGGCCGTGGCTCACAGGCCCAGCCGCTCGGCGGCATGTGGGATCTTCCCGGACTGGGGCATGAACGCATGTCCCCTGCACCGGCAGGCGGACTCTCAACCACTGCGCCACCAGGGAAGCCCAGGGCCTGTTCTTGAAGGGGTTCCGAACAAGTCCCCGAAAAGATGCCACTTTGGCATGAGGATTATTTTGCTTAGAGGTCAGTCAAGACCCAGCAGACTCAGGAAAAGCTCTTTACCTCCCCCTTAACTGCCTAAAAGAAGCAATCAGTTCCTCCATTTGCGGGGATGTTACCGAGCAAAGGACTTGCTTTCTAATGGGCTTGGAAGCCAGTACTATAGCACCAGCTTTTAGGCTCTCAATCTGCCTTCCCCATCTAGTGTTTGGGGCAAAATTTAAGAGGTAGGGGAATTTCAAACTTGGGAGCTGGTTGGCTAGTGCTGAATTAGTCCAGATAAGCTACTTGTGCTGCTGGAAGCCAGATTTTTTTTTTTTATTAAAGGACTTCTCGCTTCCTAAAGGGCTTCAGTGCCAAGACTGAAGATTCTTGGTTCCAGGGTCATCGTGGAGGCCTGGGTCCCTGCCTTACACACGTGTGGTGCTGTCTCTGTAAAATAACTCAAGGTTTGATTAATCAACCACCTATTTAAAGAGGCAAAACCGGTTTAAGCTGGTGCTGTTTCACTTTGATTACAGGATTAAGAAAGGAATGTTATCTCCTAAGGAGTTATCTTGCTGGCATCAGGAGAAAACTGCTTTTCGGTCAAGCAGTCATCCCTGAATCTTCTAAGGAGGTCTGGTTAGTGTATAATGTAGATGCACACTGCACACTTAAAGGGGTTTTCCAGAAAGCAGAAAAAGAAAACCAGCACTGAGTTAAGCAGTGAACGATAAAGTATAATTTTAAAGTAAAAGATAAATTTGCACAGCAATGAAGACCCAATGCTGCCAAAAATTTTAAAAAAATTTAATTAAAATAAAGAAATTAAAATAAATAAAATAAAGCAAAAGAACTATCTAAAAGAAAAAAGATAAATTTGTATTATTCTAATATTGCCCTAAACATATCTTTAATATGAAAAAGGTAGCTTTCGGTATGAAAATCTAAGGCATTTTTATGACTAAATCAGGCTTTTCTAACTTCTCTGTTCTTACGCCCAAGAAAGATCCTCTGTAAAGATCTGACTCATGAACAGCTCCTGGACTTGGATTAGCCTCGGAGAAGCCATGATTGATTTCCATTCGGGCAATGTGGAATTTTGCCTGAGCCCTGTGATCCTGGTAAACAGTGAATGTTAAGAAATCCCCTCACACGTTTGTGTTCCAGAAAACAGCTTACTGCACAGAACTACCCTCCCATATACGACTCAGTTAAGACCCACAGACACCCTCCTTGGTACTTAAGACGAAGCGAGATACAGACTGGCCAAATTCCCATTCTTTGTCTCATTAGCTGAGCTGCTTGTCCCCACTGATCAATCAGAACAAAATGCTTGCTAGCCAGACTTCAGTCGGGCTTCTCTTTCCTCCAGGCCCCTGACCTCTGCTGTTCCCCAAGGCTGAGCAAGCACAGAAAAGTGGAACATGTCCCCTTATCAGCTTCTCCCGGGAATCGGGAGTAGGACCCCAGGGAGACAATTTTCTGTCAGACCCCACTAGTCATTTCACCTTGCTTGTCCAGCTTTCCCCCCAAAGATTCTGCTTATCTTTGCTTCCTCTTTACCCTATAAAAGAAAAACCATCTTCTGTTTGATTGGAGACACTTGCAGACCCCAGGGTCACGATCTCTGTCTTGCAACAGTCCCCCTTTCCCTCTTGCATCAATTCTTTTGAATACAAGTCTCTCTTTACTAAGTCTGGATTGGTTTTTCTCTGGCAGTTTCCTACCATGCTGGCCGTCTTTCAGTTTGTAAACACACCAAGCTCGTGACTACCATGGGGCCTTTGCATGCTGCTCTCTCATCTGGTACATCCCTTCCCACCTTCTCTGACTGGCTTCACAGCCCTCCTGCCTGTCCTGACCCTGGCCCTGCTCACTGTATACCAGAGCCTAGGGTCATAGCCCTATTCTGCACATTTGATATAAGTGGAATCATATAATATGTGGTCTTTTGTGACTGGCTTCTCTCACTTAGTATATATTTTCAAGGTTCATCCATGTTGGAGCATCTATCAGTACTTCATTTTATTGCCAAATAATGTTGCATTGTATGGATATACCACATTTTGTTTAATCATTCCCAGTTGATTCCCAATTTGGGTTGTTTCCACTTTGGGGCTATCACATGAATGCTGCCACAAACATCCATGTACAGTTTCTGTGTGGACATATGTTTCCATTTTTCTTTGGTATTCTATTAGGAGAACCACCAGTTTTCTCCTCCTGAGTAGGGAAAAACCCATTTCTTCCCTAATGTGTCTTTCTTTCCTGTGTGTCTCCTTTACTACTCACACAAAACACTTCTGATACTTTTGGTCACCAAATGCATGAGGTTTCTCCCCATACCAAGCAATTCTCTGAAACACCAGTTGGGTGTCCTACAACTTAATTCTGACACTATGTACCCAGAGATAGTGTCAGATCCCACAGATTAAGGGCTCAGTCCCACAAGACTGCCCCACTCCACTTCGGATGCCAATCACAAGTCGTAGGTCCCCAGGTTACCCACAACTTCTGTCTGCATTGTCTACAAATCAGAGGTTCCCATGACCCCCTCCTTGGGTTGGATTAATTTGCTAGAGCCACTCACAGAACTCAGAAAACACTTACTTATATTTATTTGCCAGTTTATTAAAGGATATGATAAAGGATACAGATGAACAGTCAGATGAAGAGATAACATAGGGTGAGGCCTGGGAGGGTCCAGAGGGCAGGAGCTTCTGTTCCTGTGGATTTGGGGTGCATCACCCTCCCAGTATGTGGATGTATTCACCAACTTGGAAACTCTCTTGGGATTTTATAGAGGCTTCCTCACGTAGGTATGATCAATTATTAACTCCATTTCCAGCCCCCTCCCCTCTCTGGAGGATGGGGGCAGGGCTGAAAATTCTAAGCTGCTAATCATGGCTTTTACTTTCCAGCGACCAGCCCTCCTCCAGGATCCCATTCGGAGTCACCTCATTAAAACTGAAGATGCTCCTAGTGCTCTTCTTATTACTTAGGAAATTACAAGCGTTTTAGGAACCCTGTGTCAGGGATCAGGGACAGAGAACAATATATATATTTTCCTATAGTAACACTATGTTTAACGTTTTAAGGAATTGCCAAACTGTTTTCTCAAGTGGCTGCGACATTTACATTCCTACCAGCAGTGTATGAGGGTTCCAACATCTCCACATTTTTGACAACATTTGTTATTATCTAACAGTCATCCTAGTGGGTGTGAAGCGGTATCTAATTATGGTTTTCATTTGCATTTCCCTAATGATTAATGGTAATGAGCATCCTTTTCATGTGCTTATTGGCCATTTGTATATATGTATCTTCTTTGGAGAAATGTCTATTCAGATCCTTTGCCCATTTTTTCAACTGGATGATTTGCCTTTTTTTTTTTTTTTTTTTTTTTGCTGTACGCGGGCCTCTCACTGTTGTGGCCTCTCCCGTTGCGGAGCACAGGCTCTGGACGCACAGGCTCAGCGGCCATGGCTCACGGGCCCAGCCACTCCGCGGGCATGTGGGATCTTCCCGGACCGGGGCACGAACCCGTGTCGCCTGCATCGGAAGGCGGACTCTCAACCACTGCGCCACCAGGGAAGCCCCAATTTGCCTTTTTATTGTTGAGTTTTAAGAGTTCTACGTATATTCTGGATATAAATCCTTTATCAGAAATACATTTTGCAAATATTTTCTTGGGATTTTCCCTCATTCTTGAATGATAGCTTAGCTGGGTATTGAATTATAGGTTGTAGCCATCTTCCAATGCAGGAGTCAGAAAACTTTCTCTGTAGGGCTTCCCTGGTGGCGCAGTGGTTGAGAGTCCGCCTGCCGATGCAGGGGACACGGGTTCGTGCCCCGGTCCGGGAAGATCCCACATGCCGCGGAGCGCCTGCGAGTCCGGAGCCTGTGCTCCGCAACGGGAGAGGCCACAGCAGTGAGAGGCCCGCGTACCGCAAAAACAAACAAACAAACAAACAAAAACTTTCTCTGTAGAGGGCCAGATAGTAAATATTTTCAGCTTTGAGGGTCATATAGTCTTAGTCATAACCACTCAACTCTGCCACTGTAGCAGGAACACAGCCACAAATAATACATAAATCAATGGGCATGACTGTATTTCAATAAAACTTTACTTATAAAAACAGGCAGCAGGCTTGATTTGGCCCATGGGCTGTTGTGCAGCCACTCTGCCAAATTTGGCATGTATGTTGAGATTAGTGATACCACACATTCATCAAAGGTTTATTACTCACATAATGAGGAATTCTGGGAGAGTAGGGTGACTCCTACGCCTATCCAAAATGGCTTGAGGGACTTCCCTGGTGGAGCAGTGGTTAAGAATCCGCCTACCAACGCAGGGGACATGGGTTTGGTCCCTGGTCCGGGAAGATGCCACGGAGCAACTAAGCCCATGTGCCACAACTACCGATCTTGCGCTCTAGAGCCTGCGTGCTGCACCAGCTGAGCCTGTGTGCCACAACTACTGAAGCCCACGTGCCTAGAGCCCACGCTCTGCAACGAGAAGCCACTGCAATGAGAAGCCCGTGCACGGCAACGAAGAGTAGCTCCCACTCGCTGCAAAAGCCTGCAAGCAGCAACAAAGACCCAACACAGCCAACCAAAAAAACAAAACAAACAAAAAGGCTTGAGAGAGCAGGGAAAGGAAATTGGTCTGAGGTTTTTATGGTGGTTCAGGATTGGGGCCAAGATAGGGTTCTCACAGATGGGCAGAACCTGAATGGTTTGAATTTCCTACTGGTGTAAACGGAGGAAACACCTGGGATTTCTTACCAGCTTGCTCAGATGTAGGAGAGAAGTGGAAGAGGAGAGTTAGGCTTAAAAGATGTCACTTGTCAAACATAAAAAAAGATGAAGCAGACTCTATTACAGGCTGTAGTTGGCTGACCCCACATTCAAGGTTTTTGAAGATACCACATTATCTTCTGACTTCTATTGTCTTGTTGAGAAATCTCTTGTCCGTTTAATTGTAGTTTCTTTGTAGGAAGTCCTTTCTATCTTTGGTTGATTATAGGATCTCTTCAAAGCCTTTGATGCCCTGCAATTTCATTACAATATGTGTAGGTGTAGATTTGTGTTTATTTATCCCATTTGGGATATGTTAAGTCTAGGGATTTCTGAATCTAAAGATTCAGCCCTTTAAACAATTTTGGAAAATTATTGGCTATTCTATCATTGAACATACCCAGATATTTTTTATTCTTTTCTGAATTCCTAATTGATGTAGATGAGACCTAATTCCTTCCCCTAAGTCTCTTAGTATCTCTTTCACATTTTCATTCTCTTTCATATTTTCAAATCTCTACATTTCTGTGCAGGAGGGCTTGTTTTCAGGTTATCTAATATGTAAAATTACTTGAAACAGAAATCCTGTCCCACCACTCTTGACTGATCTCAGAATGAACATGCAGCCTCAACCTGGATGTTCCTGAGTTTTTTGTTTTTAAGATTTAGTTTTTATTTATTTTTCACTGCATTGGGTCTTAGTTGCGGCATGTGGGATCTTTCATTGCGGTGCACGGCCTTCTCTCTAGTTGTGTGCGGGTTTTCTCTTCTCTAGTTGAGGCGTGAGAGCTCAGTAGTTGTGGCATGTGGGCTTAGTTGCCCCACAGCATGTGGGATCTTAGTTCCCTGACCAGAAATCGAACCTCCGTCCCCTGCATTGTAAGGTGGATTCTTTACCACTGGACCACCGGGTAAGTCCTCTAAGTTTTTAAATTGCAACTGAGAACAGACCTATTTGATATGTTCTGACAGACTTTCTGGTCTTTTTCCAGTGGCTGTTAAGACCCAGCTGCACCTCTGTTATTCAAGTGTTTATCTAAGTTCTTTTCAGTAATGTTCCCTTTTGCTCAAACTATTTTGATCTGTGTCTCTTATGTGTGATGAAGAAAGTCCTAACTAGTGCAGTGGACTATCTCAAAATTTCCAAGTACCATTTCAGAGAGGGAGTCAGGAACTGCAGACCAAGGACAATGTGAGAGATTTGAGAGTTCTTAAAAACACTGTGTGTTCGTTATCTATTGCTACACAACAAATTACCCCAAAACTTATTATTAAACAACAACTGTATTATCTCACAGTTTCTGCATTCAGGAGCAGCTTAGCTGGGTTGTTCTGGTTTAGGGTCCCTCCTGAGACTGAAGTCATGATATTGGTTAGGGTTGAAGTCACAGGCCTTCCATAATGCTGCTCAAATTTTCTCAAGTTATGGAAGCTAGCTTACCTCAATATGAGTCATCTCAGAAAGACAGAGAGCAGAGAGGTAGCCTCAAGGCCTTTCTACGACCTAGTCTGAGAAGTGACACACCATCACTTCTGTCTTATTCTATCTGTTAGAAGCAAGTCACTAAATCCAGCCCGCACTCAAGGGGAGGGGAATTACGCTCCATCTCTTGAAGGTAGGAGTAGCAAATAATTGTGGACATATTTGAGAAACACTACACTTTGTCATTCCTCCATGGGTTATAAAGGTGACACTACCTCCACAGCTCCAACTAGACCGTTATTCCATCTTAGTTTACAGCCTCTCTTCTTTTGAAGTTCTTGGTACCAGATTTAGCACCCACAACGCCTCATGTCAGGAATTAAAACCCATGTTTTGCCATTCATGAAACCTGCATCTTAGCCATGGCTAAGCCTGGGAGGCTCGAGGAATGTAACAGTTATTTCAGACCCCCAAAACCCTCAGATGGGTTACCCCAGACCTCCTCACTGACCTACATCCCTCACAGGGTGGCAGTAGATAGTACTGACACACTTCACGCAAGTTCCCTGTCCATGTCAGTCCTGGCCTACCTGTTCATCAAGGTTGTACCCTGCTCCTATGACTCCCTAACCACTTAATTTCTGAATACTGTCTCCAGTCTGTCTCCTGATTTTGGAAGGAACAGTTGAGTCATTCTGACTCTATATTTACCCATTCCCTGCCCAGTTTCTACTGACTGAGGACCACACATGAAGTGTCAACTGTGTGCTCAAGAACATCTTCCTCATAACTCTCCTGGTTCTCTCATCTTGCCACCTACAAGACGGCATCCAACTTGTACTCCATCATACCCAACAGAACAATTATGGCCTCTACATCTCCCTGCTCTGTACACCCCTAACCCCTCTGACACCCCGACAGTTGGGTCACACAAGGGAATCTATAACTTCTGCTGGTCTGGAAAGTAAGGTAACCAGAGCCAGGCCATGAGCATGGAACACATCCGTCTCTCCTTCTAGCAGGCACTCCCACATCTTCCACCCATGCAGTGAATAATTATCCAGGCTTGTGGAGAATGGATGAGGTCCTTAACCCCATAGCCCTATGATACCAGCTCTCCCTACCTTCCTTTCCTTTTCTTTTTTTAAAAATATTTATTTATTTGGCTGCACCAGGTCTTAGTTGTGGCACACGAACTCTTAATTGTGGCATGTGGGATCTAGTTCCCTGACCAGGGATCAAACACGGGCCCCCTGCATTGGGAGCGCAGAGTCTTAGACACTGGACCACCAGGGAAGTCCTCTCTCCCAACGTTCTTAATCTACTCCATCTTTCATTGCTCTACAATCGTGCTAACCCTGATCATCCATATGATCCAGCAACTAAGGAGTTAATTAGGAGATGCTCTTCTTCGGAAGGAAAATAAAAATAGAGTCTGTATTGCCAAGAGAGCTCTCTAACAAGCTACTGAGGAAGCTGACTTATGCACATCTTAGCCTGTGGAACCTGACCTTTTGACCTAATGAAGTCATCCAGAACATCTGCCAGAAACAATATATCTACTTATTGACACCCTAAAAAACTTGTGATTCCTGAGGACAAATCTTTTCCGATCATGTCAGTGCCAACCACAATTCTTGCCAGGCAACTTTTGTTTGTTTGTTTGTGTTTTTGTGGTACGCGGGCCTCTCACTGTTGCGGCCTCTCCCGTTGCGGAGCACAGGCTCCGGACGCGCAGGCTCAGCAGCCATGGCTCACGGGCCCAGCTGCTCCACGGCATGTGGGATCTTCCCGGACCGGGGCACGAACCTGTGTCCCCTGCATCAGCAGGCGGACTCTCAACCACTGCGCCACTAGGGAAACCCCACCAGGCAACTTTTAAGAGCCTCGTGCCTTTTTTTTTTTTTTAGTAATTAAAAAAACCCCACATTTATTTATTTATTTATTTATGGCTGCGTTGGGTCTTCGTTGCTGCATGCGGTCTTTCTCTAGTTGTGGCGAGCGGGGGCTACTCTTTGTTGCAGTGCACAGGCTTCTCATTGTGGTGGCTTCTCTTGCTGCAGAGCTCGGGCTCTAGGCACCCGGGCTTCAGTAGTTGTGGCACGCGGGCTCAGTAGTTGTGGCTCACAGACTCTAGAGTGCAGGCTCAGTAGTTGTGGTGCACGGGCTTTGTTGCTCCATGGCATGTGGGATCTTCCTGGATCAGGGCTCAAACCCATGTCCCCTGTATTGTCAGGCGGACTCTTAACCACTGTGCCACCAGGGAAGTCCCAGCCTCGTGGCTTTTTGTCTTTATAAGCCCCTGTTTCTCTTCCCCATCAGGGAATACTCTTTCAAGAGTTACCTGAATCTGTGTCTCCCAAGCTACAGTTATTGCAATTGCAATAAGATCCCAAATAAACTTTTTTGTTTTTCATCCTCCTACATTATTTTTTTGGTTGACTCATTCTACCTGTGAGGAGGAGCTCCAGGAAGGGAGGGATATTAGGCCCCTTCAAAGACTCCAGTCCACAGACAGGACTGAAAGTGCTACTTAGGTCTCTTTCTCACTTAGGGGTGATATTTAAATTATTAACAATTTACTAGCCTAAATGGATCAAAGCAGATCTGAAGGGTCCTTGATGGGATAGGCATTAACTCTTCAATTGTTGTCTCACATGAGTGATCCGTGAGGGGTTGGTTGGCGGGGAGCTCCTGTGGGGTTCAGCGTGTGTTTAAATAGTTCAGCCGCTATTTACCAACTGGAACATGGGAACTTTCAAAAATGGTAAGAAAAAAATGGTTGGAACCAGAATAGCTATAACCATATGTACAAACTAAAATTTGTACTGCTTTGTACCTGCTTCTCCAGCTGATAATGCCACAAAGTCTTTTCCAGTTATAGCCTAGGAACCAGCCTGCTCTGACTTTCTGACGTGAGTTTTGACCTTCATCCTTGCCTGTTGTTCTTGATATACTCTTGGCCTCAATATTTTGAATCATCCCTGCTTCTCTGGGTGGTGCCCATTCTTGGACAGGGACTTTAGTTTTCATTGGAAACTTGTCCTTGAGCCTAACTAGCCTTCCTCACTACCCTACCCACAAACCCCTTTCTGTAGCTTCTGGGATCCCAGGTCAGAGCCATGCCATCCCCTGCTCTTCCTCTAGATGGAGATGGAACGGGATATGATGGAAAGCTGTAGTGAAAAGACGGAAGGATTTGTCCTGGGTGGCTATTCCACTTACCCTACTTCCTACGGCAACCCAAACCAATCTGTGGCAGGCAGTGTGCTAGGAGCTACAGCAATTGTGAGGTGATTAAGAAAATATACAGGCAAGGGCTTCCCTGGTGGCGCAGTGGTTGAGAGTCGGCCTGCCGATGCAGGGGACGCGGGTTCCGGGAAGATCCCACATGCCGCGGAGCGGCTGGGCCCGTGAGCCATGGCCGCTGAGCCTGTGCGTTCGGAGCCTGTGCTCTGCAACGGGAGAGGCCACAACAGTGAGAGGCCCGCGTACCGCGAAAAAACAAACAAAAAAAAAAACCCACAAATAACCCTGTTACTTTATTTCTTTTTTTTGGCCACACTTTTCGGCTTGCAGTCTCTTAGTTCAACGAACAAGGATTGAACCCACGCCCTCAGCAGTGAAATTGCAGAATCCTAACCAGTGGACCAGCAGGGAATTCCCTACATTTTTTAACTTAGCATTTGTAAATATTTGATGTGAAGTTATTAGTGAAGTGGCTTATCAATTTTCCACACTGGACCACTGGCTCTTTTCATAGTAGGTACTTGAGTGCCTTATGTCTTTAAAGACAGGGCCCAGATTTGTGGCTAGAAAAAGGGTGAAAATCCCAGCAGGACATTTTACTTTCTGTCACTTGGCCACAGCTGATTCTCAGGCTTACATTCTGATCTATTTTCTCTGGCCACAGTCCTGACCACATTCCCACTCCCCATACCCAAACTTCAAATAAGAGGGAAAAACTTAAGCGGAAGATTTTCCCCTTCTTTTTAGAGGCAAAAAGCTGATGCATTTTTAATTTGAAAACACACAAATGAACAAAACCCTTCAGCCTGTGGCTTTTGCACACTGCAAGGAATCAGGGTAAAAGGAAGGATCCTGCACTCCCGGGTTGTCAACTTTGGCTACATGTTGGGATCACCTGGGGAGTTAAAGAAGTAGGAACGCTTGGACCCCACCCACAAAGCTTTGCGCTTAGCTGACGTGTAATATAAACGCTTTAAGGGCTCCCCAGGGGATTATACTCTGCAGCAGAATTAAGAGCCGGTGATTTACATTCACAGTTCTTGGCTACTCAAAGCCTGGTCCAGGAACACAACATGCCCACACCTGTGAGTTTGTCAGACGTAGTCTTTGCCCCCTCCCTCGCCTCCCAAATTAGAATCTGCAGTTTAACCAGCTAAGCCTGTTTAACCTCAAGTGATTTGCATTCCTATGCACATTAAAGTTGGAGAAGCTCTACCCAGGGCTCCTGCCAAGCAAACTGGCCCAATGTGGAAGGAGGTAAGGCACTCAGGAAACAGAGCTCCAAGAACAGGCCCCCAGCCGGAGGCCGGAAGAGATCTCCTTGCTACAGGCTCTGTGTTGTGGCTCTCAGGGAAATCAGGTCGTGGCCGAGGTGGGCTGAGCCTCAGGGCGCTGGGCAGGACTTCAAAACAGAGCTGCTCTCTGAGCAGAGCAAACAGAGCAAAGAGACTGCTTCTGCAGCGGTGCAAACGCTGGAGGGGCCGATCTGCTGGATCTGTTTGACCACACCAGTCTGGGTGCTGTCCATGTTAGCTGCTGTCCCGTGCCATAAGCACACCCCAAACACAGAATCTGCTCGAGCTCCTCTGTGGTGGGAACACCGTGCTCTCAAACAGACTGTAAAACAAAAAGTGTTGCTCACCATCCAGTTTTATAAGGATTAAGTCATTTGCCAATGCAGCTGCTGACCGACAGTGCACCCTAGGAGGAATTCAGGATGAAAACCAGGATGAGGCGCTCTGTGCTTTGGAAAAACAGGCCCCTTAGACAGATGTGTATCTCAGGAAGTTCTTGCATTTTCCCAAACATAGAAAAAGCACTAAAATAATTAACTGAGATATCTGTTCCTTGCGACCTTTCACTGAGATGTATGCTTGACAGCATGTATTCCCTAGACAAAATCATATGTGTACTGGCTTCTCTATCTCTGTGGAGCAGCTCTCTCAGAGAGAGCTCTCTCTTCTGGGCTATAGTCCTCAGTAAAACCCAATCTACCAGCTCTTATGTTGTGTGTTTTTTGTTCAGTTGACGAGACAAAACTCAAAACTCTTTCCTGTGTGTGGTTGCAGATGTTCAATCCCTTACCCACTCACCCACTCCTTGGAGACAAGTTACTAAGAACATTATTTCAGAAGGAAAACTGTATAGACAAGCAGTTCCCACTTTCCTTTTTAGGTGTGTTGGATATTTTCCAGTTCTCTCCCATATTCACTCTCAATCCTTCTCAATGCTGTCCTGAGAACTGAGAAGCTGACCTTCTTCCACCAGCTTCCAGTTGAGTCATGTTGACTTAAAGAAAAACACACAACATAAGAGTTGTGAGTTTACGTTTTGTTCAGGGTCTTGCTGAGGACTAGAGACCAGGAGACAGCCTCTCAGTAGCTCTGATGAACTTCTCTGAAGAGGTGGGGGGGAACCAGTTCATATACGGTTTTTTCCTTTTCTTTTGGCTAGGAAATACATGTAGCCAAGCATACATCATGGTAAAAGACTACTGCTAATCACAAAGAACAGATATGTCATTAATAATTTCATTGCTTTCCTATGTAGGGGAAGATGCAAGAATCTGGGGTCATTGAAATTCTTCCTGAGATATACATTTAACTATCTAGGGGCCTGTTTATCCAAAGCACAGAGTGCCTTATCCTTTTTTCATCCTGAATTCCTCTCAGGGTGCAGAGTGCAGTGGGTTGCAACTTAATCCTTATATAATTGGGTGATGAGAGATACTCTTTGTTCACAGTTGGGCCAGCGGCAGGTCCTGGCAGGAGATCAAAGGGAGAGTCAGGAAACTTATTACCCCAGCTCACTCTGTGCTGGACCATGGGGTTGGGCGTGTCCCTGAACTGAAGGCCACAGCTTCTGTCAGGTAGCCTGCTCCTAGGGGTGGTAATAGTTTCCAAATATTGCTAGCCGTGGGGTTTTGTACCACCCCATGTTGTGTTTTCTTAACAATTACATTTTTGTGTGTGTGTGGTGGGGGGGGGGCGCACCACGAGGCATATGGGATCTTAGTTCCACGACCAGGGATCAAACCTGCGCCCCTTGCAGTGAAAGCGCAGAGCCTTAACCACTGGACCACCAGGGAAGTCCCCAATTACACTTTTTATATGTTGCCGCTTGAACCCTCCTCATTTATGCTGTGCTGTTGGTTTCTCTTCCATCGCATCAATAGCTCTCTGGTGCCAGGATCCATTCTCTCTTTCCATCCTTGGTGGCTGGGGCATTGACAAAGAACCTGGGGTGGTTCAGATGACTGGAACAGAACCTCAGTGCACAGATGAGCATCCCTCCTACTGAAACATCAGTTGGCAACATGCTGAGGCCTGGCACTAGGATGCATGTACCAGAGGGCAACCAGGACAGCTACCTGGCCCCCTGACACAGCAGCTTGCACATGTCCTCCAATGGCAGCAGGTGGTCTTTACGGCATTGGCTCCACACCCTCCAGGTTCTCTGATGCTATCGACAGAAGACATTTGCTCCTACAAGGACTAGGCAGTCTCCTGATGTGACTTCAGCCCTTCTTCAAGCAGCCTCTCTATCCCCAAACCTACTCCTCCAGGATTCCACATATTGGCAACTAGTACCATTGTTCACCCACTAGGTGAGCCTTGTTAGAAATCACCCATAATATAAAAGAGCTGGAAGCTGTGGGAAGGTAGAGTTTTGTGTGCCTGTGGGCTGGGAATAAGCAAGTACCCCTGGTTGTGTTGGTGATGGGGGAAGAGACTGTCCCGGAACAGAGCCTCCCTGAGCATCTGGTTCACCTTGTTGAAAGGGGCCCCAGGGAATAATGAGTGGTCCCCTTAACAGCTCCTTCTGGCCAGCCTGGTCACTATTTTGACTCCTGGCTTTGTCACCGGAAAGAGACCCACACCGGCACAGAGGCTAACCTACTTTCTCTTTTTGTTCCCATGCCACAATCTGGTAATCTTTGCCACAGCCGTGCTTGCTTAATAGAAAGGAAGGCAGAAGGCCACATAAGCAAAACCGAAGAACCGGCCCGAGCCAGAAAGGCCCAAGATGGCAAAAGTCAACTCTCCTGAACCGGTTCTAGTCTGACCACGAGGGCAACACGTGTGCCGATGAGATGGAAGTGTGTGAAAGTTGCCTTTGCTTCATTATCATGCTAGGATTGCTGCCCAAATTGGAGACTTGCACTTTGCCAGGCACAACTAGTGCTGAGTGCGAGGGAGCCCAGAGGAATGCTTTTGCTCCTGCTGTTTCTGGAAATCTCCACCTCTTCCCCCAAATTCTGATGGCACACCCACCTCTTACCCCTTAAAAGTTGCGGGCTTCCCTCCCTCAAGGGGAAGGGGGCTTCAGAACAGGAGCTCTCCCCTCCTCATTCCTTGATCAACAAATAAAGTTTCTGCTCTGCTGAACCTGGTCTCATTCTATTGAGCCAGTAGCACCTAGCAAGAAAAGACCCAGTTGGGGTCCACCCAAGCAGCTGGGGATAAGAAACAGCTTTGATATCATTCTTCTCTGGAGGGAGGGAGCCCTCGAGGGAAGCCCTGCACGCACATGGGGAGGGGTGTAGGAAAACAGGACAAGACTGATAGAGATCTGGGGCACGAACAGAAGGCAGGCGTCCAGCGGGTTAGGTTAGGTGGGGAGTGTGGGGGACAAGCCTACGGGCTGGGCTCAGCGGCCGCCCAGAAAGGCACTAGGGCCCGGGAGAAGCCGAGACGTTGGCCCTCCCTGCTTCCTAGAGGGGCCTAGAGGCCCGGAGCGGCATGCGCGTGCGCGATACGGGCCAGCGGCGATCCCGGAAAGGGGGCAGGCGTGGGGCGGGTCGTGCAGTCCCGGGACGGAGAGTCTTGCAACAGCGGGCGTCGGTGAGCGGGGCAACAGGGGGCGTCTGGGGCTGCTGTGCGGGCGCGGGGTTCCCGGGGCGCGGCGGGTGAAGCTTGGCCTGGAGGCTGCGCCCGGGCGGGGATCTGGCCTGGGAGCCCGCCCCGCCCCGGTGAGGGCGTATCTGCCTGCGTTTCGCTGCCCGGGGCGCGAATTTGGAGTAATGGTTTCTGTGTTTTATCACTTCTCCCAATTATGCAAACAAAGCGTATTCATTACAGGTAATTAGATGACGCGGGTGAGCGTAAGAAAAGTAAAAGTAACTGCAGTCCGTTAATGTTTTTGTCTGGAGGCTTCCTGACCTTTTAAAATTTGTGCATGATTATGCAAACTCTTATACGTATATGTAAATTTTAAATTACGAAACAGGATCCTACTATTGCTTAAAAATTTTCTAGTATTGTAATAAAACAGTATTGTGATAATATGTGCATAACATTTACCATATGATGCATAAAAATTTACCATTTTGACCATTTAAAGTGTATAATTCAGTAGCATTAAGTACATTCATACTGTTGCTTCTTGAAAATTATTTCTTCAACTTACGGAATGCATTTGTTCCTTTATTGGTTAAAATTGATGCCAGCATTATGACACCACTGAGATATATATTTGCAAGTATAATTAAAATAAAACATTTTGTTTGCAGTTTATTTCGTATAATACACACTACATGAATCTGTAAATGCTGAGCAAGTGACGTTTGTGCAGAAAAATAGCAAATTCTTTATTAAGGTGATTATTTCTGTTTTCAAAATAGAAGAGTAGTGTCTATAAAATGCAGTTTTTAAACACAAGTAACAGCACTAACCTAAAACCACTCTACTGTCGTCTGATATATAGGCTTAAGAAATAAGAAAATGGTCTCCTTCCTAAGTTAAGAGTGGTGGCAAGGAAAAGAACACCATCCTCTTTAAAACTGTTTGCGGGTCTGTCACCAACCAGGGTTCTTGGCCTCCTTAATCAATAGAAATTGAGAAGAGGCCAGACAAGAAATTCAGGCAAGGCAGCAGGAGGGAGCGAAAACAAGTAACAGGTTCCCTTGCTTGCTCCCGGAAGGGAGGGGGGTTCTTACTTGGGGTGAGGGTAGGGGTAGGTCTGGGGGTCCCAAATGAGGGGTGGCTTCGGTGGTCTACCCACCCTTGGTGGTGCTGTGTGCAGGGTACATGGGCTATACTCTGCTTTTGCTCCCAGCTCCTCAGAAGTGGCAGTTGGGTTTTTGATCTTTTTGTATCTTGTTGTTCATAATTTGCCCCAGCTTTAGTCCCTTATAGTTTCTTTGTGTTTTGTTGGTGGGGATGTTTGTCCAGGTGCAGGCAGTGCAGCGAAGGGTCCCAGGTCCCAGCCTGTCTCACTTCCAAACTGAAAACGCCTTAATGTTAGGTCGCTTATTTTGCAAGGAAGTAATTTGCTTAGGGATTTCAGGGAGTTTCCATTTGTTATACTCATGTGTATATGCGTGCATTTTCAGGCACTGACAGATGAGGCTGCTCTTGCATGTTGTTCTTAATGCTGAAGAAAGGCAGACAAATTTTGGTTTAAAAATAAGCCAAAAAGATGGGATTGTTTTGAAGATAAACCTCTATATGTACTTATAAGGAAGGGAAACTGACAAAAACATGAAAAATAGTAGCTATGCCAAGGTTAAGTTTTCTGTGGCTCTGGTATCCAGGAAGTATTAGTGCATGAGCGTTCTATGCTGTCATTCTCCAGAGAAAAAATACAGAAAATGTAGTAAAATATAAGTCATTTTACTTTGCAATCTTCAGTATTTTTAATATCAGAAACTGTCTGAAAGAGGTCCCTTAGGTGAGTTGTCATGTGCTCTAGACTGAATTTTTGAGCTTATACTTTTTCTTCCCGGATTTTAGGCCTCTTATCCTCCTTCCTTGTTTTATTATACTACATAAGACCTGTTGCTGTCTTTATTTCATTGTCTGTCTTCTCATAAGCTACTCAAGGCCGTGCTTTTTGTCTGCTTTATTCACTGCAGAGACCTTAGTGCCTAGGACATAGTAGGTGCTCAGTAAATATTTGTTAAATTAATGAAAGAGAATACAAATTGGAGATGATAAGCACTGACAGTATTCAGTGCCCTTATTGCCAAGTTAATCCATAATATCTAGACATTAATATTTCTAGATAGAAATAAACACAGTAACAACTCAGACTTCTTCAGTTTAAAAACCTTTTTATTTTGAGACTTCCCTGGTGGTCCAGTGATTAAGACTCAGTGCTCCAATGCGGGGGACATGGGTTCAATCCCTGGACAGGGAACTAAGATCCCGCATGTTGCATGGTGTGGCCAAAAAAAAAACCCAACTTTTTATTTTGACTAATTGTAGACTCACAGAGGGTGTCCGAACTTTACAGATTTCCCTTATATCTTTACCTGTTTTACCTAAAGGTAGTATCTTGCATAACCATAGTATAGCCATCAAACTTAAGAAATTTACAGGGGTCCAATACTGTTAATTAAACTGCTGATTTATTTAGGGTTCATCACTGTCTCACTAATGTTCTTTTTCTGTTCCAGGATCCAATCTAGAATCCCTCATTCCATTTAATTGTCATGTCTTCTTGTTCTCCTTCAGTCTGTGACAGTTCCTCAGTTTTACTTGTTTTGCACGATCTTGACACTTTTGAAGTATTTTATATTTGTAATTTTAGAATGACCCTCTCGATTTGGCTATCAGATGTTCCCCTGTTTAGATTGAGGATGATGTCGATATGTCTTCTTACTAGTGATACTACTTTTGATCCAGTATTTCTGCCAAGTTTCATCACTGTAAAGTTGCTGTCTTTCCTTTGTAATTAGTAAGTATTTTGAGGAAGACATTTTGAGACTTTGCATAGAAATATCCTTTCTCCTCAACTTTCAGCCACTAATTAGCATTTCTTGGTGGATCTTGTCTGTAGCAGTTATTATTGTGATGTTCTTCTAGGTGCCTTTCATTTCTATTTTTTCTTCTACATTTATTAACGAATTCTTTGTGAGGAATAGTTGTGCCTTTTCTCCCTTTCATTTATTTACTTAATTATATCAGTTACATCAGTGTGTGATGTTCAGTGTTCATTTTGGGGGTTTATTGCATGTATTGTTATTTATTTTGTGGCTTAAGTTATTCTGATTTTGGCCATTGGGAGCTCTTTCAAGTTGTCTTCTGTTTCCCCTTACATGCTTCCATCCTGTTGTGTGTCTTTCTCTGATTTTCAGGCACCACAAGTTACTCATCTTGTATTTTTACCTCCCCCAGCCCTGGAATCAACCATTTCTGCAAGGATTCCTGGTTTCATTCATTGTAGAGTGGTGCTTAGAAACCAAATTTTGGGCAGTAGGTTGAGCTCATTTTTTAATTGGCAAATTGGTATAAATATTATTTTAACATTTTAAATGTGTACTAGAAGCAATCTTTCTTTTAAAAAATTTTTTTAATTGAAGTATAATTGATTTACAGTGTCGCAGCAATCTCTGCTGTACGGCAGAGAGACTCAGTTAAACACATGTAGACTTCTCTTTTAAAATATTCTTTTCCATTATGGTTCATCACAGGATGTTGAATATATTTCCCTCTGCTCTACAGTGGGACCTTGTTGTTTATCCATCCTATATATAATCGTTGACATCTGCTAATCCCAAACTCCCAGTCCTTCCCTCCCCCAGCCCCCTCCCCCTTGGCAACCACAAGCCTGTTCTCTATGTCTCTGAGTCTGTTTCTGTTTGTAGATAGGTTCATTTGTGCCATATATTAGATTCCACCTATAAGTGATATCATATGATATTCATTTCTCTTTCTGACTTACTTGACTTAGTATGATAATCTCTAGTTGCATCCATGTTGCTGCAAATGGCATTATTTCGTAGAAGCAATCTTTCTTTAGGGGCAATTGCCCTAGAAACTTATTGGCTTACTATCAGTGTATAAAGTAAACCTTATGTGCACTCTCACTGGGCAGGAAAAACATGAGAACAAGAGACTACTTAATGAGGATTTTAAAAGGAAATCAAAATTACATTGCATATAAGATGATAAAGCAAAATGACAGAAAGAAAAAAATGTCCCTGAAAAATGCCCACACGATTGCTTGGGATTTCCCCTGTTCTTTACGCGGGCCTCTCACTGTTGTGGCCTCTCCCATTGTGGAGCACAGGCCCCGGACGCGCAGACCCAGTGGCCATGGCTCACGGGCCCAGCCGGTCCGTGGCATGTGGGATCCTCCCGGACCAGGGCACGAACCTGTGTCCCCTGCATCGGCAGGCGGACTCTCAACCACTGAGCCACCAGGGAAGCCCTTCCCCTGTTCTTTTGAAAGCCATTTTCATTTGGGAATGAAACTGGGCAGAGGGATGAAGATCTGGGGGAGAAGAGGCCTGCTCCATCTCAGGTTGCTCCCCAGGCCTGGGGGCTCCCATTTGTGGTATAATCTTAACAAGTTGATGAATGAAGCTTTTCTTCTGTCCTCAGAAGCTAGTTGGGACCTGGAAGGAACCCTGAGGCATTAGGATACCTGAATTTAACTGGGCAGTTTCAGCTCACTGGCCCCATCTCTTTACTATGCTGTGGGGCTTTCATTCAGACTTCGAAAGGCCCAGGAGGTTATTAACTTTTTTTTTCTTTTAAAGGAATGGTTTTCTTTTTTTTTCTTTTAACTTTTTTTAGCTGTGTCGGGTCTTAGTTGCGACATGTGGGATCTTTGTCTCAGCATGTAGGAATTGTGGCGCACGGGCTTCTCTCTGGTTGTGGCGCTCGGGCTGCATGGCGCGTGGGCTCTCTAGTTGTGACATGCGGGCTTAGTTGCCCCGCGGCATGTGAGATCTTAGTTCCTTGACCAGGGATTGAACCATCGTCCCCTGCATTGGAAGGCGGATTCTTTAACACTGGACCACCGGGGAAGTCCCAGGAAGTCACTAACTTTTATCCATGTTCATGGTTGCAGGGGCTGGGCTCAGAGGGCTGGAATCTTTTGCCATATTCACAGGCAGTTGCCCTCAATCTTCTCATCACCTCTTTACAAATACTTCACTGACCTCTTCGGACATTTCTGCAGCAGCTGCTTCAGAACAGGTCAGCTTGGAGGCTTATGTTTGGTGCTGATTTCCCTGTGGGTCTCAATTTCCTGAGATAGGTCAGTGCCATTTACATTTCCCGCTGGGTGCGTTTCTTCAAAATATTTCTCTCTGGTCTCCAGTTCATTCTGTTGCGTCTTACTCCCGGATTTCTCTGCAACTGAGTGTCTTTCTCTTCCCCAGTCTTTCTGCAAGTTTGGCTGAGAAAGTCTCTCGCCTCTTTCTCTGACTCTCAGCTCCCTCCTGAGCAGCTCCCGTTGGTGCTGCTGCAGCTCAGCAAGGCTGGATCCTGCCCCTGCCGCTCCGGAGGCACCTTTCCTCTTCAGCCTCCTCTTGTTGTTGTGTCTTCAGGTCTCTTTTTATAGGCCTTCGGTTATGTACCTTATCACTTCTCAGTTTTCCTTTGCTTTTGTTTTCTCTGTGTATTTATTTTCCTTACCCAACCCCCTTCTTTCACAGCAAAGTTTCATTTCTCTGCCAGAACTTCAGCAGCTTCCAAAGTAGTTCTTCAATTGATTCTCCATCCCCTTGTAGCAGCACTGCAGTTTCTTTTATCCGAGTGATGACAGGCTTTTTGGTGTGAGCCTTCTTCCCATCTCAGTTTACGGTTGTCTCTATTTTGTCAGTCCTAGCAGTGCTCACTGAGTCCAGGAGACATTGCCTAGGTATTGGTTTGTAGCAAATATAGGAGATGATGGCCTCTGTTTTAATCGTGGATGAAGGTAGTGATTTTTTTAAAAATTTGCTTAATCATGGTGGGAGACAGAGGGTTCCATGCCCTCAGGGAAAGCTAGCCATCATCTGTGATTTGGTACACAGAGCAGTGGGGCCAGTTTGTAACAGGTGCCAAGGCCTGCTGTCCATATAATTTTCATATATAGTCTGAGGTACAGGTCTAACTTCATTCTTTTGTATGAGAACATCCAGTTGTCCCAGCACCATTTGTTGAAAAGTTTCTTTCGCCTCTAAGTGGTCTTGGGACTTCCGTCAAAAGTATGCTGTAGATGTATCCGTTTACTTATGGACTCTTAATCTATTTCACTGATATATTTCTATCCTTATGCCAGTATCACACTGTCTTGATGAGTGCTGCTTTGTCAAATGTTTTGAAATTGTGAAGTGTGAATCCTTCAACTTTTTTTGGGGGGGGGGTGGGGGCTGTGCTTTGCAGCTTGTGGGATCTTATTTCCCTGACCAGGGATTGAACCCAGGCCATGGCAGTGAAAGTGCCAAGTCCTAACCACTGGACCGCCAGGGAATTCCCTCAGCTTATTTTTATTCTTCAAGTTTCTTTTGCCTTGTACTGGAACTCTTGAATTTTCAGTGAATTTTATTATCAGCTTGTCAATTTCTGCAAAGGAACCAACTGGGTTTCTGAAAGGGATTGTGTTGAATCTGAATATCAATTTGGGGAATATCTGTTAGATGTGGGTTTAAATAAAAGAGTGTAAATTAAAGGTTTTGACTAATGTCTGGAATCATTAACAAAACGTGGGAAGATAGGAAATGAAGATAGTAAGAAGGTGCGTTTTTGACACTGAGTTTATGCTACTGTGGAACACCAGGTGAAATGTTCAGTAGGCAAATTAGAGCTTGTGTTAGATGTGGAGGAGAGAACAAGGAACTGTGAGAGCAGCATTAGAAAATGAGATCTCTGAGAGACAGAAAGGAGAACCTCTGAGACCTGAACGCCTACAGTGTCCGTGATGAGAGGGCAGGTGAAGGAAGAGAAGCCAGGGAATGAGGGGCAGAGAGGTGAGGGGGAGGCCAGGCAGGCTGCTGCTGGGGAAGCCACGGGAGACAGAAGGTGGTCAGAAGTGTAGCTTCCTTCCGAGAGTGGGAGAGAGAGGGCTGGAAGGAACCACCAGTTCGGTTTGAACGGGGACCTTCTTGCCTCCAGGAAAAGTTCACAGCTCACAAAGGATAATGCCTTTATGGAACAGGGATGAGGGTCCATGTGTGTGGAGCCACCTGGGTTCTCCTGAATCCACTTGCTGGGATACAGACCTCATTGGAGCCAAGAGCAGGGCTGGTCCCACTCAGAGCTTTCTTTCCTCCCTCAGCTCAGCATGCTTCCCCGGTGCCTGCCCTTCCCCAAGTGGGGAACGTAGGAGACCAAGCAGCGGCAACTGTGCTCCGGATGGTCAGGCCCCAGGTGAGCTTCCTGAGTTCCAAGTCTGTGGCCCAGGAATAGCTAGAGCTCATCTCCGGGCCTCTGGCCCATTCTGAGTCTGCTCCTGTGGCTTCCCCGCCTAACTGCTTCCCCTGGAGCTGCTTCCATCCACTGAGTTCATTGACTGTATCTTGCCCTGGACTTCTCCTTTTATTAATGTGTCCTTTCAGCTTCCCACCCTCCCCCCACCTCTTTTGCCACCAGGGCCCTGACCCTGTGCTCTCAGTGCCCCTAATGACTCTGCCCCTCAGACTGGGAATGTCCCTGAGCATTAGAAACGTGTCATTCCAGGAGGCTGCAGTGTTCGAGTTCCTATCTGTGGACTATACTCAGCAAAAGTGGAAAGGTCTGGCACTCAGCCAGAGAGCCCTGTACTGGAACATCGTGCTGGAAAATTGCTGCAGCCTGGCCTCACTGGGTAATGACTCTGTTCCCCGGTACTTAGAGTCTGTCTTCTTTACACTTTCTTTGGTATATTCATTTTCTTTTTTAACTTTTTATTATGAAAATATAAAAAGACAAAGGGAGAGAATAATATAATGAACCCCTCTCCATCATCACCCACTTTAATAGTTATTAACATTCTCCTTATTATTAACTGAGCTGGGCCAGTTTATTAGAGTTTGTAGTTGGAAGGAGTAGAGTGCCATTCAGTTATTGTAAGTGATGAGCTAAGTTACTTACAGTAAGACTAAAGGAATGGAAGCCCTGAACAGACTGACCAGCTAGACCAGACTTCGGGAAACGAAGCCTTGTGGGGACCTGGGAACCTCAGCAGTGGAAGTGAAAGGATTTTTACACCAGTGTCGTAAGACAGCTGTGCCCTGCGTATCCGTTTGCTCCTCCCACTGATACCTATTCTCTTTATTTACTCTGAATCCTTTTTCCCCCTCCGAGCTCCTTCTTAATTAGACTTTCTGTTTCCTCCTATGTTCTGCTTGCTGTGACTCCTGATGGTTGCCTTCTCTCCATGCATCATTTCAGCTTGAGCTCTTGTAATTTCCTTAGTTTTTCCATCCTTCCGTTTAGAATTTATGTAAAAAGGGACTCCAAGGATGGTTCAGCCATTAAATATCATCTTTGTTTGAGCAGTACTTTGGCCCAGGCCACGCAGAGGCTGATGACTAATCTACAGATAAGCTACACTGGGGTCTAGTGCTTGGCCCTGTTCCAGTCACCTGTTGTCCATCATGGGATGAGCTGGGTTGCTTGGCACAAAGCATGGTTGCCTCAGCTTCCCCTTCAGAAAGACAGGGGTAGGGCTGCTTCCTGGAAGGGGCTGTTGTCAGGGCAGGTTCTGGGGTTGACCGGTCTAGGGCAGTAGCCTACTCTGGAGAGGGTGAGCTTAGAATCAATGAACCAAATATCTTTAACTTTCCATATGCTAAGGTGGTATGATGGCTTGCGACCTTGGTTAAGATGTGATTGAAAGGAACCAATATTTCTGTGTTTAGGTATGACCGTGATTGCTCTGCCTTCTCCCAACTTTCGTATTCAAAAATTCTAGAATTCAAAAGCAGATACTCAGCTGGTCAGTCTCATTATGACTCCAGATTATCAAGATACAAAACATGTATTTTGATTTACGTTTCAAATTATAAAAATTAATTTTTATAGGAGTGCCTACTGACACCTACCAGTCCAGTGCTCCAGGGACTAGGGGGTACCCAATTTTACAGCTTTGCTTTCCCCTTCAATACTTTTCCCCAGTATTTCTCTACCCATGGCTTCTCCAAATCTTGTCACTATCCTGTTATACCAGAATCACTTCTTTATGTACACTTTTTCCTAATCACATCCTCATAATATAAATTTGCTTTCTACTCTCAGGTTTGCCCACATTGTTTCTCATATTTGTTTTGAGGTATTTGCCACCACTCTCTCTCCCCAACATCTTTGCTGAGAACTGTGGAACCATACAATGTCATGGTTGGAAAGGACCTTAGGGTTCCTCATTTTACTAAGGAGACATCACATCTAAGTGATTTCTGGAAGATCACACCATGCTTTACAGTCTGGTCTCTTGCCTTTCAACTGGCCTGTTCACCTGGCTGTGCTGGCTCAGCTTCCCTCTGTCCTGAGGGCTGTTCTTCTGCCCTCCTCCACTGACCAGCTTCCCTTCTTTGTTTTTCTGTCCATGAAGAAAAATTTGAGCCATTTCCCATTTTCTCTCCTGTTATTTATTTTTGCGGTACACGGGCCTCTCACTGTTGTGGCCTCTCCCGTTGCGGAGCACAGGCCTCGGACACTCAGGCTCAATGGCCATGGCCCACGGGCCCAGCTGTTCCGTGGCATGTGGGATCTTCCCAGACCGGGGCATGAACCCGCATCCCCTGCATCGGTCACCAAGGAAGCCCTCTCCTGTTCTTAATGTGTCTCCTCATTCCTTACGTGTAATGTGAAGTTTTTTCAAGTACATAGACTCCTGATGATTCTCTTTCTTCAGTAGGACAAGAAATGAGTGAAAGTTGTTTTCTTCTTTCTTTTGGCAGCAGGTGAGAACAGGATGGAGAGTTCAGAGTTGCCTCCAAAGCAGGAACTTTCTAAAGTTTTGAAGTCATCTGATAGGACCTCAGTAGTACTCTGTGGAATGATTCCAGGAGGACCAGAAGCTGGAGATACCTGTGAAGAGGCTTTAGAGAAGCTAGAAGTTCAACCCTCAGGTGAAGAAGGGGCCGGACTGGAAAGGGATTTCTTGGAAATAACACAGGAAGATAAAAATAAATCCACAAAAGATGGGTGTGATGAATATAAGGAACTTGGGGGACATCCAGACCTGTCTTCCAGTCCTGCAGAACATCAAGGAGTTCTGAAGGGGCAGAAATTCTATCGATGTGATGAATGTGGCAAAGCTTTTAATTGGAGTTCTCACCTCATTGGGCATCAGAGAATCCACACTGGGGAGAAACCCTATGAGTGCAATGAGTGTGGCAAGACCTTCAGGCAGACCTCTCAGCTTATAGTCCATCTCAGAATCCACACAGGGGAAAAGCCCTATGAATGCAGTGACTGTGGTAAGACCTATCGCCACAGCTCCCATCTCATTCAACACCAGAGACTCCATACTGGGGAGAAACCGTATAAATGTATTGAATGTGGAAAAGCTTTCAGTGAGAGTTCCAAGCTCTTTGACCATCAGAGAACCCATACTGGGGAGAAACCATATGGATGCAATGAATGTGGAGCAGTCTTTAGTCGGAGTAAAAGCCTTGTCCGCCATCAGGTACTTCACACTGGTGAGAAACCTTACAAGTGTAATGAGTGTGGGAAAGCTTTCTGTTCTAACAGAAATCTTATTGACCATCAGAGAATCCACACTGGGGAGAAGCCTTATGAATGTAATGAATGTGGCAAGGCCTTCAGTCGAAGTAAATGTCTTATTCGACATCAGAGCCTCCACACTGGGGAAAAACCATTCAAATGCAGTGAGTGTAGGAAAGCCTTTAATCAGATCTCTCAACTTGCTGACCATGAGCGAATTCATACTGGGGAAAAACCCTTTGAATGTAATGAGTGTGGTAAGGCATTCAGTCTGAGTAAATGTCTCATTCGACATCAGAGACTTCACATGGGTGAAAAGCCCTATAAATGCAATGAGTGTGGAAAATCCTTCAATCAAAACTCATACCTCATTATTCATCAGAGAATTCACACTGGTGAGAAACCTTATGAATGTAATGAATGTGGGAAGGTCTTCAGTCATAATTCTAGCCTTATGGTACATCAGAGAACCCATACTGGGGAGAAACCATATAAATGCAAAGATTGTGAGAAAGCTTTTCGTGACAGCTCACAACTCACTGTGCACCAAAGAGTTCATACTGGAGAGAAACCCTATGAATGTATTGAATGTGGGAAAGCCTTCAGTCAACGTTCTACTTTCAATCACCACCAACGAACTCACACTGGAGAAAAGCAGTCAGGTCTGGCTCGGTCTGTTTTTTAAGACGTGATTCTCTAAGACAGCAAGGAACTCTGAGTTAAGGTTTCTATAGAATAAGTATGCTCACCCTGGTCTCCTCTTGGAACCACTAATCAAAGTGGATCATTCTCTAAATGCTCTCTGGTGGTCAGGAAGGTGGGAGAGTGGGAGTAACAGTACCATCCTTCCCTACTAAGGACTACACATTTCATGTGCTTGTAGGGTTCCTTTTTTTCACCTTTTTTTTTTGGCCACGCCATGCGGCTTGCGGGGGAGCTTTCCCGACCAGGGATCAAACCCACGCCCTCAGCAGTGAAAGCAAGGAGTCCTAACCAGTGGACCACCAGTGAATTCCCTTCTTTCACTTTTTAAAAAAATTAAAATCTATCTTGTTTCTTAATTATTTGTCCCACAATTATATTCTTAAGGAAAGAGATATTTCCTTATTCTATTCCACCTCCTCCATTTTACCATTTATATAAAGTCATTCTCCAAGACTCTGAGTCATACTTTCTACCTCTTGAATGTGGCCCTTTTAAAACTACTTTAATCTAGACTCTCATCACTTGTGTTCTCTACCTAGAAAAGCTTTTCTTGATCAATCTGTGTCCCTTGAACCTTTAAGATCTAGGTCATCTCTGAAGGACTTTCTTCTTAAAATACTCCTTTTTTCCTCCTAACCTGTTGATTGACCTCAGTGTTTTGAATTAACCTGTGCTGTAATTTGCAATTGTTATATAATTGCCTTGTCAATTCTCAACCTAATGCCCCTCTGTGTCCTTTTATACTAACTTCATGTAGGCTTTCAGGTTGGTTATAGTATCTATTTCTTTTAGCATATAGATAATACTTTGCATATTCTAGTTGTTAAATAGCTTTTAAAAACTCGCCTCTCCAACTGAACCATGCTTAAAGTGGGCATGAACTCCCCTTTCACCACCAGACCTAAAATTTCTAAAGATGGGTATCATAGGATATCAAATACAAAGGCCTCATTCATATCTTCTCCTTGTGTCCTTTAGAGTCTTACTACTGTTACCTCAGCCTCAGAGAGTTAATGGATTTGTGTTTGAGTGTGTGCAGGTGTGTGTGTATATGTGTGTATCTAGGTATTGGAGGCAGCTGTCATGTTCCAGTGATAATGTACTTTGCCATGAACACGGACTCCGGTTCTGTGCTAGCTTTCTCCACCCTGCCGTCTAAGTACAAGAACAGCATCAAAGTTTACTGCAAAGAAGACTCAACTTCCATGGCAATTTCAGTTCCTAGCATTCTTGGATGATTGGAATGAACAGTAATGAAGTTTGTGACAAGATAATAGAGTCACACGATTCTGATTTCCTTACCAACTAGTTCTAGATGCCTGCAACTGTCATCTGATTTTTAGGTGAGAGGTGTACGCTTAATTATTGTGATTATCTTCTGGGCCAACTTTCATACCTCAAAGGCACAAAAAAATCTCTTCAGGGGATTTCCTCTTCTACAGTCATGTGTCAGACACAAGTTTTTCTTTCCATCCTTGTAGTAGGGCCTCAATGCTAGGGGATCTTTGCCCCTGGTAGCTACCCTCTTCCTCTTAGCAATATGACAGGATCAGCAGTGTGGCAGAGGAGGAGGAGGTTAGAGGGGCAATGTCAGGCACATAACCTAGAGGAGAGAGATTTTTGTAAGCTGTGATTTATGTCTCCGAGACAGTGGAGAAGAAGGGGAAGAGAGTTGAGTCTCAAGAAAATAAGAATTAGGGGCTTCCCCGGTGGTGCAGTGGTTGAGAGTCCGCCTGCCAATGCAGGGGACACGGGTTTGTGTCCCGGTCCGGGAAGATTCCACATGCCATAGAGCGGCTGGGCCCATGAGCCATGGCCGCTGAGCCTGCGCGTCCGGAGCCTGGCTGGGCCCGAGAGCCATGGCCACTGAGCCTGTGCTCCGCAACGGGAGAGGCCACAACAGTGAGAGGCCCATGTACCGCAAAAAAAAAAAAAAAAAAGAAAAGAAGAATTAGATATGATTCTGGGTGAGGCATCTCAGAAAATGTTAGAGTGTTTATTAGGAGCCTAAAAAATTACTGAACCGGGGACAGAACTGGAAATTTGCCATTTGTGAATATTTTAAATTTCTGTTAAAGCTATATTTTTGGTGTTTATTTTCATTTTTTTTAAACCGATAGGACTTTCTTTTTTAAAATATTTTACTTTGGAAGCTCCCAGATTCCAGGGGAAAGCCTAACCCCATATGAACACACGGGTCCAGCCCTCTACTCTGATTTCAACATGACTGGTTATGTCTTTAGTAGAGAACCCTCTGTCGAGTATTGTAATTTTTTATCTTCTGGTTCTGCTCATACCGTACCACACTAAGTCTCTGGAGGGAGGGGTGCAGCACTGTTCATAACCCTGTTAGCTGGCCACCACCCGTCCAGGTTAGGTGCTAAGTAGCAGTGAATATCCTTACTTGCTAGAAAAGCACTCAGGCTCTTGGTTGGAGGAAAAGAGGCTACGTTTAAAAGCCACACCTCAATTTCTACTGGTTATTGCTAGTGTTTTAATAATTAATGATTTAAAAAAAAATTTACTTGGATCCAATTACCTTGCTAGATTAGTTTTGCTTTGAAGAGTTTTTCAGTTTCGTTTCCTAGCTTTTCTAGGTATACAATAAGTAACGATTGGTGGTCTCTTAATTCTAATCTGTATGCCACTTATGTCGTGCATGAGCACAAATATTTTTAAAATATTGGATAGTGAATAACAGGCGTTCAGTGTCTTGTTCCTAACTTTCAGGAGAAAGGTTTTTTAGGATTTCACAGTTTTATATGGCGTTCACCCTCATTGTTTGTGATAAATATTCTACTCTGTTTGGGAAGTTTTCTTCTATTCCCATTTTTAGAAGAAGCAATATGTTATAGTGGTAAAGAGCACAGATTTTGTGCCTGGAAGCCTAGGTTCAAATCCTGCCTCCACCACTTTCTTTAGGTGTGTGATCCTGGGCAAGTTGCTTTGCTTCCTTTTGTCTTCCATGTGTAAAATGGAGCTACCTCATAGGGCCTTGAGGATAAAATCAGTTCGTAAGTGTAATGCACTTGAAACAATACTTGGCATGTAGTATACCCTATAGCAAATTATTATTATACTTAAGTTTTTATTAGGAATGGATGCTAAGTTCTGTCAGACTTTTAAAAATCTGTTGGTGTAATGTTATGGTTTTATCATTCTTTTCAGAATCGATTTTGCTGACAAGTTTCCAAATGAAATTTCCTTGTGTTCCTGGAATAAAATCCATTTTTTTGTGGTGATTTTATTTTAACTTTTAAGTACAGAGCTAGATTCTATTTGCTTTGCAAAATGAATTTGGAAGTTTTATTTTATTCTCTTATTACCTGGAAGAGTTTGCATAATGAGGGGATTATTCTTTGAAGCATAAAAATAACTGGGCCTGATCCCTTTTTGGGAGGAAGGGGATTGGGAGGGACATATCTTTAGCAGCTGTCTTAGTTTGGGTTGCTATAACAAAATACCATAGACTGGGTGGCTTAAACAACAGACATTTATTCCTTACAGTTCTGGAGGCTGGGAAGTCCAAGATCAAGTTGCCAACATGGTCAGGTTCTGGTAAGGATCCTTTGAGTCTTGGCTGCCATCACCTTCTTGCTATAGCCTCACATTGTAAAGAAAGAGAGCAGCTCTCTGTCTCTTCCTCTTCTAATAAGGACATTACTTCCATCATGAATGCCCTACCCACATAAACTAATCTAACCCCAGTTACTTCCCAAAGGCCCAACTCTACCTACCATCACCCTGGGGATTAGGGCTTCAATATATGAATTTCAAGGAAACAAACATTTGGTCCATAAATTCTGAGTCCGGCTTCCCCAAATTCATGTCCTTCTCATTTGCAAAATAAGTTAATTCCATCCCAACAGCCCCAAAGTCTTAAGTCAGCACTCCTAGTGGAAAGGCTGAAGTCCACAAATTCTCATCTAAATCAGATATGGGTGAGATTTGAGCTACGATTCATCCTGAGGCAGAGTTCCTCTCCGGCTGTGAACCTGTGAAACCAGACAGGTTATGTGCTTCCCAAATACAGTACTGGGGGCTTCCCTGGTGGCGCAGTGGTTGGGAGTCCGCCTGCCGATGCAAGGGACGCGGGGTTCGTGCCCCAGCCCGGGAGGATCCCACATGCTGCGGAGCGGCTGGACCCGTGGGCCATGGCCGCTGGGCCTGCGCGTCCGGAGCCTGTGCTCCGTCACCGGAGAGGCCACAACAGTGAGAGGCCCGCGTACCGCAAAAAGAAAATACACAAAAAAACAAAATACAGTGCTGGGACAGTTACAGGATCAACACTGTATGTTGAAAAAACCTGCAGTTCTTCCCTCCTGTGTCACCTTCACTACTCAGAACGTTTCAGTTCTTACACTTGAGGTCACCAGATGTGTGGGTGGCTTCCCCCACACAAATTCTCTGCAACACCAGCTGGGTGTCCTACTATTTAATTCTGGCACTACGTGGAAATAGATCGCACAGCTTAAGGGCTTAGTCTCATAAGACTCACACACACCTCATCCCCCCACCCCACCCCCACCAACTTTAGATACTATTTCCAAGCCCAAGTTATCACCTGTGTTACTGACCAACCAGCTATAGATGAGAGGTTCCAACAGCCCCCTCTTTGGGTTTAGTTTGCTAGAGTGGCTCACAAAACTCAGGAAAAGTTTCCTTACATTTACCGGTTTATTATAAAGGAATATGATAAAGGATACATATGAATAGCCAGATGAAGAGATACATAGGGGAAGGTCTGGGAAGGTCTTGAGCGCAAGAGCTTCTGTCCCTGTGGAGTCAGGATGTGTCACCCACTGGGGAGCTCTCTGAACCTGGTTCTATTGGGATTATTATGGAGGCTTCATCGTGTAGGCATGGTCAAGCATTAAGTCCATTCCCAGCCCTTCTCTCTTATCAGGAGAACGGGACTGGGGGAAGGGGGCTGAAAATTCCGAGCTCTGAATCATGGCGTGGTCTTTCTGGTGACCAGCTCTAATCCAGGAGCTCACCCAGAGTTGCTTTATTAGAATAAAAGATACTCCTATCACTTAGGAAATTACAAAGGTTTCAGGAGTCCTGTGTCAAGAACCAGGGTCAAAGACCGAATATTAGAACAAAAGATGCTCCTAGAGTTCTTATGACTTAGAAAATTACAAGGGTTTCGGGGGCTCTGTGCCAGGAACTGGGGGCAGAGATCATTGTAATCTCACACATTCCAATTCCAAAAAGGAGAAATCAGAAGGAAGAAAGTGTGCTAGGGCCTGAGCAAGTCCAAAACTTAGCAAAGCAAGTTACATGAGATCTTAAGGCTCAAGAATAACTTTTTGGTTGGTCCTCTGCCCTCCAGGACCACTGGGGTGATGGTCCCACCTTCTGGATGCTCTGGGGAGCATCCAGAGCTCAGATGGAGTCAGAGCTCCAGGGGAGTCTATCCCAAGGCTCTGGGTGGTTCTGCCCCCATGGCTTCTGTGGAAGCTGTCTGGTCTGTTTGAAACCGAGGTGGTAAACCCTGATCATCTCTGAATCACCTTCAGGGTTATTCTTCCTTTGTCTTGAAGAATAAGCACACTTTTGCAATCTGTCTTCATTTCTCGTTTTAGGACTTCAGATGCAGTCAAATTGGAGGTTAGGGCTTCAACATGTTAATTTAGCAGGGACACAATTTAGTCCATAGCAATACCTCAGTTCCCCTGCTGTACACCGCCAGTGGTAGGCCTAGATCTGCAGCAAGCCCAGTTATCCCCAGAACTACTTTTCATCCACTGTGTTGACGTCCTCATTGCTGGCCTGACCAAGAAACAACTTGACCAGTCTGTACATAAGGTTGTAGATCTTATGACATGCAGGAAGGGCCGACAACACTGATGAGATGCAGGGACCTGCTCTAAAGTGCAGTTTCTGGGAGCCACCTGGGCCAGTAATCAGAGGAGTATTCCTGATAAAGTCAGCCGAAAACTGCTGTCCTTGGCAGCCCCCACAAACAAGAAAGAGCCTCCATAACTGGTAGGCCTTCTTGGCTATCAGAGGCAACATGTATCACATCTGGGCATTCTTCTGGTCCCTTATGTCATGGTTACTCACAAGACACACATCCTTGGATGGGGTCCCCAACAGCAGCAGACTCTAGAGGCTGTGCAAGATGCATTGGCATGGACCCCGCCACTGGGACCGATGGTGCTTGCCAGCCCTCTGGAGCCCCACATCTTGGCGATTTACTTGTGAGGATTGGAGCCTATGGCAACAAGAGACTGCTACTTGGGTACATAGGCCCCTTGGGTTTTGGACTGGTGAATACTGAAGATAGCTGTCAGGTACACCCCCTTCAAATGGCAACTCCTAGCTGGCTTTTGGCCCTAATGGAAACAGAGCTCCTGACCACCAAAGCCCTGTATGTGACCTTAAGACCTGAGCTGTCCATCCTCAAGTGAGTACTCACTTATGCTACTAATAAAATAGGACAGGCTCAGCAAAGTGCTATCATTAAAAGGAAGTATTACATCCAAGATCAAGCCTGAGTGGGATTCCAGGGGGTCAGCCAACTCCATGAAGTAGCTGTCTTTCCAGAAAAGGCTGAACAGGCTGCAGGCTCTCGCCACTCCCTTAGTGAAGTGCAGCCCATGGTTCAAAGATGTTCCAGCTGATGGTATAGTTTGTGTTTGCACTTTTTTTTTAATGAGTTGGTCAGTCAGATGCAGCCAGAAGAGGAGACAGAGGAGAGGCACAGGAGAAAAAAAGACCCAAACTTTATTATACTCACTGATCCTAGAGACAGGAGGCATGGCACTCCACGCTGGACCACATGGGTAAGCCACCAGGGTGGTGAAGAGTCAGGGGTCAGGAGTGAGGGGAAGGTTTAGGTCATGGTCTTTACAGGGATTTTCAAGGGAAAGGCAAGGCCGTATTTGATGGGTTTGGGGCTGAAGGGGTGGTTCCTAGTTGCCTAGCACATGGCCCTGGGATGATAAAGGCAGACGAATATTGTCTCCTGGGGTGCATGGGCCAGTAGAGGTGGTGAGGCTCAGGACTGGTTAGTTTGCATATCAAAGACATGCCTCTGGCTGGGACATTTGCTATCTCTAAGAATTGGCTAGCCCTAGGAAGGGCAGTCTCCCCAGCCAGAATGTTTTTTTGGGGGGGATGTCAAACATCATAGCATACAGAAAATTAAAAAAATATTTAAGTAAATAAGTCCTCTGAAGTTTTGGCATCATGTTAACGAAAGTTTGGGGTGATGATAATGGAGATGTTTAGAGAGTAGGGCAAAGTTGCCCTAAACAGCATAGAAAAGATTTTATTACGAGAGTAAAATAGAGGAACATTCTGTTCTAGAATGTAGAATTATAAGGAATCTCTGCAGGCCAGCCCATAAATACGTTTCCCATTTTTTATGGCATTAGCCAAGAAAAACAGATTTGAAATTTTGGGAGTCTAAGAGCCTCAAGGTTAAGAAAAACAACCAATCACAAACAAGTCACTGGGTTTTCCCAAATAAATGCAACCACTTCAGCTATAGCCAATCAAGCAATTTCCTTGCTTTTCTTCCTTGTCCTCTCTATAAAAACCTTGCATCTAGCTCCTGTTGGTGGAGTGGTCCTAACTACTTCCAGGTTGGTGCTGATTTGGATTGATGTTTGCTCAAATAAACTCTTAAAAATTTTAATGTCTCAATTTATCTTTTAACAGTACCAACTGTTGGTGATGTTAAAGGGACATAGAAATTGTCATGACTCCTAGTGGAAGTCCCTCTCTATCAATTCTTACCTTTGCCTTCCTCTGATCCTAGAACTGGAATAATGCCTTTTGCTGATACAGATGGTTAATGGTCCCTGAGGAATAATGGTCATGAGTCCCCCAGGGGGAGGAGAAACCTCCGGTTCCGGTTGATATGAATGTGCTTCTTCATTAGTGGTCAGATTCTATCTTTGGCTTTGACTCAATGTTTTACCAAGACTTTTGACCCAGAATCATACTCCTGCCCCTTCCTTGAATAGAAACCAATTATCTCAGTTTCAGAAGGAAGCCGCAGAGAGAAAAAAACACGGACTTCTTAGAACCACCTAGGCCCAAGATGGTGGAAGATTTGACTTCCAGTAGATCTTGAGCCTCATTATACACTCATTGTAATACATTAGGATGTTAAAAGACACACCCGCCAGCACCATGACAGTTGACAATTGCCATGACAACAACCGGAAAAACCCATTCAAGGACTGAAAAGGCGTGTTGCATCAGTTCCGCATCCAAACCACACCCCTGTTCTTAGATAGGTCGTAAATATTCCTCCCACTCTTTCCAATTCCCTACCTTTAACGTCCACCCTCCTATGCATTTGGCGTTTCTGCCGGAACTGGGTTGAGAAGTTGATTTGTGAACTAGGTTTCGGGTTCTCCATTCTTTGGCCATTGAATAAAGCTTGTGCTGTTCCGGTCACAGCATCGGTTTCATAACTGGCTGTGTGAATCTAATCGGGAAGAGAACCTCCCTGGCTGAGACAAAAGGTCGCGGGTCCAGTCAACCAATTTGGTAATACTTTGAATCCCCCTGTACCTCTTTCAGCGGCGCTGAGTACAGCTGCTAATGCCTCTGGATGGTCATCTGCCTGATCCTTCCTGTACGCAAATTACCTACAACATACTTCATAACTGCACTTTATGGAGTTGCCTGCATCATTTCTTTGGTCTCAAACTTCCTTCTCAGTTCAGAGGTTATTGTGGAGCTTAACAGTAGAACAGCCATCTCAGGCTGGGGAGGTCATTTCAAGATAAGAGAATTGCACCCTCCCCCAGTGGAAAATTACCAGCAGTCACAAGCAGTTGGCGGTCCTGGAAGAGTGAGTAACGACACACCCAGCCCTAACCACCACATGGGTGGAACATTAATCCGAGGGTGACAGAAGGGACCATAAAAAAAGTCCAGTTTCTCTCCCCCAGGGGCAGATCTCCTCTTGGTCTCACCCGCTGCTCCCTTGCAGTGTACTCAGTAAATCTCGCTTTCTACCCTTGCTTCTTTTTTTTTACCCTTGCTTCTGACTCGGTAAATTCTTTTACAGCTGGAGTTGCTGGCCCCATCACTTCACCCTGCGGTGGTTATCATTACATACCCCTGCCATCCAACACTTGGAATACAGCAATAAACAAAAATGGATTCCATAGTCTTTCTTCCCCATGTCTATGGCCTGACACAAAGATAGACAGATCCCTTACCCATTACCAATAGAGTTTCAACTCCCCACGAGAGCCTTCCTGATGCTGTCTCTACCCCTGCATCCAGAGGCATACCATAATCTTTCTGGAGGAAGATAGGGGAGGACTTAGGGGGGGTAAGGGATGGGGGAAGTATGTGTGTGAATTCCTGGTAAGGGAAAAGGGGCTGAATTCCATTTTAAATCCTTTCTAGTACTACTTAAAGTATCAGTATTTCTTTGATACAAGTTAGAGTGTAGTTAAAAAACTCACTTACAAACATCACTTTGTAAAAGAGAACACATTGTTTGATTTCCTGTTTTTTCCCCACAAAGAGGGCCTCAGGGTTTGTGACCAGGAGTCAAAATCCCACCAGGACAATTTTCTTTCTGTCACTTGGCTACAGCTGATTCTCAGTTGTACATTCTGATCTTTCTTCGGCCACAGTCCAGACCCCCATCCTCACTCACCATACCCAAACTTATCTCTTCACATTTCAAAATAGGAGGTAAAGGAAATTCCCTGGCAGTCCAGTGGTTAGGGCTCCAAGCTTCCACTGTTGCGAGCCTGGGTTCCATCCCTGGTCAGGGAATTAAGAACCCCACAAGTCTCGTGGTGCAGCCAAAAATAAAAAAACAAAATAGAAGGTAAAAATTAAGGGGGAACCTTTCCCCCTTCTTTTTCAAAGTCAGAAAGCTGATGCATTTTAAATTTGAAAACACGCAAATGAACAAAACCCTTCAGTCTGTGGCTTTTGCACACTGCAGGGAATCAGGGTAAAAGGAAGGATCCTGCACTCCCGGGTTGTCAACTTTGGCTACATGTTGGGATCACCTGGGGAGTTAAAGAAGTAGGAACCCTTGGGCCCCAACCACAAAGCTTTGTGCTTAGCTGATTGTAAGGTCGGATCTTAACAAACGGCACCGCGAAACAGAGGAAAGCTTCAAGTGAGCTTTATTAGGGAGCGCTCCCGGACGAGGTTCACTGGTCCGAGAGAAAGGGTGCCAGAGAAGTCGCACCCGGGCGAGGGTTGGGCAAGATTTTATAGGGGAAAAAGGGAAAGGGGTGTGGTGAATCTGGGAGGGCGCAGGGTATTCCTTATTTGGTGGTCTTTTCGGGTATCCTGGGGGACCGTTAGTCCCGCCCCTCGAAAGGTGGGAAGGCTGGGCCGGGTGCAAAGTCCCCAGGTCAGTTCCTGGAACTGGGTGGTCCGGAATGTGTCCAGGTCAGTTTCTGGAACTGGGGGGTCCGGAGAATTTCGGTCTGATGCAACCTGTGAATCTGACTGTGTTCCCCTGCCTCGGGCCAGTTGGCCTTACATCCCGACATCTTTGGTGTAATGGGGCGGCGTTCTGATCTCTGGCTACTTCATGCTGAATGGGGGCGTCGAAAGGGGAGTCGGGCGACCAGAGGTCCGAGGCTTAGGGGAGACCAGTGGGGGGTTCTGTAGGAAGCAAGGTGTAAGGACTGAGGAGCATTTGGTTTGTGGCCACCCGAGAGACTTCCTCCATGCGCCTGCAAAGGAACCTAAGAAAACAGGGAGCAAGCATGCTACGAAGAGGGTGCGGTCCGGGTTTCAAAGAGGGGTGTCAAAGAGTCCCTCTCTCGGCAGGCTGAGGGCCTCTACGACTTGGGGGCAGGAGTGGGAAGGGGAGGTCCCGGTATGGGAGCTAGGCAAGAGGGAGGCCGGGTTTAGGCGCGGGGAGAGGTCGAGGGAGATAGCAGGGTTTTCAATGAACAGCAGGTGGAACTCCTGGATGCGGGAGGGGCCCAGGAGGAGAGAGACTTGTGGCCTAGGAGGTCGACCAGCCGGTGGGAGGAAAACACCGTTAGTGGGTGGGCCAGAGTCAGCTTGTGTGTTTGTCTGGTCAGTCCGGCTGCCGCTGCTAGGGCCCGAAGGCATGGTTGCCATCCCCGAATGGTTGGGTCTAGCTGTTTGGAGAGGTAAGCCACGGGGCGGTAGGAAGGCCCTACAAGCTGGGCAAGTAGTCCAGTGGCTATTCCGGCCCGTTCATCCACAAAAAGGTGAAAAGGTCGGTTTGGGTTGGGCAGAGAAAGGGGAGGAGAAGATATCAGAGCGTTACGGAGGGTGAGAAAGGCCTGTCGAACGGTGGAAGGAGAGGTGAGGGGTCCTTGAGGGGTTTCTTTAGCGACTAGATATAAGGGTTTACCGAGGGGAGCAAAGTTAGGGATCCAGACTACTGGGTGGAGAGGAATTATGGCCTCATTGATTAGTCGGAGGTCCTGGACCAGGCGATAATCCCCAGAGGCTTTGCGGACAGGCAGGATGGGAGTGTTGCAGGGAGAGTCCGTGGGGATGAGGAGTCCCTGGTTTAGGAGTCTGGTGATAATAGGTTGTAGGCCCCTAAGGTGAGTCTCAGAGATGGGAAATTGGGGCCTTGATGGAAATTTGGAGGGGTCCTTTAGGCGGATGAGGACTGGGGAATGGTGTGTTGCTATTATGGGCTTAGAAGTATCCCAGACTTGGGGATTGATTGGGTTCTGTGTGATTGGAAGAGGGGGATAGGAGGGGGAGGGTTCTAGAGACAGGCCGAGAAGAGGAAGCAGGAGTTGGGAGGAGGGGACCTTAGGGTCAAGTCTAACCAGCTGGAGGGAGGCCCCTAAGTGGAAAAAGACATCTCGGCCTAGCAAGGGAACTGGGCAGGATGGTATGACTAAGAAAGAATGAGTAAAAGGGAGTCCTTCGGTATGACATGGGAGTGGACCGGTCTTGGAGTGGGAAGGATGGTTTGCCATCAATACCCATGACCGAGATCTGGGAAGGAGAAACTGGCCCAGAATAAGTAGGCAGGACCGAATAGGTAGCCCCCATGTCCACCAGAAATGAGATGGACTTACCCGCTACCTGTAGTGTTACCCTGGGCTCGGCGAGGGTGATGGGGGTCTTCGAGTCCGGGCGCCGTCAGTCGTCAGCCAATCCCAGCAGTTCGAGTGGTAATGCCGTTGGGTCGGCCTGCCCCCCCGCGTGGAGACGCTGAGGGAGGGCCAGTCGTAGGGCAGTCACTCTCCCAGTGGCCCGTTAGCCCGCAGCTGGGACAGGGCTTAGAAGGAGGTCGGGGATTGGGACATTGGCGAGCCCAGTGGCCTTCTTTTACGCATTTGAAGCAGGCCCCAGGCGGGGTTGCCTTTTGCGGACCCCGTGGATGCTGTGATCCATGGGAGATGGCCGGCCTTAGGGCGGCTGCAAGAGCTTGAGTTTGGAAGGCCACCTTCTGGTGCATCCGAGCCTGTCGGCTGGATTCTGCCAAATCCTCACGACCATTATAGACTTTAAAGGCCATTTTTATCAGATTTCGAATAGGGGTTTTGAGGGCCGTCTTCTGCCCGTCTTAATTTCTTTCGGATGTCCGGGGCTGATTGGGTGATAAAATGGGTGGCTAGGACCGCTGCCCCTGCCAGGGTGTCGGGATCCAGCCGGGTGTAGAGAGTTAAGGCCTCTGTAAGGCGATTGAGAAAGATAGCTGGATTTTCGTTAGGTTCTTGGGTTATCTCTTTTAGTTTTTCAAAATTGACCACCTTATGAGCGGCAGCCTGCATGCCAGCCAGGAGGCATTGGATCATGAGGTCGCGTTTACGACGGCCATCTTGGCCATCCTGGTAAGTCCAGCCTGGATCGGTGCCAGGTACGGCAGTCACTCCGACAGTCATGGAGTTGTCGGTAAGGTGAACATGATCTGCATGGTTTCGGGCAGCAGTTTGAATTCTTTCCCGCTCGTCAGGGGTCAGAGTAGAAGATAGGATCACAAAGATATCGTGCCAGGTTAGATCATAAGCTTGAGAGAGATAGCGAAATTCTTTGATGTAGTGGGAGGAGTCGGCAGAGAAGGAGCCTAATCGTTTTTCTATTTGAGAGAGGTCCTGGAGAGAGAAAGGGACATGGACTCTGACCAGTCCTTCCGCTCCTGCTACCTCCTTCAGAGGGCAAAGGAGATTTGAATCTTGGGAGACGTGAGAGCGTGTATGTGCACTAATTGGCGAAGCAAGGGGCGTGGGAGGAGAAACCGTGGAGGGAGGCGGGGGAGCGGTTGGAGGGGCCGGAGCGGGTTCGGGAGGAGGAGGGAACGCTTCAGGGTAGGGTGGAGGTTGGAGAGGAGTTCTGAAGGGGGGAGTGGTAAGAGATTCGGGAGGATAGGTTAATGGGGAGGAATCCTAGGGGATTGAGGTTTTGGATGGAGGAGATGTTTGTTTGGCAAGGAGGATTTGAGAGGTAGAACAATTGACGCAAAGGGCGGGGCGGGAGCGCAAATACCAAAAAACCTGGTCATAGGGGACCTCAGACCATTTGCCCGTCCTGCGGCAGTAATTATCTAGATCACGGAGGATGTTAAAATCGAAAGTCCCTTCAGGAAAATAGCGAGGGCTGTAAAATTGGCTAGGAGACACCCCAGGGGCGTCTTAGGATCTGGTTTCGATTGTGAGGTTCCCATGACCCCCAGTCTGTCCCTGGGTGAATGGAGAGGGAGAGAGGCGTCCCTGGTTTCCGTCTCCAATTCACGGCAGGTCGGAGGGCCGTCAGGCGATTGGGACGTCTCCACAATCACGCGAGGCCCGACGGGTCAGAGAGCGGTCAGGCAACTGGGACGTCTCCACAGTTGCCCGAGGCCCGGAGAGAGAACGGAGGAATCCCTGACGCGGCCACGATTAAGGACAGGGAGTCCGGTGGGCAGGGACTCTGGGGGTCGGAGGGAACAAGGGAGGGGACTTACCCCGTTTTCTGCCGGATCGGGTGGATGAGTAGAGGTTCCCTGGTTGCCTCCTGGGGAAGGGGAGCAGCGGCCCGCGCGGTAACCCGCGGGGCTTGGTACCCCTCCCGGGTTTCGGCACCAAATGTAAGGTCGGATCTTAACAAACGGCACCGCGAAACAGAGGAAAGCTTCAAGTGAGCTTTATTAGGGAGCGCTCCCGGGCGACGTTCACTGGTCCGAGAGAAATGGGCCAGAGAAGTCTCACCGGGGCGAGGGTTGGGCAAGATTTTATAGGGGAAGAAGGGAAAGGGGTGTGGTGAATCTGGGAGGGGGCAGGGTATTCCTTATTTGGTGGTCTTTTCGGGTATCCTGGGGGACCGTTAGTCCCGCCCCTCGAAAGGCGGGAAGGCTGGGCCGGGTGCAAAGCCCCCAGGTCAGTTCCTGGAACTGGGTGGTCCGGAATGTGTCCAGGTCAGTTTCTGGAACTGGGGGGTCCGGAGAATTTCGGTCTGATGCAAACTGTGAATCTGATTGTGTTCCCCTGCCTCGGGCCAGTTGACCTTGCACTGACGTGTAATATAAACGCTTTAAGGGCTCCCCAGGGGATTATACTGTGCCCCAGAATTAAGAGCCGGTGATTTACATTCACAGTTCTTTGCTACTCAAAGCCTGGTCCAGGAACACAACATGCTCACACCTGTGAGTTTGTCAGACGTAGTCTTTGCCCCCTCCCTCGCCTCCCAAATTAGAATCTGCAGTTTAACCAGCTAAGCCTGTTTAACCTCAAGTGATTTGCATTCCTATGCACATTAAAGTTGGAGAAGCTCTACCCAGGGCTCCTGCCAAGCAAACTGGCCCAATGTGGAAGGAGGTAAGGCACTCAGGAAACAGAGCTCCAAGAACAGGCCCCCATCCGGAGGCCGGAAGAGATCTCCTTGCTACAGGCTCTGTGTTGTGGCTCTCAGGGAAATCAGGTAGTGGCCGAGGTGGGCTGAGCCTCAGGGCGCTGGGCAGGACTTCAAAACAGAGCTGCTCTCTGAGCAGAGCAAACAGAGCAAAGAGACTGCTTCTGCAGCGGTGCAAACGCTGGAGGGGCCGATCTGCTGGATCTGTTTGACCACACCAGTCTGGGTGCTGTCCATGTTAGCTGCTGTCCCGTGCCATAAGCACACCCCAAACACAGAACCTGCTCGAGCTCCTCTGTGATGGGAACATTTTGTTCTCAAACAGACAAAACAACTCTTTCCTTTGAGTGGTTATGAATTTTCATTTCCTACCCCACCACCCGCTTCAGCCCCACCCCTACGGAGACAAGTTATCTGGAACATTATTTGTCGAACAATAATTAGTACCAAGGCTGCAAAGAACTGTTGACTTACAGAAAGACACAAAGTTAGTGTTTGAGTTAGTTAGTTTGAGTTTTATCTGGGGTCTTGCTGAGGACTAAAGCCTAGGAGAGAGCCACTCAGGTCTGATGAACTGCTCTTAAGAGGTAGGGGAGAAGACAGGTTATATATGGCTAGGAAATAAGTGTAGTCAAGCATACATCTTGGTACAGAATTTCAAATGCGTGCATCAAAAGAAAAAGATACTGCAAATCATAAAGAACAGACATCTCAAGTTAATAGTTTTAGTGCTTTTCTATGTATGGGAAGTTTCAGAAATCCAGGGCCATTAAAATTTTCCCTGAGATATACATCTAACTATCTGTGGGCCTGCGTGTTCACGTGTATCCAAAGCACAAGGTGACTCATCCTGTTTTTTTCTTTAAATTCCTTTTGGAGTGCAACTGTCAGGACAGCAACTGCAGTGGGTTATGACTTAACCCTTGCAGAATCGGGTGGTGAGCAGCACTCTTTGGCTTAGCGATCCTAATTTTTCTGTGTCCATAGAACAAAGAGCTTTATTTGGGGTCTTGGGAATTGCAAATTGGGAGACACAGGTTTGGGTAAAACCGAAAGAGTGTTCTGAAGAAGAGAAAGAATCAGAGGCTTATAAAGGCAAAAGCCACAAGATTGTTAAAGTTGTCTTGCAAGGATTATGATTGGCTCTAATGCAGAAAGGAAATATTTGCCCTTAAGGGATAGGCTGTCATGATTTATTTAGGGTAAAGGGTCTGTTAAGTATCTTAAGTTTCTGGAACATTGTGTAGATGTTCTGGATGCCTGCCTTTATAAGTCAATAAGTAGTCAAAAGTTTAGATTCCATCCTGGCTGAGATGTGTATAAGTCCCACTTTCTCAATTACCTCCTGGCTCCATCTGAGTGAGCTCTCTTAGCAATACTGACTCCATTTTTATTTTCCTTTCACATAGTTCAAAAGGAAATTCATGGACACATTAGGCATAGACGAGCAGTCCCCATTTTCCTTTTTGGGTATTTTCGATATTTTCCAGTGGCACCTTCCCCCGCCCCCCTATATTAACTCTTGGTTCTTCTCAACCCTGCCTTAAGACTTGGAAAGCTGACCTTCTTGGACTGCCCTCCAGCTTCCAGTTGGGTTGGACCAGTGGCAGGATCTGGCAGAAGGTCAGAGGGAGAGTCAGGTTCAGGCACTTATTTCCCCAGCTCACTTTGTATTGGACCATGGGTTGAGTATGTCCCTAAACTGAAGGCCACAGCTTCTGTCAGGTAGCCTGCTCCTACAGGTGGTAATAGCTTCCTATTAAAAAATGAAATTCAACTGAGCAAATTTTAAAGATCTTGTTGGCCATATTCAACAATTCATGAATCAGGCAGCATCCAACCTAGCAGATAGAAAGGAGCCTGAGGAGCTTTGCAAAATGAAAGACTTTTATAGGCAGAAGGGAGCAGGAACAACGAAGTTATACAAGGCAAAAAAGCGGGTTGGTTATAAGGTTACTTTCCTTTACAAGGGAATGGCAGGGGTCTATCAGGCAGATTACCTAACTAGTGCTGATCAGGAAATTTCTGATGGACTGGGGCTGGTTTAAAATTCCACTTCTGGAGGAGCCAAAACTTTTTTAAAAAATTTATTTATTTATTTTGTCTGCAGCAGGTGTTAGTTTCAGTATGTGGGCTCTTCATTGCAGCATGTGGGCTCTTCGTTGCGGCATGCATGTGGGATTTAGTTTCCCGATCAGGGATCGAACCTGGGCCCCCTGCGTTGGGAGCATGGAGTCTTACCCACTGGAGCACCAGGAAATTCCCCCAAAGCTTTTAGTTAAGTTTTGTTTTGGTGGCTTGGCCCTTAACATGAGCTACTCCATTTTGGGCCTGTTGCTTTGTTTTTACTATTTCAAATATTGTTAGCCTTGGCGTTTTGTACCACCTCATGGCCCATTTCCTTAACAGTTACAATTTTACATGTCACCCCTTGAACTCTCCTCAGTTATTCAGTTTTCATATGCCGTTGGTTTCTCTTCCATCGCATCAATAGCTCTCTGGTGCCAGGATCCATTCTCTCTTTCCATCCTTGGCGGCTGGGGCATTGACAAAGAACCTGGGGTGGTTCAGATGACTGGAACAGAGCCTCAGCGCACAGACGAGCATCCCTCCTACTGAAACATCAGTTGGCAACATGCTGAGGCCTGGCACAAGGATGCATGTACCACAGGGCAACCAGGACAGCTACCTGGCCCCCTGACACAGCAGCTTGCACGTGTCCTCCAATGGCAGCAGGTGGTCTTTACGGCATTGGCTCCACACCCTCCAGGTTCTCTGATGCTATCGACAGAAGACATTTGCTCCTACAAGGACTAGGCAGTCTCCTGATGTGACTTCAGCCCTTCTTCAAGCAGCCTCTCTACCCACAAACTTAACCCTCCAGAATTCTGCATACTGGCAGATAGCACCATTGTTCACCCACTAGGTGAACCCTGTTAGAACTCACCTAGAGGAGTTTTAAAGATGAGACAACAGGCCCAAAATGGAGTAGCTCATGCTAAGCCCCATGTGACCAAAATCAAACTTAATTTAAAGTTTTGGCCCTCCCAGAAATGGAATTTTAAACCAGTCCCAGTCCCTCAGGAATTTCCTGATCAGCACTAGATAGGTAATCTGCCTGATAGAGCCCTGCCATTCCCTTGTAAAGGAGAGTAACCTTGCAATGACCAATATCCTTTTTGTCTAGTATAACTTCCTTTTTCCTGCTCCCTTTTGCCTATGAAATCTCTTGCATTGCATAGCTCTTTGGAGCTCATGTCTATCTCCTAAATTGTGTGCTGTCTGATTCATGAGTTGCTGAATTAAGGCCAATAAGATCTTTATTTATTTTTTTAATTTAAAAAAATTTTTTTGGCTGTGTTGGGTATTCGTTGCTACGCTCGAGCTTTCTCTAGTTGCGGCAAGTGGGAGCTACTCTTCGTTGCAGTGCACGGGTGTCTCATTGTGGTGGCTTCTCTTGTTGCAGAGCACGGGCTCTAGGTGCGTGGGCTTTGGTAGTTGTGGTGCACATGCTCAGTAGTTGTGGCTCGCAGGCTCTAGAGGGCAGGCTCGGTAATTGTGGTGCATGGGCTCAGTTGCTCCACAGCATGTGGGATCTTCCCAGACCAGGGATCGAACCCGTGTCCCTTGCATTGGTAGGCAGATTCTTAACCACTGTGCCACCAGGGAAGTCCCAAGGCCAATAAAATTAATTTACTTCATTGAATTTTGTTCTTTAACAGTTTTGGTGATGACAGTGGGATCCAAGGGAGTCTACTAACATCCTCAAGGACAATGGGAAACACAGGCCTTGGCACCTGCTGAACCCTTTTGTTCTCTTTCTCGCTGCTTCTGAAGGCCATGGGTAAGTTCCTCTTGGATCTGAGCTCTGCTCCCTTTGCATCTGAGCTTGCTGCTCTCATTGGTTTTCCAGTCCAGGGTTAACAGGGCAGTCTGACAGAGCACCAGTCCCTAGCTCCTCGTCAGTCCACAATACCATTTCTTTGGTTACTGCTGACATCCACAGGTCTATTTCCTCCTCAGTTATTATTTGTTTCTGCTGATATACGCATAAGGTAAAAGAATGATCGATCTATTGTTAAAGGGAATCTTGGAAGGCAAAGTTGCAAAAGATGCATTCAGGTTGAGCACCTAAAAGCTGTTTGAGCTCACCATCTAATCTAAGACCCCCATTCTAGGATAAATTGGTTAGGGAATGGGTTAGATCAGTACTAGGTCACCTCCCAACCTCAAGAAAATTTTTGTGCAATGAGATGCCCTGTAAAACATAAAACATCACAGAATCTCCAACCCAGTGGCACATTCCTGTTAGGGATGAATTTGGTTCCAAGAGACCAAAGGCTTCACTGAAGAAATAGGGTCCTCAAGTTCCAAAGAACTGAGTGTTCTATCTTCTGGCACACCTGCTTATTTAACTTCTAAGAACTATGGTCCTGGAAGCTATAGATACATACAAAAATGTTAAAATCTTACTAAAGACAACCTAGATTTACAATGACCGTTATGGGGAACATTCCAGTTAGACAAGGCCATTCATTCAAAAAGTACAATTGTAATCGAGTGTTCCCGAATCAAACCTACAGAATGGGATACCTGTTATTTTAACTGATATGCAGAAGCCTCCAAAAGGCTTCAAGATTCCAAAATAGCTTCATTGAAAGATTCATTGCAAAAGGCTAATGAAGGGACTTCCCTGGCGGTCCAGTGGTTAAGACTCTAAGCTGCCAATGCAGAGGACGTGGGTTTGATCCCTGGTCGGGGAACTAAGATCTCACATACTGCAGGGCCAAAAAATTTTTTTAATAAAAGCACTAATGAAAAGTTAAAGACACAAGAGTTACCCAAAACCAAAGGCTGTAAGACTGACGTGACTCTTACCACTCCCATCTATCTTCCTTTACCTGAGTACTCCCAGTCTACTAATCCTCTATCTGAATCGCCTTTCCACTCTGAAGAGACTATTAGTTACCTTTTATTTTATTTTTTGTTTATAGTAAACTTTATTTTCATTGATTTCATTTAACATAATTTCAAAGTAGGTCTGTGCTTTAAGATAAGCAAAAGAACAGATATCCTAAATCTCATTAAGAGATCTTTTTCACACTGTTCCTCTGAGTAGGTCACGGGGTTTCAGGGGCCCCAGTGGTGATACCTAACATTTTATCCCTGAAGATATTACCTGTAGATACAGAAAGAACAGATAACACCAACACACAAGAATCAAACTGTATGAGGGTACTACAGGAAGAAGCTCTTGTGTTATACTTTATCCACCTCTTTAGGGTTGTAATTATAATGACTGACTTTTTTCTCTGCAAAGTTCAGTGTTGTTTTTTGTTGTTGTTTGTTTTTGTTCAGTGTTGTTTTAAATAAAATGTCAGAATATGTGAAAATGCTGTACTCATTTATCTTAATACACTAAAAATAGTGGAAGTTTAAAAATTCTTCATGAGTCCAATCTGGGCCATGACTACCACTGATGGGGTTTACCCAACACACTAATTCCAAGTTTGGCGACCATGAGCAAACTGGCACCCGCAATTAAGCCTGCAGGCATAAATTTTCCAGAGTGGTAGAATCTCATTCCCATAATGCCAGCCAAGGTTCCAGATCTAATGAAGAAAACCTAAATGTTCCTTGGATCCTGAGACCCCTGATAGGCACCCGGGCCCGCTAAACCACCGAAGAGGAGCCTGGCAGCCAGAGACGGGACACTGCCTGCTTTTGCATAGCCAGTGATCCCACTTATCCCACCCGAAGCAACCAGTGCTGCGTAGCCAAAACCAATACAATATAAAGGCACTGGTGGGCTGGAGTCCTTCTGCATTGTTCTCTTTCACTCTGTCCAGACAGATTACACCAGGCCTGCACCTCCTTCCCGAAGGTCTGCACTGGCCGCACATGCCTTGGGGTGGAGAGTCGCCAAAGTTAACCTTTAACATTTTAAAAAATTAATTAATTAATTAATTAATTAATTATTTGGCTGCTTTGGGTCTTCGTTGCTGCACACAGGCTTTCTCTTGTTGCGCTGAGCGGGGGCTACTCTTCGTTGCGGTGCGCGGGCTTCTTATTGCGGTGGCTTCTCTTGTCGCGGAAGACAGGCCTTAGTGCGTGGGCTTCAGTAGTTGTGGCACTCAGACTCTGTAGTTGTGGCTCTCGGGGGTCTAGAGCTCAGGCTCAGTAGTTGCGGCGCACGGGCTTAGTTGCTCCGCGGCATGTGGGACCTTCCCGGACCAGGGCTTGAACCCATGTCCCCTGCATTGGCAGGCGGATTCTTAACCCCTGCGCCACCAGGGAAGCCCTTAACTTTTAATGATCTCCTTTGGGTATCTTTCAGTCCTTTGTCACAGACTAAGGGCCACAGTTAAAGAATTTTTCCTAAACACAGGGATCATCCCCAAAAGTATTTTGAAGAATTGAGTCCTCATCTGGGCTGTCAGATCTTCACCAGCTTGTGCACATGTAGGAAAGCCCCATAATGGATGCAGGAGGCAGAACGGTGTAACTCTGAGAATGATGCTCAAGATCCTGGATCTCCAACATGGTCCCCTTGTGGACCAGAAAAAGCTCGCAAAATAGCAGTGGATATTTTAAGAGCTCTTCTCAAGGTTTTCCCTGCTTGCAGTGGTTGCTCTATTATTCACACCTGCAAACAAAAAAGATGAATTTAGGGCAGACTTTAAAGCCCATCTGGAAGCTCTCTTCCTACGGCATTCTGATTTCCATACAATAGATGATGCTGCCCAACCTGCTCTAACTGCCTTATTGGTAAATGTATTTTCTCCCCTGAGATAAGTGGATTGATTAAAAGGCAGAAAATAGATGGGAAGTCACAGGTCTGACCAAATTTTGAGTTGTTTGTATATTTTGGAAATTAAGCCCTATTGGTCGCATCGTTTGCAAATACTTTCTCACAGTCCTTAGGTTGTGTTTTCCTTTTGCTTATGGTTTCCTTTGCTGTGCAAAACCTATAAGTTTAATTAGGTCCCATTTGTTAGCTGAGCACTTTGAAAGGATATCTCTTTTTTTTTTTTTGGCCGCGCAGCTTGCGGGATCTTAGTTATCTGACCAGGGGTCGAACCCAGGCCCCTGGCAATGGAAATATGGAGTCCTAACCCCTGGAAAGGATATCTTTTTATGTGCCCTACAATCTGTCCTTGATATAGAGAGGAAGAATTCCAGCCAAAAATCCCTAATTTAATCAGTTACTCTAATATCTGTGGGCTACCTTTAATACTGACATTGGGAGATTAAAAAGTGCAGAACCTATAAATATTCAGATAGACGTAACTAAACCTCTTCCCAAATTATCTCAATATCCATTAAAATCCGAGGCCACACAAGGCCTCACGTTAGACCAAATCACCCAGGGGCTAACCGTTCCCTGTACCAGACCTGGTGTGTGGCTGTTAGCATAACTGATGCCATCTTGGGCCCTTACAATTTCTACTGTTTTTCACTGACCCTACCCAGGACTGTACCGTGCAGTGAATCACTTCTCTGTCATCAAGGGCTTTTTAGTTAATAAATATCGTTTAATAATCATTAGGTCCAGGAAGCCTCTATGCTCTGTTAGTCCCCAAACAATGATGAAAACCTTCCCTGACGTATTCCCAGCACCCATGAGACTAGTTACCCGTTCATAAATCTTAACTTACGAATGCACCTACCCCCATATCCTAGGTTAACTATAAAGAATTGTCCCAATGGTCCTTCATTTCTATTCCCTTCTGCCTATAAAACCTCTTGCTTTGTATACTCTTCAGAGCTCCTCTCTACCTGCTAAATTGGATGCAGTCTGACTCAGGAATGTCATGGTCCCAACGCGGTTTGGGAAAGAATTTCCAGATACAAGGCAGAATGTAAAGAAGATAGAATTTATTAAAGGGAAGGGTCGCTGCCAGAAGAGCAGGCCGGCTTCCTGATAGTCAGGGAGAGCCGACCCGGAGCAAGTGTTACTGGTCTGTTTTTATATCCAGGGAACAAAGGAAGTTACGAGTCACCTGCTGATTGGGCAGGGTATGCACACTAACAGTGTGGCAGAGCAGGAGAAGAACGGGGCAAATACCTTTCCTTATATGGGTTGGGAAGGGGACAGGGCATGACACTTGGGAGGGATCAGGGATATTGTAATGGTTGCTACATGACAGAGTGATAAGAGGCAGGTAACTCCCTGTCCCTCGATGTTGGCCCTTTGAGTTTATCTTGTCCCTTGTCCTTGGAGCACCACAATGAATTGCTAATTAAAGCCAAAAGAGCTTTAAAATTTACTCAGTTGAATTTTGTTAACGGGAGAAAACAGCTGAAAGCTGTGGTCAGGAAAAATTTTGTGTGCCTGTGGACTGGGAATGAGCAAGTATCCCTGGTTGTGGTGGTGATGGGGGAAGGGACTGTCCTGAACGGAGCCTTCCTTAGGATTTGGTTCCCCTCCTTGAACGGGGCCCCAGAGGGTAATGAGTGGCCCCCTCTACAGCTCCTCCTGGCCAGCCTGGTCATCTAGATCTTGCCGGTCCCTGATTTGACCCCTGGCTTTGATCCCGTTCTTCCCTGGGGGGAGGGAGCCCTGGAGGGAAGCCCTGCACACAAATGGGGAGGGGTGTAGGAAAACAGGGTAAGACGGATGGAGCTCTGAGGTACCAAGAGAAGGCAGGCGTCCAGTGGGTTAGGTGGGGTGTGTGCGGACCACCTCCTGGGTTGGGCTCAGAGGTCGTCCAGCAGGGCACTTGGTCCCGGGAGAAGCCGAGACGTCGGCCCTCCCAGCTTCCTAGAGAGGCCGAGAGGCCCGGGGCGGTGACGCGCTTGCGCGATACGGGCCAGCGGAGAGCCGGGCGCGGGGCTACTGGCGCGGCCTGGGTCGTGTGGTCAGGGCACCTAGGAGCTCGCGGCCGCGGGAGTCGGTGAGTGGGGCGGCAGGGCGGCGGGGCGGCGTTGGGGGGAGCGGGGCGGCGGGGGTTGTCTTGGGGGCGCGGGGTTCCCGGCGGGCGGCCGGTGAGGCTCGGCCTGGAGGCTGCGCCCGGGCTGGGGTCTGGCCTGGGAGCCCAACCGCCGCGGTGAGGGCGTATCTGCCTGCGCTTCGCTGCCCGGGGCGGGAATCTGGAGTAATGGTTTCTGTGTTTTATCACTTCTCCCAATTATGCAAACAAAGCGTATTCATAACATGGAATTAGATGACGCGGGTGAGCGTTAGAAAAGTGAAAGTACCCGCAATCCCTTGTTTTCCGTTCGGAGGCTTCCTGACCTTTTAAAATTTGTGCACGATTATGCAAACTCTTGTTTGCATATATGTACAAATATATATTTTTAAGAAGTGGGATTATTTTACTAGTTTTTAAAGATATATAATCCATATATTTTATTTTTAATTAAAAAAATTGAGGTGTAATCCACATAGAACAACATAGTGGTTTTAGGTGTACAACATGATTCCGTATTTGTATACTGTTGCTTTTAAAAAGCTTTTTTTAGTAGTATTGTGATAAAGTGCACATAACATTTACCACACGATACATAAAAATTGATCATTTAAGCCATTTAAAAGTGTATAATTCAGTGGCATTATGTACATTCATATTATTGCTTTTTGAAAATTATATCGTCTTCAACTTGTGGAATGCATTTGTTCATATAATGGTTAAATTTGGGGTCAGCAGTGTGACACCACTGAGACATATTTTTGCAAGTATAATTTAAAAAAAATTTTTGTTTTCCGTAGTACACATTACATGAAGCTGTAAATGCTCAACAAGTGATGTGTATTAGGTTGATTGTTTTCAGAATGAAAGAGTACTATATAAAATACAGTTTTTAAACACAAGGTAAAGCTGTAACCTAAAACCACTCTACTGTCTTCTCACTTACATTGGCCTAAGAAATCAGAGAATGTTCACCTTCTTAAAAGTGGTGCAGTGGTTGAGAGTCCGCCTGCCGATGCAGGGGACACGGGTTCGTGCCCCGGTCCGGGAAGATCCCACATGCCGCGGAGCGGCTGGGCCCATGAGCCATGGCCACCGAGCCTGCGCGTCCGGAGCCTGTGCTCCGCAACAGGAGAGGCCACAACAGTGAGAGGCCCGCGTACCACACACACACACACACAAACCCTTTTTATTTTGAATAATTGCAGACACACAGAGGGTGTCAGAACTTTACAGAATTCCCTTATATCTTTACCTGGTTTACCTAAAGGTAATGTCTTGCATAACTACAGTACAGCCATCAAACTTAAGAAATTTGCAGGGGTCCAATACTATTAATTAAACTGCTGATTTATCCAGAGTTCATCACTGTCTCGCTAATGTTCTTTTTCTGTTCCAGGATCCAGTCTACAATCCCTCATTCCATTTAGTTGTCACGTCTTCTAGTCTCCTTCAGTCTGTGACAGTTCCTCAGTTTTACTTGTTTTTCATGATTTTGAAGTATTTTGTATTTGTGATTTTAGAGTGACCCTCTCGATTTGGTTTTGTCAGATGTTCTGCTTAGATTGAGGATGATATTGATATGTCTTCTTACTGGTATACTACTCTCTTTGTTTTTGGTTGTGTGGGGTCTTAGTTGCGGCTCGTGGGCTCCTTAGTTGTGGCAGGCGGGCTCCTTAGTTGCAACTCACCAGCTCCTTAGTTGTGGCATGTGAACTCTTAGTTGTGGCATGCATGTGGGATCTAGTTCCCTGACCAGGGATCGAACCCCAGCCCCCTGCATTGGGAGCGCGGAGTCTTATCCACTGCGCCACTAAGGCAGTCACTAAATTATTCTAACTTTGGCCATTGGGAACGCTTTCAAGTTGGCTCCTGTTTCCCCTTACATGCTCCTTTCCTTTTTTGTGTCTTTCTCTGATTTTCAGGCACCACAAGCTATTCATCTTGTATTTTCACCTCCCCCAGCCCTGGAATCAACCATTTCTGCAAGGATTCCTGGTTTCGTTTATTGTAGAATGGTATTGAGAAACCAAATTTTGGGCACTAGGTTGAGTTCATTTCTTAATTGGTAAATTGGTGTAAATGTTATTTTAACATTTTAAATGTGTACTAGAAGCAATCTTTCTTTAGTGGCAATTGTCTTAGAAACTTGTTTGTTTATTATTAGTGTATAAAATAAACCTTATGTACCCTCTTACTGGCAGGAAAAAGATGAGAACAAGAGATTACTTAATGGGGATTTTAAAAGGAAATCAAAATTACATTGCATATTGCTTTGCAATGTTGTGTTGCTTTCTGCTGTGTAACAGGGTGAATCAGCTATATGTATACATGTGTCCCCACATCCCCTCCCTCTTGCGCGAGCAAATATTTATTGATTACCTATTGTGTGTCAGGTAATGGGGACCTATTGTAATAAATATGGCAGCTCAAAATCCTAATCTTATGAAGTTTACGCTGTAATTGGGGAAAAAGGGAACAATAGGCACATCATTGAAATTTCTGAATATATTACCTAAAAGTTATGTAACCTAAAATGTATGTAAGAAAGAAAACAGAAATTCAGAAATTCATAGAAAACCAATGACTTAGATATAATTTAAAAATAATCCTTCTTTGACACATCTGTTGACATAGTATTTCTTAAAGATGTGTCGTACTGAAAAATGGGGAATACTGTAGTGCCATTCTATTGGCACATACTCTTGGAGATTCCCAATTAATATATTACCAGGCTCTGAAAAGTTCTGAAAGTAAGATATGTTTCGTTTTCTTTAAGCTTTCCAAAGCTTGTATTTTTTTTTTTACAAATGCAGCTCTGTAGTTTTTACCAGATCATATAAAAATGTATTTGAAATACTATCATTAAAGAACAGTATAAAGAAGCAAATATAAATCATCTGAAGTCACACCATCCTGAGATAACCACATAAACATTTTGCTGCTGCCGTTCCTTTCTTTCATCTCTCCACAGCTGTATAACGACACAGTCAAATGTGTATTTAGAGATTGTTCTAAAATACTGTCCTTATTGTATATGCACTTTTCTCTTTTTTCCTTTTCTCTCACCTCTCCATCCTCCATCCTGAAAATCACTATTAAGGATCTGGCTGTTACTTTGTTCCATATTCATATTATCATGTACAAGTTTTTGTGTAAGAAGATGTTAAATGGGATTGGTCCTGTACTCGGAGTGGGCTGAAACCCTAAACAGAAATGATGAATGCTAAGTGTCAAAACCATTCTAACCATTTTTAGAGAGAGGCCCCAGAAACATTTTCACGTGACTTATTAAAAGGTGAACAAAATTGGGCCTGTGAATCTTAGTCACCCCCCAACTTGAGCCTATGTGTGAATATTTATTTATATGAAGAGTGTTGGTTGGCTTGACAGTGAGCCAGCATTTCCTCTTCCTCATATAGCAGGGGATGCTATCTTCCCAGGTGCCAATCCAAGGGCAAGAGTAGGGAGTGAGGAAGGCAGTAATAAAGTCCTTTGAGAAGATTAAAGAAGGCTTGCATAAGAAGATTCTGCCATGTTATTTTCTGACTGGATGCTTGTTGACCTAAGGAAACTAACTCATCAGCCCAGCCAGCACCACATCCACTTGTATTACAAAAGAATTCTGAGAATATGATATAGTCCTACAAGAGTTTGGGGAATACGCCATAAAATCAGAGGCTGCTAGAATTCCCCTGACATCAGCATAAGAAGAGAAGATTGTGATGGGAGTAAAGTACACTTCCACAGATGTGGGGCAAGAGGGTAAGTTTTCCATAAGTCAAATGATACCATAGATGTAAGTAGGCTGAAGCTGCCTTAAAAGAATCCCCTTTCAGGGTACCTGGCAGAAGGAAACGACCCCAAATATAAATCCTTTGAAAAGGAGGTAAGAGAAAAATTTTAAAGGGTAAGCCAAAAGTGCATCACGCAGGCTTCCCTGGTGGCTCAGTGGTTGAGCATCTGCCTGCCGATGCAGGGGACGCGGGTTCGTGCCCCGGTCTGGGAAGATCCCACATGCCGCGGAGTGGCTGGGCCCGTGAGCCATGGCCGCTGAGCCTGTGCGTCCGGAGCCTGTGCTCTGCAGCGGGAGAGGCCACAACAGTGAGAGGCCCACATACCGCAAAAAAAAAACAAAACAAAAGAAAAGTACATCACTCACATTAGGAAAAGGTGGACTATGAAAGGCCACTTCATCAGGGTGCCTGGGGTAGGGGTGCCAACGAAGAATCTACAAATGCATTCTCAAGAGGAGCTAGCAGCAGTTGGATGTCTGCCATAACAGACAGCATATAAGAGCCAAGAAAGAACTCCAGACAGCATCAGATTTTGCCTGGTTGCCTCTCATTTCTTTTCCCTGCTCTGACACTGGAAGAATCAGCAAGAAAGTGAGGAAGGCAAGCAGAACAAGATAGAAAAACAGTGAAAGAATAGATGATACTGCATCACTGCTCACCCCGTCCCTTATCTTCCTCACTGCCGCTTTGCAGAAGCAAGAATCCAGCCTGAGCTAGGGGTAAGGGAGAAGATTTGAATTGGTTGAGAGATTGAAGTTTTGGTATTAAGTTAGACTGGGTTTTTTATTATCTTTCTAAAGAAATATTTGTTTATTTATTTGGCTGCCTCAGGTTTTAGTTGCAGCACACAGGATCTTTGTTGCCGCACCTTTTTAGTCGCAGAATGCAGGATCTTTAGTTGCGGCGTGCAGGATCTAGTTCCCTGACCAGGGATCGAACTTGGGCCCCTTGCGTTGGGAGTGCAGAGTCTTAGCTACTGGCCTGTCAGGGAAGTCCCGGTTTTTTATTATCTTAAAAAATGGGTGGAATTGCCAAGAGATCTGAGATCAAGATTAATTCAGGGACAAGGAATATCCCAGAAAGTCTGTTTGGTCATCAGTGGAGAAAAGTAAGTTATTTCCTTTTTGCATTCCCTTGAGACTATCACATTTAATAAATAATATATAGATATAGATGGATACATATAGATATCTTGTATATATATATCGTGTGTGTATCACTATTAAATATATAAAATGCAAAAAAAATTACATTGCATATAAGATGATAAAGCAAAATGACAGAAAGAAGAAAATGTCCCTGAAAAATGCCCATATGCTTGCTTGGGATTTCCCACGTTCTTTTTTTTTTTAATATACATTTATTTACTTTTGGCTGCGTTGAGTCTTCGTTGCTTCGCGCAGGCTTTCTCTAGTTGTGGTGAGCGGGGGCTACTCTTTGTTGCAGTGGGCGGGCCTCTCATCTCACTGGCGTCTCTTGTGGAGCACGGGCTCTAGGCGCGTGGGCTCAGTAGTTGTGGCTCGCAGGCTCTAGAGCACAGGCTCAGTAGTTGTGGCGCACAGGCCTAGTTGCTCCGCGGCATGTGGGATCTTCCCAGACCAGGGCTTGAACCTGTGTCTCCCGCATTGGCAGGCGGATTCTTAACTACTATGCCACCAGGGAAGTCCTCCCCTGTTCTTTTGAAAGCCATTTTCATTTGGGAATGAAACTGGGCAGAGGGATGAAGCTCTGGGGAAGAAGAGGCCTGCTCCATCTCAGGTTGCTCCCCAGGCCTGGGGGCTCCCATTTGTGGTATAATCTTAACAAGTTGATGAATGAAGCTCTTCTTCTGTCCTCAGAAGCTAGTTGGGACCTGGAAGGAACCCTGAGGCATTAGGATACCTGAATTTAATTGGGCAGTTTCAGCTCACTGGCCCCATCTCTTTACTATGCTGTGGGGCTTTCATTCAGACTTCGAAAGGCCCAGGAGGTTATTAACTTTTTTTTTCTTTTAAAGGAATGGTTTTCTTTTTTTTTTTTTTTAATTTTTTTTGGCTGTGTTGGGTCTTAGTTGCGACATGTGGGATCTTTGTCTCAGCATGTAGGAATTGTGGCGCACGGGCTTCTCTCTGGTTGTGGCGCTCGGGCTGCATGGCGCGTGGGCTCTCTAGTTGTGACATGCGGGCTTAGTTGCCCCGCGGCATGTGAGATCTTAGTTCCTTGACCAGGGATTGAACCATCGTCCCCTGCATTGGAAGGCGGATTCTTTAACACTGGACCACCGGGGAAGTCCCAGGAAGTCACTAACTTTTATCCATGTTCATGGTTGCAGGGGCTGGGCTCAGAGGGCTGGAATCTTTTGCCATATTCACAGGCAGTTGGTCCATCTTCTCATCACCTCTTTACAAATACTTCACTGACCTCTTCGGACATTTCTGCAGCAGCTGCTTCAGAACAGGTCAGCTTGGAGGCTTATGTTTGGTGCTGATTTCCCTGTGGGTCTCAATTTCCTGAGATAGGTCAGTGCCATTTACATTTCCCGCTGGGTGCGTTTCTTCAAAATATTTCTCTCTGGTCTCCAGTTCATTCTGTTGCGTCTTACTCCCGGATTTCTCTGCACCTGAGTGTCTTTCTCTTCCCCAGTCTTTCTGCAAGTTTGGCTGAGAAAGTCTCTCGCCTCTTTCTCTGACTCTCAGCTCCCTCCTGAGCAGCTCCCGTTGGTGCTGCTGCGGCTCAGCAAGGCTGGATCCTGACCCTGCCGCTCCGGAGGCACCTTTCCTCTTCAGCCTCCCCTTGTTGTGTCTTCAAGTCTCTTTTTATAGGCCTTCAGTTATGTACCTTATCACTTCTCAGTTTTCCTTTGCTTTTGTTTTCTCTGTGTACTTATTTTCCTTACCCCATCCCCTTCTTTCACAGCAAAGTTTCATTTCTCTGCCAAAACTTCAGCAGCTTCCAAAGTAGATCTTCAATTGATTCTCCATCCCCTTGTAGCAGCACTGCAGTTTCTTTTACCTGGATGGTGGTGGGGATATTGAATAATAGCCTCTGAACTGAGAAGAAACTTGGAGACCAAAACGTGAAGCAGGCAACTCCATGAAGTATAATTATGATGTTTATTGTGGGTACTTACATAGGGGCAGTACGGGCGGACAACCACCAGAGGCATTTGCAGCTGAACTCTATGCTGCCAGAAGGGGTGTGGGGGAATTTATTTATTTATTTTATTTATTTTTTAAAAAATGTTTTCTTATTTATTTTATTGATTTATTTTTGGCTGCACTGGGTCTTTGTTGCTGTGCACAGGCTTACTCTAGTTGCGGAGAGCAGGGGCTACTCTTCGTTGTGGTGTGCGGGCTTCTCATTGCGGTGGCTTCTCTTGTTGCAGAGCACGGGCTCTCTAGAGCACAGGCTCAGTAGTTGTGGCACACAGGCTTAGTTGCTCCGCGGCATGTGGGATCTTCCTGGCCCAGGGCTCGAACCCATGTCACCTGTATTGGCAGGCGGATTCTTAACCACTGCACCACCAGGGAAGCCCTGGCATGGGGGAATTTAAAGGGACCAAAGCTAAAGATAGAATCTGACTACTAAGCGAGAAGCACATTCGTGCCAGTGGGAACTGGGGGTTTCTCCTCCCTTCTGAGGTCTCATGAACATTATTCCTCATGGACCATTAACCATCTGGACTAGCAAAATGCGTTCTTCCAGTTTTCGTATCAGATGAAGGCAAGAGTAAGAGTTGATAGGGAACTTATCTGGCTTTGGGTGCATTCCTTGTGAGTAGGCTAAAGCTCAGAAAGGGGACTGTGGGCCTAAGATGGAGCTGACAAAGTGAAGTCAGTGTGGTCCAGCCACATAGATGGCATGCTTTCTTCATCCCATCTCAGTTTACAGTCATCTGTTTGGAGAGTCTTAGCAGTACTTGCTGAGTTCAGGAGATGTTTGTAGGTGATGATGGCTTCTGGTTGAAGTAACGGTTCTTTAAATTTTCTTAACAGTGGTGGGAGGTGGAAGGTTCCACCGTTTCAGGGGAAGATGACCATCATCTGTGACTTGGTGCACTGAGTAATGGGGCCACTTTACAACAGGTGCCAAGGTCTGCAGTCTACCTCATACTTCAGTTGGAGGACGGAGGGAATGAAAAGTGCCCATTGAACTGAGAAGATACCTTAAGACTGAAAAAGAAGGCAGGCAGCTCCATATAGTCAATGGATCAGTTTATTAGAGGGTAATTTACTCACATGGTGAGATCAGGTGGGTGAACTAGAAGCATTTGCAGCTGCACTCTGCACCACTGAGGGGCCTCTGGGACAGTTTTATTGTTAACCTAGGTATGGGGGGGTATGTGCTTGGAAATAGGAAGTGCATTTCTTTTTTTTTCCCGGAAGTGCATTTCTAAGTCAAGTTTTATGAATGGGTAATTCATCTGGTGGGCGATGGGAATGTGTCAGTGAAGGTCTTCATCGCTGTTTGGAGACTGTTAGAGCATAGATGCCACCTGGAACTAATGATCCTGAAACAATATCTATTAACTACAAAGCCCTTGATGACAGAAAAGTGATTTTACCTCATAGTACAGTCACAGGAAGGGTCACTGGAGGGACAGGAGGAATTGAATGGGCCCATGATGGTGGCAGTTATGCTAACAGCCATACATACTTCTTTGTAGACTCTTGGTTTGATTTTGTTTTAATATGCTCTTTCTTGCTTTTTTCTTTTGCATGTTGTGGTTTGGGGCAGCATTTTACTCTCTTTTGTTCTCTACCTCAGTTGTCAATTTTTGTCTTACTTTGTTCTCAGTTCAACCAGCCTTCTTCGGTTTGGTTGTTGACTCAGTGGCTAAAACAGAACAAGGGTCAGCGGGGGTTTTTTTCCCTTTTGCAGTTACTTGAGCTGCAGCCACCGTCTACATACAACTGCCCTTCAAGGACATGTAACCTATTCTGCTGAGTGCCCACCTTTTCAGTCCTGGGAGCTGGTACTCAGTACCTTTTTTTTTTTTTAATTGGCTGCACCACGTGGCATGCGGGATCTTAGTTCCTTAGTTTCCTGACCAGGGATTGAACCTGGTCAGTGAAAGCGTCTAGTCCTAACCACTGGACCTCCAGGGAATTCCAGTTGCTTTGTTTTTTAAGCAGAATTATTGATCACTTTGCTGATTATAAAAATAATGTACAGTTCAGGGAACATAGACGAATAGGAATGGAAAGCCCTCTAATCCCACTTGCCAGAGGAGATTACTGCTGAAAACACTTCGGTGGCCAAGGCTTAGGAACTTTTTTGTGCATATGCAAACTGTGCTTTATTTTTATTTTGTTTAAGACATAAGTGAGCTCATAAGTATAATTTCTAAAACTTGCCTCTTAATTTACTTTTTTGGGGGGGAAATTGGGAAAAGACAAAAAATACAAAGAAGAAAATAATAGGCAGGTGTATTTCCAACACACAGGAGTAACCTAACATTTCGGCATATTTGCAGTCATCATTGTACAATCTTAAAAGAAAAAGAGACCTTGAACATAAATGTTGTGTTAAAAAAATCAAATCACTACAAATAAAGTCTCCCTTTAACTGTTATTTCCAACCTCTCCACTTCCACAATCAGTAGGAATTTTTGTAAATCTTTTTAGGCCATTTAAAAACCTTTCGAGTGCTTTTATGTACATCAGACCTAAGAAATTTACACATAAATATGATTTTAGGTTTTTTCTCCAATTATACCTAAGTTCTTTTTAACTTAGCATACGTTTTTGATACTGTTGGGAAAAGCAGTCAGGCGCAGCTACTTCTCTCTAGCATAACTCTGCAAGAGTAGCCCTGGCTGAGGACATTTTCTTGCAAAGAAATCAAGAGCCCTCACTCAGCCTGTGCTGTGCTTACAGCCTTTTGAGGGACTATCTTTACCTGTTCAGTGCTTAATGTGTACCCCTTTTTTCTTCTTTTTTTTTGAGAATTATGTTTTTTTTTAAAAATTTATTTTATTTTATTTTTGGCTGCATTGGGTCTTTGTCACTGTGCGCAGGCTTTTCTCTGGTTGTGGTGAGTGGGGGATACTCTTCGTTGTGGTGCGTGGGCTTCTCTTGTTGCTGAGCATGGGCCCTAGGCATGTGGGCTTCAGTAGTTGTGGCACGTAGGCCCAGTAGTTGTGGCTCGCAGGCTCTAGAGTGCAGGCTCAGTAGTTGTGGTGCACGGGCTTAGTTGCTTTGTGGCATGTGGGATCTTCCCAGACCAGGGCTCGAACCCGTGTCCCCTGCATTGGCAGGTGGATTGTTAACTACTGTGCCACCAGGGAAGCCCCCCTTTTTTCTTCTTAGGTGCATGTGTCAATGGCCCCCAGGCCCTCCCTTGCTTTCTGTATTTCAGACCCCATGGGTAAGGGGCCAAGGTCCTTCTACTGTATCATGAAGGGTGGTGCTGGTATCTGTTCCACCTGCATGGCTTTGGCTGCGAAGTGGATCCGTTGGTCGTGGGGGACCAATGGTTTGCAGGGGGTTGAATCTTGTACACTCTATTTTCTTCTCTTGCTCTAAGCGAACACTGTATCACTTGAGCCTCATGTGTGTGTTGTCTGTTCTCAGGAACTTAGAATTACGCTCTGGTCTCTTCTGTGGGTGGCACTGAGCTGCTTTTTAACCTTGGCTGCATAGCTTGACCACCCAGTGAACAGTGAAACAATTGTATTCTTTCTTAAAGGTCTAGCACAGTCTTTTAAATTGTTGTATGGTATTTCATCCTATAAAGTGCTACACTTTTATTTAGTTGTATTGGTGGGCAAGTAGGTCATTTCCAATATTGTGTTATTACAAAGAGTACTCTAGTGAACACCTGTGTAAATGCCTCAATACCTGTGCAAGTGTTTTTCCAGGGAGCTTCCTAGAACTGAAATTTCAGGGGCATAGGTAATATGGCTTTTTAGTTTCACTGCAGACTTTCAAACTACTTTTCCTAGTGGCTGTAAACATTTACACTTCTGTCCAGTGGTTTGTGCTTTTGTTCTTTTTTTTTTTGGACAAGAGGTTTTAAAATACTGACATAGTCATATATCACCCTTTTTCCTTTGTTTTCTCAAGAAATCCTTGGTTACCCCAGGGCTCTTACTCCTTTTTGTTTTAATATTTATTTATTTATTTATTTGGCTGCGTCAGGTCTTTGTTGCGGCACACAGGATCTTTAGTCGCGGTATCGAACTCTTAGTTGTGGCATGTGAGATCTAGTTTCCTGGCCAGGGATCGAACCCAGCCCCCCTGCATTGGGAGCATGGAGTTTTAGCCACTGGACTGCCAGGGAAGTCCCTGTTTTTGAAGTTAAATCTTTAGCTAGAACTCGTTTTTTGTGTGATCCCCTGCAGGTACTGAAGGATGGCTGTATCCGTCTATCTAGGAATGGAGTTGCAAGTAGTAACTGTACGTTTAACTTAATGATGCGTGACTGTTTTCCAGTGTGGCTGCACAATTTACATTTCCACCAGCAGTGTATGAGTGTTCCAGTATTTATCTCTACATCCTTACCAACATATGTTATTTTCTGACTGTTCGATTCTAGCCATCCTAGTGGATGTGAAGTGGTATCTTATTGTGGTGTTGATGTGTTTTTCCCTGATGACTAATGTTGTTGAGGATCCTCTGTGTTTTTCAGCCATCTTTATATTTTCTTTGGAGAAATGTCTGTTAAGATGCTTTGTCTAATCTTAATTGTGTTGTCTTTTTATTATTGAATTGTAAGTTATTTATATTTTCTAGTGACAAGTCCCTTATAAGATATGTAATTTGTAAATTTTTTTTTCCCACTCTGTGGGTTGTCTTTTTACTTTCTTCATGAGACCTTTGAAGCACAAGAATTTTAATTTAGGTGAAGTCCAATTTATCTATTTTTTCTTTTTTTTGCATGTGGGATGCATTTGGTAGAATCCATTGACTAATCCATTGTCACAAAGTATTACACTTACATTTTATGATAAGAATATTATAGTTTTAGCTTCTTACATTTGGGTCTTTGATCCATTTTGAGTTAATTTTTGTATATTGTATTATGTAGGGGTCCAACTTGATTCTTATTCATGTAGACATATAGTTGTCCATGTACCACTTGTTGAAAAGACTATTCTTCCTCCCTTTGTGTGGTCTTGGCACACTCGTTAAAAATAAATTGACCATAGACAATTTGTGGACTCTTAATTCTGTTTCATTGATCTTTATGTCTTTCCTTATGCCAGAACCACACTGTCTTGGTGACTGCTGCTTTTTTATAAAGTAAGTTATGAAATCTATTCTCCCAGCTTACGCTTTTTAGTTTTAGTGTTTCAATTTTTTAATAGACTATACTCACTCAAAGTTATTATAAAATATTGCTGTAGTCCCTGTGCTGGACAATATATGCTTGTAGCTTATTTATTTCATACATAGTAGTTTGTACCTCTTAATCCTCTACCCCTGTCGTGCCCCTCCTCCCTTCCCTCTCCCTATTGGTAACCACAAATGTTTTCTCTGTTTCTGTTTTGTTATATTCATTTGTTTGTTTCATGTTAAATTTTAATTAATTAATTTCTTTGGCCATGCCACACGGCATGTGGGATCTTAGTTCCCTTACCAGGGATCGAACCCATGCCCCCTGCATTGGAAGCTCGGAGTCTTAACCACTGGACTGCCAGGGAAGTCCCTGTTTCATTTTTTAGATTGCATATTTAAGTGATAACATACAGTATTTGTCTTTCTTTTTCTGATTTATTTCACTAAGCTTAATACCCTCCAGGTCCAACCATGTTGCAAATGGCAAAATTTCATTCTTATTTATGGCTGAGCAATATTCCACATCTTCCTTATCCATTCATTTGTTGATGGACACTTAGGTTGCTTCCATGTCTTGGCTATTGTACATAATGCTTTTATAAGCACGGGGGTGCATGTATCTTTTCAAATTAGTGTTTTTGTTTTCTTTGGGTATATACCCAAGAGTGGAATTGCTGGATTATATGATGGTTCTATTTTTAGTTTTTTGAGGAACCTTCATACTGTTTTCCATGGTGGCTGCACGAATTTACATTCCCACTAACAGTGTACTAGGGTTCCACATGCTCACCAACATTTGTTATTTGTGATCTTTTTGATGATAACCATTCTGACTGTGGCTGATTGTGGCTTTGATTTGCATTTTTCTGATGATTAGCAGTGTTGAACATCTTTTCATGGGCCTGTTGGCTGTCTATATGTCTTCTTTGGAAAAATGCCTATTCAGGGTTTCTGTCCATTTTTTAGTTTGGTTGTTTGTTTTTTTGACATTGAGTTGTGTGAGCTGTTTATATATTTTGGATTTTAACCCTTTATCGGTAATATAGTTTGCAAATATTTTCTTCCATTCAGTAGATTCTCTTTTCATTTTGTCAGTGGTTACCTTTGCTGTGCAAAAGCTTCTATGTTTAATTAGGTACCATTTGTTTATTTTTGCTTTTGTTTCTTTTTGCCTTAGGACACAGATCCAAAAAAATATTGCAATGATTTATGTCAAAGAGTGTTCTTCCTATGTTTTCTTCAAGGAGTTTTATGGTTTCTGATCTTAACATTTAGGTCTTTAATCCATTTTGAGTTTAATCTTTACTTCATTTTGAGTTTATTATGGTGTGAGAAAATGTTCTAATTTTTCATTCTTCTACATGTAGCTGTCCAGTTTTCCCAACACCACTTATTGAGGAGACTGTCTTTTTTTACATTGTAAGTCTTGCCTCCTTTGCCGTAGATTATTTGATCATAAATGTGTGGGTTTATTTCTGGACTCTATTCTGTTCCACTGATTTATGTGTCTTGTGTGTGTGTGTGTGTGCGTGCGCGCGCACATGTGTAGCACCATACTGTTTTGATTACTGTAGCTTTGTAGTGTAGTCTTAAGTCAAGGAGCATATCTCTAACTTTGTTCTTTTTTCTCAAGATCGCCTTAGCTATTCGGGATCTTCTGTGGTTTCATATAAATTTTAGGATTATTTGTTTTAGTTCTCTGAAAAATGCTGTGGGTTTTTTGATAGGGATTGCATTAAATCTGTAGCTTGTTTTAGGTAGTATGGACATTTTAACAATATTAATTCTTCCAATCCATAACCACAGGATTTCTTTCCATATCTTTGTTTCATCTTCGGTTTTCTTCAATAATGTTTTTTTTTTAATTAATTAATTTACTGGCTGTGTTGGGTCTTTGTTGCTGTGTGCAGGCTTTCTCTAGTTGTGGCGAGTGGGGGCTGCTCTTTGTTGCAGTGCATGGGCTTCTCATTGCATTGGCTTCTCTTGTTGTGGAGCATGGGCTCTAGGCACGCGGGGCTTCAGTAGTTGTGGCACGTGGGCTCTAGAGTGCAGGCTCAGTAGTTGTGGTGCACGGGCTTAGTTGCTCTGCAGCATGTGGGATCTTCCCGGACCAGGGCTTGAACCCGTGTCACTTGCATTGGCAGGCAGATTCTTAATCACTGCACCACCAGGGAAGTTCCTCAATAATGTTTTATAGTTTTCAAAGTATATAGGTCTTTCACCTCCTTGGATAAGTTTATTCCTAGGTATTCTATTCCTTTTGATGCAATTTTAAATAAGGTTGTTTTCTTGCATTTTCTTTCTGATTCTTCATTACAAGTAAATAGAAAAGCAATAGATTTGTGTATATTAATCTTGTATCCTGCAACCTTACTGAATTAATTTAGTCTAACAGTTTTTTGGTGGAAGCTTTGGAGACTTCAGGGTTTTCCATATATAGTATTATGTCATCTGCAAATAGGGGCATTTTTACTTCTTCCCTTCCAGTTTGGTTGCCTTTTATTTTTTTTTCTTGTCTGATTACTGTGGCTAGGATTTCCAGTACTGTGTTAAGTAAAAGTGGCGAGAGTGGGCATCCTTGTCTTGTTCCTGATTTTCGAGGGAAAACTTTGAGCTTTTCATCCTATGGTGTTAGCTGTGGGTATGTCGTAAATGGCCTTTGTTACGTTGAGATATTTCCCTGTAAGTCAACTTTGAAGAGAATTTTTATCATGAATGGATTTAAATTTTGTCAGATGCTGTTTCTGCATCTATTGAGATCATGTGGTTTTTATTCTTTATTTTGTTAATGTGGTGTATCTCATTTATTGATTTACGGATGTTGAGCCATCCTTGCATCCCTGGAATAAATCCCATTTGATCATGGTGTGTGATCCTTTTTATATATTGTTGAATTTGGTTTGCTAATATTTTGTTGAGGATTTTTGTGTCTAGGTTCATCAGAGATGCTGGCCTGTAATTTTCCTTTTCTGGTAGTGTCTTTGTCTGGTTTTGGTATCAAGGTAATGTTGGCATTGTACAATGAATTTGGGAGTGTTCTCTCCTCTTCAAAAGTTTGAGAGGAATAGGTATTAGCTCTTCTTTATATGTTTGGTAGAATTCCCCTGTGAAGCCATCCAGTCCTGAGATTTTGTTTGTTGGGAGTTTTTGATTTCTAATTTAATTTCACTACTAGCGATTGGTTTGTTCGGATTGTCTGTTTATGATTCAGCCTTGGAAGAGTGTAGGTTTCTAGAAATTTATCCATTTCTTCTAGGTTGTCCAGTTTGTTGGCATGTAACTTTTTGTAGTATTCTCTTAGGATTTTTTTTGCATCTCTGTGATATCGGTTGTAGTTTCTCCTCTTTCATTTATTATTTTGTTTTCTTGGGTCTTTTCTCTTTTTTTGTTAAAGAGCCTGGTTAAAGGCTTATCAGTTTTGTTTATCTTTTCAAAAAAAAACCCCAGACAGTTCTTAGTTTTATTGATCTTTTATGTTGTTTTAAATCTCAATTTTATTTATTTTCTCTTTGGTCTTTATTATTATTATTATTTCTTCTGCTGACTTAGGGCTTCATTTATTCTTCTTTTTCTAATTCCTTTAGATGGTAAGTTTGATTGTTGATTTGAGATTTTTCTTGTTTCTTGAGATAGGCCTGTATTGCTATAACCAACTGCTTTATCTGTGTCTCATAGATTTCGGAAAGTTGTGTTTTTATTTTTATTTGTCTCAAGGTACTTTCAGATGTCCTCTTTGATTTCTTCTTTGACCCATTGGTGTTTTAGTAGCATGTTTAGTCTCCACATGTTTGTATTTTTCCCATTTTTCTTCTTGTAATTGATTTCTAGTTTCATATCATTGTGATTGGAAAAAATGCTTGATATACTTTCTGTCCTCTTAAATTTGTTAAGAGTGTTTTGTGGCTTAGCATGTGATCTATCCTGGAGAATGTTCCATGTGCACTTGAAAAGAATGTGTATTGTGTTGGTTTTGATGGAATGTACTATAGGTATCTATTAAGTCCAGTTGGTCTAATGTGTCATTTAATACCACTTTTTGTTGATTTTATGTCTAGATGATCTGCCCATTGATGTAAGTGGGGTGTTAAAGTCCCCTACTGTTATTGTATTACTGTCAATTTCTCCCTTTATGTCTGTTAATATTTGCTTTTTGTATTTAGGTGCTCATATATTGGGTACATATATGTTAACGAATGTTATATCCTTTTTTTTTTTTTTTTTTTTTGGCTGTGCCATGTGGCTTGCGTGATTGTAGTTGCCTGATCAGGGATTGAACCTGCGCCATTGGCAGTGAAAGTCCTAACCACTGGACTGCCAGGGAATTCCCACATATCTTCTTCTTGTATTGATTCCTTTATTATTGTGTAATGTCGGTCTTTGTCTTTCGTTATAGACATCGTTTTAAAGTCTACTTTGTCTGATATGAGTATAGCTGCCTCAGCTTTCTTGTCATCTCCACTTGCTTGAAATATCTTTTTCCATCCCCTCATTTTCAGTCTGTGTGTGTCTTTAGCTCTGAAGTGAGTCTCTTATAGGCAGCATATAGATGGATCTTGTTTTTATATTCAATTAGCCACCTTTTGTCTTTCGATTGGAGCATTTAGTCCATTGACATTTAAAGTGATTATTGATAAGTACATACTTTTTTGCCATTTTGTTACTTGTTTTTTGTAGTTCTTCTTTGTTCTATTCTTCTGTTCATTTCTTTCTTTGTGGTTTGATGATTTTCTTTAGTAGTATTCTTGTGTTCCTTTCTCTCTAGTAGTTGTATATCTATTATAGGTTATTGATTTGTGGTTATCATGGGGTTCATATATGTTGACCTGTAACTATATCTACTTGTTTTAAACTGATAATCATTTAAGTTCAAAATACATTCTAAACGATTTATATTTTTCATTCATCTCCCCCACATTTTGTTTTTGATTTCATATTTTACATCCATGTTTCTCCCTTAACTGTTTACTGTAGTTACAGTTGATTTTACAATTTTTGTCTTTTAATCTTTGTGCTAGCTTATTTAAGTGGTTGATCCTCAGCCTTTACTATATATTTGCCTTTACTAGTGGGGTTTTTCCTTTCCTATATATATATTTTTAAATTTATTTATTTTTGGCTGCATTGGGTCTTTGTTGCTGCACACAGGCTTTCTCTAGTTGTGGCGAGTGGGGACTACTCTTTGTTGCAGTGCCCGGGCTTCTCATTGCTGTAACTTCTCTTGTTGTGGAGCACAGGCTCTAGGCATGTGGGCTTCAGTAGTTGTAGCACATGGGCTCAGTAGTTGTGGTTCATGGGCTCCAGAGCGCAGGCTCAGTAATTGTGGCACACGGGCTTAGTTGCTCCGCGGCATGTGGGATCTTCCTGGACCAGGGCTCGAACCCGTGTCCCCTGCATTGGCAGGTGGATTCTTAACCACTGCACCACCAGGGAAGTCCCCTTTCCTATAAATGTTTACTTTTTATTGTAGCCTATTCTTTTCCACTTAGAGAAGACTCTTTAACATTTCTTTTAGGGCCTGTTTAGTATCGATGAACTCTTAGTTTTTTTGCGTCTGAGAAGTTCTTTAGCTTTCCATCAATTCTGAATGATAACCTTGTTGGTTAAAGTGTATTAGGTTGTAGGTTTTTCCCCTTTAACACTGTAAATATATCATGCCACTCCCTTCTGGCATGCAAAGTTTCTGCAGAAAAATCTGCTGATTGCCTTATAGGGGTTCCTGTATATATGACTCTTTGTTTTTCTCTTGCTGCCTTTAGAATTCTCTTTATCCTTCATTTTTGCCATTTTAATTATAACATTTCTTGGTGTGGGTCTCTTTGGGTTCATCTTGGGACTCTCTGAACTTCCTATACCTGGATATCTGCTTCCTTCTTCAGGTTCAGGAATTTTTCAGCCATAATTTCATCAGATACCTTTTCAATCCTTTTTTCTGTCTCTTCTCCTGGAACCCCTATAATGTGAATGTTGATATGCTTGATATTGTTTCAGAGGTCTCTAAAACTGTTCTCGTTTTTTAAAAAAATCTGTTTTTATCTTTGCTGTTCTGATTGGGTGATTTCTATTATTCTACCTTCCAGTTCACTTGTGCATTCCTTTCTATCAGCTAGTCTGCTGTTAATTCCTCCTAGTGTGTTTCTCATTTCAGTTATTGTATTTTTCATTACTGACTGGTTCTTTTGTACATTTTCTAGTTCCTTTTTAAATTCTCACTGTGTTTATCTGTTCTTTTCCCTAATTTAGTTACCATTCTTATTACTGATGCTTAGAACTGGTAAATTACTTATTTCTCTTTCATTAGTTTTTTTTTTTTAGGGGATTTCTCTGGTTCTTTCATGTGAGACAGACTCTTCTGTCTTCTCATTTTACTTAACTTTTTGTGTTTCTGTGAAATTAGGTGAAACAAGTTACCTGTCCCAATCTTGAAGGGGTGTCCTTGCGTGAGAGCGTTCCTATACAATCTGTGTGTGCCCAGTGGCTTTGGTGCGAGAGCTGGATCTGACGTGAGCATGAGTCACACCTTCCCCCAGGGTGTGCTCACAGCTCTCACCTTAGTGGGAGGTGGGGCTGGAGATGGAGGGGTTAGAGCTAGAGCCAGGTATGAGCCAGAGCTTCTTCTATGCTCAATAGCCAACACCACCCTGTTGGGAGCAGGGGTGTGTCTCAAGTTGCTGGAGCAAAAGCCGAGGGTCGGGTCCAAGCCTGTTCTGTTTCTTTTAAGTATATGCTCTCCTCCCTCCCAGGACTGGCACCTTTGCCACCCTTGCCCAGTCTGCTGCCTCTGCATCTCCAGCAATAGCCACCCTCAGATGCAGTGTCAGGTCTGTTGCCCAAGTGTGCACTCTCCTTAGCAATGGCAGCCTTCACCCTAGTGGGGAGCTGCACCAGAGTTATAGGGACTGGAGTGGGTGCTTGCTGGGGCGGTCGCAGGAAACCAGCCAGTGCCCCGGGTGGTTTCAGTCTGCTTCCTTTACTTCCTTTACTTTGTTTCCGGTAGTGTGCGTGCTGTTCACGAGTGGAGCCCTCCTGTAAGTCCCACTGGTTTTCAAAGCAGCCAAGGGGACTCGTCTTCCTGGTGTTGGACTCCAGATCTGGGGTGCCCAATATGTGGTTTGAACCCCTCATTTCCCAGTGCGGATCTGTGAGCCCATGATTATCCCCCTCTTCTGTGTCCCCTCCTCTCGGCTTAGGCCCCAACATAATTTCTTCTCCTCTCTTCCTGCCCTACACCTTGTGGATCTTTCTTTATAGCCTTGGTTGTAGAAGAGTTTTTCTGCCCATCTCCCTCTTGTTTTTAGTAAGAATTGCTCCACATGGAGATGTGTTTTTTTTAAAGAATATTTATTTATTTATTTGGCTGTACCAGGTCTTAATTGCCTAGTGTGGGATCTTCGATTGTGGCATGTGGGATCTTATAGTTGCAGCAAGTGAACTCTTGGTTGCAGCAGGTGGTATCTAGTTCCCTGACCAGGGATTGAACCCGGGCCCCCTGCGTTGGGAGCTCAGAGTCTTAGCCACTGGACCACCAGGGAAGTCCCATAGACGTATTTTTGATGTGTTCTTGGGGATGTGAGCTCATTGTCCTCCTACTCTGCCATCTTTTTTCTACTCTGCCATCTTGATCTCTTCCCTCTCTTCCAGCTTATTCTTTTTCAAGATTGTGTTGTGTATTATGTGGGTCTCTTGAGTTTCCATATGTTAGGATCAGTTTCTCAATTTCTACAAAGAAGCCAGCTGGGATTCTGATAGGAATTGTTTTGAATCTATGGATAAATTTGGACAGTATTGTCATCTTAACAATGTTTTGTCTTCTGATCTGTGAACAACGAATGTCTTTCCATTTATTTAAAGTTTTAATTTCTTCTAACAATGTTTTGTAGTTTTCATAGTATAAGTTTTGTTCTTATTTTGTTAAATTCATTCCTAAGTATTTTATTCTTTTTCATGTGATTGTAGATGGAATTGTTTTCTTAATTTTATTTTTGGTTTGTTCATTTTTACTATGTAGAAATACCACTGATTTTTTTTTAAAGTAAAAAAAGTTTTCTTCTAGTTTTTTTGAGATATCATTGGTATACAGCACTGTATAAGTTTAATGTGGACAGCATAATGATTTGACTTACATACATCATGAAATGATTATCACAGAAAGTTTAGTGAACATCCATCATCTCCTTTAGATACAAAATTAAAGAAATAGAAAAAAATTTTTTCTTGTAAAAAAAAATTTTTTTTTCTTGTGATGAAAATTCTTAGGATTTTCATCTTAACAATTTTTATATATAATGTACAACAGTGTTAATTATATTTATCAAGTTGTACATTACATCCCTAGTACTTATTTATCTTATAACTGGAAGTTTGTACCTTTGACTGCCTTCATCTAGTACCCGCGACCCCTGCCTCTGGTAACCACAAATACGATCCCTTTTCCTGGTCTGCTTGATCCTGACAGGCTCCACTGTGCAAATGTTCATGAGTCCTTTTCTCAGAAATCCAAAGATGATCCTAACTAACAGCATCGACTTTGCACCATCCTTCTCACATCCCTCCCGAACAGTAATGTTGGTTATTTCAGTCTCTTGCCAGTGATTTCTGATGTCCCAGCAAATGGCATTGTCCCCAGCAGTGCTGAAAAGATACTCCCGAGGGCCCAGCCGTGATACATACAACTAACGCAGACTTGCTTGCACTCTGCTGGGTAGACCTTGAACAGGAGTGATGCCTCCAGGCAGGTGGTATGCTGTCCATCCAGCTCAGGCCAAGGCTTCAAGGGAGCGAGGATGCCTTCAGATGGTAAAGAAGGAAGAAGAGGATGAAAGCTACACTTCAGTGCCAGCTGCCAGACCACAGACACTCAATCGTCCTGGCCAGGAGCTGTTCCGCCAGCTCTTCAGACAGCTTCGCTACCATGAGTCTTCTGGGCCTCTAGAGACTCTGAGCCGGCTCCGGGAGCTCTGCCGCTGGTGGCTGAGGCCAGATGTTCTTTCAAAGGCCCAGATTCTGGAGCTGCTGGTCCTGGAGCAGTTCCTGAGCATCCTGCCAGGGGAGCTTCGGACCTGGGTGCAGCTGCATGACCCTGAGAGTGGTGAAGACGTTGTGGCCTTGCTGGAAGAGCTACAGAGGGACTTCTATGGGACACCATGGAGGGTGAGTGTGAGCAAGCGTGCAGTGCCCAGTGAACTCTGCCTGCTCGTGAGCCTGCTTGTGGGAGGGGGGGGTGGGCCTCTGAACCTTCAACACGGAGGAATTCAGGGGAAGTCTTCCCTTCTCATTCCCATGGCACCTGAGCAGCTAAGAACTTGACCCTAAGCAAAGGACCATTTAGCAGGCAGCCCTTCCCTCTTTCCCAGAGGAATATAAGCTCTAGGAAGAAGAGGGTCTGCAAGTATCCATAAACAGTAATGAGGTTTTGGATACATTGACTTAACAGTGCATAAAGTACATCTCCACATACCTAACTTGACTTGTACTAACCTGTAAAGTGGGGGTGGTATCTCTTGCTCATACACGGGGAAATTAGTGTCAGGATCCTTGGCTTCTAAGTACATCTTGAGACCTAGAAGAGCAGTCTACACAAACCGTGTTACTTCTTTCTCAGTAAACTTTTCAGGATTTGTTCTTTGCGGGGGAGATGGGGAAGAAGAGTGGTGAAGGGCAGCCCAGGGCTAGGAAATTGGAAGATCACAATTTTAGACTGCATTCCACAACCTCTGTGTTCTTGCCAACATTGTGGTACCTTCAGAGCCTCAGTTTTTGAAAACAAAATGGAAGACTGATCTAACGATGAGAATTTGTTCGTTACATATTTGAGTGCCTACCATGTGCCCAGCCCTGGGCTTGGTGCTAGGAAACAGAGCTGACAGTCCCACTGCAGGCAGTAGAGCAGTGGGTCAGTTAAAGTGCACTCTGCATGCCCCTCTGCCCCACTCAGGCCAGCCTCTCAATACTTCTCCGTACCTTTGAGGTTTTTTTTTTTTAAAGAGTATTTATCATTTTTGTAGGCTTTTAAAATTTTTTATAAAGTATGTGTAATTCTACATGTATGATTCATGCATAAATGAAAGTTACTTTTAAGATTTCTGAAACATATTTGACATACTTCTCCCCTAAATTTAATATAAAAATTAGATCAATCAATTAAAACATTGAACATTGTCTACCAGCAATAAATGATAACAAATATTTAACAAGAAAACCTTTTGCCCAACATTGGGTACTATTTTTTAAAATCTAAAAGAACATTTATAATTTTTACCAAAACCATGAGTTGTTCAAAATGACCTAAAGATAACTTTTAAAGCAAATAAGGTACATAGTAGATACAAAATTGTGGCTTGGGTATATTCAAGTCATTCGAGAGCTAGGTGTGTGGTTTAAAAATCCATGAAAACATTGCCAAACGAGCGGAAAGGGCCTACCTGGTTGAAAGCTAGTTAGAAATTAGAAAACAAAAAACAGAGCCTGGAAAAAAGCCTACCAGATTCCAAAAAATGAACAGAAATGCTCAAGATGCATATAAATTATAGTTTATCAAAATTACCAAAATTTGAGAAACAGGGGCCTGAGAAAGTTTGTCCTTAAACTCATTTGTCTATGCTTCCATATTGTTATTGTTTCTTTATTCTCCCTTTGGTAGGATTTGGGAGGAACAGGAGATAAATTGCTGTGATCACTTTACCTTCTTCAGTCTATAGCTCAGTATTAGGTACTTAATGGCCTCAGGCTAAGATTCGTCCATATCAGTGTAGAGAATGTCTTGGCCACAGGGCCAGAAAAACCTGAAGTTCACTGGCTGTAGCTTCCTATACTCACTTTTGCATCAGGGATAGCCTTGCCTCCAGAGACCAGGACTGTTTGAAGTCCCAGCACAGAGACCACCTTTCTCCAGGTCTCTGCTTGGATGGGTACCTCCCTGTTTTTGCACCTGAGACTTTTTCTTCTGTGATTCCATAGCCGACCCTCACAGTTAGCATTGTCTCTCTAGTGGTGTTGCTATTTTAGTCAGGTTTATAGTCTGGGAGCCTTCCTGCCTCTTCGAGGTCACTTTTCATATCATTACCTAGAGCAGTGCCCGAAACTTGATAGATGTTATCTGACTGCATCTCTGCTGTGAACCATTATCAGTTTAACTCTCAGGGATAAATTTCTTATTTCTAAGTTCCTGGCCAGGGGTGGGGACTGAGGGCTAGTGGGGAGGTATCCTGCAGCACCCGAGGCCTGACAGCAGTGCTGTCACTGACTTGCCACTTGCTTTCCTATGTCAGGCAGGAATCTGGTTTCACCTGTCTCACCATGGCCCGCATTAGAGCCCAGGGAGGTGGAGGGGTGAGGGGATCCTCCCTGGGCTTTCTATTCCTCCTTTTCCCTCTACCTGTAGGTAATAAAGGACCTAGCTCACCGCTCCCTGGGCCTCTACCTTTTAGAGATTGGCCATGTGGCCTGTTCTGTGAGTTTGCTTTCTGATTCCCACGAGGATCCTCTCACAACATTTTCTTCTTGCCAGGACCCAGCCCTTGCCCAGAGCCCAGATGTGCATTGGATGGGCACAGGAGCCCTGCAAGCCGCACAGATATGGCCCCCTGCTTCACCTCTCAGGAGCGGCTCGGCTCTGGGGGACCACCTGCAGCCTCCCTATGAAATAGGAGTGCGTGACTTCCTGGCTGGGCAACCCGGTACTTGCCGCCTGGCTCTAAGACCCCAGCCTATGCCACACTTCCCAAATTTCCTATAACGTTGTCTTTTCACCCTCTGTCCTCTCAGGAGAATCCCTTCTGTCCTGGCCTTGAGCTCTGTGTCCTTTCTATCCTGTGACCCATGTCTACCTACCTTCTCCTTCCATTGTACCCCCCACTTCCTGACCCCAGCAGACACCGGGGAAATGTGAAATGGGTGTTTAAAACAGTCCATACCTGCCTGTGGGCCCGGGAGTCCTCCACGTGGGGGGAAGAGTGGGCTTCTCAGTGGGATACCAGAGCTGTGCTGCCCTCTCTCATGACTCTTTCTTCTTCAGATCCTCCTGCTGCACAGGTTTCTGCCCTTTCCCAGAGAGAGGGATGTTCAGGAGACCTGGTGACAGTCCAGCCTCAGGTGAGCCACAGAACCTTCGGTCCTTCCTGATGTCCCACTGTTGCTGCCTCATGGGGTAGCTGTAGCTCCCCCCTGTCCTGTGTCTTTCTGTCCAGTGACCTCACATCCCGAGACGCATGTCCCAGAGACCAGATTATCCCCCAGGAGCCCAGAGCTCTTCTGCTGGGTGATGATCTTCTCTTTCCCCTTTATCAGATCCATCCTGTACTCACTCAGAGCCAGCCTCATTCCCCTGCCCCCTCCTAAAAGCTGGGAGTTGTGGACTGGCTCTAAGGCATAGGACCATGTTTTTTCAGGAGGCTGTGACTTTCAAGGATGTGGAGGTGACCTTTTCCCAGGATGAGTGGGGATGGCTGGACGCTTCTCAGAGGAACCTATACAGGGATGTGATGCTAGAGAATTATGGGAACGTGACTTCTTTGGGTAAGGCATTGATATCCCCATGCTTCTACCTACCTCTACTTCTGCCTTCTTAGTTTTCATTATGGTGCATAGAAAGGGGCCTGACCTGGGTTTAGGTCCTGTCTCTCTTAACTACTAACCAAATCACTTAATCTTAATGCCTGTTAATATAAAGATTAAAAGTCATATGTGTCAAGTTCCTAGTCCATTTAGGCATCCAAAAAAAAGTTGGCTGATTTAACTAGTTGACTTGTCATGTGGCTCTGGAGAATGCTAGCGATCCTTTTGTCTGTGGTTTCTCTCAGCCTCTCTTGTCTCTGCTCAGAGCTGTCAGAAATTCCTGTCTAGGCCTCCTGTCCTCCACCTGCCTCCCTGGCTTTCCCTCCTCCCTACCAGGAGCTCAGGCCTGAGAGGGTCCTGGAGAGTAGTTCTGTATGATTCATCTACCTTCCATTCACATCCCATTTTCTTCTCTTCTGCAGTGGGGCCATTCACCAAACCTGCTCTGATCTCCTGGTTGGAGGCAAGGGAGCCGTGGGGCTTGAATGTCCAAGGAGCTCATCCTAAGGGGAGTCCAAGTGCTGCCCCTGCAGGTGAGTTCCAGAGAACTGACCAGGTCTTGCTCCTCCCGCATCTACTCTCCTCTTTCTTAAGGTCTTTTATACTAAGAAAATCATGGGGAACTTACTCCATTGTTTACTGGAAGGAAGATCCTTAGCAGTGTTGCTAAGAAGTACTGGGTGCCTGGGCTTCTCCCCTCCAGACCGGCCTATTAGACATTGGTTTCTGGTCCTGCCCCTTCCCCAGCAGCCCTCTCAGTAACAGCTCTTGCCCACTGAGGGCTTCACTGTCCTTGTCAGTTCACTGATGCTCCTCCTCAGCCCTGTGCTGCTTTCCCCTTACCGCTCCTAGGAACCCTCATCCCACTCCTGCTGCTCCTCTTTGCTTGGTCCTTCCCCCGTGGTAGGCTTGACCTCTAGCCCTTGCAGCCAGTCCTCCTAGGAGCCCCACCTCTCAGCTCTTGGAGACCTTCCTGTCATGCTCTGTGTCATGATTCCTCTCCCCTCTCTTGCTGTTTAACACCTGCTTCTCAACCCTTTTTGTTTTTCACTGGATGTGTACAGCTAGCTGCTGTACCCGTCTTGCTTCTCCTCTCCCTTTCCTGTCGTCTGGAATACTATTCCATATTTTGCCTTATCCGTGACTATTTTGTAAAGGTATTGGCAGTCAGGCAAAAGCCTCACCACCTAAGTTCATGACATTTTTTGGTTCCTTGGTGCTTTCTGCAGTTCCAAGTATGGGAAAAGAGAACATTCTCTTTCCCTTTTTGTTTTTTTTTTTTTGGCCACACCTAGTGGCTTCTGGGATCTCAGTTCCCTGAACAGGGATTGAACCCAGGCCACGGCAGTGAAAGCCCAGAATCCTAACCACTAGGCCACCAGGGAACTCCCAAGAGTACATTCTCTTCTGTTTTATTTGTGTCAGGAAATGAGCTCCATGTGAAAACAGACAAGTTCATCTTAAAACATGAACCTTTGGAAGAAGCTATGCCATCAGGATGTCATGGTGCAGCAAATGTTTCTGAGGGAACAGGGCTCAGAGAATCTTTTGCACAGAAGAGCAGGTTAAAGGAGCAATGTGGAAACCCCATACAAGTGACAGTTAAGAAAGAAGAGACCAATTCCAGCTACGGGACAGGAAAAGACTGTGAAGAATCGGGAAGAAGTAATAGTCTTCATCTAAAACATATTACATGTTTGAGAGGACCCAGAAAAAAGCAGTCCCTTAAACATGGCTATGGCAAACACTTCAGAGGGAGTTCATACCACTGTGATTACAAGGAATATGGGAAAGGGCTCAGACGCGTGATTGGCGGGTTTAGCCTACATCAGAGAATTCACGCTGGACTGAAAGGGAAGGCAAAGGATGCGCATGGGAAGGACTTCAGCCTTAGTTCTCATCACCAACACGGGCAGAATCTTCACATGGTGGGGACATTGTATACGTGCAGTGACTGTGGGAAGACCTTCAGTCATAGCTCCCATCTTGCATGTCATCAGCGACTTCACACTCAAGAGAAGCCGTTTAAATGTAGGGCCTGTGGGAAAGCCTTCAGGTGGAGCTCGAACCGTGTGCGACATGAGAAAATTCACACTGGATTGAAACCTTATAAATGCAGTTTATGTGACAAAGCTTTCCGACGCATGTCTGCCTACCGCCTGCACCAGGAAATGCATGCTAAGCAGAAATTTCTTGAATCTTATCAGCAAGAGGAGGCTCTCTCTTGTGGCTCAGGGTTTGATCATCATTTGAGAGACCAAAATGGGGAGAAACTCTTTGACTGTAGCCAGTGTAGGAAATTCTTCCACTGTAAGTCATATATTCTTGAACATCAAAGGATTCACACCCAGGAGAAACCCTATAAATGCATCAAATGTAGGAAAACATTTAGGTGGAGGTCAAACTTCACTCGTCACATGAGACTGCACCAGGAAGAGGAGGTCTGTGATCCAGACAAATGTAGAGAAGACTTTAGGCAGACCTCCAACTACAGTCAGCCCCAGAGTGCCCCCACTGTGGAGAAAGCTCTTCTGTGTCAGCAGTGTGGGAAGACCTTTAATCAAAAGAAAGCTCTCATTGATCATCAGAGAATTCACACAGGCGAGAAACCATACCAGTGCAGCGAATGTGCAGAAGAGTTTCCTCATAAGTCGGCCTTTATCGTTCACAAGAGGCAGCATGCCGTCGAAATAAAGCCTGAGGACGTGCCATCGTTTAGTCAGGACAGAGCATTCCAAGTTCCTCAGAGCAGTCACACCACAGAGGAACCCTACAAATGCAGCCAGTGTGGCAAAGCCTTCCGTAATCACTCATTCCTCCTTATCCATCAGAGAGTTCATACCAGAGAGAAGCCTTATAAGTGCAGGGAGTGCGGGAAGTCTTTCAGATGGAGTTCTAACCTCTCCCGACATCAGAGGGTTCACTCTTTGGGGAAACCGTATGAGTACCACGAAAGTGAAGATGCTCCAAATCTGCAGTCACAAATACTCACTGGTGCAAAACCTTTTTGGTGCCAAGAATGTGGGAAAAGCTTTACACGTAAAAGAAGTCTTTTAGATCATAAGGGAATACACAGTGGAGAGAAACGCTATAAATGTAATCTGTGTGGGAAATCTTACGACAGAAATTATCGCCTTGTTAATCATCAGAGAAACCACACGAAAGAGAGACCATTTAAATGTCAGTGGTGTGGGAAAGATTTCATTGGAAGACATACTCTCTGTATTCATCAGAGAAAACACACCAGAGTGGCCCAGTCTGAATGCAGTGTGGCTGGGTTGTCTTCTCGCCAGGATACAGGGGTGAGTTTACAGGAATTAAAACCAAGTGAGGAGAAGAAGCCTCTTGAAGATGGTGAGAAAACTTGTGATCAGAACTCCGGACTCACTGGGCTCCAGGATATACCCACTGGGGGAAAGTGCCACAAATGTACCACGTGTGGGAAAACTTTTAGCAAGAGCTCACAACTCATTAGCCACAAGAGATTTCATACTCGAGAGAGGCCCTTCAAATGCAAAGAGTGTGGGAAGACCTTCAGGTGGTCTTCAAATTTGGCTCGGCATATGAAAAACCATACCAGAGATTAGCTTGGGGTCTGACAGTGTGGGGAGGGGGTCCTGGCTACCCTGCTAGAGAACCCCTGATTGTAGGCAGTGTGGGGCAGACCTTCATAGAGGGCCCCGCCCTTTCTATTTTGGAAGCTAGTGGCAGAGAATCCTGAGGATTCAAAAATGCAGGGCAGGCACCCCCATCCTCCTGCTGGAAAATGAAATGCTGGGGAAGAGCAGCAACGTGTTCCAGAAGGAGGCTTGGACCCCTAGGAGTGGTCTTTGCACAATGGCCTGGAGCTCCCCCAGCCAGATCTCCTTCTATAACTCTAAAGGGAGAGACCACTGCCCTTCTTGGTTCAACAAAATGTCCGTGGCATGATGGGCTGTGGCTGCTGGGAAGGGGCCAGTTGGATCCTAAGTTTCCCTTTTGAGTTTGGCTTGTGATGGTGCCTAGTCTGTTTGACCTTAAAAGCACCAGCAGCAGTAAGAACTAGTCTCTTCTGATGCCTCCAGGGGAGTTCTGGCTGCGGCTTCAGTCTTCACAGCTGACTTTGGATATTTGCCATGGGCGTAGAGTTGTCTCAGCTGCGAGTGGAGAACAGGGTACTGGGCTTGATCACCTGGAGAATGAAGCTCGACCAGTGCCCCATCGCCATCTCCGTCCCACAGGCCTGTATGGGCAGCAGCGGTTCATCTGCTAAACAGAAATGTGCTGAGCATCTCTCACGTGCCAGGCACTGTCGTGTGTGCCAGAGACCCAGCAGTGAGTGGAACAAAAAAGTCTGCCATCTTGGATCTTTACAGACAATAAACAAATGAGATATATATAGTATTTTGGATGACGATATGTGTTGTGGACAAAATGAATCAGAGTAGAGTGAGAGGGAATGCTGGATTGGGAGGTAGGTTGAGATTTTAAATGGGCTGGTCAGAGAGGGCCTCAACTGAGAAGGTGAGATTTGAATAAAGACCCAAAGGAGATCATGGAGGAAGCCCTGTAGGTCCCTAGATGCTACATAGGACCCTTCACAGGAGGTAGGGTCTTGTCTGGTCTCCTAGGGAATGGCACGTAGGCCCCTGAGCCAGAGTGGAGTGAGCCAGCTGGAAGTGAGGAACCCAGAAAGGTGGAGGGCCAAGGCGCATGAGCGTCGTGGGTCCTCACTGGGGCTTGGCTACCTCAAAGGGAGGTAGGGGGCTTTTGGACAGTTTTGAGTTGAGGATTATTGTGGTCTGAATCTGAACCCTTATAGAATGTAATTCAGATTCAGAGTCGCATGTGTTGAGGGCCCGGGGTCATGGCAAGGGCCTTGGAGTCATCAGATCTGCATTCCAGGCTTGGTTTGTCTTTTCTTGGCAGGATGATCTTGAGTAAGTCACTGAGCATCAGCATCTATTTCCTGGTGTGTGAAATTAGAGTAGCTGGCTCTGCTACCTGGCTGTTGGGATTGGTGAAAAGAAGGCTTGGTTCACTAAGATTCTGGGTTAGGGGTCTGATCTCTAGACCAGAGCCTTCACAGAGCTGCAGCTCCCGTGTCAGTTGATGCTACAAGCACAGAAATACCCCTTTACTGTCCAAATTTTTCATCCTCCCACTCCTTGTGTGCCACCTGGTACCTCATAGAGTTCCTGCCCCAATAGGGGTGTTTCTACTGCCATTTTTATAAATTGATATATATTTATTTTTAAACATTCAAATCAAATTTTTAAAAATGTAAATGGAGTAAAAATCAACAAAAACCTCTCTGTATTGAGGTAAGCCTTGACTATTTGGGGATAGTGCTGGTACAGTCTGTTCAGTAACCTGAGTTTTAAAATAATTTTAATTATATAAGTAGTCTGTGATAATTATAGAAATATTAGTAAATACAGATCAGCTGAAAGAAAAAGTCTGACTACTTGGAGCTAGCTACTAAACATTTTGGTGTCATCAGTGTTGGGTTTAACTTCATTGCCCTTGCCTGAATGCCCCTGGGCGGACCTGCCTTGTGCTGTCTCCCTTCACCTTCACGCAGAGTGCCACACTCCTGTCCAAGCTGGCCCAGGTCCTTACTCTTTTAAGTCCCAGCCTTCCCTGACCTGTGTGCCTCTAAGCCCTCTCCCCAGGTCCCACCTCTCCTAATGCCTGTATGTTGCTCTGTTAGGTGTTGTCTGGGTTTCCAAAAGTTATTCCCACTACTGCAGCCGGACCAAGTACTTTGGAAGCCAGGTTTGGGTGCTTATTTATCCTTCGGCTGGGCAGAGTAGATTTTGCACAAAGTTGACTCTTTTAAGGAATATAGAACTGGATTTATTATTTCAGCTAAGTCAGGATTGGAAGTTTTTGAAGGGGTCTGTGAGTGAAATGTTTAGTCGACTAGAGACCACCCACAAGCACGCCTGCTACTTGGGAGCCCAACCATGGGTGGTTCCGAGTCATAGGGCGCTCAGACAGTTTCTGACTGCCCCAGCTATCAGTGCTCACCTCACACCCCATCCTGGCCTGGAGAACATACCCCTTATTCCAGCCCTGCCCCGCCTTCTCTCCGCTTCCTAGGAAGAACTGAAGTTAGGGCCGGCGGGAGCCAGATGGGCTGGGACTCCATGGAGAGGAGTGGGTATCAGGGGGTCTTTCAGGCAGGTGTTCAGTGTGGTCGGTCTCACCCTTGCTGACAGAGACTGTCAGCCCAGACAGAGGCATGTGCAGAGAAGAAAGCGCAGGAAATGTAAATCGATATGGACCATCTTACACTCATAAAGTTGGCAAATTTTTAAAAGCCATTGTGTGGGTAAGTGTATGGCACATGGGAACTCACTGCCATGGGTGTGCCAAGCAGTTTGCAACATCTTGTAAAATTGTGTGTACTCTACCACTTAGAATTCTACTCTTGGATAAACCCTAGAATAACTCCATGTGAAGAAGGAAATGTGCATATGACTGTTCATTGCAGCACTGTGTAGATAGTAAGACTGGGAGAAGCCTAAATTTCCATCAACAGAAGAACGGGTAAATACATGGGTTGTTTGGTACTTTGGGAAGTGAACATGAAAGAGCTAGAGTTACATCTGTCAACACAGATGAATCAAAAATGATGCTGAGAAAGTTGCAGAAGCTATGAATACCATTTATGTAAAGTTAAACATACTGTGTATCTGTGGGCGCATTATTTAAACTTACTTGTGTTTCACTTTTTCTGTAAAATGAGATAGTAGTGCCAACCTCACAGGGTGATGGGGGGAGGGGGACAGTTAATGAATTAATGCATGTAAAGTGCTTAGAATAGTGGCTGGCATGTAAACCTTGTTGGCATATAGTAAAGTGTTACTCTTTTATACAATAATATATTTCCTATGGATTCAAATTATATGAAGGGTGTAAAATCATGTGTTAGAATGAGGTGTGAAAGCCATGCTCTGCTTTCCCAGAGCAGGAGTTGCTGATGGAATCACAGAGGGTACGTGGAGACTTCAGTTGTGTTTTATTTCTTTTAAGAAGTTGATGTAGATGGGTCAGCATGTTGATTTAATGGGATAAGTGGTGGGTTCTTTTTTAACTGTTTAAAACATCTCAAAATAAAAATATTTTTGAGCATGGGCTCTGCCATTTTATGATTTTATAGAAATCCTGGCTCTGCCATTTATGTGATGTTTCTTAGAGCGAGCCACTCCATCTCTCAAGGCTTCAGGTTCTCACCTGCAAAAATCGGGAGCAACACAGATGGCTTTTAGTAAAGGAGTGGTTAAACAGGTCTGATACATCCATGATAGAGAACTGGGCAGCAGTTAAAAAGAATGGGAATGTTCTCCATGTATTGACACATGATCCCCGAGGCCTGCAGTTTATAGGAAATTATAAGCTCCATTTCCTTTCATTCCTCCTTGCCTGAAAATAACAAGTGATGCCAGAAGCTGTAGCCTTATAAGTTTAATGAAGAAGTGGGAGCCTGTGAATGGAAGATGCCGAGTCATCCATTCCACTTTTTTAGGTTTACATACCAACTACCCCACCTTTTATGTTAATGCTAACCCAGCTAAGAAGAGCAAAGAGGTTTTGTGTCAGCAGGTTCTAGTCAGGAGCCAGAAACCATATTAGTTAATTTAACAAAAAACTTGTAAAGAATTGTTCGCTAGATCTGTCTAAGTAACTGTAAAGGCAAAAAGAGAAGGCTAGGGTATCATGGAGGAAGTAACTGTGAGAAGGAGCTACCACCCAGGACTGGAGGAGCTGTGATAGCATCTGGCCTCATTTTGGATGTTTGACCACTGACAGCTTTCAAGCCCTGTCCCCATTTTGCCTCGCATCTGGGCAAGCTGATAAGAAATCCCAAGCACACCCTCTCAGCTCTGAAGGGGAAGTTTATGCAAATCCTGGCCTTTTTTTGTTGCACTGGAATCCTCACCCCTAACCACAATAAAAACCAGAGCCACTCAGCCCTCCTTTATCAAGGCAAACCACCTGGCTTTGGTACCTGTCCTGCTGTCTCCACAGAGCCTCATAATACCAATAATAAACTTTTTCATAACCTCTTGATGTGTGTGTGGTCATTATAGTTTCAACATCTGAACCAGTTTGGGGTGGTGGTATCATAGTGATCCCGCCTCCACAGGGCAAGATACAAAGCAGAAACAAGGAGAAACGGTTAGAATCGTTAAAAGATTAGACATCGGAAGAGAGCCCCTGTGGAACTGAGCTCAGACCTATGAGCAGGAGAGCACTGCTGGGCTGGTGCTAGTGTCTGAGCTCGGGGGAAGGGCCCCATGTAGGCAAAACCTGCAAGCTGGACTCTGCTGCTACTAGAAGGAATTGCCACTGCTGGGGTGAAGAAGCATTGGGAACAGGAAGCAATGCCCACAAAACCCAGGAAGGAACAAGCCCCCTCTTCCTCCTTGTATTAGGATTCTCCAGAGAATCAATCAATAGAAAAAATATATAGGAAGAGAGAAAGAGAGAACAAGGAATTGGCTCATATGATTATAGAGGCTGGCAAGTCCAAAATCTGCAGTGGGCCAGCAGGTTGGAGACCCAGGAGAGCCCATGTTCCAGTTCCACCCAAAGGCTTTTTGCTGTAGAACCTTTAAGAGCTGATGTTGCAGGTGAAGTCAGACGGCAAGTCTGCTGGAGAATTCTTTCTTGCCTGGGTTGGCCAGTCTTTCTGTTCTATTCTGGCTGATTAGAAGAGGCCTGCCCTCATTATGGAGAGTAATCTATTTCATTCACAGTCCACCAGTTTAAATGTTAATCTCATCCAAAAAACACCCTCACAGGAATACCCAGAGTAACATCTGACCAGATGTCAGTGGCTCAGACAAGTTGACACACAAAATTAACCATTACGCTCCAACACTGCAGCTTTCCTCTTGCATTCCTTGATTGCAGAACCTAAGGGAACCAGCGAGCAAAGCAGAGATGTGGATTGCAGAACTCAACCCCGTCATCACAAAACATCTATAGGAGGGCAGGTTTGAAGCAGAGAGACAATAAGCTAAATAAACGGTGCAGCTTTCCTGAATTATTGTAATTTTAAAATTCCTAGGATATTTGACTTAAAATTTTGAGACCAGTAATATTTGTTGAGGAAATCATGTGGTGACTGGTGACTTAAAGGTATAAATTATGTCATAAGCAGTTGATTTTACTCACTGACCTTGTAATAACTAGCTGTTCACTGTGACCTTACTCCTCTTGCTGTAATGAACTCAAAGCCGCAAGAAGAGTCTCTCAAAATTAAGAACACAGTTAAAGGTATTCCACTTTATAAACATTATTTTACAACGTTTCAATAAATTAATAAATTTAATAAAGCAAATTTGTGACTTTAACAAAACACAGCAGAATGCAAATTTACCTCAAGTGGAGCGGTGACTTGGATAAACTCCCAGCAGAGCACAGGGGAAACCAGACAGCGAAGTCCTGTAGCCCTGAATTTGAAAAGAATCTTCCAATTAAAAAGACAAGGATGGCTCCATTTAAATCCATGGTTGAGCTGTCTTTGTTGCCCAAATGACCTGGGAGCACATCAGTTCGTGCCTTTCACAATTAAATCTGTATAAGTTAGGTAAGGCAAGGAGAATGTATGCATCTAGTTCTACTGGTTAAGATTCATAGGCTATTAATGTGGTTTCAACAGATGGGTTACTATTTGTGTGAATCAAAGAATCTGATGAATATACTGGGTAGAGGTAGAAAAAAAATTGTCTAAGTATGGATGTTTTCCCTCTGCAACTTTAGGTTTGAATGAGAGTAGAAAACAGACTGCCTGCCCTCAGATACATCATTGTGGTTTACTTAAAATGACTGTGGAAGATTCTCCCTTGGTGAGAAAGAGTCCAAGGAGTCATTATGTACATAAACCAATACTAAATATTGAAGTCAGCAACCCAAGAGAAGTATACTTTTAGACTAGTGCAAAAATTTCCACATACTAGTACACATGAATCTTATTCATATAGAAATATAAAGTAGTTGGGAAAATCCACAAGTTTTCCTTCTTTTTGGGCCATTTACAATTAAAATAATTATGTACATTTAAGGTTCTATCATCATATCCACAACTGAGAAGCTCATTCTACCAAGGTGCAGTCTGATGTGAACATAAGCAGAAACTTTTATATGTTAAAAAAGAGAAACAAGTAGCCGTTATACATAAGAAGAAAGTGTGGTTGGAGTCCTAAGAGCAAGCATGGTGGCTACAATGTCATCAGAAGGAGCTATGTTAGGTAAGTAGAAAGTCTCACTACTATGATTTTAATTGTATGAGGTGGATTGAAGAAGGTTCCAATTGGTAAGCCTTGGCCACTAGTACTAGAGTAATCCAATGTCCAATAACAGGTGGTGTTTTCCTGTCCTCAAATGTGTCATTCACACGCTATGAAGCTTCAACTGTAGGATGACTTTTAACTTACCATTGGTCACATTAGTTGGAGCTGGCAATCATTCATTCATGGGAATCATTTTTTTTTTTTGGCCACATGTGGCTTGTGGGACCTTAGTTCCCTGACCAGGGATCGAACCTGGGCCCTCGGCAATGAAAGTGCAGAGTCCTAACTACTGGACTACCAGGGAATTCTTGGGAATCTTTTTTTTTTTAATTGAGGCAACATTGGTTTATAACACTATATAAGGTTCGTGTGTACAACACTATAATTCTGTATATACTGCATTGTGCTCACCACCAAAAGTCTAGTTTCTATCCATCACCATACAGTTGACCCCCTTTACCCTTTTTGCCCTTCTCCCCAGCCCCCTTACCCTCTGATAACCTCCAACCTGTTCTTTGTGTCTATGTGTTTATTTTTGTTTGGTTTGGTTTTATTTTTGTTTTTTTATATTCCACATATGACTGAAGTCATACAGTAGTTTATTTTTCTCCATCTGACTTATTTCCCTTAGTATAATACCCTTAAGGTCCATTCATGGTGTTGCAAATGGCAAGATTTCATCTTTTTATGGCTGAGTAGTATTCCATTGTATATATATATACATCTTTATTCTTCTGTTGATGGGCACATAGGTTGTTTTCATATCGTAAATACTGCTGCAATGAACATAGGGTGCATATATCTTTTCAAATTCATGTTTTCATATTCTTTGGATACTCAGAATAGCTGGATCATATGGTAGTTCTATTAATGTACTGAGGAATCTCCGTATTGTTTTCCACAGTAGCTGCACCAACTTAACTTTCCCATCAACAGTGTATGAGGGTTCCTTCTCCACATTCTCTCCAACACTTGCTTTTTCTTTTCTTTTTTATAATAGCCATTCTAATGGGCATGAGGTGATAGCTCATTGTGTTTGATTTGCATTTCCCTGATAGTGATATTGAACATCTTTTCATGTGCCTGTTGGCCATCTGTATGTCTTTGGAAAAATGTCTATTCAGAGCCTCTGCCCATTTTTCTTTTTTCTTTTGGCTACCCTGTGCAGCTTATGGGATCTCAGTTCCCTGACCAGGGATTAACCCCGGCCATGGCAGTGAAAGCACTGAATCCTAACTACTAGACCACCAGGGAATTCCCCTACCCATTTTTCAATAGGGTTTTCTTTTCTTTTTTTGGGGGGGGGTTATTGTTGAGTTGTATGATTTCCTTACATATTGATATTTTGGATATTAACCCCTTACTGGGTATATGATTTGCACATATCTTCTTCTATTCGGTAGGTTGTCTTTTTGTTTACTGTGCAGAAGCTTTTTAGTTTGATGTAGTCCTATTTGTTTATTTTTGCTTTTTTTCCCCTTTCCTGAGAAGACATATCCGAAAAGATACTAAGGCCAATGTCAAAGAGCATGCTGCCTATGGTTTTGTGGTTTCAGGTCTTACATTCAAATATGTAATCCTTTTTGAGTTAATTTTTGTGTATAGTGTAAGATAGTAGTCTGGTCTCATTATTTTGCATGTGGCTGTCCAGTTTTCCCAATACCATTTATTGAAAAGACTTTCCCTTTTCCATTATATGTTCTTGGCTTCTTTGTCATAAATTGGTTGTCCATATATGTGTGGGTTTATTTCTGGGCTCTCAATTCTGTTCCATTGATCTGTGTGTCCGTTTTTCTGCCAATACCATGCTGTTTTGACTACTAGCTTTGTAGTATAATTTGACACCAGGGAGTGTGAAACCTCCATCTTTGTTCTTTTGGCTCAGGATTGCTTTGGCTAGCTAGGATATTTTGTGGTTTCATACAAATTTTAGGATTTTTTGTTCTATTTCTGTGAAAAACATCATTGGGATTTTGATAGGGATTGAATTGAATCTGTAGACTGCTTTAGGTAATATGAACATTTTAACAATGTTAATTCTTCCAATCCATGAGCATGGAATATCTTTCCATTTCTTTGTGTCTTCTTCAATTTCTTTCAACAGTATCTTATAGTTTTCGGTGTATAGGTCTTTTTACTCCTTGGTTAAATTTATTCCTAGGTATTTTATTCTTTTTGTTGTGATTGTAAATGGGATTGTTTTCTTAATGTCTCTTTCTGCTAGTTCACTGTTAGTGTAAAGAAATGCAACAGATTTTTGTATGTTGATTTTGTACCCTGCAACTTTACTATATTTATTTATTATTTTTAATAGTTTTTTTGTGTGGAGTCTTTAGGATTTTCTATATATAAAATCATGTTAGGCTTCCCTGGTGGTGCAGCGGTTAAGAATCTGCCTGCCAGGGCTTCCCTGGTGGCGCAGTGGTTCAGAGTCCGCCTGCCGATGTAGGGGACATGGGTTCGTGCCCCAGTCCGGGAAGATCCCACATGCTGCGGAGCGGCTGGGCCCGTGAGCCATGGCCACTGAGCCTGTGCGTCCAGAGCCTGTGCTCCGCAATGGGAGAGGCCACAACAGTGAGAGGCCCGCATACGGCAAAAAAAAAAAGAATCCGCCTGCCAATGCAGGGGACACAGGTTTGAGCCCTGGCCCCGGGAAGATCCCACATGCTGCGTAGCAACTAAGCCCGTGCGCCACAACTACTGAGCCTGTGCTCTAGAGCCTGTGATCCACAACTGCTGAAGCCCGTGTGCCTAGAGCCCGTGCCCTGCAACAGGAGAAGCCACTGCAATGAGAAACCTGCGCACCACATTGAAGAGTAGCCCCTGCTCACTGCAACTAGAGAAAGCCCGCACCCAGCAACAAAGACCCAACTCAGCCAAAAATAAATAAATAAATAAATAAAATTTAAAAATCATGTCATCCGCAAAAAATAAAAGTTTATTTCTTTTTTTTGCCACACTGCATGGCTTGTGGGATCTTAGCTCCCTGACTAGGGATTGAACCCGGGGCCATGGCAGTGAAAGTGCCGAGTCCTAACCACTGGACTGCCAGGGAATGCCCAAAAGTTTACTTCTTCCTTTCCAATTTGGGTGCCTTTTATTTCTTTTTCTTGCCTAATTTCTCTGGCTAGGACTTCCAATGCCAATGTTGAATAAGAGTGGTGAGAGTGGGCCCTTGTCTTGTTCCTGATCTTAGCGGGAGAACTTTCAGTTTTTCACCATTGAGTATGATGTTAGCTGTGGGTTCATCATATATGGCCTTTATTATGTTGAGATATTTTCCTTCTGTGCACATTTTATTGAGAATTTTTTTTATCATAAATGGATGTTGAATCTTGTTAAATGCTTTTTCTGTGTCTATTGAGTTGATCATATGATTTTTATCCTTCATTTTATTAATGTGATATATCATGGTGATCAATTTGCAGATGTTGAATCATCTTGCACCTCTGGAATAAAATCCCCCTTGATCATGGTGTATGATCTTTTTAATGTATTGTTGTATTTGGTTTGCTAATATTTTGCTGAGGATTTTTTCCATCTGTATTCATCAGAGATTTTGCCCTGTAATGTTTTTTCATGTGTGTTGTCCTTATCTGGTTCTGATATCAGGGTAGTGTTGGCCTCATAAAGTGAGTTAGGAAGTGTTCCCTCCTCTTCAGTTTTTTCAGAGAGTTGGTGAAGGATAGGTATTAAGTCCTTTCTTATTTTTTTTCTCATTAAGAGCTTTAATTCCAACAAAATTTCTTTCTGTTTAACAATTATTTATATAAATTTACAATATTTTTGTTTTGATTGATTATAATAAGTGCAATTATAATTCAATCCAGGAGAAAAATTCCTCCTCCCCACCCCCACTGCATACTTTTTTTTTTTTTAAGTCCTTTTTAAAAAATGTTTGGTAGAATTCACCAGTGAAGGCATCTGGTCCTGGACTTTTGTTTTTTGGGAGTTTTTTGATTACTGTTTAAAATCTCCTTGCTAGTGATCAGTCTATTCAGATTTTCTATTTTTTCATGATTCATGAAATGAATAAAAAGCATTGTTAAATGCTTTTTCTGTGTCTATTGAGTTGATCATATGATTTTTATCCTTCATTTTATTAATGTGATATATCATGGTGATCAATTTGCAGATGTTGAATCATCTTGCACCTCTGGAAAAGTTATAATATATATATGAAAAGTTATAATATTTAAGAATTTATCCATTTCTTCTAGGTTGTCCAATTTGTTGGTGTATAGCTGTTCAAACTAGTCTCATAATCCCTTGTATTTCTGTGGTATCTGTTGTACTTCTCCTCCTTTGTTTCTGATTTATTGAACCTATTCTTTTTTGTGAGTCTAGCTAAATGTTAATTTTGTTTATCTTTTCAAAGAACCAGCTCTTAGTGTCATTGATCTTTTCATTCTCTTTGTAACTCTATTTCATTTATTTCCACCCTGATTTTTATCATTTCCTTCCTTCTACTGACTTTGGGCTTCATTTATTCTTCTTTTTCTTTTCCTTTAGGTGTAGATCCTTTAGGTGTAAGGTTAGATTGAGATTTTTCTCGTTTCTTGAGGTAGGCCTGTATTGCTATAAACTTCCCTGTTAGTACTGCTTTTGCTGCATCCCATAGATTTTGGTATATCATATTTTTATTTTCATTTGTCTTGCCATTTTTTAAAAACATAAATTTATTTATTTATTTTTGGCTATGTCAGGTCTTCATTGCTGCACGTGGGCTTTCTCTAGTTGCAGCAAGTGGGGGCTAGTCTTCGTTGCGGTGCACAGGCTTCTCATTGTAGTGGCTTCTCTTGTTGCAGAGCACAGTCTCTAGGCGTGCAGGCTTCAGTAGTTGTGGCACTCAGGCTCAGTAGTTGTGGCTCGTGGGCTCTACAGCACAGGCTCAGTAGTTGTGGCGCACGGGCTTCATTGCTTTGTGGCATGTGGGATCTTCCTAGACCAGGGCTCGAACCCATGTACCCTGCATTGGCAGGCAGATTCTTAACCACTACACCACCAGGGAAGTCCCTGTCTTGGCATTTTTTGATTTCTCCTTTGATTTCTTTGTTGACCCAACAGGTGTTCAGTGGCATGTTATTTAGTCTCCACATATTTTGATTTTTCAGCTTTCTTCTTGTAGTTGATTTCTAGTTTCATACTGTTGTGGTCAGAAAAGATGCTTGATATGATTTTAATTTTCTTAAGTTTATTGAGATTTGTGTTCTAACACATGGTCTATCCTTGAGAATGTTCCACATGCACTTGAGAAGAAAGTGTATTCTGCAGCTTTTGGATGGAATGTTTTATATATATATATATATATATATATATATACATATATGTATATATACTTATATATGTACATATACATGTACATGTATATATATACGTGTGTGTGTGTGTGTGTGTGTGTGTGTATTTGTGTGTCTACTAAGTCAATCTGGTGCAATGTTTCACTTAAGGCCAGTTGGATGATCTATCCATTGATGTAAGTAGGGTGTTTAAGTCCCTTACACTTATTGTGTTGATGTCAATTTCTCCCTTTAGGTCTGTTAATAATTGTTTCATATTTTTTGGTGCTTCCAGGTTAGGTGCCTATATATTAATAAATGTTATGTCTTCTTGATGAATTATCCCTTTTGTCATTATATATTGTTTTTGTCTCTTGTTAATCTTTTGTGGCTTGAAGTCTGTTTTGTCTGATATGAGTATGTCTGAACTCTTCCTTTTGGCTGCCGTTTGCTCAGAGTATCATCTTCCATCCCTTCACATTGAGCCTACATTTGTCTTTACTTTATTTATTTATTTATTATATTTATTTGGCTGTGCCACGTCTTAGTTGCAGCAGGTGGGATATTTTAGTTGTGACATGCGACCTCTTAGTTGTAGCATGCGAACACTTAGTTGCAGCATGTGAACTTAGTTACGGCATCTGGGATCTAGTTCCCTGACCAGGGATCGAATCTAACTTTGGGTTTTGTTTGTTCTTCTTTCTCTAGTTCCTTTAGGTGTAAGGTTAGATTGTTTATTCGAGATGTTTCCTGTTTCTTAAGGTAGGATTGTATTGCTATAAACTTCCCTCTTAGAACTGTTTTTCTTGCATCCCCTAGCTTTTGGGTCGTCGTGTCTCCATTGTCATTTATTTCTAGGTATTTTTTGATTTCCTCTTTGATTTCTTCAGTGATCACTTCGTTATTAAATAGTGTATTGTTTAGCGTCCATGTGTTTGTATTTTTCACAGATTGTTTCCTGTAATTGATATCTAGTCTCATAGCATTGTGGTCGGAAAAGATACTTGATACAATTTCAGTTATCTCAAATTTACCATGGCTTGATTTGTGACCCAAGATAGGATCTATCCTGGAGAATGTTCTATGAGCACTTGAGAAAAATGTGTATTCTGTTGATTTTGGACGGAATGTCTTATAAATATCAATTAAGTCCATCTTGTTTAATGTATCATTTAAAGCTTGTGTTTCCTTATTTATTTTCATTTTGGATGATCTGTCCATTGGTGAATGTGGGATGTTAAAGTCCCCTACTATGAATGTGTTACTGTCACTTTCCCCTTTTATGGCTGTTAGTATTTGCCTCATGTATTGAGGTGCTCCTATGTTGGGTGCATAAATATTTACAATTGTTATATCTTCTTCTTAGATTGATCCCTTGATCATTATGTAGTGTCCCTCTTTGTCTCTTGTAATCGTCTTTATTTTAAAGTCTATTTTGTCTGACATGAGAATTGCTACTCCAGCTTTCTTTTGGTTTCCATTTGCATGAAATATCTTTTTCCATCCCTTTACTTTCAGTCTGTATGTGTCTCTAGGTCTGAAGTGGGTCTCTTGTAGACAGCAAATATATGGGTCTTGTTTTTGTATCCATTCAGCCAATCTGTGTCTTTTGGTGGGAGCATTTAGTCTATTTACATTTAAGGTAATTATCAATATGTATGTTCCTATTCCCATTTTCTTAATTGTTTTGGGTTCGTTATTGTAGGTCTTTTTTTTCTCTTGTGTTTCTTGCCTAGAGAAGTTCCTTTAGCAGTTGTTGTAAAGCTGGTTTGGTGGTGCTGAATTCTCTCAGCTTTTGCTTGTCTGTAAAGGTTTTAATTTCTCCATCAAATCTGAATGAGATCCTTGCTGGGTAGAGTAATCTTGGTTGCAGGTTTTTCTCCTTCATCACTTTAAATATGTCCTGCTAGTCCCTTCTGGCTTGCAGAGTTTCTGCTGAAAGATCAGCTGTTAACCTTATGGGGCTTCCCCTGTGTGTTATTAGTTGTTTTTCCCTTGCTTGCTTTTAATATGTTTTCTTTGTATTTAATTTTTGACAGTTTGATTAATACGTGTCTTGGCGTATTTCTCCTTGGACTTATCCTATATGGGACTCTCTGTGCATCCTGGACTTGATTAACTATTTCCTTTCCCATATTAGGGAAGTTTGCAACTATAATCTCTTCAAATATTTTCTCAGTCCCTTTCTTTTTCTCTTCTTCTTCTGGAACCCCTATAATTCGAATGTTGGTGCATTTAATGTTGTCCCAGTGGTCTCTGCGACTGTCCTCAGTTCTTTTCACTCTTTTTTCTTTATTCTGCTCTGTAGTGGTTATTTCCACTATTTTATCTTCCAGGTCACTTATCCGTTCTTCTGCCTCAGTTATTCTGCTATTGATCCCATCTAGAGTATTTTTAATTTCATTTATTGTGTTGTTCATTGTTGTTTGTTTCATCTTTAGTTCTTCTAGGTCCTTGTTAAATGTTTCTTGCATTTTGTCCATTCTATTTCCAAGATTTTGGATCATCTTTACTATCATTATTCTGAATTCTTTTTCAGGTAGATTGCCTATTTCCTCTTCATTTATTAGGTCTGGTGGGTTTTTATCTTGCTCCTTCATCTGCTGTGTGTTTTTCTGTCTTCTCATGTTGCTTATCTTACTGTGTTTGGGGTCTCCTTTTTGCAGGCTGCAGGTTAGTAGTTTCTATTGCTTTTGGTGTCTGTCCCCAGTGGCTAAGGTTGGTTCAGTGGGTTGTGTAGGCTTCCTGGTGGAGGGGACTAGTGCCTGTGTTCTGGTAGATGAGACTGGATCTTGTCTTTCTGGTGGGCAGGTCCACGTCTGGTGCTGTGTTTTCGGGTGTCTGTGGACTTATTATGATTTTAGGCAGCCTCTCTGCTAATGGGTGGGGTTGTGTTCCTGTCTTGCTAGTTGTTTGGCATAGGATGTCCAGCACTATAGCTTGCTGGTCGTTGAGTGAAGCTGGGTGCTGGTGTTGAGATGGAGATCTCTGGGAGATTTTCGCCATTTGATATTATGTGGAGCTGGGAGGTCTCTTGTGGACCAGTGTCCTGAAGTTGGCTCTCCCACCTCAGAGGCACAGCACTGACTTCTGACTGCAGCATCAAGAGCCTTTCATCCACACGGCTCAGAATAAAAGTGAGAAAAAGTAGAAAGAAAGAATTACTAGAAGTAGAAAGAAAGAAAGAAAGAAAGAAAGGAGGAAGGAAGGAAGGAAGGAAGGAGGGAAGGAAGGAAAAAAGGAAAGAAAGAAGATAAAGTAAAATAAAATAAAACAAAATTATTAAAATAAAAAAATAATTATTAAGAAGAAAAAAAAAACGGACGGATAGAACCCTAGGACAAATGGTGGAAGCAAAGCTATACAGACATAATCTCACACAGAAGCATACACATACACACTCACAAAAAGAGGAAAAGGGGAAAAAAATCATAAATCTTGCTCTCAAAGTCCACCTCCTGAATTTGGGATGATTCGTTGTCTAAAGGAGGGAAGGAAGGAAAGAAAGAAAGAAGATAAAGTAAAATAAAATAAAGTTATTCAAATAAAAAATAATTAATAAGAAAAAAATTAAAAAACAAACAAAAAAAGGATAGAACCCTAGGACAAATGATGGAAGCAAAGCTATACAGACAAAATCTCCCACAGAAGCATACACATACACACTCACAAAAAGAGGAAAAGGGGAAAAAAATCATAAACCTTGCTCTGAAAGGCCACCTCCTCAATTTGGGATGATTCGTTGTCTATTCATGTATTCCACAGATGCAGGGTACATCAAGTTGATTGTGGAGCTTTAATCCGCTGCTTCTGAGGCTGCTGGGAGAGATTTCCCTTTCTCTTCTTTGTTCTCACAGCTCCCAGGGGCTCAGCTTTGGATTTGGCCCCGCCTGTGCGTGTAGGTCGCCGGAGGGCGTCTGTTCTTTGCTCAGACAGGACGGGGTTAAAGGAGCCGCTGATTCGGAGGCTCTGGCTCACTCAGGCCGGGGAGTAGGGAGGGTCACGGAGTGCGGGGCGGGCCTGCGGCGGCAGAGGCCTACGTGACGTTGCACCAGCCTGAGGCGCGCCGTGCGTTCTCCTGGGTGAGTTGTCCCTGGATCCCGGGGCCCTGGCAGTGGCGGGCTGCACAGGCTCCCCGTAAGGTGGGTGTGGATAGTAACCTGTGCTCACACACAGGCTTCTTGGTGGCGGCAGCAGCAGCCTTAGCGTCTCATGCACGTCTCTGGGGTCCGCGCTGTTAGCAGCGGCTCACGCCCGTCTCTGGAGCTCCTTTTAGCAGTGCTCTTAATCCCCTCTCCTCACGCACCAGAAAACAAAGAGAGAAGAAAAAGTCTCTTGCGTCTAAGGCAGGTCCAGACTTTTCCCCGGACTCCCTCCCGGCTAGCCGTGGTGCACTAAGCCCCTGCAGGCTGTGTTCACGCCGCCAACCCCAGTCCTCTCCCTGTGCTCCTACCGAAGCCCAAGCCTCAACTCCCAGCCCCGCCCGCCCCGGCGGGTGAGCAGACAAGCCTCTCTGGCTGGTGAGTGCTGGTCGGCACCGATCCTCTGTGTGGGAATCTCCCCGCTTTGCCCTCCGCACCCCTGTTGCTGTGCTCTCCTCCGCGGATCAGAAGCTTTCCCCCTGCGCCACCCGCAGTCTCCGCCCGCGAAGGGGCTTCCTAGTGTGTGGGAACCTTTCCTCCCTCACAGCTCCCTCCCACTGGTGCAGGTCCCGTCCCTATCCTTTGTCTCTGTTTATTCTTTTTTCTTTTGCCCTACCCAGGTACGTGGGGGGGTTTCTTGCCTTTTGGGAGGTCTGAGGTCTTCTGCCAGCGTTCAGTAGGTGTTCTGTAGGAGTTGTTCCACGTGTAGATGCATTCTGGTGTATCTGTGGGGGGGGGAAGGTGATCTCCGCGTCTTACTCTTCCGCCATCTTCCTGGAAGCCCCCCTCTTCTGAATAACTAGGCTTTAAAATGCTTAGGCCCTGGATTCTACCTCAGCAAGTTTCTGCCTAAAATTGAATGGATTTAGGCCCTAACCGGCTTCTGAATAACTAGGCTTTAAAATGCTTAGGCCCTGGGTTCTACGTCGGCCAGTTTCTGCCTAAAACTCTATGACTGCCGTTTTATCTTTTGTTTTCTGGTTGCTTTATATTTCCATTGTTCCTTTTCCCTTGTGTTTCTGTCTGCCATTTTAGTTTGATGGTTTTTCTCTGATGTTTTTCTCAGTTTTTTTCTCATGTTTCATGTCTCTGCTCTAGATTTTTGTTTTGTGGTTATCATGTGGTTTGTCTAAAATGTGTCATAGATAAAATAGTCCTTTTTCTGCTGATAGCATCTTATCTTCATTTGCCTCTACAGGTTCCATCCTTTTCCTCTTACTCTTTTATGTTTCTGTTGTAATAAATTATTCCTTTTTATGATGTGACCTCTTTACCAAATTGAAGTATCTGTAGTTATTTTAAATGTTTTTTCCCCATTTAACGTTTATGCTATAATTAAGTGCTCAACAACCTATTCTGATATAGAGTTGGAATTTTCTGATTCTATTTGTCCATTTATCACCTTTCTCAACATTTTGTGTACTTTTGCCTTTTTGCTTCAGGTAGAAGAGCTCCTTTCAACATTTTTTTGGTAAGACAGGTCTAGCGGTGATGAACCCCTTCAGCTTTTGTTCATCTGGGAAAGCCTTTATTTATTCTTCATAACTGAAGGATAACTTTGCTAGCTAGAGTATTCTTGGCTGACAGTTTTTAATCTTTCAATATTTTGAGTATGTCATTCTCCTCTCCTCTGGCCTGTAGAGTTTCCTCTCAGAAATCTGCTGATAGCCTAATGGAGGTACCTTTGTAGATTACTGTCATTTTTTCCCCGTGCTGTCTTTAAAATCCTTTCTTTATCATTGACTTTTGACAGTTTTAATATAGTGTGTCTTGGAGCAGGTCTTTTTATGTTAAGATAATTGTTCTATTAGTGTTGTGGACTTGTATATCCAGTTCCTTTCCCACGTTTGGGAAGTTCTCAGCTATTATTTATTTAAATAAACTCTGCTCCCTTCTCCCTCTTCTCCTTCTGGAATACTCATTATTTTAATGTTGCATTTTCTAATGGAGTTGGATAGTTTTTGTAGAGTTTCTTCATTTAAAAAAAATCTTAGTTCTCTCTCCTCTTCTACCTGAATCATTTCTAGATTCTGTTTTCAACTTGTCAATTCTCTCTTTCATTTGGTCTACTCTATTTCCAATGCTTTGTAATGTATTCTTTGTCTCATGTATTGAGTTGTGCAGCTCCAGAATTTCTACCTGGTTCTTTTTTAGCGTTTCAATCTCTTTGGTAAAGTATCCCTTAGGTTCATTAATTTTATTCCTGAGCTCATTGAACTGCCTTTCTGAGTTTTCTTGTAGCTCATTGAATTTCTTCAGGACAGATATTTTGAATTCTCTGTCAGTTAGATCACAGTCTTCCACGACTTTAAGTTTGGTTGCTGGAGAACTGTTATTTTCTTTTCGTGATACTGTGTTACTGTGGCTTTTCATGGTGCTCGATGAGTTTTCCCTCTGCCAGTGCATTTGAAGTAGTGAACACCGTTCTTATTTAGGTAAAGCTTTGTTTAATTTGATTCTAACAGTTCAACAGATTGGTAATTAAAGGCATTTATTTTATTTTTCAGTAGGTTTCCCTGTAGCACAAGTTTTTGGTTCCATTTACCTGAGCTCCTCTGGCTACATTTGGAAATTGGCACTTTCCACCCTCTGCTGCCTGTGCCAGAGGTGTTGCTGGTGCCCTTGTTGTTGCTGCTTTTGTGCCTCTGGGTTTGCTGATAGCTTGCTGCTGCCAGTGTCACTGGTGTCATTATGGGGGCACGAGGATGGCGGGCACCTCTGCTGCCCCCAGGATCACCTAGGGCATGGGCACCACTGTTGCATTGGGGGTGGGGGAAAATGGAGGGGGGAGCCAGGATCTCCGGCACCTACACCACATTTGGGGTTGCTGGGCTTTTGAGCTCTGCTGCTGCAGGTGGGGTGGGGTGCAGAGTCACGTGGCTAGAGGGTTTGGGCCCTGCCACTGCTGCTGTTCACTTCCTTGTGGCCATGGGCACGGCTGCAGTCAGGAGGCGGGTTCATGTGCGCTGCCTCCACTGCTGCTACTAGGTTCTCTGGGCTGTGGGACTCAGTCACTTCAGCAGGGGAGCCAGGATGGTAGGTACTGGTTTCACTTTTCCCCTGGTTCTGCCTCCTTTATGTGTTCCAGTCCACCCACCTTCAGAGGTGCAGATGTACAGATCTTTCCGGGGTCCTGGTGTGTTGGGCAGGGGAAACTTTGTTGAGTTATAGTTGTTTTAGATGGAAGGGGAGAGACAAAAAGAGTGTCTCATGCCGCCATGATGCTGACATCACTCGGCAATCTTTTCAAAATCATTTTAAATATAGAAGTAACGCAGATGGTCTGGTCTCATATTGGCTGAACACTGATAAGAGACATACCTGATTCATATTTTGGGACACTGAACAAATTCAGTAATTAAAACTTGCTTTCTTATGTGGTGGTGGTGGTCTGAGTCAAGTTGAGAACAGATTCCTTTCCTATCCTCTTTGTTGTTTTAACAAAGTTGGGAAGAATGTGAGAACTATCAGTGAGTTTATAATTTAGTTTGAATTATTTGACTGAGTTCCTATTTTAAGTTTGATAAAAATTAACTGCAAAGCAGAATTAAATCCAAATAGTTTTGAACAGGGAATTAATTTTTACAATGGGAAGAGGCCTTAAGATTGTAAATGACTTGACTTAGAGAACTACAGTTGACCCTTGAACAACACAGGGGTTAGGGGCACAGACCCTTTGTACAGTCGAAAATCCAAGTATAATTTATAGGTCCTCTGTATTGCAGTTCTACGTCTGCAGTTTCAGCCAGCCATGGATCGTGTACTACTATAGTATTTACTATTGGAAAAAAAATCCTTGTATAAGTGGACCTGCACAGTTCAAACCTGTGTTGTTCAATGGTCAACTCTACTTCTAGTTTTGGAGGGCCGACTGAAAGGAAAGTCATGAGGCTTAAAAGCTCTGGGTAATATTCAACTCTGGAAGTACAGTGTAAGTAACCATATTTAAAAAATATTTCTATCATGAAATGTAGTAGTATATGAAATTAAAAATGTACAGCCCGGTGAAGTTTCATAAGATAAGCTCCCCTGGAATCACGAGCCAGACTCAGAACCAGAACTTTGTGGGAAACTCACAAGTCCCCTCCTGCCATTCTCGATCAGTTCCTCTTCCTTCCCTTTCCTACAAAGTAACCATATTCTGATGTATTGTAACAATTTCCTTGCATTTCTATCTTTTTACCACCTAAACACACTCCCCTAAACATTATAGTTTTGCTGTTCTTTGTTTTGTGTGTGTTTTTACTTTAAATAGATGGGACCATATGTATTCCTTTGTGTCTGGTTCCTTTTCATCCAAACTTATGTTTGTGGGATTCATTTCTGTTGTGTACCCCTGGCTGGTTCATTTTTGCATGAAAGTGTAGGCAGCGCAAGTGGTCACAGAAGATCTCAGCAGGTGAGCTTTTCAAAGTCCTGACAAGAAGACTGGAAAGTAAAGTGCCATAGGAAAGGAATAGATACTCTTTTTTTTTTTCGGTACACGGGCCTCTCACTGTCGTGGCCTCTCCCGTTGCGGAGCACAGGCTCCGGATGCACAGGCTCAGCGGCCATGGCCCACAGGCCTAGCCACTCCGCGGCATGTGGGATCCTCCCAGACCGGGGCACGAACCCGTGTCCCCTGCATTGGCAGGCGGACTCTCAACCACTGCGCCACCAGGGAAGCCCAGGAATAGATACTCTTGATCGCTCACCACCCTAAAATTTCCTGGAAGCTAAGCCTTAGTTGTTTTCATCTTTCCAGCTGAGATGAAGGGAAGTTTTGGATGTGGAAATTTTGCTGAAGAAAGGAAATCGAACAGACAACCCGGTGGAATCTTAGGAGCTATTCTCAGGACCCATATCTGTGGGGTCTGGTGGAGATATAAGGGTAAATGCCCAAGGAGGGAGAGTGGGGTTCAGGGGTTCAGGGAAGATGTTCTGGATCCTGATCTTAGACGGGCCAGACCTGGGGACAGAAGGTTGCAAAGTCAAGAATCATCCGCTTAGGGAATTCCCTGGTGGTCTAGTGGTTAGGACTCAGGGTTTCCACTGCCGTGGGCCCGGATTCAATCCCTGGTCAGGGAACTAAGATCCCACAAGCCTTGCAGCGTGGCCAAAAAAAAGAGAAAAGAATCATCAGCTCATTTTCCTCGTCACCATAGCAAATGTAGCACCTCAGGTCCTGTGCTGGCTCCATGGGTGTGCAGTTGCACAGGGCCCCGTGCTTAGAAGAGCTTCACACTTGCTTTAGTGCTCTGCTGTCATTCTTTAGAAATTCAGAATAATTTTGAACATTTTGCACTTGACCTGGCAGATTATGTATCTGGTCCTGATCAGATCACAAGGCAGCCCCAAGTTAATACTTCAGAGGCCAGCACTGCCCACTGAGAGTGGCTTTTGTGAGCTGAGAATTATCTGAGACTTGAGGCAGCCCCTTTGGAAAACATTTTGGTGGTTCCCCAAAATGTTAAACGTAGAGTTACCATATGACCCAGAAAATCTCATGTAAAATGGTCTCTTGCAGCCCCTTTAAATACACAGAACATAACTATGAATATACAGAACGAAGAATGGAGTTTTGGAAGACAATGGTCACCCTAGCCAAGTTTATTTCCCATACTGACATGTTATGTGTCTAACCAACATGTTTAGAGTAGTTGCTACTTCTACACGGCAGGTCTCATCACCATAATATCATCAGTACAATGGACCAGTGTGGTATCCTGTGGGTGGAAAGGTGATCCAAGTACCTGTAAACTAGATGGTGACTAGGGTTTTCGGGTTGATATAGCGCTGAAGTAGCGTGAAGGTGTATCCAGCTGAAAACAAACTAACTGCTTTTAATGGTCTTTACTAATAGGTATAGAGAAAAGATTTTGCCAGATGAGTAACTGCAGATAAGGTGCCAAATGTGTTAATTTGCTCAGCAACAAAGCTCCATGTGGAAACAGCAGTTGCTCTTGGAGTCACTGCATGATTAAGATCATCCGCTGTCCTTCTCCAAGATCCATCTGTTCCGCACAGGTCATGTAGGCGAGTTGAATGGGGATGTGGTTTTAAGTCTTTGATGGTGGCACTAATCTAGGCAATCTCTCCAGGGATGCAGTATTGCTTCGGCTTATTACTTTTGTGGGCAGAGACCGTTCTAGTGGCTTCCACTCGGGATTCTGCCGGTTGCTGAGTATGTCTGTTCCAAATATGTATTCCGGACTGTGAAAATAATCACAGGATGGGTTCACAGTAGGATGTGCCTACTGTGAGATGGATCTGAGCCAAAACTCCATTGATCACTTGAACTCCGTATGCTCGTATGCTGACCAGGGGACCACGGTGCCATTCTGAGTCTCCCGTAATATAGTGTCAGTTTAGAACCAGACTCTGGCAATCCCAGGAAAGTCTGATTATATGCCCTTCCCAATGCACAGTCACTCTGATAAATGTTCGGGTGCCTTTGGGGAAGAGGAGGATTAAAAGTATAAATATTTCTCATTGGTAGCAGGGTTCTGCTGCAAAGGGACCTGCCTGCTCTTCAGTCAAGCAGTTCTAGGTCTGTGAACTAGCTGAAGTCTGGAAACTGAGTGATGGATTGTAACTCTGTTTTTGTGATTCAAGTCAGACTTCTATTTACTAGACCTGGAGCTTTTCCACTTACTTAGATCAAGTAAAACTTTAGTAGTCTGCTCCATCCATTTCAGTTCTAAGGATACCATGAGCAACGAGCTAACATCAAAGGCCTCTGTGGGTCAGACTCTGTAGTTTACTCCTTTGACTCTGTTGTTTAGTACAGTAACCACACCTGCCTTGTCTTTGGTGAGTGTTACCACGTGGCTGCTGTCTCCTCAGGATTCCATCAGCCCCATGGCATTTAGGTAGTGATTCCCATCGTCTATAGGCCTCCTTGTTATTTTCTATGTAGATAATCTGAGCGACTATACTAATGGCAGTCTTGTTTCTTCCTTTCCAATCTTTATACTTCTATTTCTTTGACACATGTTAATGAACTGGCAAGTTTTACAATGTTGAATCCTCATCTGATTCCTGATTTTAAAGGGAATTATTCTAAGATTTCACTATTAGGTATGATGTTTGTTCTATGATTAAAATACTAGCCTTATTGTGTTAAGGAAGCTCCCCTATAGTTTTAGTTTGTTGATATTTTAAAGATTATGAGTGGGTGTCTTATTTTGTCACAGGCTTATTCTGCTTCTGTTGAGATGTGGTGACTTTAATGGATTTCCTAATGTTAAACCGTTTGTGCATTCTTAAGATAAATCCAAAGATGTATTTTTTAAAGTATCTATAAGCTGTTTGATTTGATTTCCTAATATTTATAATTTTGCATCTATGTTCATGAATGAGATTGGCCTATAATTTTTTATTTTCCTTATCTAAATTTGGTGTCAAGTTTATACTAGCCATATAAAATAATTTGAAATATCTTCTGTTTCCAACTCTCTGGAAGATTCCATATACAATTGGTGTGGCAGTGACCACTAAACGTCCCCCATGTTTTGGTCTCCCTTCTTTTTCAATAGTAGAAAGCTTAGCTATTTATAGGACCACTGAAATTAAAGACTCTAGGTTCCAGCCTTTTCTGAAGCTAGGCATGGCCATGAGATGTCCACTTAGTGTTGTAGGGGTTTTCTGGGATCTTCTTGAAGAGTTAGCAGACAAAATTGTGGCTCCTACTTGAACTCTTCCTCCACCATGTGGTTTGGAATGCAGATGTCACTTTCTTATACCAGAAGGACGAGGTTCAGTCCCTAGGGATGGCAGAGGGTGAGCTGGGAGGATCATGTATGCTCAAGGATTTCACACAGCACATGAGATGTGAACCGCACATTTCTGGACTTTTATGTGAGCATACAATAAATAAACTTGTATCTTTGTTAGCTTACTGTTACTCATAGGCCAACCTAATCTTAATTAATGTAATTGACATTTTCCATGCCTTGTATGTTCGCTAGATTTTTCCTATAAAGTTCCTAGGACTTTACAGTGTGTGTATATGTGTGTGTATATGTGTGTATCCTTTTTTTTTTTAAACTGGAGTATAATTGCTTTACAATGTTGTGTTAGTTTCTGCCACCCAGCGAAGTGAATCAGCCATACGCAATGTGTATCATTTTTAACTTCTCATTAAACTTCAGTGAGGAGAGAGCTACTTAGGTTTTATATTTTTCTTTATATAGATTTTGGAAAATGAGATTGTTTCAGGAAATTGACCATTTAATCTAAGTTTTAAATATAATATCAAAAAGATATTCAAAGTTATGTAATATCAAAAAGTGGTGCTTCTTATTTTAATTTCTGCTATAGCTAGACTTATACCTGTTTTAAAATTTCCATGATTGTTATTTTTCTCACTCTTTTAAATTGAGTAATCTTACCAGTTTTCTCACTTTCTTTTTTTTTTTTTTTTGTGCTCAGAGAACTAAGATTTGCTTTTGTTGATTCCTTGATTCCTTAGATAATATCTTTGTTTTTACTTTATTATTTCTTTTATCCTTTACCCTTTCTTTTCATTTATTATTTTTAAATCTTAAGTCAGATTCTTACTTAGCCTATTAATTTTCAACCTTTTCTATTAAATAGAAAGCATTTAAGGCTATAATTTTCCTGTAAGTACCATTTGAGCTGTGTTCTACAAATTTTGATTTGGAGTATTTTCATTATAATTTAATTCTGATTTTCTTATTTCCATTTTGTTTTCTCCTTGACCCATGAGAATGACAGATTTTCTGACTGTCAAGATCAAAGTTCTCTAAATTGGATCATGTTTAGGAATTGTGTTATTCCTATAATTGATAGCCTTACTAATTATTTTCTGTGTCCTCTATCAGTTACTGAGAAATACATGTTTTTTAAACCCCTCGATGTGATGGTAGGATTACCATCCTCTCCATGTAAGTGTATCTATCTTTGTTTTGTCATGTGTATGTAGGACAACAGTAATGAGCTGACTTCACACTTAGGATTGTTAAACATTCCTGGAGAATTGTTATCTTTTATCATTATGTGAACATCTGTATCCCTGATAATGCTTTTTACCTTAAGGCAGAGGTTGACAAACTATGGTCCATTGGTAAATCTGGCTGCCGCCTGTTTTTGTATGGCCTGTAAGTAAAGAATAGTTTTTACATTTTTAATTTTTTTAAAAAATGTTTTGGCCGTGCCGTGTGGCATGTGGGATCTTAGTTTCCTGACCAGGGATCGAACTTGTGCTCCCTACACTGGGAGCATGGAGTCTTAACCACTGGACTGCCAGGGAAGTCCTGGTCTTTACATTTTTAAATGGTTGGGAAAAGAATCGAAAGAAGAATATTTTGTGACATGTAAAGATTATATAAAATTCAAATTTCAGTGTCCCTAAATGAAGTTTCACTGGAACAGATCTACACTCACTCACTACATATTGTCTACGGTTACTTTCACTCTTCAGGTCAGAGATAGCCCACAACTTTTACAGAAAGTTTCCTAACCTTTGCTTTAAAGTCTTTTGTTTTGTTTTGGTATGGGAGCTCCACCAGCATTTTTTGGTTAGTATTTTTATTGCAGACCTTTCCCCTCCTTTTACTTTCAGCCGGTGTCCTTATGTTTTTGGTGTATATCTTGAAAACATCATTTAGTTGCATTTTTCCTAGTCTGACCATTTACTCGCCTTAAAAATATCACATTTACTGATATTCTTGGAATCAGTTCTATAATCTTATAGTGTTTTAGTTTGTCCTGCTTTATCTAAGCTGTTCTTTTCTACTTTTGTTTGGATTCATTGAAGCCTTTAAATTAATTTTTTCCTCTATACTGTTATATGCTGTTTCTACTATTTGAAAAGATCATGCATTTTTATACTATATAAACACACTTGTATTGTACTTGTATTAACTTATAAAGTTAATACATCTACCTCAATTACTTTGAAACACTATCTTTAATCACTCTCCATCTTTTAAATGTTTTTAATTTTAGAAATTATTTTTAGCCAAAAAAATTAAAAATTATTGGTTATATAATATAAAGTTTTATAAAGAAAGAATTAATCAGATGCTCAACCAGAACTGCTTGAGTCTCTCCCACTTCCTTTTTTCATTTAACAATATATCATGGACTTCCTTCCAAGTCAGTATATATAGACACCCTTTATCTTATTATCTAAATTTTTATTTTGTTTTTTATCCCATAAACTGGACATTTTTATTATTGGTTTCTGCAATGTTTACTACCGATGTAGACATCTTTAAATATAGTTTATTTTTTCCTGATTTTTAAATTTATATAAATGGAATCACACTGTTTTCTGTCCTTCTTCTTGCTCAAAATTATGTCAGTTTTATGCATGTTTCTACTGCATGTCACTGTGCTTTATTTTGTTTTATGATATTCTGTATGATAACACCACAATTGATATCCAGTCTACTCTTTTTAAAAAATTATTTTTATTTATTTTTTTATGCACTTCTTTTATTTTAAAAATATTTATTTATTTATTTGGCTGCACTGGATCTTAGTTGCTGCGTGTGGGATCTTTAGTTGCGGTATGCGAACTCCTAGTTGCAGCATGTGGGATCTAGTTCCCTGACCAGGGATCGAACCCGTGTCCCCTGCACTGGGAGCGTGGAGTCTTAACCACTGGACCACAAGGGAAGTCTCATATCCAGTCTACTCTTGATGGACATTGGGCTCTTTCCAGTTTTTGTCCTGGCTTATTGAGAATGCCTACGTCCTATGCTCTAAAATAATGCCAAATTGGAGCAGTTCTCATTAATGCTTGATTTTTTGCCAGCTTTCTTCACGTTTACCAATATGATAGATGTTATAGAAAAGCAACACACTTAAACTCATCTTTGCTAGCAGCACCAGTGTTATCTCCTGCAAAGGCTGCCTCTTCATAGCCACAGCTAATAACTGCCTTGGCTGAGTATATAGAGGTGGTTAGTTTTCTCAAACTTGTAAGGAAACAACCTTTTCAACTGTCCATGTATGGCAGGCCACAATTGGGTGTTAACTACATTAGCAACACTCTGGATCCTTCCAACTCTCCTTGCATACTGGCTAATTCCAGCCAGGGACCACTTTTCTCACAGGACTTTGCTAAGAGCAGCCAAGGAGCAGCCAACAAAACTACCATTCTGGATTCTTATTACCATTTTCTTTTCTTTCTTTCTATCTCTCTTTTGGCTGCACCACACAGCTTGTGGGACATTAGTTCCCCCACCAGGGATTGAACTCAGGTCCACAGCAGTGGAGTCACCACTGGACCACCAAGGAATTCCCTTATTACCATTTTCTTAATGCCACAGATGGGTTCAAATTGTGGTCTCCCTTCCACACAGATGTAGAGAACAAATGTATGGACACCAAGGGGGGAAAGTGGGGTGGGTGGTGGTGGTGGGATGAATTGGGAGATTGGGATTGACATGTATACACTAATATGTATAAAGTAGATAACTAATAAGAACCTGCTGTATAAAAAATAAATAAAATTAAATTAAAATTAAAAAAAAACCCGAACAAATTGTGGTCTCCCTTCCACATTAAGATTGCAACCTGACCAAACATTTTAAAGCACTGGCCTTCCTGTCTCTGCCCAGCTGAAGTCTGGGATTTCTATTACTAAGGAAAAGCCGAGAACGGACATTGGTGAACCCTAACCTTGTCTTTCTTCCAGCAAGCTCTGGCATCATTTTCTTTCTTCCGGAATAACACCCTTTAGACCAGTGGTTTTCAACGAGGGGACATATGGCAATGTCTGAAGACAATTTTTGTTGTCACAACTAAGAAGAGTGACATCCAGTGGACAGAGGACGCAGGTACTGCTAAATATCGTATTGATACAATACACAGTACTGCCCCCCAACCCCCCACAAGAAGGAATCACAGCTGACCCTTGAATAACAAAAGTTTAAACTGTGGGTCCATTTATACATGAATTTCTTTTTTCAACAGTAAATACTTCAGTAGTACATGATCCCTGGTTGGTTGAATCCCAGGATGCAGAGGCACTGTGGATACCTGGATTTTCCACTGCATGGGGGGTCCGAGCCCCTAACCCTTGTGTCTGGCCCCAAATGTCAAGGGTTCTGAGGTTAAGAAACACTGCTTGAGGCATTCCTTTAGTCTAGGTCTGATTGTGATAAAGTTTTTATCTCGAAAGTCTTTATATTTTCCAATTCTTGAAAAATTAGGTGAGCACACAAATCTGGGGTAACTGGTTTTTCTAAGTATGTTAAAACTGTTATTTGATGAAATTACATCATTGTTGATGTCATAGGTTATTTATTTTCTTTAGCTGTTTTCAAGATTTGTCTTCAGGGTTCCATAGTTTTGCTACAGTGTAAGTGTGGATGTTTTTAATTATCCCACTTGGGATTCAGTGGAATCTCTGAGAATTCCTGTCTTGCATCAGTTTTGGAGAATGCTCAGCCTTCTGTCTTTGACGTGGTCTCCCCCAGCTCTCTGTTCCGTAATCCTCAAGCTTTCTTTCTGTGATTTGTATATTGTCACTTCAAACTTCCTACCCCTGAAGGAGAATGGCACTTGAGATCCCGTTCGCTTAGCCCTTCTGCCATCTGTGTCCTATCTTACATTCAATCTGTCCACTGAGTTCTTATCCCTAATGATCATATTTTTTCTTTTTTTAAATGGAAAACACATAGTAGCACAAAGACTCAAACATTGGATATTATTTTTTTAAATTTATCTAAAATAATTTATTTAAAAGAATTATATGTATGTATACATAATGATAAAAAGAATTTAAGAAAGCCTTCAATATTAGATTTTGAGAAATGTTAAAGGTCAAACCAGGTCATGATTTGTTTCAGGCTGGGGGCCTCTGAGGACCCTGTGAGTAATGCTAACAGCCTGGAATATGACTTTCTGGGGGTTGAAGGATGTCACCTTCATGGACAAATTATTAAAGCAGGAATGCCCTTGAGCTGGGAGAGTGCCTGGAGGGGAGGGAAATGTAGAGGGCAGTGGCCGAGGAGGTGGTACCAATGGCCTACAGAGTGGGGGAGGGCCTGTGTCTGGCAGCGAAGGAGGGCTGTTGATGGCAGCAGGCACCCAGCCAGCGCCTGGAGAGTAGCCAGGGCTCCTTGGGCCACTTTCTTTTGGGGAGGCAGCAGTAGGGGGTGCCACTGGACTCCATGTCTGTGCAGGGACAATAGGTGGGCCTCTGGGACAGGGGGGAGCCACATCCCCAGCCCTACATCCAGATAGAGGTCCATATCTCAGGCTCAGCAGAGAAGCAGGAGATGGTGCCGGAGGATCTATCTTCCACGTGGGGCAGGTGATTTGGGCTGTGACTTCATTTACCCACATAAATGTAGGTAGAGCCCGGTTCTTTGACCCCACCTGACTTCTAGACATCTAAAGGAGAGGAGAGAAAACCTAGGTGAGTTCTCCATCAGTGGGCAATGGAGGGGCCACCCCTCACACAGCATGCGTTCTTACATAGCAAGGAACCCCAGGGTCCGTGGGCTTCAATGAACTAACCCCATACCCCGTGGGGCTACAGCTTTTCAGAAGCTTTCGCAGGAACAAGAGAGGTCTCATAAACTGTCCAAAGTTCATTTTTGGGTTTGATCAGAACTCCAGTAAGAGAAACACTGGATGTCCCCAAGTCCACTCCTCTTCTAAATAACTGACACGTTTGCCAAAGGCTATTACTATGCATTTATAAGTTCTATTTCTTTTATAAGGTATGAAGTGACGTTCCTTCCTGGTGAAATCTGAAAGCCCTTACCTTCTAGGTTAGAGTAGGTTTCAAGGTCTGAGCAGCTTTTCAGCTGTTAGATGCTGGGTGGAAAAGGTGGGTCTGACTGAGGAGCAGTGAGAAGTCTTCGGGCCTGGGACTGGAATGCTACATGGGTTCCAAGGCCATGTTCACTGGGTTTGGGGGAAGGAAGGCTGCGAAGGAAAGGAACACGAGGAGGAGTGGTCAAAGACTGGTAGTCCCCCCTCCGCCCCATGGCCCTCTCCTTTTATTCTCTGGCACTAGCACCTGGCCTTTATGACAGCGAGGTCTTCAGCCAATCACAGAGCTCACCCTTCGCTGTCACAGTGGACTCTCCAAGGCAATTTGTGGAGGAGAGCACCTTTGCTACCAGTGTAAATATGTACCTCTTTGCTTTTGCCAGTTGGCATGCCTGGGCAAGGGCAACTATTTTAGTCCTGTGGACTTTAATTTTGGGAAATTTAATTTTGGGGAGTGGTCTGTATTTTTAAGGGTGAATTTATTTCTATGATATTTAAAAATGTGAACAAATAAAATTAGATCAGGGCTATGCAAGGGAATCACTAAAAGGTGATTTAAGTGTATGCCAAAAGTACTGAGAGTTAACAGAATAGTTACAAAAAAGGAACAAATGGTGACAAAAAAGGAACCTCTATAATTTGGGCATTTAAAAAAGTAGTCATTTTACCTGAGAGACTGTATTAGGGTTGTCCAGAGAAACAGAACCAGTAGGATGTATGTGTGTGTGTATGTGTGTGTAAGTGTGTGTGTATAGAGAGTTCTTATAAGGAATTGTCTCACATGATTATGAAGCCTGAGAAGTCCAGACCCAAGAGGGCTGCTGGTGTAGTTCCAGTAGATGTTTGGAGGGCAAAGGCATGAGAAGACAGACATCCTGGCTTGAAAACAGCCACACAGAGCTTTTTTTCCATTCAGGCCTTCAATGGATTGGATGAGGCCCACTTTCCACTAAGTTATGGAAATAGTGGAAACATATTTAACTTATGAAACCAGTATAGGAAATATAGGAAGTTTGAATCATGAGAAATATAATATTGGTCTTAGTCAAACCAAAATATTGTGCTACCATGTTTTTAAATGATAATAAAGACTGAATAATGCTAAAGTCCGTTTTTTTAATTGATGCCTTATTATCTCATAAGTAGTTACAAAGGCTATTAGGTAAATATACTTTTTTTAAATGAAATTACTGGTTTATTATAAAAGGATATAACCCAGGAACAGCCAGATGGAAGAGATGCACAGGGCAAGGTATGGGGAAAGGGTATGGAGTATCCTTGCCCCGTCTGAGCAACCCCTGTCCCAGCATCTCCACGTGTCCACCAGCCCAGAAGCTCCTAATTATACTTTCTAATGTCTGTAAATAGAAACACTTTAATAACGTTTCTTTCCTTTTTCTCAATTAGACAATTTTGGCTTTATCCAAACTAAACGTTTGTGGAGTATATGTATAACAACTGAATGCGTTTTTTGATGAGTAAATCCTTCACATCTTCAAGAGAGGGAAAAGAGAGGAAGTGTGATAGAAAAAAATAAGAGGGAATTGGCTTTAGACAGATAGCTAATCATTTTTCTTTGTAAGGAGAGAGGAGAAAGTTTCGACATGCACACACACAAAAAAGAGTGTCATATATCTGGTTCTGACATAATTTGGTCCTTGAAAATTATATCCAGCCATGAGATATTTGAAGCCAGCACTTATTAATTCCTTATGTGTGGAAAGGAAGGAAGTGATGCTTCCTGAGTGAAATAAAATTATGTGTTGCTCAGGCAAACAAGATTAATCATTTCCTCATGAGAATTCTTTCGTATTTTGGTGTCTAAAGTCTCCTTAAAATATATAACCGAATGTCAATGTTTGTTGATGAAAATTCAATTAACAAGTTAAGAAAAAAGATTTGTTCAAGCCAAACTGAGGATTATAATCTGGGAGACAGACTCTCAGAAGCTCTGAGAACCATTCTGCCTGTTAGAAGTGGAAGGCACAGTCATACACGTTTTTTTTTTTTCGGTACGCGGGCCTCTCACTGCGGTGGCCTCTCCCGTCGCGGAGCACAGGCTCCGGACGCACAGGCTCAGCGGCCATGGCTCACGGGACCAGCCGCTCCGCGGCATGTGGGATCCTCCCGGACCGTGGCACGATCCCGCGTCCCCTGCATCGGCAGGCGGACTCTCAACCACTGCGCCACCAGGGAAGCCCCATACACATTTTTGAGACAAAGGACTGTACATCAAAATGACACTGACATTTAAAGTTCAACAAATATACATAATCCAGGTAACATGTACAGAGAGAGAAGCAAGTCACCATGACCCCTCACAGAATTGGGAAAGAATGCTCATCTTTTAAGAAGTTATATTACCAGCGTCAGAAGAAAGGAAAAATAATTGAACTTTACAGTTGAGCAGGCATTCCCACCTTTGAGGAGGTCCGGTTAATGTACAAGGCAGACGCACATTAGGGAGGGAGGGAGGAGGCTGAAACAGAAAGAATTTTATGTGTAAATTTTCCTGTCCTGGCTTAAAATATAAATTTTATTTCATCATGCCATGGAGTGATTTACCAGCCAACATTTTTGTTTACCTAATACATCTATGATTTCTGACTTTTAGCCATTAACCAACAGTGGAAAGAGCACTGGAAATAACATCAAAAGTTAATCCTGAACACTGTCTGAAGGTGCTGATGAGGGAGAAGATTCTCATATTTTACATTAGTTTTCACTAAGTAATATTTAGGGAGGCAGTTTTTTTTTTTTTTTTTGCGGTACGCGGGCCTCTCACTGTTGAGGCCTCTCCCGTTGCGGAGCACAGGCTCCAGACGCACAGGCTCAGTGGCCATGGCTCACGGGCCCAGCCGCTCCGCGGCATGTGGGATCTTCCTGGACCGGGGCACGAACCCGTGTCCCCTGCATCGGCAGGCAGACTCTCAACCACTGCGCCACCAGGGAAGCCTCCTAGGGAGTCAAGTTTTGAATTCAAATTGTGTTTAGAATCCTTCTCATACCAATTAAGAAAGCACACCATTGGACAGTCAGACTTTTGCTTTGTTTTTTGTTCTAAGACGCTTCTCAAATGAGTAATTTTGTCCATATCAAATTTCCTCAAAAGTGGCTACTAGGACTTCCCTGGTGGCGCAGTGGTTAAGAATCCGCCTGCCAATACAGGGGACATGGATTCTAACCCTGGTCCAGGAAGATCCCACATGCCGTGGAGCAGCTAAGCCCGTGCACCACAACTACTGAAGCCCACATGCTTAGAGCCCGTGCTCCCCAACAAGAGAAGCCACCGCAGTGAGAAGCCCATGCACCGAAAAGAAGAGTAGCCCCCCCTTGCTGCAACTAGAGAAAGCCCACGTGCAGCAACGAAGACCCAACGCAGCCACAAATAAATAAATAAATAAATAAATTTAAAAGTGGCTACTATAATTCCAAATTATAATCGCTGAAATTGAGCCAGTGAGAAAGATACACACAGGCATTAGCATCATAGTGAGAACACGTTCAGGGAGCAGGTGTTTCAGAGTTTTAGATGGATAAGACCCCGGAGAACTGGGTGTGTGTCCAGAGGTGTGTAACTTTTCCTCTTGGAACTTGTCAAAGGCCCGTCATCACCAATCAGAGTTTTCAGATGCATGGAAGACAAAGCTCTCAGAGCACAAATTTTAAGGGCTGGACACTGTGGTGAGAGCAAGTGAAATCTTAAGCTTGGTCATATTGTCAGCAAGCTGAGTTTCCAAGCTCAGTGAGATGAGGTATGAGGTAACATTCCTGGGGGAAGCTGCCCGTGTGTGTACACGTTACTGAGTCCAAACTCATGGTGCTCGCCACAAGACAGGCCAGCTGACCGAGAAGGTGGTGGACTTGTGTCCCAAAGAACCATCTTCTCTGAATTAGAATTCAGGCCTCTTTTATGCAGGAAGGGGAGGGAGTAAAGTCCTGGTTCCTGTCAAGACTCTGGAGGGGATGTGTTAATTTCTCCCTTCCTGCAGTCATTCCCAGGTGGGCCTGGTCGGGATGTTTGCTGTGAGCTAAACAGGTATTTTTGCTTAATGCTGGTTACCTAGGAGGCAGGGTTCCCAGAGATGGGCCATTATGTATAATTTAAGCTTATAGGCAACATCCCTTTAGTGATTAACTTGTAATAGAATACAAAGGTTCTTCCCTATCACAGACAGAGATGGGAGTGCTGGGGAAAGAAGTGGGAGACTCAGGCCTAGACAAGTAGCAGGAGGGGACAAGTAGAGTCAGGGAAGGAGGAGACAGAGGGCTTTTCCCTCACCTTAGCAATGGCCTCATGCAAAGGACAGGCTCACAGCAGTCCCTGGGAAGAGTCAAGGCCACAAATGCCCAGGGGAGAAAGTTATCGGTGGCAGGCTGCTGGATGGAGAACACCTTGGGGCATAGAGGAGACTCAGCAGTGCTTCTGGACTGCCCTCCTTCAGGTGGGTCGCACCAGGCAGATGAGAAGAGGGGAAAAGCCTAATGGGATGACCTGGGGCCAGTCTAAGAGGTCCGCCATTCCATCTCCATCAGCGTGATGGGCCGGCACCCTGTAACACTTGGCAGCTGCTGGGTCCACAGTGTGGGGCAGCCCCAGGTCAGAGGCAGCTTGGTGAAGATTCAAGGTGGTCCTGGGCTGGGGCAGAATCTCAGTTAGCAGATGGTAAAATGGGGAATGGGTCTAATTCTCAGGGAGCTGAGGCCGTGAAGAGGTTGTGGGTCCAAGGCTGAGCCAAACCCAGGGAGTGGCTCTGTGAAAAGTCCCCAACTGAAGAACCCCTGGCATCCACTATGCTAAGAAGAAACTAACCTTGCCAGAGGAGGGCATCCTCCCTTGTCTGTAAGTTTATGTCCTGGAAAAAACAGACACTGCTTGTGGAGACACACAGTGGGACTGGCAAAAGTCAGGAACTATAGGAAGGGGAAGGGTGGGTGTCAGGGACACCTCTAGGTTGGGGATATCAGACACTATGACAGAGGGGACTGGAGCAGGAGTGAGGTGTGTTTGTGGCTGTGCCGGAGAGATCTGAGGTCACCAGGTGGAATCAAGGCTGGGATAGGGTGGGAAATGCTTTACACAATAAAGATTGGGTTGCTAGGAGCCCCTGGTCTTCTACTGCTCCTTCTCCTCTCTGAAGCTCCCTCCACAGACTTCTTCCCCCAGCACCTCCTGACAGGTGAGCTTCAAACCCTTCATACCTTTATAGTCCCCTAGCTCCTGGCCAGCCCCTACCTGTTCAACCCACCGAGCCCTTGCTAGCAGCCACCCTGGCTCTGGGAATCCCTGCAGGATGTGCTGACTTCCCCATGGCCTTGTGGACCATCAGGGGAAGGTGGGAGAAACCCTCTCTGCCTGAGGGCAAATTGGAGCTTCATGTAGGATGCAGGTGTCAGGACCTTGAAAGCACGTTGACTTGGTTGATGTTCTAGGTAGTGTAACTTGATGTTTCTCAGGACCTTGAAAGCTCGTTGACTTGGTTGATGTTCTAGGTAGTGTAACTTGATGTTTCTCAGGACCTTGAAAGCTTGTTGACTTGGTTGATGTTCTAGGTAGTGTAAGTTGATGTTTCTCAGGACCTGGAAAGCTCGTTGACTTGGTTGATGTTCTATGTAGTGTAACTTGATGTTTGTCAGGGGTGACAGTCACTGTCCACTTTCAAGAAGGTGAAGCAATTATCAAGCTTGACAGAATGAAAGTAGGAAGAGTCTCCGGACTGGCTAATAGGCCCACACCAAAGGCATGCTTACCCTGAGCTCAGGAAGAGTCAGCTTTGTAGCCTCTCTCTTGCACTGTTCCTGGAAAAGTGTTCTCATGGTGTATGAGTTTGTTGCTGCAGTAATAAATGACCACAAATTTAGCTGCTTGGAACAAGAGCCATTTACCATCTCACAGAGCCTGAGTCTGGCAAGTGTGGCTTGGTACGCCACTTAGGGTCTCACAAGACCACCATCAAGGTTTTGTCCACCCTGGGCTCTTACCTGGACGCTCTGAGGAAAATCCACTTCTAGGCTCATTCATTTTGTTGATAGAATTGATTTCCTTCTCATGGTCTTCACTTGGTCCCTGCTATCATCAAGCCAGCAATGGTGGGAAAGTCCTTCTCATACTTAATCTGTCTTCCACTTCTCCTTCTGCTCCATTTCTCTGATCCCAGCCAGAGAAATCTCTCTACTTTTCAGAGCCCAAGTGATTAGATTGGGGCACCCAATCTATCTAAGGTGATACAGGATAATATCTCCCTAGTTTTAGGTCCATAATTTTAACTACATCTGCAAAATCCCTTTGGCCATGTAATAAAACATATTTACAGGTTCTGAGGATTAGGGCAAGGACATCTTTGGGGAACAATTCCACAGACTACACATGGTCACGTTTTTGTAAAATTTGTAAGAGTGATTTTTTTCTCTTCATTTGTAGAACCTCCAACATTCTCCATTCTCCTCTTAATCTCAGACAGTGTTTTTGAAGCTACAGTTTATTAATCATTGCTGCTTCCCTCGTAAAATGAGTTTAAGGAATGGCAAAGAGCATTTTTTAAAGGAATATAGGAAAACTCAATTGCATAGAAAAATATCAGAGACCACTGCACACAACCACTCACATTCCATGAAATTGTTACCATTCATCCATACACACGTGCACATTCACCCCCCCACCCCACACACACATATCTGAACTAGATCAAGATGTAAAGAATACTTTTTAGTATGCTTGGTTAAAATTTTTAAATTTGGAAAGATAATTAAGAAAAGACCCTAGGGACTTCCCCTGCGGTTCAGTAGTTAGGACTCCCTGCTTTCACTGTGGTGGCCTGGGTTCAATCCCTGGTTGGGGAACTAAGATCCCACAAGCCCACGTGGCACTAACATTAAAAAAAGAAAAAAAAAAAAAAGAAGAAGAAGAAGAAGAAGAAGACCCTCGAATTCATCGGAGCCTCCAGGTAGGCCTGCTTTTGGTCCTGGGAAGATTTCTGGAGCCTAGGTAGGGGCTGGCCAGATTTCAGAAGCCTAGCACAGTTTGTTTACAGAAGCCCGGGGCTGGCGGCTCCCTTTGATGCTGTTTGTGTAGGTGGAGCCCTCCCTCAGTATGGACGGCTGAAGACCCTCCTGTGTTGTCTCCATTTTCTCCTTTGCAGCGATGTCAAAGAGTTCGGACAGGGGAAGAAGCCTCTAGATTTTTCTGGGTAAACGAGATAACTAGAGAAATCACCTACCCCCTGCTGAGGGCAGACACACCCGCAGATTCTCCAGCTCCGGTAGAGAAGCCAGGAGAGAGACCCAGATCTCAGCGCGGGAGCGTGCAGGGGTGTCCTCCCCGGCGCCCAGGGCTCAGCCAGCACACGCGCAGAAGGCCGCGCCTCCACCCCGTCCTAGGGCTTCACTGGAAGAGACTGGCTCCCGAAACTCCGTCCCACCTACACCGACCCATCTCCCGGCCAAAGCTGGAGCCCGGAGCCCCACGCTGTTCTCAGCAATTCCTGTCACCATCTCACCGCCAGGAGGCGCTCCGCTGCCATTCGGCCCACTTGGGCTAGCGCCTCTGCCACAAGCCTCTACCTTTTCTCCCAGCCGTTCTGCGCCCCACCTGCACCTTCACCTGCAAGCTGAAAAATGTCCTTACTGGGAATAACCGATTTTCCTTTTGAGCCTGAGAGAATGTGCCGGGGCACGCCCTCTGAGCATCTTTCTGAGCCATTGTCCCCTGCCACCTGTACGCCTTCATACCCTGCAAGGACCATTCCGCCTCCCCTGGAAGCACTCAGGACCCTCTGTGGAATTCTTATAGGAATGTTTTCAAACACCATATAAATTTAATTTAGATTTTGACACATAATGTTTTCTAGAACTTCCTTTATCTCTTGAGACATCTTGGTGTTTTTAGCTCTTTGGGGTTCAAGAATCCAATTCTAATGTTGGCAGCAGAGTAATAGTTCCCAGCCAGAGCCAGAAGGATCCCCCACTTGGTTGAGATAGGAACAAGCCAGGATGAGTGGGACTCGAAGGCCTGGTGTCCCTGGGCACAACCTGGGGCCACCTGGGCTTGGGGGCAGCATTGAGGGCCAGCCTGGGCCCTGATCAGAAAGGAGCTAGAGCTGGGGCTGGAGGGACAGCCTGAGGCCAGGGGGCCTTTGGGCAGAGAGCCCCAGCCACAGCCCAGCTCTGTGCCTTCCCTGGTGGAATAGCCTCTGGGTGATGCTCTGGGGGGCCAATGAGCAGCCGCTCGGCCCTCCAGGAGTGGAGTGACTGCTGCCTACTGATGCAGCCATGCTGGGCAGGAAGTGGTAAGTGGAGGCTCTGAAACACACTGTCCCAGCCTGAGGACCCCCGGAAACGTCAGATCTCTGGGCTGGAGATTAAAGGCCTGGGGTCCAGCATTGAGTCTCTGGCTAATGACCCTCTGACGCAGCCAGGACCCCTCCTCTCTTGGCCTCGGTTTCCCTCCCTGCATGACGTGCGGGTGAGAAGCCTGTCTGCCCTTCTGCTCAACTGCAGTCTGTGACTGTGTTCCTAGGAACCAGGACTGGGTGAGGCCCCGGGGACACAGGGGACCTGGAGGTCAGGCCTGGGCTGGGGTCAGCTGATGCCAAGGGCATGACTGCTTCTGAGAATGGCAGGGGCCATTAGCTCCACAGGGTGGGTGGTGGGAGGACCAGAGTACACTCTCCGGGCTCCCTGCTGGTTGGCCTTGACAAAGACCTCGTTGTCATGGCTGGGGGTGCTGGCCTCTCAGGCAGAGCTGTTGGGGCCAGGCCCCCAGCCCTGACCTTGCAGGGGCTCTTAGCCTCACTCCCATCCAGCCCCCAAGAGTCCCAACAAGTGTCTCAGAGAGGCCCAGAGAGGTTCAAGCTCAGCCTGGGGCAGGCACCAGGGCTCAGTCTACACCAGCAGAGTCCCCAGGGTAACAGTGACTGTTATAAATCCCATGGACAAAACCGTCCAAGCCCTTCTGGGACAGCATGGCTTGGTCCTCTACTTCATGACCTCTCAGGGCCACTTCCGCTGACAGTGTATATGTGAAAAAAATCTTGGCAGGAGTTTCCTGTCAAGTTTGGCCTGATTGTCCACGGGGTCTCTAATCTGGAAAGCCAGCCAGCAGTGGGTATAACCCTCACCTTCAACCCTCTCCAAGCAAGTGGATAACAACAAAGGCCCTGCAGTTAGCAAAACCTCCAAGGCTGGAGGTACTGCTGAATCAGGTGTGCATGTCCTACTTCCTCAGTGGCCTCCTGGCTCTATTTTAGAGAGCTCTCTTAGCAATACTGACTCCATTTTTATTTTCCTTTCACAACCTGGAGATAGCATCCGATTTCACAGGCCAAGGGTTCAGTCCTACAAGACTGCCCACCCTGTCCCCCACTTCAGACACCAGTTGCAGGGCCAGGTTGTCACCTGTGCGTCTGACCCACTATAGATCAGAGGTTCCCACAACTGCTTCCTCAGGTTTGATTAACTTGGTAGAACAGCTCACAGAACTCAGAGAAACATTTTACTTCCTAGATCACCAATTTACTATAAAGGGATAAAACTCAGAAACAGCCAGATGGAAGAGATGCCTACGGCAGGGAACGTGGGAAGGGGCACAGAGCTTCCAACCCTCTCTGAGAGCCCCACTCTCCCAGTACCTCCACGTGTTCACTAACCCTGTCTGTTGGAGGGTTTTATGGAGGTTTCATTACCTCGCAATGGTTAAATCATTGGCCAATGGCAATTGATTCAACCTGTGGCCACTTTCTCCTCCTTGGAGGTCAGGGGGTGGGACTGAAAGTTCCTACCCTCTAATCACATGATTGGTTTCCTGGGCAACCAACCCCCACCCGCAGGTGTTTGCAACAGTCACCTCATTAACATAACAAAAGACACCTTTACATTCTCAGCACTCAAAAAATTCCAAGGGTTTTAGAAGCTGGATGCAGGGAGTGGGGACAGGGATGAAGACCAACAATATATCTCTTATTATAAATCACGATATCGCACTGACCGAGCAGGACCCCTTATTCCCCTTGTGTGCTAATGTTTTCATGCAGCCATCAGCCCACCCTGGGAGACCCCGAGCACCTACGGCCCCTTCACTGGGTGAACCTTCCAATGTTATGCCAAGCCTGGTGCCTGCCCAGAGAAGGCCTTGGGAAACACTCCACAAAGGATTTCAAGACCCCCAAGACTGCAGGACTCCCTTCCTCAGAGTGCTCATGATCACGTAAAGTACCTGTTCCCCTGGGGCTGGGCCCCCTTGGCATCCTGATCTTACCTGTTCCAGGTCACTGTGGGCTGCGGGATGCCTTTGCTGATGGGCTGACCTGGAGCCAGGAGCTCCTGGGGCCTGCACATCCCCGCTTGTGACCTGCATGGACGGGGGTCCTGAATGGGGAGGGGGCTGTGAACCTAGGTTGCTCCGACACTGGCCGCATGAACATGGGCAAGCGGCCCATGAGCCCGCCCCCCGCCCCACCCCAGGTGCTGGAAAACAGGGCTGTCTCTGTGCCCCCAGCGGGTCGTCGCTGAGCCTCTGAGTTAACTCTGGTGGTCTGTGTTGCTTCCCAAGTGATAGAATCACCACGTCCTGATTCTGGTGAGTTCTCTGATGGTCAGGAAGTTCTTCCTCCTGTCTAGCCACTGCCTACCTTGCTTTGACTTAAGCCAATCCAAAGGTACCTGGTTAACTGTCCAGGATGATAGACCAGGATGATAGGCCGGTGCGTGAGGAACATGCAAACCTCAGGCTATCAGGGGGAAAATGGCCCCATGGACAGCCAAGTTCTCTGCTGCCCCCTTGTAGAGTTCACCTCTCCCCAGGGAAGCAGTTTTGGTCAGAGCAGAGGGATCCGGCCATCCCAGGCGGTGGCCAGGGACAGAGGGTAGGCCTGAACGGCTGGCCCTGCAGATGGGCAGTGGGGAGGGTCCTGGGCTGGGAGATGCTGGATGGCTTCAGCTGGCTCTCTGTGCAATGATCCCTTGGCCCTGGGTTCCAGGGTCACACGCAGCACAAACGACCCCGGCTTGGCCCAGTCCCCCATCGCACTTTTGGTGTGTGTGTTGCTGGTCAAGTGCACAGGGTCCTCTGTGCGGTTTCCCTGAACTTGTCGTCAGGCGTGTTTCAGAGCCAGCTTTGCCCGCTATCATGCAGTGACACGTGCTGAACCTTCCTGCCCAGGGCTGTGGCTGGGCAGAGCATAGAGGGTTTGTGCTCTGTTTGTTTGTTTTGGCCACACCACTCGGCTTATGGGGTTTTAGTTCCCTGACCAGGGATCGAAACTGGGCCTTCGGCAGTGAGACCGCGGAACCCTAACCACTGGACCGCCAGAGGGCTCGTGCTCTGGAGCCAGTGGGTCTGGGTTTGAGGACCGGCCTCTCCACTTCAGGGCATGTTGAACCTCACCTAGAGGATGGGGTGGGCCTTGCCCTGCCCCCGCTCGGGAGGCTTTAGCAAAGACTTCAGCTGGGGTCTCGCTCCAACAGCTTTCTGTGCTGAGACCACTGGCCGACTCCCTCCCTCTACCTCCTGGAGGCTCCTTTCAGGCTTGCCCTCCAATCCCCGTGCCTCTCCTGCTGGCTGAGACCTGAGTGGGTGGGTCCTGCCCTGACCCCCGTGGATGGGGGCATCCTCCGTGCTACCCGCCACTGCATGCTCTGGGGAGACTGCTGGGTGGCGACAGCTCCCACCTGTGCCATCTCCTGTTCCAGGCCACACGGTGGAGGGGCTATCGCACCTTCCTGGTCTCATCTCGGACTTGGCTCGGTGAGACAAGGCGGGAAGTGAGACCCAGCCCGGGATGGGCCATGGGTGCTGCGTGGGTCCCAGAGTGGGGGACGAGGGGCTGGCCAAATGGGCTGCACCCTGAGCCATGTGGAGCTGGACATCACCCTTGTGGGTCATGCGCTGGTTCTGGCTGGGATGCACCTGATCTTGGAGAGACAGCAGTGAGCGGTGGCTTGAAGGAAGATCTTAGTTCTCTGCCCAGGAACTGGACCTGGGTAGCCTGGATGAAAACCAGGAATCCCAGCCGTTAGTCCACCAGGGGCTAGAGGCTGGAAGCTAAATTCCCCTGGCCCTTGCCTCCATTGAAAAATGCATTTCTCAAGGAGGCAAAAACTGCAAAAACAGGTACAAAGTTTATTATTAGAGACACAGCACAAGTGGGAAAGCACACAGTTTGTTTATCTAAGACAGAAGCAAGGCAGAAATACACACCCGGAGAGAAAGGGTGTGGGTGTCTCCGCTAATGAGGGGGAGCACGGGAAAGAGGTGGTTAAGTCATTTGTATAGGGCAGTTCTTCCACTCTTTGTTTATCTTTGGCCCATTATTTGGTTTCTTTTTCCACTCCTGACCTGCCCTAGGACCCTCCCCGACATGGATTCCAGCCCAGAGGCCTATGGGGGGCCTTGGCATCACCTATTATGGGGTGGCGCCCCCTCCTTTTTGACCCCCAAGGAGGCTTTCTGCTCATGTGCAGTGTCTCCCTTGCCCCAAGGATGGGAAACGTGTGACCTCTTTATTTTTTACTCAAATAGGGTTTAGCCCCTCTCTGTCCCCTCCATGACTGTTATCTTAAAGTGTCCTCAGGAGACAAAGTCCAGCTACTTACCCTGTTGCTGTTATTTGTATCTCCTAGTGCAAACAGGAGGCTGGTTGTAAATATCTAGCCTAGAGCCCACCTGCTTCCTTCCTCAAGAAATGTAAACAGGAGGCCAGTGGTAAATGCCCAGCCTGGAGCCCACAACCGGTGGGAAGCAACCAGAGCAGGGTTCTCCAGGGCACTCCCAGGTCCTAAAATCCCCCATGAGCCCGCTCTTGCCCTGCCTTGGCTTCACAGCGCCTTACTTGATTCAGAAGCCCTGTGTTCCTCTCCTGCCGGTTTATACCCAGGCAGGTTCACATTGCAGGGCCTAACTGTGTAGACAACAAGACCACAGCAGCTCTTCCTTCCAGAACACATTCAGGCTTCCCCCACCTGAGAAATGTCACAGAGGCTGTGAGTTTTTTTTTTTTTTTTTGTGGTACGTGGGCCTCTCACTGTTGTGGCCTCTCCCGTTGCGGAGCACAGGCTCCGGACGCGCAGGCTCAGCGACCATGGCTCACGGGCCCAGCCGCTCCACGGCATGTGGGATCCTCCCGGACCGGGGCACGAACCCGTGTCCCCTGCATCAGCAGGAGGACTCTCAACCACTGCGCCACCAGGGAAGCCCGAGCCTGTGAGCTTTATGTCCTTTGAGGAAGAGGTGGGCTGCTGAGGCCGAGCCAGCCTGCTGTATCTTAGCACCAAGGATATAGTCAATAATTTTTTATTTTTTTAAATGAATGACCAGTATGCTAGCTGGACTCAGAAGGCTGGAGCATCTGTGCAGGATCCTCTAGGTGGGGAGCACCCAGGAGGAACGAAGCCTGGACTCATCCCCAAGGCTGGAGGTACTGCTGAATCAGGTCTGGGTCCAATCACAAGACGGTTTAAACGGGGAAACAATATAAAAATTGGTAAATTTTGTCTGATCAGGTCACCAAGATGGCTGTTCTTCTGCTCTCTGTACATCCCCTGCTCGACCAGCCCCTGCTTTACCTATGCCTTATTCACGTGACTGACCTTCCCTCTCAGTCGTAGAGCCTGATCAGTAAATGCCTGTGTACTTGCTCCTGGCCCCAGCTGGTGATTGTTCTAATCTTTAGATCAGAACTCTCTCCACTATGCTGGTTTATCAAAGGGGCAGTGAGGGGCGTGCTCCTCTGCTGGTTTCTCTGGCAACCAGTGAGTCAGTCTGACGTCAGTTCCTCCTTTAACTGGTAACCTCCCCCCCGCTCCTCTCCCCCTGGAGTGAAGACTGCCGCCCTGTCCTGTCCGCTATTTGCTGCATGCCATGGGCTTCTCGCTCCAGGACCTTGCTTCAGACGTGTAAGATCCTCCTATCCATTAAACCATTGACGTTGCTCTTGCTGACTCTGGGCTGCTTCTTCTGGCTTGAGGCTCTGTGACATGGGCAAGTACAGGGCTTGCTGGCTTGAGGGGTGCAGCCCAACAACTTAGATAAAAGAATGACTGTAAGTAATAAAACTCAATATGGGCCCTAGGGCTGAGGGAGAGACCCCCAGGAAGAAAAAAACTTGGAAGGGGTCCTCTCTCGAGGTCCTGTGTTCAGGCCTCATTGGTGGCAGAGAAGTTGGCTGGGTTGCTCCTGCCGTGGCTCCCCAACCACTGGGTAAGCAGGAAGCAACTCTCTGGGGCACAAACCAGGTGCAGGCAGGTCAGCTGATGGCTAGGCCTGTGGACAAGCAGAGGAGGTCGGAGTGCCAGTGTGGGCAGGAGGCCCAGTGTTTGCAGTGTGTTGATGTTGCTGAGTCCAAGCTCATACTGCTTGTCTCATGACAGGCCAGTAAATTGAGAGACAATTTGTTGGGGCAAGGAATAGTGACTTTATTTGGAAAGCCAGCAGACCGAGAAGAGGGTGGACTAGTGTCCCAAAGAACCATCTTCTCTAGAATTCAGGCTTCTTTTATACTAAAAGGGAAGGGAGTAAAATCCTGGTTCTGTTCAGACTCTGATTTCTTCATTCCTGTAGCCATTCACATGTGGGCCTGGTCAGGATGTTTGCTGTGAGTTAACAAAGATATTTTAGCTTAATGCTCATTACCTGGGAGGCAGGCATCCCAGAGGTGGGCCATTATGTATAATTTAAGCTTATAGGCAACATCCCTTTTAACTTGTAGCAAAAGCAGTAGGTTACAAAGGTTAAAGTAAAAGAAACAGATCCGATATGGAGTCAGATTTGTCTTCTCTATTACATTGTGAGGGCCACGAGTTGTGCGCCCATGGCTGGGCAGGTCTGCACCAGATGCCATCACACCTACACTTGTGACCAATCAATCTTGCAGACTCCAAAACCAGCAGGAGAGCCCCTCTCTCTGCAATGTCCCCCTAGCGCCCTCTACTGGAAAAGCTTACCATTGTGCTCACTCTGAAGGACAGAAGCTTAAAGGAATCCTGTTCATTACTGCAGAGCATGTGTGAAGGGTGGGTTGGAAGTTGAGCAGCAATAAAGGGGGCACTGGCACAGAAGACCCATGACGCAGCTCTATCCTGGAACCCATTGGCCCAAGAAGAAAAGAGAATGCTGTGCACAAAAAAACTCACAGCTAGCCAATTAGAAAAGTGAGAGGCTGGATCCAACCCAGGTGCCCAATGAATAGGGCAGGCTCAGTAGAGGCTGGAATCATGGGAGACCCTAACTTTGCGGGTGTGAGTGGATGTGAAATAATGCCAGGTGGACTTGGCGTGACACCCACAGATGGTGGCTTCTCTCTGCAAAGTCATTCAAAGGCAGAATGAAACAAAGGGGAGTTTATAATGGTGATCCTGTCACCAAGTGTAATGGATTGCATGCTGACTCCAAAGGATGTGTCATGTCCTAATTCCTGGAACCTGTGAATTTTACCTTGTATATTAAGGTATGTGACTTAGTTACAGATTTCGAGAGGAGGTGCTTACCCTGGATTATCCCATGAGCCCTGCATGCAGCCACATGCTTTGTTTTTAAACTTCATAGGAAGAATTTTATATTTTTCAATAACTTGTCTTTAATATGGGTGCAATTTACATCATTTTCATTTTACCTAAAGATTTGGTAATGCTCTTTTTTTAATTAAAAATTTTTTATTGAAGTATAGTTGATTTACAACGTTGTGTTAGTTTCAGGTGTACAACAAAGTGATTCAGAGATATATACATATATATATACACACACACACACACACACACATATATATGTGTATATATATATATTCTTTTTCGTATTCTTTTCCATTATAGTTTATTATAAGTTATTGAATATAGTTCCCTGTGCTATACAGTAGGACCTTGTTGTTTATCTATTTTATATATGATAGTGTGTATATGTTAATCCCAAACTCTTAATTTATCCCTCCCCCACTTCCCCTTTGGTAACCATAAGTTTGTCTTCTATGTCAGTTTTCCCCTGACTCTTGTAGGGTACGTTCACCCCTTTCTAAGGGAAAGGGGCATAGAGTCGCATGTAGTCATGGCATCAGGCCAGGATCGCAGAGTGAAGCACAGTTGTTGCTGTTTATCCTCTTAATTTTAATTCAGTTTTAAAATAGGCAAAACATATATAGGTTTCAAAAATCAAAGCTAGGGCTTCCCTGGTGGCGCAGTGGTTGGGAGTCCACCTGCCGATGCAGGGGACGCGGGTTCGTGCCCGGGTCTGGGAGGATCCCGCGTGCCGCGGAGCGGCTGGGCCCGTGGGACGTGGCCGCTGGGCGTGCGCGTCCGGAGCCTGTGCTCCGCGGCGGGGGAGGCCACAGCAGTGAGAGGCCCGTGTGCCGCAAATAAATACATAAATAAAAAATAAAAGCTGAACACAAAGTTTACTCAGGAGTTTCACTCCCATCCCAATTTCATTTACCCCAATCCCATTAACTTCCTGTTGGCAGTCATTTTTATTCATTTCTGGGTGGTTCTGCCTGGGATTTTTTTGGCAAAAATGGAAATATGTATCAAAAAGTAATTTTGAAGATTTAGTCCTTCACTAACAGGAAATTCTCTCAGCTGCTCATGGGACTGTCATAGCTGAGAGTGGTGTATTATAATAAATTAAACAAAAATGAACGGACTGTTCCTAATTTCAGATCACACTGTGTTTCTGAGAAGAGACCTATAGGGATAAGAAGAAAAGTTATTATTTATGCCATTTCTTGGAGCTGTTCCTTCACTAAAAGACATTTCTTTTTTCACTTAACATTATATCCTAGAGATCACTCCATGTCCTTTCATATATGTTGCCCATGTCACATTCTTTCCCCCTTTTTTTCCTTTTGGTTGTGTAGCACTCCATTGAATGAAGATACCACAATTCAACCAATCTCTGGATAGGCATTTTAAGAGCCTTTTATATAGAAAGAAATTAGCTCTTTACTATGAAATAACTTGCAAATATTTATTCCCAGTCAATTTTTGTCTGTAGACTCGTGTGTGTGTGTGTGTGTGTGTGTGTTTTCCTTAAAAATGTGTGGTATTTTATGTGTTCTTTTTTAAAGATTTTTAAAAAATTTTACAATATTGTGTTAATTTCTGCCATACAGCCCAGTGATTCAGTTATACAGAAATATGTATATAGTTTTTCATATTCTTTTCCATTATGGTTTATCACAGGATATTGAATATAGTTCCCTGTGCTATATTAAGTTTTTAAACTATCTTAAGTAATTGGATTTATCAATCATTTATTACTTGAGATATTCAGTCATAGTTAGGCTTTTCCCACATCTAAGTTATAAAGAAACTCAGCCATGTTTCCTTCTAGTACTTCTGTGGCCACATTTTTTTTACACATCTCATCCCTGTGGAGTTCCATGTTGTGAGGTGTGGATCCAATTTTATCCTGTACTGAGGAGCTATGAAATCGCACCATTTTTAATTACTAAATTCTTTAATATACTCAATAATGTGTTTAAAAGATCGGGATATAATTTCTGATGTTTCCTTGTTCTATTTTGTGTATAAATGCCTCTTAATATTTTTTTCCAGGAAGTCGATGAAAATTCTCTTAAGAGATTAAGTGCCTACTTAGAAAACCTCCAGAAACCAGGCTTCAAGTCTTTGAAACCAACCCAGCTTGTGTTTTATGTAAGAGAGACAGACCAGAACTCCTCTGATGACCAGGAACACTTCAGCACTTCCGGTACGTTTCTTATTTCTTGTGTGTCCCATGAAGGCTTGGTGTGATGTGTCCAATCTGTCTAACGTTGCTAGAAGACCTTCGGGTTGAAGCCTTGTCATAGGAAATAATATCATTTAATTGAGTGTTTTCCTGGAGTTAGATTCTGTTCCTGGTTGCATGTGTTTGATGAGCCATTTTTTATGTTTAAACTTTTCTGACTAGAAAATTGAAGTGTTCCTATTTGTCCCCTTCCTATTTCAGTGCTGTTTTAAGTATTAAATGTCTATATAACAATTTATATCTTTAAAAAATATAGCTTACATTCTCTAATTTAGTCCTCAAAGTACCCTGTGAGGAAGGTAGTATTTGCCCAATTGTAACTTAGTAATGTCCCAGGACCATGGAGACAGAATAGGGGTCTTGAACCCTTTAACTCCAGCCTCATGCTGTTTCTAAAATCTGATCAGTCTTCATGTACAGCCTTCTATTTTATCCTTTGTCACTGCTTTAGCCATGATCCAGTGATCCTTTAAACTAAGGATGAATGTGGGTCTATCCATCCTTTCCGTGATCCTTGAGGAAATAACTTTATTTTTAGAATGAACTTTAAAACAGTTTAAAGATTTACTAAGAGCTTTCTGTGAACAAATGCTAAAACAAATAGCTGTCGTCAGCTCTGGCTGAGTAAAGAGAAAAATCCTCTACTTTCAGTTAATGGTTAAATTTGGACTGTTTATTAAATGAAAATAGATTATAAAAAAATAAATTAGTGGGAATTCCCTGGTGTTCCAGGGAATTCTGTGCTCTCAATGCCAAGGGCCCAGGTTCAATCCCTGATCAGGGAACGACGATCCCACAAGCTGCATGGTGCAGCGAATAAATAAATAGATAGATAGATAGATAGACAGACAGATAGATAGATAGATAGATAGATAGACTTCCCTGGTGGCTCAGTGGTTAAGAATCCGCCTGCCAGTGCAGGGGACGCGGGTTCCATCTCTGGTCTGGGAAGATCCCACATGCTGAGGAGCAACTAAGCCTGTGCGCCACAACTACTGAAGCCCCCAGGTGCCTAGAGCCCGTGCTCCACAAGAGAAGCCACCGCAGTGAGAAGCTCGCGCACCGCAACAAAGAATAGCCCCTGCTCACCACTAGAGAAAGCCCATGTGCAGCAAGGAAGACCCAACACAGCCAAAAATAAATAAATTAATTTAAAAAAATAAATTATATATATATGGAGTTCTTAGAAGTCAAAAAGAAAACAGAGTAGCTTAGTTACAAAAATGGGCAAACACAGTGACTAGATAGTTCAGGAAATAATACACATAAATTGCCAATAAGCATATAAAAATGTTTAGCCTCAGTAATCAAATGCAAACTAAACTAATTAGTTAATATTTCCCAATAAAAGTTATGTGCAGTCTGGCACAAACATTCCACACTCTACAGCAGCATTTACATTGGATTAAATAATTAATGGAATTGATAAGAGAGAAACTGAGATTTATTCCTTGACTTACCTCTTCTGAGGATAAACTATTTCTTCATAACTTCAAATGCAGGAACTTGGATTTTCCTTTCCTCTTTCACTGACTAGAATAATTTTCCTACCAGTATTTGTCACTTTATCATCAATGATTCAACTAAAAAGTCTTTCTTAGTTTGCATGTTATAGATTCTATAAATCTATGTGGCAGGCATAGCAGGTATATCTGAGAATGATTTAGATTGTGGTGACGGTCATCGTGGCAAAGAAAACACAGTCTTGTATGGAATGGTGAAAAATTAAAAACAACTTTTATGGTGATCAGTTTTGGAAGTGTTAAATAAATTGCACTACATTGATTATGTGGATTAGTATAGAGCTTCTAAAAAGAAAGAGAATGATATATACATACAGATAATGGAAGAGTCACCAAGGTTAAATAACAAAAGCAAGTTCAAAGTAATAGATCCAGGGAATTCCCTGGCAATCCAGTGGTTAGGACTCTGTTCTTCCATTGCAGAGGTCCCAGGTTTGATCCCTGGTTAGGGAACTAAGCTGCAAGCTGCGTAGAGCGGCCAAACAAATAAATTAAAAAAAAAAAAGTCATAGGTCCAGAATGGTGTAGTTTATATGTTAAAAAGGAACAATTCACACTGTGGGTGTGTGTTCATGCAGACACAAAAGTGTATATGTCATATATAACATACACACAAAGCACACAGAAAAGGACCAGAGCAGTGCTGTCCAAGAGAACTTTTTGCGGTGATGTAACTGTTCCGTACGAGCGCTGTCTGGTGCAGCTGGCACTAGCCCCAAGTGGCTTCTGAGCACTTGAAGTGGGGCTAGTACGACCAGGAGCTGAATTTTAAATTTTATTTAATTTCAATCAATTTAATTTTACCAATAAATAGCCACATATGGCTAGTAGCTACCATATTAGGCAGTGCAGGTCTCAATGCTTGTGTACCTAAATGTTAATAGGGTTACATCTAGTGAAAGTGTGAGGTTGTGTGCCTGTCAACAGGAGACTTTTACTTTGTATATATAATTTTACAAGAAGGATGTACTTATATAACACTTGTATAATTTTCAAAACCAATTTTAAAATTTTTTCCAAAGAAAGAAAAGAGTCAGCATGTTATAATGGGGAAAATGCTTGGCTTGATGGCAGCTCAGATTTCAGCCCTCACTTCACGCTTCTTAACCTCCTTGAACCTCTGCTTCTTCACATTTCAAAAGAGAGATAATAATGGCACTGGTGAGAGTGTTCATTGAAAAGTTATGTAAATTCAACTAGCGCCATGTTTAATACCCAATAAAGGTGCAGGGGAACCAGTAGATTTCCTGTTGTTGATGTAAGTTAGATTACTACCCTGAGCCCAGTGACTACTTGCATTAAAGTCAGATTGTGAAGTGCTAACTTTTAAAAAATTAGGGAACTTTGAGTCACTTCTGAAAATATTGTGTCCCTAGCTAGTTGGATGGGGGAGTATGAGGACAGTCTCTTTCAACCGGAGAGAAAATTTGAGATGGGTTTCTGTGACCCCTGAGACTGGATTGGCCCCCCTCCTTGAACCACTGTCGCAGGGCAGCCTGCCCCACCCTCCCCCTACCTCCACCCTCCCCCTTCTCTTTAGTGCTGGACACCCTCTCTGGTGGACACTTGCTCATAGGAGAGCTTTTCCATCCCTTAGACTGTAGAGACCAAATTTATGAACAGCATTGAAAATATTCTCAATCCCCTTCCTTGGGCTGGGGTGGGTTTGGTCACTGGCGCCAAACTAGAAACGGGAGCTGACAGAGGACTTCGTGAAGATGGAGGTAGTGTGGTACAGTTTTGGAGAAGGGATGTAGTTTTCCATTTACAGATGATTTTCCAGTAGGATGAATTTTAATGAGTAATGGAGTGTTTTAAAGATTTTGATTCTATAAATGTTGTATGAAAAGAAATGTTTTTCAAGTAAAGCAAATAATCATCTGTATTAACTGTTTGGGGGAATTATATTCTCTAGGATTTCGAGCAGTCACATTTACTTTGCACACCAGAGATCTGCTAAGCACAGTGTTATATATTCTCAACTCCTGCAGTTTATCTACTGAACATATCCAAAGCTTGAATACTAATGTGCACTCCCAGCCTCTCAAAGAGGCCACAAGGATATCTGACAGGCCCATCAAATGGGACAAGTCTTACTACTCCTTCACTGGATTCAAGGACCCTGATGAAGACCTCGAGCAAGTCTGGAGAATGGAAACAACCCTAACGTACGTAAGAGTTTTTATTTAACTGAACTTATTTGTAGTTAGTAGCCCACACTCGCCTCGACTAGACAAAAGCCCGCATGCAGCAACAAATACCCAATGCAACCAAAAGGAAACCCCAAAAAAACATGAGCTAGAAGAGAGGGTCTCAGCCTTGTACGCACTGGGATCCAGCCCATGAAACTTCTGCTTATACCCATTGCTCTAACGATCTCAAAGTGTGTCCAGATGAACAAAACCTTGGGAATGTCTGACCTACCTTTTGGTATAGAAAAAAAGTGGGACTGGATAAGTCAGGGCATAAAAGCAACAATGAGAGTTGTTGGACCTTAAGTCAAGAGGCTTTAGAATAACATATTAAAGAAATTCAGCAATTAGTCTGTGGTTCAGTTGAGTGTTCATAGGGTACAATTTTGGTCTGGAGCTAGATGTGTAGCCATCATGAAAAGATTGTCCCAGAGACCCAGAACTCGGAGTTAGTCAGCTGGCCAACAATGAAAACAGACTGGAACTGGGAAAAGCCAATTCACCAAGATAAGTGCTATTCCATTGGTTCCTTGTCCAAGCTGAGTATTTATAATTTCCTTATTTGTATGTAGTTCATCCAATAAAATTCTTCAGTCTTTAATGAAAGTAGACACTCTTACATTATATTCTATTACATGTTACTAGATAATGCATTTTTAAGAGTAGGGAACATGTTTTAATTATCTTTCTACTAATCTGCTTTGTAGATTCATAAAACCCAACCAGCGTTTTTATTTCACTGAATTAAAGAATTGTTGGAAAAGTGTGAATGTGAAGTGCTGGAGGCTGGGTGTGGAGAACTCAAGGTTTAATATGGAAATGTAAAGTAGCTTAATACAGATGGTAGCAGTAGAAGTGACTCAGCCATGAATGTAGAGGACCATTTTTTAAAAAACACTGCTTCTGTTAGTTTCATTACTGTTGACTTAAAGTATCTGCTGTTTTTAGCAAGAGATACATTGTGTTAAGGAAATTTTCTGAGTGTACATGGGTTGTGTTACTATGAATTCTTCATTTCCTCCAGAGGGATATTTTGTTTTAAATTCAAGCTCTCATGTTGACAGTTACCAGCACAAGCTCAAAACATGTCATTTTGATTTGTCTACTCTTAAGGAAGGTAGCAACATAAATTAAATAGACCACTGTTTTAGAAATTGAAATCAGTGGAAATATAACTGTCTAATTTATTGATCATTATTATCCAAATTCAGTTGTCAATAACTATGTATCTTGTCAAACAATGAAGTAAATCCATTCATAGTCAGATAGAACCTTTGTTTTCTTAGCTTTGACAAATGAAATTAACAGCAATAAAGCATTACATGTTTTAGCCTTGTTTATAAGAGAGATCTTGCATTCGCTTTAAAACTGTGATTTAAAATTAATATTGAATTATCCTAAATGAAACAGACAGTTTTTAGAGTTTCTTACAGAAGAGCTGGAATAGGGCTGTGGCTGGTTCTTGGCGTAATGCTGTTTCATAGCTTTTACTTCCATATGTTTTTCTTGGGCTAGAGAATATTGAGAGTTGACTGGTATCACCTTAAATCTTCCTACTCAAAGCTTCTCTTCTAAAATCTACTGGTTAGAGATTTCTGTTTTGTTTAGTTTTTGATGCTTGTATCGGAGGTCCTTGTGTTATATTTCTTGAACATTGATATGTTAGTGACTTACCTGAACCAGATCATCACACCTCATAGAGTTTGAGTTTAGCTCATTAGGTATAATTTTAGAGCAGAGAGTCCAGTCTGGGTAGGATAGGAGAGGACAGCTCTACACTGAAAAAAGGCAAGAAAAGGAATACATGCTGCTCTTTGGGCCCTTTGGGTAAATTACAGTATCTACTAAATGCCGCAAAAAAAAATCTGTTGCCTATACCAGCATGCCTTAGAGGGCCGATGCCCCGGTTATGACAGTTGTATGAATTTGGAGGATTTCATATCTCTGATTTCCATAACCTAACCTGGTCTCCCTGGTCCAGTGTGTTCACACAGGCCCAGCACCCCTTTCCAATCTTGACCTTTTCCCAAATATGGATGTTGCCCCGTTTGCAGGAACCCTGATGAGGGTTTGTTCAAGGTTTTGTTTTATGTTAGTTTTTCCCAGTAAGGATTCCAGGAGCTTATGTCATCAAAGCCAGAGTGGTGTTTGTATCAGTTTCTTGTTTCAGTTATTAATTTTTTATTTGGGCATGCCACGTGGGACGTGGAATCTTAGTTCCCCAACCAGGGATCGAACCCAAGCCCCTGCATTGGAAGTGTGGAGTCTTAACCACCGGACCGCCAGAGAAGTCCTAATTTTTTAAATTTGTTATTATTTTGCAAATAATTATAAAATTGTTGAACCATTTGACAGGTTTCAAACCATATGAATGGAGTGACTGTCCCATAGTCAGGAGATTTAGGGCTGTAACTGAGACAAAACTTGTTCACCACCATGGTCATTTTGGCCATATACGGTTTGTTTTTATTTTCATTCTTGTATTGTTTACCTCATCTTTATTATATATGTAGTTATAGGAGAGGACGCATAAGGAGCACATGCTGAATTACACAGTTCAGAGGGAGCATAAAAATAATTCTGCAATTTATATCCAGCTGATCTTCAGCTGGTTTACAAATTGCATTCACCTGATCAAAATTTAATCTTGAAAGCATGTTATTTCTAATATTTCAGAATGTCATGTTAAAAAGAGAAAATATAACAGTTCTATTTAGTGTAAAGTTTCAAATAATTTTCCTTATGTTTCCTCAGAGACATGCAGGCTGAAATAAATCACAGAAATTATGAAAATAAATCAGTTGAGTTTTTAAAAACACAACATAGAAGAATCATCAGGTCATAAAAGCTCCATTTAATCTATTTTCTTCTTATATCTGGCAGTTACATTTCAATGTACATTTTAGGACATGCTGTGTAATTTTGTATTTCTCAGCAAATTATGCTTTATTTACTGTAAAATCACTTTATAGTGATAAAAACACTACAATGAAATGTTTAATATGTAAGGTTTTCTAATTTTATACAATAATAAAAATAATTTACCAGTCTAAATAAATTAGAAAATGCTACTTTGTGTTGTAGCTTTTAGTATTTGCATATTTTGCATATCAAGTAATTTTATAACTAAAATGTATTGCAATTATAGAATTTATGTTTGGAAGGAGACAACAGGATCCATTTGTATCTAAACAAAATTATCCCATATGTAATGTCTACTCCACTGAAAAAAACATGTCATTGAACTATAGAAAGACCATTGAAATGCTATTCTTTTTTTTTTTTTTTTGACAAGGAACATGTCATGTTAACTTTTTTTTTAATACAACAGGTTCTTATTAGTCATTCATTTTATACACATCATTGTATACATGTCAATCCCAATTTCCCAATTCATCACACCACCATCCCCACCCCGCCACTTTCCCCCCTTGGTGTCCATACATTTGTTCTCTACATCTATGTCTCTATTTCTGCCTTGCAAACCGATTCATCTGTACCGTTTTTCTAGGTTCCACATATATGCGTTAATATACGATATTTGTTTTTGTCTTTCTGACTTCACTCTGTATAACAGTCTCTAGATCCATGCACATCTCAACAAATGACCCAGTTTTGTTCTTTTTTATGGCTGAGTAATATTCCATTGTATATATGTACCACATCGTCTTTATCCATTTGTCTGTCAATGGGCATTTAGGTTGCTTCCATGACCTGGCTATTGTAAATAGTGCTGCAATGAGCATTGGAGTGCATGTGTCTTTTTGAATTATGGTTTTCTCTGGGTATATGCCCAGTAGTGGGATTGCTGGATCATATGGCAACTCTTTTTAGTTTTTCTTTTTTTTTTGGCCAAGCAGCTTGCAGGGATCTTAGTTCCCTGACCAGGGATTAAACCTGTGCCCTCAGCAGTGAAAGCACAGAATCTTAACCACTGGACCACCAGTGAATTCCCACTATTTTTAGTTTTTTAAGGAACTTCCATATTGTTTTAATAGTGACTGTACCAATTTGCATTCCCACCAACAGTATAGGAGGGTTCCCTTTTCTCCACACCCTCTCCAGCTTTTTTTTAAAATTTATTTTTGGCTGCATTTGGTCTTTGTTGCTGCGCGCAGGCTTTCTCTCTACTTGTGGTGAGTGATGGTTACACTTTGTTGAGGTGCGTGGGCTTCTCAGAACGGTGGCTTCTCGTTGTGGAGCGTGGGCTCTAGGGCATACAGGCTTCAGTAGTTACGGTGCACGGGCTCAGTAATTGTGGCGCATGGGCTTATTTGCTCCACGGCACGTGGGATCTTGTCTCCTGCATGTCTCCTGCATTGGCAGGTGGATTCTTAACCACTGCACCACGAGGGAAGTCCCTCCAGCATTTATTATTTGTAGACTTTTTGATGATGGTCATTCTGGCCAGTGTGAAGTGGTACCTCATTGTAGTTTTGATTTGCATTTCTCTAATAATTAGTGATGCATCTAACCTTCTCTAAATCCTCTTTATCTTTTCATATTGGTTATGTTAGACGCCCTTGGAAACCTTTGCTTGACCCTCCAGTCCCTTCACCCTGATGTGGCACTTAGTACGCTGAATTCTGATTCTTGTTTTGTTTCCCTGCACCCTGACCATAAGCCCCTGGGAGACAGGGACACAAATTCTTATAATCTCTATACTCCAAGGGCCCAGTTTAGTGTTTAAGTACATGGTAGGTGCTTCAAAATAGAATTTAGTTGAATTATGGGAAATTCTGAGGAAATAGATTTGCAATTGAAATATGTAGACTTTATTTCTAAAACCCTTCTTTATTATACCATTTAATCTTTCTAACCTAATTTGAGATTCTTACCTGAATATTTAAATGCTAGGACTTATTTTTATTTGGAACATATTTCTTTTCTTCTGCAATCTCTTCAATTCCTAGCTAAAAGTTCCTAAGATTTACAGTGGTTTGTTTTGAATATTAATATTTCCAGCACTCCATAGCTTTTTTCTTATTGCTTACTTGAACTTTCCTTCTAGGAAAATAATTTTCTTGTTAGAATTCCTCAATACCATTTATTGGAGTCCTAAACTTGGACTATTAAAGTACCATAGAACTAAATATTTCTTCCTTTTTTTTTTAAATACTGTAGCTTTTTGAAAGATTACCGAGTTATTTTGACCTGCAGAGGAGGCTGATGCTTCTGGAGGACCAAATAAGCTATCTTCTAGGTGGCATCCAAGTTGTTTATATCGAATAATTACAGCCAGTGTTGACACTTGAAGAATATTACTCTCTTCTCGACATGTTCTGTAATAGAGTGTTGAAAAGTCGAATACCTTTTCACCCTCGAAGTTTGCGTGGTTTGCAAATGATCCTTAACAGGCAAGTATCTAAAACAATTACTTTTATTCATTCAGTCAGATGGGCTGTGTGTGTCTATGCATGAAATTGTTTTGTATTTCCATGTGTGATTCTTAGAAATTAAAGAAAGGAATGTCACCACCTCTGTTGGCAACAGTCTTTTACACATGAGAAAAGCCAATATGAGAGGATTGAAAGATTGAGTCCCTAGAACATTCTGTAAATATATTGCCACTTACAGGGCAAATCAGTCCTGTGGAAAACTTTATAGGATTAAACTAATGTGAAATAAACAGTGTGCATATCAGGCACCATGCTTGGTACTTAAATGCATTATCTCTTTAGCTCTCACAACCTCACCATGGAGTGGGTTACTAACCCCATCTTACAGATGAGGAAGGTCACAGGGCCAGGAAGAGTGTGGTTATCCTGATAGTGTGTCTCTTTGGGGACAGCAAAACTTCAAATCAATTCTGCTATACAGGAAGTCCACTACATATGAACCTTCAAGTTGCAAACTTTCAAAGATGCAAACGTGCGTTCACCTGTCCAATCTCATAAGTTAGTTCATGTGTCTGCTGTACATTGTCAGATGCGTGCATCCTCTACAAGTGGTTGTGCTTTTGTGTACTTCACTGTTTTTTATGTATTATTTGTGTGAAAAGTATTATAAACCTACTACAGTACAGTGCTATATAACCAAATTGTGTTAGTTGGCTAACTTGTTGCACTTACGAACAAATTGGACTTAGGAACGCACTCTCGGAACGGAACTCGTTCATATGTAGGGGACTTACTGTACCTTTAAGGTGGGTTTTCTTGATGAGTTCCTTTTCCATTAATCAGACTAAGAAAATCGTTTCTTTGGGGGTGGAATGGGGGTGGAGAGGTCACTGATTTTTCCTTTTACGTATGCTTTATTACAGTGACAGATATGCTCCAAGTTTGCACGAACTTGGGCATTTTAACATTGTGATCCTCTGCGATCCAGCAAACCTCCAGTGGTTTATTCTCACCAAAGCCCAACAGGCAAGAGAGAACATGAAAAGAAAAGAAGAGTGAGTGCTCTTAGCCCTCTTCCTGTCATACCATTCCGTCTAATCGTTAAAAATATTCAGGTACGGGTTTCCCTGGTGGCGCAGTGCTTGAGAGTCCACCTGCCGATGCAGGGGACACGGGTTCGTGCCCCGGTCCGGGAAGATCCCACATGCTGCGGAGCGGCTGGGCCCGTGAGCCACGGCCGCTGAGCCTGCGCGTCCGGAGCCAGTGCTCCGCAACGGGAGAGGCCACAACAGTGAGAGGCCCGTGTACCATAAAAAAAAAAAATTCAGGTAGTCAGAACTCATAAGTATGGGAAATTAAAACTGTATTGAACTTAGGAAATCGACTGTATTAAACTATATATGTCACTTAGGAATAACATTTATTTTTTCCCTCCCGGTTGTGCCAGGGATTGGATGTGGCTGTTTTCTCAGTATAATAACCTCGGTTGCATTCCCACCATGTACCTCAATTTGAGACGCAGCGCTTGTTAATATAAAAGTCAACTCAGAAGCAGAGTGAAAGGTAAGAGTATCAGAAAGAAATTGTGCAGATGGAAAAGGGTGGCAACAAGGGGGGAAAACTCAGTTACTACTTGATTAATTGGAATCTTCACTGTTTAAAATTTTGAAATCTGCTGAAGGAAACAAGCCTCGTCTGCACTGTCATTAAATTGAGAAGAAATCTTAAAGTGAAAAAGGTTTTTGGTTCATAAGCAGTGCTGTCTCTATGCCATTTGTATCTTTGAAGGAATCCTGTTATAGTCAGTAGTTTTGTAGGCAGTAAGATAGTGTTGAAGATGTTTCATGGATCTACTATGAAGAAAGGGATAGTTTTCCTAAAGATGTGGCCTAAGGAGGTTTGGCTAGCAAGGATTCATTCATTCATGCAGCCGTCATTTGCTGTGACCGTTGTGGATCCGAAGCTGTGCAAGGCGCCACTGGTAGAAAGATGAAGGCCTGGTCCCCAGGCTCGCAGGAGACGCAGGTGCCCTCAGTGTCAGGGGAGGTGGACGGAGAGGGGTCATGCATGAGAGGAGCCAAGGCTGATGCTCTGGGAAGGGAACAGGAAGCAGAGGCTGTGGCCGAGGAGGCCGAGGCTGACGTGTCCGGGGAGCAGGGTAAGGAGGGTGGGGTCAGGAGCCTGGTGGGTGGAAGACCAGGGTGATTGTCCGAGTGTGCTGCTGGGGCCCCCTCTCTGTTTACTTACTTCTCTGGCCTCACTGCCCGTTCTCTCCTCGATCTACACAAATTGCTTGTTTAAAAAGCCAAGGATGTGAAACAGAGAAAGGGTGGCCATGCAGGAGGGCTGTGGACATGATCCGTGTTCCAGGAGATGATGGGGTCATTTTATGCATCAAATAAGTGAAGGAGTCACATATCTCTTTCACTTGTGGAATTGGTGACAGTTCCTGGCCAGATCCTATTGAACAAATAGCCTGCTTCTTGACTGGTTGGTGAGCATTTGTGTTGTTACCTTTTCTAACCATAAGTTTGTTTCCGAACTCTATGAGTCTGTTTCTGTGTTGTTAATAAGTTCATTTGAATCATTTTTTCTTTAGATGCCACATGTAAGTGATATCATATTTGTCTTTCTCTGACTTCCTTCCCTTAGTATTATCATCTCTAGGTCGATCCATGTTTCTGCAAATGGCATTATTTTGTTCCTTCTAATGGATGAGTTATATTCCATTCTATGTGTGTACCACACCTTCTTTGTCCATTCTTCTGTCAGTGGACATTAAGGTTGCTTCTCTGTCTTGGCTCTTTTAAATAGCACACGAATGTTCTGGTGCATGTGTCTGTTGGAATGATGGTTTTCTCCAGATGTACGCCCAGCAGTGAGATTGCCGGATCATATGGTAGCTCTAGTTTGAGTTTTTAAAAGAACCTCCATAGTGGCTGTTACCAATTTCCATTCCCACCAAGACGTAGTAAGGTTCCCTTTTCTCTACGCTCTCTCCTGCATTTATTATTTGTAGACTTTTTTTTTTTTTTTTTTGCAGTATGCGGGCCTCTCACTGTTGTGGCCTCTCCCGTGGCAGAGCACAGGCTCCGGATGCGCAGGCTCAACGGCCATGGCTCATGGGCCTAGTTGCTCCACGGCATGTGCGATCCTCCCAGACTGGGACATGAACTCGTGTCCCCTGCATCGGCAGGTGGACTCTCAACCACTGCACCACCAGGGAAGCCCTATTTGTAGACTTTTTGATGATGGCCATTCTGAGTGGTGCGAGGTGGTGTCTTGTTGTAGTTTTGATTTGCATTTCTCCAATAATTAACGATGTTGAGCACATTTTCATGTGTTTATTTTTTATACAGTGTGAGGAAAATGTACCTGAAGAAGCTGTCTTCCTGAAAGTCAGCCCTGTTTTGAATTCTTTTTCCTTTTTTTTTTTTTTTAAATCTTTACTGGAGTATAATTGCTTTACAATGGTGTGTTAGTTTCTCTGTATAACAAAGTGAGTCAGCTATACATATACATATATCCCCATATCCCTTCCCTCTTGCATTTCCCTCCCACCCTCCATATCCCACCCCTCTAGGTGGTAACAAAACATTAAGCTGATCCCCCTGTGCTATGCGGCTGCTTCCCACTAGCTAGCTATTTTACATTTGGTAGTGTATATATGTCCATGCCACTCTCTCACTTCATCCCAGCCTACCCTTCCCCCTCCCCGGGTCTTCAAGTCCATTCTCTATGTCTGTGTCTTTATTCCTGTCCTGCCCCTAGGTTCTTCATAACCATTTTTTTAATATTCCATATATATATATGTGTTAGCATACGGTATTTGTTTTTCTCTTTCTGACTTACTTCACTCTGTATGACAGACTCTGTCCATCCATCTCACTACAAATAACTCAATTTTGTTTCCTTTTATGGCTGAGTAATATTCCATTGTATATATGTGCCACATCTTCTTTATCCATTCACCTGTCTATGGACACTTAGGTAGCTTCCATGTCCTGGCTATTGTGAATAGTGCTGCAATGAACATTGTGGTACATGACACTTTTAAAATTATGGTTTTCTTAGGGTATATGCCCAGTAGTGGGATTGCTGGGTCATATGGTAGTTCTTTTTTTATTTTTTTTGCATTACACGGGCCTCTCACTGTTGTGGCTCTCCCGTTGCGGAGAACAGGCTCCGGATGCACAGGCTCAGCGGCCATGGCTCACGGGCCTAGCCGCTCCGCGGCACGTGGGATCTTCCCAGACTGGGGCACGAACCTGTGTCCCTTGCTTCGGCAGGCGGACTCTCAACCACTGCGCCACCAGGGAAGCCCTATTTTTGTTTTTTTAAGGAACCTCCTTACTGTTCTCCACAGTGGCTGTATCAACTTACATTCCCATCAACAGTGCAAGAGGGTTCCCTTTTCTCCACACCCTCTCCAGCTCTTATCATTGTAGACTTGTTGATGATCACCATTTTGACTGGTGTGAGGTGATATCTTGCTGTAGTTTATTTTTTAAAATTTTTATTTAATTTTATTATTTTTTGGCTGTGTTGGGTCTTCGTTGCTGCCCGTGGGCTTTCTCTAGTTGTGGCAAACGGGGGCTACTCTTTGTTGCAGTGCACGGGCTTCTCATTGCGGTGGCTTCTTGTTGAGGCGCACAGGCTGTAGGCGCGTGGGCTTCAGCAGTTGCAGCACGTGGGTTCAGTAGTTGCTGCGTGTGGGCTCTAGAGTGAGTGGGCTTCAGTAGTTGTGGCACGCAGGCTCAGTAGTTGTGGCTCGTGGGCTCTAGAGAGCAGGCTTAGTAGTTGTGGAGCACGGGCTTAGTTGCTCCATGGCACGTGGGATCATCCTGGACCAGGGCTTGAACCCGTGTCCCCTGCCTTGGCAGGCGGATTCTTAACCACTGTGCCACCAGGGAAGTCCCTGTTTATCTACTTTAAGTATAGTAGTGTGTATATGCTAATCCCAAACTCCCGTTTTATCCTTCCCCACCACCCTTCCACTTTCGTAACCATAAGTTTGTTTTCTAAGTTTATTTGTATCATGCCTTTTTGTTACTGAGTTGTATGAACTATTTGTATATTTTGGGAATAAGCCTTTTCAGTCAAATTGTTTGCAAATATTTTATTGCAGTCCACAAGTTGTCTTTTCATTTTGTTTATGCTTTCCTGTGCTGCACAGAAGGTTTTAAGTTAGATTAGGTCCCGTTTGTTTATTTTTGCTTTTATTTTGTTTGCCTTGGGAGACTTACCTAAAAAAATATTGGCATGATTTATGCCATGGACTGTTTTGCCTGTATTCCTTTCTAGGAATTTTATGATATTACATCTTATATTTCAGTCTCTAAGTCATTTTGAGTTTATTTTTTTTGTATGGTGCAAGGGACTGTTCTAACTTCGTTGATTTACATGGCCCTATCCAGCTTTCACAGCACATTTTGCTGAAGAGACTGTCTTTTCTCCATTGAATTTCTTGCCTCCTTTGTTGAAGATTAATTGACTGTAGGTGTGTGGTATTATTTCTTGTCTTTCTGTTCTGTTTCTTTGACCCATATATGTGTTTGTGCCAATACTGTACTGTTTTGATTACTGTAGCTTTGTAATATTGTCTGAAGTCTTGAGGGGGTTATGCCTTCAGCTTTCTTCTTTTTTCTCAGTTTTGCTTTGGCAATTCTGGGTCTTTTGTGGTTCCATATCAATTTTAGGATTATTTGTTCTAGTTCTGTGAGAAATGTCATGGGTAATTTGATAGGGACTGCCTTAAATTTGTAGATTGCTTTGGGTAGTATGAACAATATTAATTCTTCCAGTCCAAGATCATGGGATATCTTTCCATTTCTTTGAATCATCTTCAATTTTTTAAAATCAATGTTTTATAAGTCTCAGTGTATAAGTCTTTCACCTCCTTGTTCAGGTTTATTCCTAGGCTTGTTTTTTTTCTTCCTTTTTTTTAAAGATGCACTTTTAAAAGGGATTGTTTTTTACTTTTCCTTTCTGATGTTTTATTAGTGTAAAGAAATTCAACAGATTTATGTATGTTAATCTTGTATCCTGCTACATAGCTGAATTCGTTTATAAGTTCTAGTAGTTTTTTGTGTGGAGTCCATAGAGTTTATACATACAGTATCAAGTCATTTGCATATAATGTCAATTTTACGTCTTCACTTCCACTTTGGATATCTTTTATTTCTTTTTCTTGTCTGATTGCTGTGGCTAGGACTTCCAATACTATGTTGAATAGAAGTGATAAGAGTGGGCATCCTTGTCTTGTTCCACATTTTAGCAGGAAGGCTTTCAGCTTTTCACTGTTGAGTATTATATTGGCTTTGGGTTTGTCATAAATAGCGTTTATTATCCTGAAATATGTTCCCTCTATGCCCACTTTTGTAAGAGTTTATATCATAAATGGATGTTGCATTTTATCAAATGCTTTTTCTGCATCATTTTAAATGATCATGTGGTTTTTGTCTTTTGTTGATGTGGTGTATCACATTGATTGATTCTGTGTATGTTGAACCATCCTGTGACCCTGGTATGACTCCAACTTGATCATGGTATATAATCCTTTTTATGTGTTGTTGCATTCAGTTTGCTAATACTTGGTTGAGGATTTTTGCATGTATGTTCATCAAAGATACTGGCCTGTAATTTCTTTTTTGGTAGTGTCTTTGTCTGGTTTTGGTATCAGGGTGATGGTAGCTTCATAGAATGACTTTGGGAGTGTCCCTCCCCTTCAATCTTTTGGAAGAGATTGAGAAGGCTTGGTATAAGTTCTTCTTCTTTGTATGTTTCATAGAATTCCTCAGTGAAGCCATTTGGCCCTGGACTTTTGTTTGCCTGGAGTTTTTAAAATTACAGATTCTATCTCACTTCTAGTGATTAGTCTGTTCAAATTACCTATTTCTTCTTGATTCAGTTTTGGCAGGCTGTATATTTCTAGAAACTTGTCCATTTATTCTAGGTTGTCCAATTTGTTGGTATATAGTTGTTCATAGTATTTTCTTACTGTTTTTTGTATTTCTGAGGTATTGGTTGTTATTTCTCCTCTTTCATTTCATATTTTGTTTATTTGGGTCCTCTCTCTTTGCTTGGTGAGCCTTCTCAGAGGTTTTTCAACGTTGTTTATGCTTTCAAAAACTGGCTCTTGGTTTTATTGATTTTTTTCTATTTTTAAAAAATCTCTATTTGTTTCCTCTCTGATCTTTATTATTTCCTACCTTTTGCTGACTTTAAGTTTTGTATGTTTTTCTTTTTCTGATTATTTTAGGTGATAGGTTAATTCGTTTATTTGAGATTTTTCTTGTTTTTTTTTTGAGGAAGGCCTTTATTGCTATGAACCTCCCTCTTAGGACGGCTTTTGCTGTATCACATAGATTTTTGTATGGTTGTGTTTTAATTGTCATTTGTCTCAAATAATTTTAATTTCCTCTTTGATTTCATCATTGACCCACTGGTTTTTTACTAGCATGTTGTTTAGTCTCCATGTAATAACTTTTTTCTTGTTTCTTTTTCTGTGGTTGATTTCTAGTTTCATGCTACTGTGGTCAGAAAAGATGCTTGAAATAATTTCTATCCTTTTAAATTTGTTGAGGCTTGTTTTGTGTCCTAGTATGTGGCCTATCCTAGGGAATGTTCCATGTGTGCTTGAAGAGTATGTGTATTCTGGTTTTTGGGGGGATGTAATGTCCTGAAAATATCAATTGAGTCTAACTGTTCTATTGTGTCATTTAGGATCCCTGTTGCTTTACTGATTTTTCTGTCTGGAAGATCTCTCCCTTGATGTCAGTGGATTGTTAAAGTCTCCTATGATTGTTGTATTCCTGTCAATAGCTCCCTTAGTCCATTAGTATTTGTTTTATGTATTTAAGTGCTCCTATATTGGGTGTATATATGTTAATAAGTATAATATCCTCTTCTTGTATTGATTCTTTTATATAGTGTCCTTCTTTTATGGCCTTTGTTTTAAAGTTTGTTTTTGTCTGATGTGAGTATTGCTACCCCTGCTTTCTTGTCATTTCCATTTGCATGAAATAACTTTTTCCATCCCTTCACTTTCAATCTATGTGGGTCTCTTATAGGTAGCATATTGTAGGCTCTTGTTTTATTATCCAATCTGTCACTCTGTCTTTTGATCAGAGCATTTAGTCCATTGACATTTAAGGTAATTATTGTTAGATATATATTTATTGCCATTTAAAATCTTGCTTTCCAATTGATTGTGTATTTCTTCTTTGTTCCTTTATTTTTCTTTTTGTTTTCCTTTTGTGGTTTTCTTTTGTATTATGTTTGAGTTCTCTTTTTTTTTTTGTTTTTTGTGAACCTATTGTATGTTTTTTTTTTTTTTTTTTTTTTTTGCGGTACGCGAGCCTCTTACTGCTGTGGCCTCTCCTGCTGTGGAGCACAGACTCTGGATGTGCAGGCTCAGCGGCCATGGCTCACGGGCCCAGCCGCTCCACGGCATGTGGGATCTTCCTGGACTGGGGCACGAACCCATGTCCCCTGCATCGGCAGGCGGACTCTCAACCACTGTGCCACCAGGGAAGCCCTATTGTATGTTTTTGATTTGTGGTTGCCCTGGTTTTCAAATATGTTAACCCATTATTGTATCTATTTTCTTTCGACTGGTAGTCATATAAGCTCAAAAACGGTCTAGAAAAGAAACCTACATTTTCTTACTCCCCTCTCCCACATTTTATGATTTTTTTTTTTTTTTTGTGATACATGGACCTCTCACTGTTGTGGCCTCTCCCATTGCAGAGCACAGGCTCTGGATGCGCAGGCCCAGTGGCCATGGCTTACGGGCCCAGCCGCTCCATGGCGTGTGGGATCTTCCCGGACCGAGGCACGAACCTGTGTCCCCTGCATTGGCAGGCGGACTCTCAACCACTGCGCCACCAGGGAAGCCTGATGGAAGGGTTTTGAGTGACCAGTAGGACCGGGCTGCAGTGGGAGGGGTGTGGAGGGAAGAGGGTCGCATGGCGTTGACCCAGGTCTGTGCTGTCTGGTCACTGGCTGCTCCACCTCCTCTTCTTCCTCGTCCAGCTGTTAAGCAGCAACAGGCACCTGGGCTGGTGGCCAAGGACCATCCAAGGGAGGACTCTGTTTTCCTGGGACAGACTCACTGGGGGTGAGAAGGAGCTCCAAGAATGGGCATGTTTCACAGCTGGGGAGACTGAGGCCAAGGGAGGGGTGGGTTACAGGTTCCAAAGGTGAGCTGGCTCCTGAGGCAGCCCTGGTTCCCCTTGCCCACCTGTCCATCCCTCAAGGCCCATAGCCCCTCTCATAAGCTCAGGGAGGCTGCCTGGAGGCAGAGTCTTTGAAGAGAGAAAGGAGGAAGCAGGGCCTGGGGAGACCTGTCCTGTGGACAGACGTGGCTCTGGACATATGCCTCCCTGACTGGACAGCCTGGGCAGAGGGTACAGCCCCCAGGCAAGCTCATGGCCTGGTTCTTCCTTGGGAGAGCTCTGGCCTGAGGCTGGAGCTCAGGTCCCTCTGGAGATCATTTCTGACCCAAGGCTTTGAGGTTAGAGGGGTCTCATCCTGTCCTAGTTTTCAGTGGTGGGAGAGAGTTTTCCAGAACTTTTATGTTCGATTGGAAGAGGAAGTCAAACAGGCATAAACAGGCCACCAATTTTTTGTAGATTCCTTTATGTTGAAATAGTTATTAAACTATTAACAAATGAATAGTGAGAAAACAATTATCTGGTTAGCGTATTACTTATTATGTAACAATTAGTTCTGAGACAAAGTCCAATTCAAAACATATTACTGAGGATTCTATATTAGTTGATTTTAGAAATGGCATAATCCAAACCTATTTTTCCATAAATTATTATTTTTTTGGCCACACTGCATGGCTTTTGGGATCTTAGTTCCCCAACCAGGGATCGAACCTTCACCTTTGGCAGTGAAAGTGTGGATTCCTAACCACTGGACCTCCAGGGAATTCCCTCAAATAAATTTTCCTATGTAACCGCTAAAGAATTTTTCACTCCCATCGTTTGGCTCTGGAAAACTTATAGGCAACAACATTTTTATATGAGAAAAAAAATTAAGCACAGTTGTTAGGCACAGCTTAAAAGGGGTGATATGCACAAACTATAATTACAAATCAATACTTATTCAAACACACATTTGAATTTAAAGCGTTCAAATAATCATAATCATTCAAATAATCAAATAATCTCGCACCATGCTTCGAGAATCATTTTTAACATCTCTTTTCCTTTCTAACGCACTATGGAAAAAATTCCTTTCTTATTTCTTCAGCAGTAAGAGCCTCAAAAATGTTGTTACAAACCTGGATTCACCTTGTCCTCTTGAGAAACAAGCTGAAGAGGTTTTTGGATCTGGTTAAAAATATTATCCTAAGGGAAATATCCAGAGAGAAGCCCTGTGTCTGTCTATAGGGCTTGGGGCTGGGCTGGGTGGTGGGTCCAGGAAAGTCCACACAACTATGGACACGGGGTGACTCAGAGGGGCTCTAACCAGCGTTCTAATCATTGGAAGACCGGGGTTGAGAGGGGTGGCAGATCCTGAACGGCCCGAATCATTTTAAACTTGGCCCTACTTGATGGAACTCTTTGAGAAACAAGGATTTTTCTGGATAGTGTTTGTCCTTGAAACAAATGAATCACCTCATTCAGTGTTTCAAAAAAATTCACTGTCTCTTGGTTATAGGCTATCAACAGTTAGACTATCTTAATGCATAGGGAATGCATTCTGGAAATGCTTTAACTGTATCAGACAGCTTATGATAATGTCAATATCATTTATTAATTCAATTGCTTTTTCCCATCTACTCTCTCTTAGGCAAATTTTTTTTTTTTTTTTTGCGATACGCGGGCCTCTCACTGTCGTGGCCTCTCCCGTTGCGGAGCACAGGCTCCAGACGCACAGGCTCAGCGGCCATGGCTCACGGGCCCAGCCGCTCTGCGGCATGTGGGATCCTCCTGGACCGGGGCACAAACCCGTGTCCCCTGCATCGGCAGGCGGACTCTCAACCACTGCGCCACCAGGGAAGCCCCTAGGCAAAATTTGATTAACGAATTTTTACTACCCATCAGTCATCTGTTTTGGACTCAAACTGTCCATAATTGGCTGTGAAATACAGGTGTGTGTATCGATACATGTGATGTAACTATAAAGTCGCATGTTGAATTGTTACAGGTGGAAATGAGTTCCGCAACTCCAGAGCTATATTGAACGAGACCTGTTTATACTTACCAACATTCACTCATAAAAAAAATATATATATATATGTGTGTGTGTGTGTGTGTGTGTGTGTATATATATATATATATATATATATATATATATATATATATATATATATATATAAAATCTTTCACCCTGTAGAATCCTTTCTTTCTAACATCTTTTCAGCCAGTCCTGCCAATCAGATAAGAAACACTACAAGATTGGGAGATAAAACCTTTTTAAAACAAGTTTCCTAATAGAAATTAATTTTTGAAAAGTCTACTTTTAAAGCAGCAGTTAGAAACTGTTCTTGTAACATGTCAGTAATACTGTTACATCAAATTGTGGATTTAAATAAGTTTAGCAGTTTCTTATCTCTTTAAAAAATAATACAGATTTCTGTGTTATTTAATGGCTTCTTCATTCTTCCAATTCCAAGGAATACAAAGGTCTCCATCCTGCATTACAGAGTAGAAATGTGAAATGCACAGGTGCATCCCTTGTAGATAAGGCAGTGATTGTTCTAGAAGTCTCTTACAACAATCCACCATTTGTATACTTGAAACGCTGGGCTCCTTATAAAACTTTTCCAGAGAAAATTTCTTCGTGGAAGCCTGCATCAATTCGTTTTCAATGACTTTCAACCTGTTATGTTGAAAACAAACATCTGATTGCCACAAGCTATAACCAAATAAAAGAACATAAAATGTAAAAAATATTTTTGTATATTGGGCCATAACTTTCTACTCTCAACACTGAAAATGGTATCCACAAAGGCCAAATTATACGCTCAGAAGACTGTCCATAGGTATCTTGTAGCACCTATTATTACCACATATATCTCTAAGTATTTGTTAAATCTTTTTACCAGTAATGGGGTAAAGATAATTAATATAATAATTTTTTTGGCTTTTTAAAAATTTTTATTTTTTATTTAAGTTTAACTTCTAATTAAAAAATGTTTTTAATTGAAGTATAGTTGATTTACAATGTTGTGCTGGCTTCTGGCATACAGAGAAGTGGTTCAGTTATACATACATATATCTACTCTTTGTCAGATTCTTTTCCCTTATAGATTACTACAAAATATTGAGTATGGTTCCGTGGGCTCTACAATAGGTCCTTGTTGTCTAATTAATGCATAATTCAAAAGCCTCTTATCCCTCCTCAGGGAGCAGCTGTTGGTGACTGAGAAAAGCAGGAAGCTGAGAGCGCCACCGGCAGCTTCAGGAGGCCCTACAGTCCAACCCTGACCCGGGCAGGAGTGACTTCTGGAGATTCCTGAAAAACCCCAGGACCAGAGGCTGGAGGAGGCCGCCCTCCCCACCAGGGCACAGGTGCTGTCTTCTGCCCGCCAAGGGTAAGACACAGAGGCGCTGAAAGTCAGGCAACCTGGAGAAGTCGTGCAGGGGGCTGGAAGGACAGGACCCAGATGTTAGCTTAGAACAGTGGTCTTTAAACGGCTCAGCAAGCTGAGGGTGGTGCAGAGGTGCTCTGAGGGCCCTCGTGGGTATGGACGGCCTCCAGTTCCTTTCCTTTTCAACTGGAGCACCTGCCAACCTTGATCTTTCTTTATCAATTGGTTTTCCACTTGAGAATCCACTTTATAAAGAGAGATGCAGCTCAAAGTGTCTGAAAACCACTGTCTCAGAACAGGCTTCATCTAAGGCAAGAAGGCTGTCTAACCAGCACCAAGTGGCTGCGATGCAGGCGGCCAGACTAGGGAGGGACCGCGGCGCAGGGAGAGGAAAGAGGCAGCGGGGAGGGGAGACTCAGCCGGGCCGGGGCAGACGGCTGTAGGGGCCCCGGCCAAGGGGGCAGGCGGGATGGGACCAGCAGCAAATGGTTTCTTTACCCTCCGTGTTGGAGGGGACATGGATGAAGGCTCCGGAGCCCAGAGCCAGAAGGAGGCCAGGGAAGCATGAGCGTCAGTGGATCCAGTCGGTGAGTATTGACTGAAGCCTCCCATGTGCCAGGCCCCGACCCCGGCACTGGAGCGAACGAAAGAGACAAAGCCTCTGCCCTCATGAAGCTCACACGCTATCTGGGGCGGGGGGCGGGGGCAGACAGTAAATGAACAAGGAAAACAGCGTGTCATAGGGAAATGGGTGGCAGGTGGGAGGGATGAGGGGAAGCTGCTGGATGGCAGGGGAGCTGAGACCTGAGGCTGGGAAGGGGCGGAGCCTGAAGCCATGGGGAGAAGGGCTCCAGGCAGGGTCAGAGCGCGTGTCCTTGAGGAGGTAAGAAGCTCCTCTGGCAGGAGCAGCAGGGGTGAGGGCAGCGTCTTAGGAGGCGAGTTCAGGAGGCCGCCGGCAGGGCCTCGCAGGCAGGAACACATCCGGGCTCTCAAAGGACCACTCGCTCCGGCTGCTCGGCTGAGAGACCACTGGGCGGGGGCGTGCATGCGGGGGCGCGGACACGGGACAGGGCATCACAGGATGGTGGAGGCTGAGACCCGGGCGCAGCGGGAAGGGACAGGAGACGGGCGGGGTTCTGGAGAGACGGAGAACGTGGAGCTGAGAGGTCTGCCGGCCCGGATGTGGGGAATGAGGAAGCAGGACAGGAATCAAGATGGATCACGGGGTTGGATTTACCTCAGCTTCTGGTGGATGAAACGCTCAAAAACTAAAATATTTCATTTTTATTTCTTTTTATTTTCCTTCCTTAAAAATCTACTGGCACTATTTCAAAGCTATAGAACGCCCAGTGCGAAAACAGAAAAAGCAGCAGATACGATGTAGCAAGATCCTCAGGCCTCACAATGGAAGGTACGTGAGACTTACAATTAATTAATTAATTAATTTCTGGTTTATCCTTCAGTGCTTGTTTTTTTTAAGATTTTATTGGGGTATAGTTGATTTACAACATTGTTAGTTTCAGGTGTAAAGCAAAGTGATTCAGTTATACATACACATATATTCTTTTCTCATATAGATTATCACATTCAGTAGAGGTCCCAGTACTATACACTAGGTACTTGTCGTTTTTCTGTCTTACATGTAGTAGCGTGTGTATGTTAATCCTAAGTTCCTGATTCATTCCTACCCCCGCAATGTTTCCCCTTGAGTAACCATAACTTTGTTTTTGAAGTCTAAGTCTGTTTCTGTTGTGTAAGTTCATTTGCATCATTTAAAAAATTAATTCCAAATATGGGTGATAATCGTATTTATCTTTGTCTGACTCACTTCACTGAGTGTGATCATCTCTAGGTCCATCCATGTTGCTGCAAATGGCATTATTTCGTTCTTTATTATGGCTGAGTAATATTCCACTGTATATGTGGACCACATCTTCTTTATCCACTCCTCTGCTGATGGACATTTAGGAGGCTTCCATGTCTTGGTTACAGTAAGTACTGCTGCAGTGAACATTGGGGTGCATGTGTCTTTTCAAATTATGGTTTTCTCCAGATATGCCCAGGAGTGGGATTGCCAGATCGTATGGTAGTTCTAGTCTTAATTTTTAAAGAAACCTCCATAATGTTCTCCATAGTGGCTGTTACCAGTTTCCATTCCCACCAGCAGCTTAGGAGGGTTCCCTTTTCTCTGCACCCTCGCCAGCTACTATAGTTTGTAGACTTTTGGGTAATGGCCATTGTCACCTGTGCAAGGTGAGACCTTGTTGCAGTTTTGATTTGTGTTTCTCTAATAATTAGGCATGTTGAGCATCTTGTCATGTTTTGTTTCTTTTTTTTAAACAGTGTGAATAATGTTACCTCTTGAAATTGGCTTCTTGAAATACTGCACTGATTTGAATTCTTTTTCGATTACTTATCCCAGGACATTTCTTGAGGACAGGTGTTATTTATTTACAGCCCTGCAGGCCTTGTGAATATTAAGACCTGGGCAGATGTCACATCCCTAGAGCCTGAGCAGGCTTGGTTCCCAAGGCTGGACTGTCCTGGGGCTGAGGGAGCTGGGGAGGATATGCCAGCAAATGAGCCCCTCCTTGGCCCTCTAGTGCCTGGTCCCCTCTGGATGGGACCACAACCTCCAGATCCAGGTGGGCCCTCCTACAGCTAAACCAAGCCTACTGTACCCAAAGGATGGTGGACTCTCTGGGCTGGAAGAATTTGAAAAGTCACCTGGTCTGCACGTCTCCTAGTGGTGGGGCTCCCACCTCCAGCTCCGTCCGTACAGTCGCCCCGCCTCCGGACGACAGCACACTCAGCAGAGCGGTTTTGCAGGGGTTGGGTATTGTCTGGTGGTGAAGGGTAAGGGGGAAGGGGCAGTGAGACAAAAGCCCTTGGGTGTTTGTTCTAATTTACAACCCAGAAACAAGAGTTTCCCTAAGGTTCTGGGTGCCCAAGGCAGCAGAGCTGGCATGAAGAAATCCTGCCGCCTTGTGGCCATTTCCCCGAAAAACAAGTTAAAAACCAGTGCTGATGGGCACTTGTCACAAGGCCTGGGGAGGGGGCTGTAAATGACACCTGCCCTCAAGAAATGTCCTGGGGTTGGTAATCGCAAAAGAATTCAAACAGGGCAGACTTTCAAGAAGCCAATTTCAAGAGGTAAATTTTACACTGTTGAAAAAAAAGGCACATGAAAAGATGCTCAACATCGGTAACTTTAAAAAAAATATTTTATTTTGTAACATCTTTATTGGAATATAATTGCTGTACAATGTTGTGTTAGTCTCTGCTGTATAACAAAGTGAATCAGCTATATGTATACATATATCCCCTTATCCCCTCCCTCTTGTGTCTCCCTCCCACCCTCCCTATCCCGCCCCTCTAGGTCATCACAAAGCACAGAGCTGATCTCCCTGTGCTATGCGGCTGCTTCCCACTAGCTAGCTGTTTTACATTTGGTAGTGGATTTATGTCAATGCCACTCAGTCTGTCCCAGCTTACCCTTCCCCCTCCCGTGTCCTCAAGTCCATTCTCTACCTCTGCATCTTTATTCCTGTCCTGCCTCTAGGTTCTTCAGAACCTTTTTTTTTTTTTTTTAGATTCCATATATATGTGTTAGCATATGGTATTTGTTTTTCTCTTTCTGACTTACTTCACTCTGTATGACAGATTGTAGGTCCATCCACCTCACTACAAATAACTCAAATAACTCAATTTCGGTATTTTATGGCTGAGTATTCCATTGTATATATGTGCTACATCTTCTTTATCCATTCATCTGTCGAATATTGCTAATTATTAGAAAGATGCAAAGCAAAACTACCATGAGGTACCACCTCGCACCAGTTGGAATGGCCATCATCAAAACATTTACAAACAATAAATGCTGGAGAGGCCACGGAGAAAAGGGAACTCTCCTATGTCACTGGTGGGAATGGACATCAGTAACAGCCACTATGGAGAATAGTATGAAGGTTCCTTGAAAAACTAACACTAGAGCTATTATAATATGATCCGGCAATCCCACTGCTGGGGTGTATATCTGCAGAAAACCATAATTTGAAAAGCCACATACACCCCAACATTCACTGCAACACTATTTACAATAGGCAAGACATGGAAGCAAGCTAAATGTCCATAGACAGAGGAATGGACAAAGAAGATGTGGTACATACATAGAATGGAGTATTACTCATCCATTAAAAAGAACAAAGTAGGGCTTCCCTGGTGGCACAGTGGTTGAGGGTCCGCCTGCCGATGCAGGGGACATGGGTTTGTGCCCCGGTCCGGGAATATCCCACATGCTGCGGAGCGGCTGGGCCCGTGAGCCATGGCCACTGAGCCTGCGAGTCCGGAGCCTGTGCTCCGCAACGGGAGAGGGCACAATAGTGAGAGGCCCGTGTACCGCAAAAAAACAAAAAAAAAAAACAAAATAATGCCATTTGCAGAAACATGGATTGACCTAGAGATGATCATACTAAGGGAAAGAAGGAAGTCAGAGAAAGACAAATATGATATCACTTACATGTGGCATCTAAAGAAAAAGTGATTCAAATGAACTTATTAACAACACAAACAGATTCATAGAGTTCGAAAACAAACTTATGGTTAGAAAAGGTAACAGCACAAATGCTCACCAACCAATCAAGAAGCAGGCTATTTGTTCAATAGGATCTGGCCAGGAACTGTCACCAATTCCACAAGTGAAAGAGATATGTGACTCCTTCACTTATTTGATGCATAAAATGACCCCATCATCTCCTGGGACACGGATCATGTCCACAGCCCTCCTGCGTGGCCACCCTTTTTGTGTTTCACATCCTTGGCTTTTTTGTGTGTGTGTGTGATACACGGGCCTCTCACTGTTGTGGCCTCTCCCATTGCGGAGCACAGGCTCCGGACGCGCAGGCTCAGTGGCCATGGCTCACAGGCCCAGACACTCCGTGGCATGTGGGATCTTCCCGGACCGGGGCACGAACCCGTGTCCCCTGCATCGTCAGGCGGACTCTCAACCACTGCACCACCAGGGAAGCCCACATCCTTGGCTTTTTAAACAAGCAATTTGTGTAGATCGAGGAGAGAATGGGCAGCGAGGCCAGAGAAGTAAGTAACCAGAGGGGGCCCCCAGCAGCACACTCGGACAATCACCCTGGTCTTCCACCCACCAGGCTCCTGACCCCACCCTCCTTACCCTGCTCCCCGGACACGTCAGCCTCGGCCTCCTCGGCCACAGCCTCTGCTTCCTGTTCCCTTCCCAGAGCATCAGCCTTGGCTCCTCTCATGCATGACCCCTCTCCGTCCACCTCCCCTGACACTGAGGGCACCTGCGTCTCCTGCGAGCCTGGGGACCAGGCCTTCATCTTTCTACCAGTGGCGACTTGCACAGCTTCCGATCCACAACGGTCACAGCAAATGACGGCTGCATGAATGAATGAATCCTTGCTAGCCAAACCTCCTTAGGCCACATCTTTAGGAAAACTATCCCTTTCTTCATAGTAGATCCATGAAACATCTTCAACACTATCTTACTGCCTACAAAACTACTGACTATAACAGGATTCCTTCAAAGATACAAATGGCATAGAGACAGCACTGCTTATGAACCAAAAACCTTTTTCACTTTAAGATTTCTTCTCAATTTAATGACAGTGCAGACGAGGCTTGTTTCCTTCAGCAGATTTCAAAATTTTAAACAGTGAAGATTCCAATTAATCAAGTAGTAACTGAGTTTTCCCCCCTTGTTGCCACCCTTTTCCATCTGCACAGTTTCTTTCTGATACTCTTATCTTTCACTCTGCTTCTGAGTTGACTTTTATATTAACAAGCGCTGCGTCTCAAATCGAGGTACATGGTGGGAATGCAACCGAGGTTATTATACTGAGAAAACAGCCACGTCCAATCCCTGGCACAACCGGGGGAATAAATAAATATGTTACTCCTAAGTGACATACAGCTTAATACAGTCGATATCCTAAGTTCAATACAGTTTTAATTTCCCATACTTATGAGTTCTGACTACCTGAATATTTTCAATGATTAGACGGAATGGTAAGACAGGAAGAGAGGTAAGAGCACTCACTCTTCTTTTCTTTTCATGTTCTCTCTTGCCTGTTGGGCTTTGGTGAGAATAAACCACTGGAGGTTTGCTGGATCGCAGAGGATAGGAATGTTAAAATGCCCAAGTTCGTGCAAACTTGGAGCATATCTGTCACTGTAATAAAGCATACGTAAAAGGAAAAATCAGCAACCTTTCTACTCCCATTCCACCCTCAAAGAAACGATTTTCTTAGTCTGATTAATGGAAAGGAACTCATCAAGAAAACCCACCTCAAAGGTACAGTAAGTCCCCTACATATGAACGAGTTCCGTTCCGAGAGTGCGTTCCTAAGTCCAATTTGTTTCTTAAGTCCAACAAGTTAGCCAACTAACACAATTGGCTATATAGCACTGTACTGTAGTAGGTTTATAATACTTTTCACACAAATAATACATAAAAAACAGTGAAGTACACAAAAGCACAACCACTTGTAGAGGATGCACGCATCTGACAATGTACAGCAGACACATGAACTAACATGAGATTGGACATGTGAACGTACGCTTGCATCTTTGAAAGTTTGCAACTTGAAGGTTCATATGTAGTGGACTTCCTGTACAGCAGAATTGATTTGAAGTTTTGCTGTCCCCAAAGGGACACACTATCAGGATGACCACACCCTTCCTGGCCCTGTGACCTTCCTCATCTGTAAGATGGGGGTAGTAACCCACTCCATGGTGAGGTTGTGAGAGCTAAAGAGATAATGCATTTAAGTACCAAGCACGGTGCCTGATATGCACACTGTTGATTTCACATTAGTTTAACCCTATAAAGTTTTCCACAGGACTGATTTGCCCTGTAAGTGGCAATATATTTACAGAATGTTCTAGAGACTCAATCTTTCAATCCTCTCATGTTGGCTTTTCTCAAGTTTAAAAGAGTGTTGCCAACAGAGGTGGTGACATTCCTTTCTTTAATTCCTAAGAATCACACATGGAAATACAAAACAATTTCATGCATAGACACACACAGCCCATCTGACTGAATGAATAAAAGTAATTGTTTTAGATACTTGCCTGTTAAGGATCATTTGCAAACCACGCAAACTTCGAGGGTGAAAAGGTATTCGACTTTTCAAGAGTCTATTATAGAACACGTCGAGAAGAGAGTAATATTCTTCAGGTGTCAACACTGGCTGTAATTCTTCGATATAAACAACTTGGATGCCACCTAGAAGATAGCTTATTTGGTCCTCCAGAAGCATCAGCCTCCTCTGCAGGTCAAAATAACTCGGTAATCTTTCAAAAAGCTACAGTATTTTTTTTTTTTGAAAAAAAGGGAAGGAATATTTAGTTTTATGGTACTTTAACAGTCCAAGTTCAGGACTCCAATAAATGGTACTGAGAAATTCTAACAAGAAAATGATAAATTATTTTCCTAGAAGGAAAGTTCAAGTAAGCAATAAGAAAAAAGCTACGGAATGCTGGAAATACTAATATTCAAAGCAAACCACTGTAAATCTTAGGAACTTTTAGCTAGGAATTGAAGAGATTGCAGAAGAAAAGAAATATGTTCCAAATAGAAATAAGTCCTAACATTTAAATATTCAGGTAAGAATCTCAAATTAGGTTAGAAAGATTAAATGGTATAATAAAGAACAGTTTTAGAAATAAAGTCTACATATTTCAATTGCAAATCTATTTCCTCAGAATTTCCCATAATTCAACTAAATTCTATTTTGAAGCACCTACCATGTACTTAAACACTAAACTGGGCCCTTGGAGTATAGAGATTATAAGAATTTGTGTCCCTGTCTCCCAGGGGCTTATGGTCAGGGTGCAGGGAAACAAAACAAGAATCAGAATTCAGCGTACCAAGTGCCACATCAGGGTGAAGGGACTGGAGGGTCAAGCAACGGTTTCTAAAGACGTCTAATGTAATCAATATGAAGAGATAAAGAGGATTTAGAGAAGGTTAGACACATTGCTAATTATTAAAGAAATGCAAGTCCAAACTACAATGAGGTACCACCTCACATTGGTCATAATGGCCATCATCAAAAAGTCTACAAATACCATATGCTGCAGAGCATGTGGAGAAAAGGGAACCCTCTTACACTGTTGGTGGGAATGTAAGTTGCTGCAGCCACTATGGAGAACAGTATGGCGGTTCCTTAAAAAACTAAAAATAGAACTACCATATGACCCAACAATCCCACTCCTGGGCATGTATCCAGACAAAACTATAATTTGAAAAGATATATGCACCCAATATTCATAGCGGCACTATTCGCAATAGCCAGGACATGGAAACAACCTAAATGTCTATTGATGGATGGATAAAGAAGATGTGGTCCATATATACAATGGAATATTACTCAGCCATAGAAAAGAATGAAACAGTGCCATCTGCAGCAACATGGATGGACCTAGAGATGACCAAACTAAGCAAAGAAAGTCAGACAGAGAAAGACAAATACCACATGATATCACGTATATGTGGAATCTAAAATATGACAGAAATGAACTTATCTACGAAGCAGAAACAGACTCGCAGACGTAGAAAACAAACTTATGGTTACCAAAGGGGGAAGGAGGTGGGGGAGGAATAAATTAGGAGTTTGGGATTAGCAGATACAAACTACTATATATAAAATAGATATACAAGGTCCTCTTGTATAGCACAGGGAACTATATTCAATATCCTGTAATAAACCATAATGGAAAAGAATATAAAAAAGAATATGTATGTATAACTGAATTACTTTGCTGTATACCAGAAATTAATACAACATTGTAAATCAACTATATTTCAATGAAAAGAAAAAGGAGTAGAGAAGATTAGCTGCATGTGGGAAAGTTTCAGGGGAAGAAAAAAGCATGTGCAAACCTGGAAGCACGAATAGGGACAAAGCAGGTTCAAAAACAAGGAGTTTGGTGTGGCTGGAGGGTGGCCTAAGTGGAAGGAGGTGAGGCTGAAGAGGCAGGTGGCGCTGGGTCGGGGAAGGACCTGTGTCCTATATTATGGACTCAGATTTTATGCAGAAAGTTGCAGTTATATTAGAGGAGTTGAAAGGCATCAAAAACTCTGCTATAATAAAAGCAATAGCAGTATAAAAATTCTACAAAGTATTTATAATATACTTCTAACACTTTCTGAAAAACAATTTTACTACCTACTTTTCAATTTTTCTCTCAACGAGTTATTCATGTGTAAATGGTAGCTACGTTTTAAACACCTTTAATTTTGAGATAACTTTAGATTCACACGTCTTTCACCCAGTTTCTCCAATGGTGACATCTTGCAAAACTACATACAATCACAACCAGGAAACGGACATGGCTACAGTCCACTAACCTTGTTCAGATTTCATCAGTCTTACTTGCACTCGTGTGGATTTAATCATATGCAGATTTATCACACGTAGAGATTCATGTGACACGACCACAGTCAAGACATAGAAGAGTTCCATCACAAGGATCCCCTCTGCTGTACTTCCATAGCCACAGACACCTCTGCTCTCCCACCCCCGGACCCCTGCAACCACTAACCTGTTCTTTCTATAATTTTATTATTTGAAGAATGTTATATAAGTGGAACCATACAGCATGTATTCTTGTGAGATTGACTTTTTTCACTTTGGACAATGCCCTTGAGAGCCACCCAAGCTGTTGCCTGTATCAGCAGTTCATTCCTTCTTACCACCGAGTGGAGTTCTGTTGCATCGATGTGCCAAGGTTTGTGTCACCATTCAAACACTGGAGGGTATTAGGGTTCTTCCTAGTTTTTTGCTCTCACAAACATTTGTGTACAGTTTTGTTTCTCTAGTATAAATGCCCAAGAGGGCAGCTGCCAAACCCCATGATAAACACGTGTTTACTATTATAAGGAACTGCCACACTCTTTGCCAGGGTGCCTGCGCCATTTTACATTCTCAACAGGAATGCATGAGTGATCCAGTTTTTCTGCGTCCTCGCCAGCATTTGGTGGTATCGTTATTTTTCAGTTTAGCCATTCTGACAGGTGTGCAGTGACATCTCATTGCATTTCCCCATGGTTTTTCATGTGCTTATTCGGCATCTGTATGTCCTTTTCTGTGACATATCTATTCATGTTCTTTGCCCATTTTCTAATCGTTTGTTTTTTTACTGTTGAGCTTTGAGTGTCCTTTATATATTTAGATACAAAGACTTTGTCAGGTAGGTGGTTTGCAAATATTTTCTACCAGATATTTGATTTGAACAGATATTTCACGGATGGCAAAAGAGCACATGAAAAGATGCTCACCACCATTCATCATTAGAGAAATGCAAATTAAACCCGCAATGAGATAGAACCACACACCTCTTAGAGTGGCTAAAATTAAAAAGATGACCATAGCAAGTGTTGGCAGTTTCTTTTTTTTTTTTTGCGGTACGCGGGCCTCTCACTGTTGTGGCCTCTCCCGTTGTGGAGCACAGGCTCCAGATGCACAGGCTCAGCGGCCGTGGCTCATGGGCCCAGCTGCTCCACGGCATGTGGGATATTCCCAGACCGGGGCACAAACCCGGGTCCCCTGCATCGGCAGGCAGCCTCTCAACCACTGCGCCACCAGGGAAGCCCAAGTGTTGGCAGTTTCTTAAAAAGTTAAAATACCCTAACATATCTGGCCATTCCACTTTTAGGTATTTACCCAAGAGAAAAGGAAATATATGTCCATATAAACTTTGTAGATAAGTGTTCATAGCAGCTTTATTTCTAGTAGCCAAAAGCTGACATAACCCAACATCCATCCATAAGTGAATGGATAAACAAACTGGTATATCCATATGATGGAATACTACGTGGAAATAAAAAGGAATAAGTACACACAATAGCATGGATGAATCTGAAATTATGCCAAATGAAAGAAATCAGATCCTAACCCCAACATACTCTGATTCCACTTATATAAAACTCTAGAAATATAAACTAATCTATAGTGACAGAAAGCAGACCAGTGGTTGCTGGGGTAGCGGGTGGTAGATGGAAGAGAGGGTTTACGAGGGACATGAGCATTCTTTTGTGGGTGATGGATGTGTTCACTATCCTGATTATGGTAATGGTTTCATGGGTATTTACATATGTCACATCTCATCAAATTATACCCACTAAATATGTACAGTTTATTGTAAGTCAATTATACCACAGTAAATCTGCTAAAAACAAAACAAACAAAACAACAGAATGAAGGCCTTTAGGCTATGCTTCAGAAAAGACTATAGAATTTCCAAATAAAAACGGACTTAAAAATCAGTCCTCTAACAATTTAAACTACAAAATATTAAGCATCTGATCTGCAAACAGGTGATTCAAAGTTTTTTCAGTTTACTGACATATTAGCATAGTTTGAAACAAAAGTATGTCGATAACAAATTAGAGACTTTTTTTTTGCTTTTAAGCTTTTTCTTACTTTTGTCCAGTGATGATGGACATCCATTGTTCCCAGCATCACATGGCCCACTGCACTCATCCCGGACCGGTCTGTAAATATTATTGTACATCCTGATGATAAAGCACAAACCTTTGGTCACTGTCCAGAGAGGCTTCATTCTTTCAGCACTGTGCAAATCATTACGTAAATTTCATGTACCAACTCAGGATTAAATTCGGTAGAAGCTTAAAGCCTAATTTTATGTCACTGTTTAAGTCAAAGGAACAGATTTTAAAATTCAGCTGATATAAAGTCACGTCTATCAATACAAAGACTTTTAACACTTAGCTTTCCTCTAGAATTTACAGATGTGTATAGCCATTAAGGGATACGGATTTCGGAAGTGAATGGAAATTGTTTACCTTTTGCATTTTTAAGGCTTTCCAAGTTCTGCTGGGCTAAGCGGCCTAAACTGTGCATCTGACTGCAGCGGTGGGCGATGCCCCAGCTCCTCTGCCACCTGGTCCAACAGAGCACACGGCCCATTAACACCCGTGTCCCCCCGGAGGGAGGCACACACTCGCCCCCACTGCTTGACTCCCGTGAAAGCCGAGGAGTTGCTTTCTCGAGGAGACGCGCAACATGTTTCCAAACTAACTCATTTTTCAAGAAGCAGCCAAATGGGAAATGAATCGTTTACCAGAGGGTAAAAATCTTAGCACTATATTCAGCTATCCAAAGACTTAGAACAAGCAAATACACTGTGTTGTTTCTCTTAAAATAAGAGGATGAAATGGGGAAAACTTTGACAAAGATCTTTTTCTTCTTTATGTTGTTTAATGACAATGTTGTCTGAGATTTAAGTGCCAACTAGGAATTCCAGTTTGGTTTATCAGAATTTTTTGGATCATATTCTAGAGAAAATGATGTTTACGACATCGTGTAATCTGCTCATTTTATACCTGAACATTATTACATCTCAGTGACAAAACGACATGATGTCACAGAGGCACTTCTGTGTATGTGTAAAGAGCACCGGTATTAAGTGGTATCAGAAAACCAACCTTCGAATTCTAATTCTGTGATTTACTAGCTCTGTGACCTTCAACAAACTGCCTCTAGTCTTCCTAAGGTTTCTCTTCATGCTTGCCCAGTGGGGACACTTCTTACAGCACAGGTAGTATAAATCACAGGGGATGAACATGTGAAGGAATAAGGTGCTCAACAGGCTTTAAGAAAACTTAGGTTCCTTCTTCATGCTAACACCAATTCTGATGAATGTCATTTCTGATAAAGTGAAATCGGCTTTCAAAATTATTCCTTTAACACACAATGTCATCAGTCACAATGCTTCCTTTCGTTGGATACTTGGTTAATTTCCCAGTAAGCCGAGACACTTACGTCCATGGTCCTTAAATGTTTTGGTCTCGGGACCCCTTTGCACTCCTAAAAACTGAGAACCTCGAAGAGCTTTTGTTTATATGGGTTATAGCTATTGATATTTACCATAGCTGAGAAATTTCTCCACTATATTGTAAAATAATGTTTACTTCTCTTTATGTTTAAGAAACCCTTTCATCTTCCTGATCCATTCTGCCTTCTCACATCTCTTAAATTTATTTAGAAAAAGTTATTTTCATGCATATTAATTTGTTTTTTTATATACCTTTAAGAAGGATCTTATTATTTTGTGTTTAGTTAGTGAAGTCTATGTTACTAGATAATGGAATTGGAAGAGCCCCCTCTAATCACAGCTTGGATGTGATGAAAAGACAGCAGTTACCAGCACAAACCCAAACATCCCACACAGTCCAGGTGTAAACACTTTCCTCTGAAATTTGAATTATCTTGGACGACTATGATTTGAATACATAAGAATAGAACATATAAGTACTATCTGTATTCTGCAAGCCCAGGAAAAAGGTGCTGTTATGATATCCAAATGGTCATTTGGTTCAATATAAGTAAAAAGTCCTGATAATGATGGCTGAAAACAACAAAACAGGCTACAGCAAAGAGTAACAGAAGTTTAAGCTCCAGACCAGATGACAATATCTCAGGGTTCTTGTAATGCAGAGTCCCATGACTGAATCACACCACCCCCTCCTTAGGGTTGTAACAGCTGTTAAATCTATTTTTATAATAGATAAAGATTCAGCATGTATCTTTATACAACTGTGATTTCTAAGTTTATGAAAACATTTAAAAAGTCATGTTATAGTGACTACAGGTAATAATACTGTATTGCATTTTGAAAGTTGCTTAAAGAGTAGATCTTAAAAGTTCTCATCACAAGAAAAAAATTGTTTTGTAACTATGTATGGTGACAGATGTCAACTAGACTTATTGTGGTGGTCATTTTGCAATGTATACAAATAATGAATTATCATGTAAAACACTTGGAACTAATATAATGTTATATGTCAATTATACCTCAATTAAAAAAAAAAAGTCATGCTATATAACACAATAAAAGAATACAACATTTATTTTTTTATCTCCCTTCCTCTTTTTAAACTTAAGTACCAGTCTTACATGATTGGGAAATAATTATTTTTTATACATTATGGGCATAGGAAAAGTATATTTTTCACAAGCCCATTATGTTAAAAAAAAAACTATTATGCTAAAAATATCAGTATCTAAACTTTACTTCACTATTTTAAGCAAGAAATTCATATTGATTTTCTTACATAAACATTTGATTACTTTCATAAAAAGATAACTGAACATTTAGTGAACACAATAATTAAAGATGCAAATATTTAACTGTTAGAAACCTTTACCAAAAGGTAATACATGTTTATTTTAATCTCTAAATTAGGTTTTCTCTTCTTCATTACCTGATATCCGAGAGCTGCAATTGATGGGACAGTTCATCTTTTAAACGATCTAGTTCTTTTCTAAGTGGCAAACTATTCTTCAGCTTTTTAACAGCACTTTTCCCATTATTATCTAACCAGGATCTAGAAAGAAAAAAAACAGAGATATACACTTTGCAATACTAACTATAATGCAAACATTTCTACTGTTGAACGACGTGTTCATTGACTTAAAGTAGCCCCAGTGTTAAACCGAGTTTGCCATCAAACGTTTGCCAAATTATAAGTACTGCTGCAGGAGTAGGCAGGGCAGAATGGCAAGGTGACTCGGGGATCAGAGGAACATTTTGGGTCCAAGATGTAGTGGTGGAGTGGGCCCTGGGTACAGCCGTGCAAGAGAAAACTCCAGGGGGTTAGGGAAAAAATGGTCTAAAGCACCCCATCCCCAGGCCACCAGACACCCCCTGTGGGACACCTGTCAGTGACTGATGGTCAGGTGTTAGGATAACTCTGCAGAAGGGCTCATATGTCCATCTCAGAAGTGCTTGCCAAATAAACCTCTTTAAGGTTCCTTACTTATTAAGTCACTTTAAAGGTTTGAGATGTTGTGATCTAAGACATTTAAAAAATAATCAAGTTCAGGGAATTCCCTGGTGGTCCATTGGTTAGGACTCCCGCTTCCACTGCAGGGGACACTGGGTCCTATCCCTGGTCGGGGAACAACCATCCGGCACACTGCACAGCGTGGCCGCAAAATAATAGTAATCAAATCGAAACTTTCAGAACCAATCAAATCATTATGCGTGCATCAAATATTTATCCTGAAAGCCGAACAGTGTGTTGTGATGGGAATCTAAGGAAGACACATCTAGTAAGGAACAGAGAGAGAAGCAACTGGAAGAGTATATGAGCTTCTAGGAGAACAGAGGAAGAATTAACTAATTCTAATTCTGCCTGGAAGGTTCTAACCTGAGAGATGGACCAGATTTTTCCAGGCAGATTAGTGAAAGGGAGGGGCATGCCAACCACGCCAGTGCACAGGGAAGTATAAGATGAACCAACGTGCCCAGATCACACGATGCCTAGAGGGAGGGTGGTGTGAGATGAGACTGGAGAGGCACATATGTGTGTGTGTGTGAGATTATAAAAGGTCTTGCACATTGGGGTAAGGAATTGGGATCTTTTCCTCTAACTAAAGATGTTCCACTTTTTTTTTTTGGCCATACGGAGGAGCTTGCAGGGATCTTAGTTCTGGAACAGGGATTGAACCTGTGCCCCCTGCAGTGGAAGCTCGGAGCCCTAACCACTGGACCACCAGGGAATTCCCTATATTCCACATTTTTTTGACTCACTAAATGTGTGCAGTCATTAATAATTCTTCCTACTCCCCCTTTAAGAATACTAGTAGTGATTTTATTTCTGCTTTCTGTGTGAGAAATAAGAAAATAATATCTTACTTTATATCACGATTATTAGCTATTACCATTTTTCAACCTTTTCGTCATTTATTAAGTCATACGTGTTAATCAATTTACTTTAAATTATGTAATAGAAAGGATGATTTTTTGACAAATGAATTACCAAATGGCATACTATGTTGGGTTTGGGGACCAAATGTCTTAACCTGTAGAATGAAATATAATCTTACGATTATATATTCATGACCTGATTGTTGGAATTCTTACATTTAGTGTATAAAATTTAACTGATCTAGTTTAACAATTTTTGTGTTTTGTGTCTAAACACGGAGATAAAAATGAAGGTTCTACACATGGCATTTTCTTTCTATCTATCTATCTATGTAGGTATTAGATCTATCTATAGATATAAAGACAAAGATACATGTATCCTAGCTCTGGCCACTGAGAAGTTCAGTAGCAATTGAGACATGCACCACCCAGATCTTGGTTTCTAAAAATCATTCCCTCCTAAAAAGAACCAGAGCTTCTTGGCAAAATGGTTCAATCAAACACTGGGCCAGGGAAAGTCCAGATGAGCCTGGAACACCTTGGTGAACCAGGAAGTAAGAGAGTTCTCAAAGAATGATGGGGACATAGGAGCCGGCTTGAAGGGATGATAGATAAGGTTAGAAAATTGCCATTTGGCAACCATCATCATATGCCTCCTATATAACATTGAAAACAACACACTTCACTTTTCAGGTATTCCTGCCAAATATGAATAACCTGACTCTAATTATGAGAAATACCAGATAAACTCAAAACACTCAAATTGAAGGACATTCTACTAAATAACAGCAAGGCAATGGAAGACAAGAAAACACTGAGGAACCATTCCCGATTAAAGGAGGTTACAGAGACTAAAGGTATGACTAATAATTTGAAAAACAATGACTTAACCTATAAATAAGGAGAAGACTGAATAAGTGTATGATATGAGTTAAAGCATGATTATAGCATTTCCAAATATCCTACAGAAATAATTCCAATATTGTAATTGTCCAATGTCGCATTTTGTGGTCGCTAAGAGGATTCAGAGCTTAGACAATGCAAGTGAAATAAAACTTTGTGTGCAAACTTCAAATAGAAAAAATGGAAGTCTGACATTTACTGATATCTCAGTAGTTAACAGAATAGCATTTCAATGGTCTTTCTATAGTTCAATGACATGTTTTTTTCAGTGGGAGAGACATTACATATGGGATCATTCTGTTTAGATACAAATGGATCCTGTTGTCTCCTTGCAAACACAAATTCTATAAATGCAATATATTTTAGTTATAAAATTATTTGATAATCAGGGAATATATGCAAAATATGGAAATACTAAAAGCTACAACACAAAGTAGCATTTTCTAATTTTTTTTAGGCTGGCATATTCTTTTTATTATAATATATAATTAGAAAACCTTACATATTAAACATTTCATTATAGTGTTTTTATCACTATAAAGTGATTTGACAGTAAGATAAAGCACAATTTGCTGAGAAATTAAAAATTACACAGCATGTCCTAAAATGTACATTGAAATGTAACTGCCAGATATAAGAAGAAAATAGATTAAATGGAGCTTTTATGACCTGATAATTCTTCTATGTTGTGTTTTTAAAAACTCAACTAATTTATTTTCATAATTTCTGTGATTTATTTCAGCTGCATGTCTCTGCGAAAACATAAGGAAAATTATTTGAAAGTTTACACTAAATAGAACTGTTATATTTTCTCTTTTTAACATGACATTCTGAAATATTAGAAATAACATGCTTTCAAGATTATTATTATTTTTTTTTTTGCGGTACGCGGGCCTCTCTCTGCTGTGGCCTTCTCCCGCTGTGGAGCACAGGCTCCGGACGCGCAGACTCAGCGGCCACGGCCCGCGGGCCCAGCCGCTTCGCGGCACGCGGGACCCTCCCGGACCGGGGCACGAACCCGCGTCCCCTGCATTGGCAGGCAGACTCTCAACCACTGCGCCACCAGGGAAGCCCCAAGATTAAATTTTGATCAGGTGAATGAAATTTGTAAACCAGCTGAAGATCAGCTGGATATAAATTGCAGAATTATTTTTATGCTTCCTCTGAACTGTGTAATTCAGCATGTGCTCCTTATGCGTCCTCTCCTATAACTACATATATAATAAAGATGAGGTAAACAATACAAGAATGAAAATAAAAACAAACCGTATATGGCCAAAATGACCATGGTGGTGAATAAGTTTTGTCTCAGTTACAGCCCCTAAATCTCCTGACTATGGGACAGTCATTCCATTCATATGGTTTGAAACCTGTCAAATGGTTCAACAATTTTATAATTATTTGCAAAATAATAACGAATTTAAAAAATTAGGACTTCTCTGGCGGTCCGGTGGTTAAGACTCCACACTTCCAATGCAGGGGGCTTGGGTTCGATCCCTGGTTGGGGAACTAAGATTCCACGTCCCACGTGGCGTGCCCAAATAAAAAATTAATAACTGAAACAAGAAACTGATACAAACACCACTCTGGCTTTGATGACATAAGCTCCTGGAATCCTTACTGGGAAAAACTAACATAAAACAAAACCTTGAACAAACCCTCATCAGGGTTCCTGCAAACGGGGCAACATCCATATTTGGGAAAAGGTCAAGATTGGAAAGGGGTGCTGGGCCTGTGTGAACACACTGGACCAGGGAGACCAGGTTAGGTTATGGAAATAAGAGATATGAAATCCTCCAAATTCATACAACTTTCATAACCGGGGCATCGGCCCTCTAAGGCATGCTGGGTAAAGGCAACAGATTTTTTTTTGCGGCATTTAGTCGATACTGTAATTTACCCAAAGGGCCCAAAGAGCAGCATGTATTCCTTTTCTTGCCTTTTTTCAGTGTAGAGCTCTCCTCTCCTATCCTACCCAGACTGGACTCTCTGCTCTAAAATTATACCTAATAAGCTAAACTCAAACTCTATGAGGTGTGATGATCTGGTTCAGGTAAGTCACAAACATATCAATGTTCAAGAAATATAACACAAGGACCTCCGATACAAGCATCAAAAACTAAACAAAACAGAAATCTCTAACCGGTAGATTTTAGAAGAGAAGCTTTGAGTAGGAAGATTTAAGGTGATACCAGTCAACTCTCAATATTCTCTAGCCCAAGAAAAACATATGGAAGTAAAAGCTATGAAACAGCATTATGCCAAGAACCAGCCACAGCCCTATTCCAGCTCTTCTGTAAGAAACTCTAAATACTGTCTGTTTCATTTAGGATAATTCAATATTAATTTTAAATCACAGTTTTAAAGCAAATGCAAGATCTCGCATAAACAAGACTAAAACATGTAATGCTTTATTGTTGTTAATTTCATTTGTCAAAGCTAAGAGAACAAAGGTTCTATCTGGCTTGAATGGGTTTACTTCATTGTTTGACAAGATACATAGTTATTGACAACTGAATTTGGATAATAATGATCAATAAATTAGACAGTTATATTTCCACTGATTTCAATTTCTAAAACAGTGGTCTATTTAATTTATGTTGCTACCTTCCTTAAGAGTAGACAAATCAAAATGACATGTTTTGAGCTTGTGCTGGTAACTGTCAACATGAGAGCTTGAATTTAAAACAAAATATCCCTCTGGAGGAAATGAAGAATTCATAGTAACACAACCCATGTACACTCAGAAAATTTCCTTAACCCAATGTATCTCTTGCTAAAAACAGCAGATACTTTAAGTCAACAGTAATGAAACTAACAGAGGCAGTGTTTTAAAAAAAATGGTCCTCTACATTCATGGCTGAGTCACTTCTACTGCTACCATCTGTATTAAGCTACTTTACATTTCCATATTAAACCTTGAGTTCTCCACACCCAGCCTCCAGCACTTCACATTCACACTTTTTCAACAATTCTTTAATTCAGTGAAATAAAAACGCTGATTGGGTTTTATGAATCTACGAAGCAGATTAGTAGAAAGATGATTAAAACATGTTCCCTACTCTTAAAAATGCATTATCTAGTAACATGTAATAGAATATAATGTTAAGAGTGTCTACTTTCATTAAAGACTGAAGAATTTTATTGGATGAACTACATACAAATAAGGAAATTATAAATACTCAGCTTGGACAAGGAACCAGTGGAATAGCACTTATCTTGGTGAATTGGCTTTTCCCAGTTCCAGTCTGTTTTCATTGTTGGCCAGCTGACTGACTCCGAGTTCTGGGTCTCTGGGACAATCTTTTCATGATGGCTACACATCTAGCCCCAGACCAAAATTGTACCCTATGAACACTCAACTGAACCACAGACTAATTGCTGAATTTCTTTAATATGTTATTCTAAAGCCTCTTGACTTAAGGTCCAACAACTCTCATTGTTGCTTTTATGCCCTGACTTATCCAGTCCCACTTTTTTTCTATACCAAAAGGTAGGTCAGACATTCCCAAGGTTTTGTTCATCTGGACACACTTTGAGATCGTTAGAGCAATGGGTATAAGCAGAAGTTTCATGGGCTGGATCCCAGTGCGTACAAGGCTGAGACCCTCTCTTCTAGCTCATGTTTTTTTGGGGTTTCCTTTTGGCTGCATTGGGTATTTGTTGCTGCATGCGGGCTTTTGTCTAGTCGAGGCGAGTGGGGGCTACTAACTACAAATAAGTTCAGTTAAATAAAAACTCTTACGTACGTTAGGGTTGTTTCCATTCTCCAGACTTGCTCGAGGTCTTCATCAGGGTCCTTGAATCCAGTGAAGGAGTAGTAAGACTTGTCCCATTTGATGGGCCTGTCAGATATCCTTGTGGCCTCTTTGAGAGGCTGGGAGTGCACATTAGTATTCAAGCTTTGGATATGTTCAGTAGATAAACTGCAGGAGTTGAGAATATATAACACTGTGCTTAGCAGATCTCTGGTGTGCAAAGTAAATGTGACTGCTCGAAATCCTAGAGAATATAATTCCCCCAAACAGTTAATACAGATGATTATTTGCTTTACTTGAAAAACATTTCTTTTCATACAACGTTTATAGAATCAAAATCTTTAAAACACTCCATTACTCATTAAAATTCATCCTATTGGAAAATCATCTGTAAATGGAAAATTACATCCCTTCTCCAAAACTGTACCACACTACCTCCATCTTCACGAAGTCCTCTGTCAGCTCCCGTTTCTAGTTTGGCGCCAGTGACCAAACCCACCCCAGCCCAAGAAGGGGATTGAGAATATTTTCAATGCTGTTCATAAATTTGGTCTCTACAGTCTAAGGGATGGAAAAGCTCTCCTATGAGCAAGTGTCCACCAGAGAGGGTGTCCAGCACTAAAGAGAAGGGGGAGGGTGGAGGTAGGGGGAGGGTGGGGCAGGCTGCCCTGCGACAGTGGTTCAAGGAGGGGGGCCAATCCAGTCTCAGGGGTCACAGAAACCCATCTCAAATTTTCTCTCCGGTTGAAAGAGACTGTCCTCATACTCCCCCATCCAACTAGCTAGGGACACAATATTTTCAGAAGTGACTCAAAGTTCCCTAATTTTTTAAAAGTTAGCACTTCACAATCTGACTTTAATGCAAGTAGTCACTGGGCTCAGGGTAGTAATCTAACTTACATCAACAACAGGAAATCTACTGGTTCCCCTGCACCTTTATTGGGTATTAAACATGGTGCTAGTTGAATTTACATAACTTTTCAATGAACACTCTCACCAGTGCCATTATTATCTCTCTTTTGAAATGTGAAGAAGCAGAGGTTCAAGGAGGTTAAGAAGCGTGAAGTGAGGGCTGAAATCTGAGCTGCCATCAAGCCAAGCATTTTCCCCATTATAACATGCTGACTCTTTTCTTTCTTTGGAAAAAATTTTAAAATTGGTTTTGAAAATTATACAAGTGTTATATAAGTACATCCTTCTTGTAAAATTATATATACAAAGTAAAAGTCTCCTGTTGACAGGCACACAACCTCACACTTTCACTAGATGTAACCCTATTAACATTTAGGTACACAAGCATTTAGACCTGCACTGCCTAATATGGTAGCTACTAGCCATATGTGGCTATTTATTGGTAAAATTAAATTGACTGAAATTAAATAAAATTTAAAATTCAGCTCCTGGTCATACTAGCCCCACTTCAAGTGCTCAGAAGCCACGTGGGGCTAGTGCCAGCTGCACCAGACAGCGCTCGTACGGAACAGTTACATCACCGCAGAAAGTTCTCTTGGACAGCACTGCTCTGGTCCTTTTCTATGTGCTTTGTGTGTATGTTATATATGATATATACACTTTTGTGTCTGCATGAACACACACCCACAGTGTGAATTGTTCCTTTTTAACATATAAACTACACCATTCTGGATCTATTACTTTGAACTTGCTTTTGTTATTTAACCTTGGTGACTCTTCCATTATCTGTATGTATACATCATTCTCTTTCTTTTTAGTAGCTCTATACTAATCCACATAATCAATGTAGCACAATGTATTTAACACTGCCAAAACTGATGACTATAAAAGTTGTTTTTATTTTTTCACTATTCCACAGAAGGCCGAAATGTGTTTTCTTGTCTTTGCCACGGATGAAAGTCATCGCAATGTAAATCATTCTCAGAGATACCTACTATTGCCTGCCACATAGATTTACAAAATGTAGAACATGCAAACTAAGAAAGATTTTTTCGTTGATTCATTGATGGTAAAGTGAGAAATACTGGTAGGAAAATTATTCTAGTCAGTGAAAGAGGAAAGGAAAATGCAAATTCCTGCATCTGAGTTTAGGAAAAAATAGTTTATCCTCAGAAGAGGTAAGTCAAGGAATAAATCTCAGTTTCTCTCTTAATTTATCAATTCCATTAATTGTTTAATCCAAGGTAAGGGCTGCTATATAGTGTGGAATGCCTGTACCAGATTGGATATATCCTTTATTGGAAAATATTACCTAATTAATTTAGTTTGCATTTGATTACTGAGGCTAAATGTTTTTTGTATCTTATTGGCTATATATGTGTATTATTTCCTGAACTGCCGAGACATTGTGTTTGCCCATTTTTGCAACCAGGCTGCTCTGTTTTCTTTTTGACTCCTAAGAACTACTTATATACTAACATTATCTTTTTGTCACTTATACTGTATGTTTTCTCCCATTTTTAATTTATTTTTTATAATCTATTTTTATTTAATAAATGGTTCAAAGTTAACCATTAACTGAAAGCGGAGGATTTTTCTCTTTACTCAGCCAGAGCTGACGACAGCTATTTGTTTTAGCATTTGTTCACAGAAAGCTCTTAGTAAATCTTTAAACTGTTTTAAAGTTCATTCTAAAAATAAAGTTATTTCCTCAAGGATCATGAAAAGCATGGACAGACCCACATTCATCCTTAGTTTAAAGGATCACTGGATCATGGCTAAAGCAGTGACAAAGGATAAAACAGAAGGCTGTATATGAAGACTGATCAGATTTTAGAAACAGCATGAGGCTACAGTTAAAGGGTTCAAGACCCCTATTCTGTCTCCATGGTCCTGGGACATTACTAAGTTACAATTGGGCAAATACTACCTTCCTTACAGGGTACTTTGAGGACTAAATTAGAGAATGTAAGCTATATTTTTTAAAGATATAAATTGTTATATAGACATTTAATACTTAAAACAGCACTGAAATAGGAAGGGGACAAATAGGAACACTTCAGTTTTCTAGTCAGAAAAGTTTAAACATAAAAAATGGCTCATCAAACACATGCAACCAGGAACAGAATCTAACTCCAGGAAAACACTCAATTAAATGATATTATTTCCTATGACAAGGCTTCAACCCGAAGGTCTTCTAGCAACGTTAGACAGATTGGACACATCACACCAAGCCTTCATGGGACACACGAGAAATAAGAAACGTACCGGAAGTGCTGAAGTGTTCCTGGCCATCAGAGGAGTTCTGGTCTGTCTCTCTTACATAAAACATAAGCTGGGTTGGTTTCAAAGACTTGAAGCCTGGTTTCTGGAGGTTTTCTAAGTAGGCACTTAATCTCTTAAGAGAATTTTCATTGACTTCCTGGAAAAAATATTAAGAGGCATTTATACACAAAATAGAACAAGGAAACATCAGAAATTATATCCCGACCTTTTAAACACATTATTGAGTATATTAAAGAATTTAGTAATTAAAAATGGTGCGATTTCATAGCTCCTCAGTACAGGATAAAATTGGATCCACACCTCACAACATGGAACTCCACAGGGATGAGATGTGTAAAAAAAATGTGGCCACATAAGTACTAGAAGAAAACATGGCTGAGTTTCTTTATAACTTAGATGTGGAAAAAGCCTAACTATGACTGAATATCCCAGGTAATGAATGATTGATAAATTCAATTACATAAAAAAATTTAAAAAACTTAATACAGCACAGGGAACTATATTCAATATCCTGTGATAAACCATAATGGAAAAGAATATAAATACATATATATGTATAACAATCACTGTGCTGTACAGCAGAAATTAACACATTGTAAATCAACTATACTTCCATTAAAAAAAACTTAAGAAAAGAACACATAAAAAACCAAAACCCCCCCCCCCCCCCCCACACACAAAGCAGTCTACAGCAAAAACCGAGTAGAAGAAAATATGTGCAAGTTTTCTTTTCTTTTTCTTTTTTGGCCGCCCTGTGCAGCTTGTGGGATCTTACTTCCCCGACCAGGGATTGAACCCAGGCCTAACGCAGTGAAAGCACCAAGTCCTAACCACTGGACCACCAGGGAATTCCCCAACTTGCAAGTTATTTCATAGCAAAGAGGTAATTTCTCTCTATATAAAGGGCTCTTAAAATGCCCTTTCAGAGATTGGTTGAATTATGGTATCTTCATTCAATGGAGTGCTACACAACCAAAAGGGAAAAAAAGGGGGAAAGAATGTGACACAGATGGTATTTAGGAATGTACACAGAGTGATGTCTACGATGTACTGTTAAGTGAAAAAAGAAATGTCTTTTAGTGAAGGAACAGTTCCAAGAAACGGCATCAATAATAACTGTGCTTCTTATCCCTATAGGTCTCTTCTCAGAAACACAGTGTGATCTGAAATTAGGAACAGTTTGTTTGTTTTTGTTTGTTGAATTTATTACAATATACCGCTCTCCGCTATATTGTGTTGGGGGTTTGATGATTCACTAGAAGGATTTACAGAACTCAGAAAAGCTGTTATACTCACAGTTACAGTTTATAACAGCAAAAGGATACAGATTAACATCAGCAAAGGGAAAAGGCATGTAAGGTGGAGTCCTGTAGGGACCAAGTGCAAGGTTCTAGTTGTTCTCTCCCAGGGGAGTTGTACAGACAGTGCTTAAGCCCCCAGCAAGGATGTGTGAGAACACATGAGAAGTGCTGCCAACCAAGAAGCTCATCCAAGCCTTGGGGGCCAGGGCTTTTACTGGGGCACTACATGCCCACATGACTGACCATAGCTATTCAGTCTCCAGCCTCCCCAGAGGGCCTCAGACATGAGAAAACAGGCATTCACCATAAAATACATTGTTAGCATAAACTATCTGGTGTGGCCCAAGGCCCTGGCACACAAAAACATTCTTATCAGGCAAGGATATCCCAGGGGCTCAGAGCTCATCTCCCAGGAGGCAGTGAAGGGCCAGTACTGAAGCCTGGCATTTCTTCGCAACCCAAGCCTGCTGAGTTCATCTTTTATAGCACACAGAAGTTTTAGTAAAAAAAAAAAAAAAAAGGTACACTGGTAGAGGAGGGAAACCAGTCACCTAGTACTAACCTTAATTTTTCCTCACACGTTGGATTTAAAAACTTTACATTATTAAACATTAAATTAAATTGTGTTAATTTTTGACATCCCCAATAATTTGTTATTAAATTATTACATCTCCAAGGTAGTATTTTTCTGTTGATTCAATTTACTAATTACTTAAAAAGGATATAACTTCGAATAGCCAATATATATATATATATATCAACTATCATAAACAGAATATTTTCCTAAAGCAAAGAAGCAAAACTGATTTATTTTCCATGGCAAGTAGAAAAAAGCAATACAGGAAATTCCCTGGCGGTCCAGTGGTTAGGACTCCTCGCTTAGTTGGGGAACTAAGATCGTGTAAGCCGCAAGGCATGCCCCCCCACTCCCAAAAAAGGGGGAGAAGCGACACAATAATGTTCTAATTTTCAAGAGTTTTAAATTCCTTTTCATGTTAAACCAGGTGTTAATGTTAAGGAAGATAAAAGGAACCAATGAAATTATTCCAAAGCATCTGGCTTTGTAATATATTATCTAACATTAAAAAATAGTGACCTTCCTAACTAAGTTCATCATGAGTTTGTATTCCTTGAGAAGACATTAACTGATGATATAGGGAAGTGGACCAGCATGCAACATAAGGAAAAACTATTTGGGCACTGAAAAACCCCCCTTGCATCAACCTTAAAAAAAAGGACTGATTAGGGTATCAGAGCCCTTAAATTTTCCTTCAAACCCTCAATTTTACTTTCAAACCTGGTACAGAAAATATGATTACTAATACTCTAAGGAGTTTACATGATATCTTTGTTGCCTGCATAAAACATGACAGCTTTCATTAAAAAAAACAATAGTTTTAGTTTCAATTTTCAGTATCTATAGTTCAAAGCACTGATTATTCCACCGTGACAAAACAACCCCAATTTATAGAACTCTCTGTATTATACTGTAGCAAAGGTAAATAAACTAAACAAAAACATAGACTAAATGTTAAAAAGTAAAAAAATAATTGTTTACCCTTTCCCTGGGGTGCTGTCCAAAGAAATCTGGATGTACAGCAAAATAGAATGGCCTCAAGGCATTGACTGCTTCAGCTCCCGATAAAGCTCTGGAGTAGAGAAACCAGTATGGAAATATCCTTCCTGGACACAACCTTTTTAAAAGATACGGATTTATTATTCACCAGAGCACTGACATGGACACAAATCCCCCATGTATAAAGTGACAGTAGCATTAAGATTATTGTGTATGGAAGATACCATAGAAATAAGACAGAAACCAAAGTGTAAAATTTTGTGGGTTTTTGAAATCTACAAAAGTTTTGAAAGCAGTGAGTCCCACATGATTTCTTTTCTTTTTCTTTTTTTAAAATTTACTTTTTGGGGGCTGCACTGGGTCTTAGTTGTGGCACGCGGGATCTTTCGTTGTGGTGCACAGGCTCCAGAGTACATAGGCTCAGTAGTTGTGGCGCGCAGGCCCTAGAGCGCAAGTGGGCTTCAGTAGTTGCGGCGCATGGGCTTAGTAGTTGCGGCATGTGGGCTTAGTTGCTCCGTGGCATGTGGGATCTTCCCGGATCAGGGATTGAACCTGTGTCCCCTGCATTGGCAGGTGGATTCTTAACCACTCCGCCACCAGGGAAGTCCCAAGACATTCCTTTTAACAATGACTATTTACTGAGATATTCATGTACATAATAGTTAATTAAAAGTACTAATTATTGCCAAATATGTTTTAGAAATCTAAAACTTCACATGACATTTTTATGGAACAGATCCAATTTTATTTTGGTTATATACTTTGAGCCAAATAAACACTTTATTTATCTCTTTTGACTTGGCTACCAAGAAGCCAGAATGAAATTTGATGTCTGAATAATTGTCTCATCAGTTCTATTTTTTTAACAAATGATCTTTCTCTAGAGGGTATCTGGTCTCCATTTTGATTACCCTATATATGCCTATTACTGTGCCAATTAAATTTTACTGAACTCCTTAAATCCTTTCTTGAAGTAGATAGGGTTTAGACTATCTACTATTTACTACATAAATAGCAAATATAATAGTCAAATGACCTTACTATACAATTTAAATGTAATGTGGTTTTCTATATGACGGCAATAGACTTGAGGGCAACATGGTAATAAGAACTGTGCTAAGGACAAACTTTATCTTTTTTTCCTTTTAAACTTTTCACACTGAACTATTTTGAAAGATGGTATTCTTTTCACCTTCTACTCTGAATGGACTCTTGTGAGAATGGACCTGGATGTTCACATGAATTTTCTGTTTCTTTTTTTATTCCTGCCCTCCACCATATTATCTACAAAATAGTTAGAATTTGATAAATTATAATAAATTGAAATAGCTAAACACGTAACAGATTCCACACCCCTCCACCCCCACAAATACTAATAACAGATGGAACCACAAAGCTTACCTCCTCACAGGTCTCAGGTGGCAAAACATTTCTGAGTATATATGTAGGTCAACTTCCAGGCATCCATTAATCACTTAAAAAGTTAAGCAGATACCATTAATGAACAAGTGGAATTTGAAATTAAAAACACATTACCATTTACATTAGCACCCCCCAAAATGAAATACTTAGTTATAAATCTGACAAAATATGTACAAGATCTATATGAGGAAAACTGTAAAACTCTGATGAAAGAAATCAAAGAAGAATTAAATAAATGGAGAGATATTCCATGTTCATGGATAGGAAGACTTGATATTGTGAAGATGTCAGTTCTTTCCAACTTGATCTACAGATTCAATGCAATCCCAATCAAAATCCCAGCAAGTTATTTTATGGAAATCAACTCATTCTAAAGTTTATATGTAGAGGCAAAAGACTCAGAGTAGCCAACTCAATACTGAAGAAGAATAAAGTTGGAGGACTGACACTACTGGACTTCAAGACTTACTGTAAAGTTACAGTAATCAAGACAGTGTGGCACTGGTGAAAGAACGGACAAATAGATCAATGGGACAGAATAGAGAGCCCAGAAATAGACCTACAAAAATATAGCCAACTTATCTTTGACAAGGAGCAAAGGCAATACTATGGAGCAACAATAATCTTTTCAACAAATGGTACAGGAACAACTGGACATCTACATGCAAAAATATTAATCTAGTCACAGACCTTACACCCTTCACAAAAGTTAACTCAAAATGGATCAAAGACCTAAATGTAAAACAAAAATACTATAAAATTCCTAGAAGGGTACCTAGGAGAAAACCTAGATGACCTAAGGTATGTCAGTGACTTCTTAGATACAACACCAGACACATGATCCATGAAGGAAAAGAATTGATATACTGAATTTCATTAAAATTAAAAATTTTGCTCTGCAAAAGACAATGTAGAGAGAACAAGAGGACAAGCCACAGACTGGGAGAAAATATTTGTAAAAGATACACATATCTGACAAAGGACTGCTATCCAAAATATACAAAAAACATTTAAAACTCAACAATAAGAAAATGGACAACCTGATTTTAAAAATGGGCCAAACACCTGAACAGACACCTCCTGCAAGAAGACATACAGATGGTGAATAAGCATATGAAAATACGCTCCACATCATAGGTCATCAGGGAAATGCAAATTAAAACTATGAGATACTGCAACACACCTATTAGAATGGCCAAATCCAAAACACCGACAACACCAAATGCTGGTGAGGATGTGGAGCAACAGGAACTCTCGTTCATTGCTAGTGGGAATGCAAAATGATACAGCCACTTTGGAAGACAGTTTGGGGCTTTCTTACAAAACTAAACATACTCTTACCATATGATCCAGCAACTACCCTCCTTAGTATTTACCCAAATGAATTGAAAACTTGTCTACACACAAACCTGCACACGGATGTTTATTGTGGCTTTATTCTTAATTGCCAAAACTTGGAAGCAACCAAGATATCTTTCAGTAGGTGAGTGGATAAACGGTAGTACATCCGGCCAATTGAATATTATTCATTGCCAAAAAGAACTGAGCTATCAAGCCATGAAGAGACATTGAGGAAATTTAAATGCATATTACTCAGCAAAAGAAGCCAATCTGGAAAGATTATATACTGTATGATTCCAGCTCTATGACTTTCTGGAAAAGGCAAAACTCTGGTGATAGTAAAAAGATCAGTGGTTGCCAGGGGTTGGAGGAGAGGGAGGGATGAATAGGTGGAGCACAGAGGATTTTTAGGACAGTGAAACTCTCTGTATAAAAATACAATGGTAGGTACATGTCATTATACATTTGTCCAAACCCGTGGAATGTACCCCACCAAGAGTGAACCCTAATGTAAACTATGGACTTTGGGCAAGAATGAAGTGTCGATTTAAGTTCACCGATTGTAACAAATGTACAACTCAGGTGTGGGAGGCTGTGTGTGGGGAGGGGGTATGTGGGAACTCGTACTTTGGTCAGTTTTGCTGTGAACCTAAAACTGCTCTAAAAAATAAAGCTTATTTTTTTTTAAAAGGTTAAGCAGATAAAAGGGGGGACATGATTTGAATCACATGGACTTTTCCAAAAATTTAGAGCTTCAGCAAGAATTTCAACTATACTATAGTCTCCATGTCAACTGACCAAGTGATTTTAAAAATTCTATGAGCAACCTGCCTTGAAATGCCATATTATTCACGTGATAATCACCACGTAAAAAAATCCTTTCTTCCCCCGGCTTATGAAGCTCTGAGCCTGTGGAAGAGTGTATTTGCTCAAAACAAACCACCACGTGGCTCAAGTCCTATTCTGTCAAATCTTAAGAATTAAAAAGTTAAAAAAATTTTTTCATAATGCAGTTAATATATCTGAACCAAGGTAATGAAGCAAAACTGCCATTAACAGGATAATAGAAAGATGTATTTAAAAGACAAATCAAGAATTACCTATTTAAAAAGTACATTTGCAAACAACAGTGGGTGCTTCCATTTATTTTCTGGTTGACTGGTGTGGCAAGACCCTCTTGGATACAGAATGTGTTTATAGGTATTCATTTAAATGTTTAAAAACGTGATTTTTATTTAACCCTTCACCTTGCTATTTTGTTTGAGACAAATACGGATACCAGAAATACTCCTACCATTTGGGAACTTTCTGAGATTAAATGGCGATACAATGAGGAAGAAAGAACCATTTTGACTAAAGTTTCAGTGCTGCCCACGACCGACTGAATTCTCACTAAACGTCATTATGAAGTAACTGAACAATCTCGACTTAGTAAGATAGAACAGGTACAAGCCTCCAAGCTTGCAAAGAAGAGACCAGAAGAATATACATATCCAATCCAGCACTGGCTCTCTTTAGGTGGTAGGATAGGAAGCCCTTTACTTTTTAAAATTTCCTAGTTTATTTACAATGAGCACGTGAAGCATGCTCTTAAAAAAAAAAAAAAAAAAAATCAAATCAAGGCTTCCCTGGTGGCGCAGTGGTTGAGAGTCAGCCTGCCGATGCAGGGGACGCGGGTTCGTGCCCCGGTCCGGGAAGATCCCACATGCTGCGGAGCGGCTGGGCCCGTGAGCCATGGCCGCTGGGCCTGCGCGTCCGGAGCCTGTGCTCCGCAACGGGAGAGGCCACAACACTGGGAGGCCCGCATACCGCAAAAAAAAAAAAAAAAAAAAAAAAAAAAATCAATGCTTCTAGCATACAAAATTAAACAATGAAAAGGAACAGAGCAGGAATATGTGTTGTTCATTCAGTATTTAAGACAGGCCCCCGGCCCTGGGAAATCTGTCCAGTGACAGCCTTGGACTGTGATTCCAGTCTAGCTCAAGAAGAAAACAGCCCCTCATATTCACACACAATGACATTTCATTTTTAATATTAGTAAGAAAATTTATGCCACTTAACTGCAAAGATGCTAATAAATGAGCTAAAACTTGGGTAAGAAACGAAGAATAATACTCGAGGGGCATATGATCAACCAAGAATATGAATGGGCAAGAGATGAAAATAATATGCGGCCAAGCTCTAACCAACATCCTTTTCAGCATAAAATGATCTTATAAGAAGCCTTGAAAAGTCAGAAGTACTGAACTAAGTAGGCCTAGCACTTAGGCTTACCATCGCAGCAATGATGTAACCTGTTTTAATGGTCTGTTGCAGCAGTATCTTAGAAGTTCATGAAATCACAGTGTCTCTTTCTGATGTGCAATGTAGGTGATCCAAGTCCTACTCTACTCCCCATTTTCCAAAGCAAGACATCAAAACAAATAAAACAGTGAAAAGGAGCTGTCATGATCACTGATTTGAAACAGAAGTTAAAGCACACTAAAAAGACAATAAAAATTTTGGAAGTTGATTTAGAAAAGACTGGCTGTCTCCAATTTGATTCACAAAGAATTTGAGAGGCAGGCAGCCAAGTTACACTGTTTAGAAATGTACATATCTAAACACCTATAAATAAGAATTGTTAGGAGGGATTTCCCTGGCAGTCCAGTGGTTAGGACTCGGTGCTTCCACTGCAGAGGGCGCGGGTTCCATCCCTGGTTGGGGAACTAAGATACTACAAGCCATGTGGCCAGGCCACAAAAAAAAAAAAAAAAAAGAATTGTTAGGAAAAGCTGATTTAGCGATTCATCTTAAGAGTTACTTCAGAATTAGTCTCCAAAGAGTCACTCACAGCAAAGTTGCAAAAATTAGGGATTGTATCCTCAGTGACTTTCAAACATGGAGCATAAAGTATGTCATGCAGAGAATTATAGAGCATGTTTTAGAAGTGATTCTGTCAAAAATAATCAAAGCCAAAAAAAAAAAAGTTTCTGTATTTAAAAGTCCGGGTCTTCAGTTGTCCAGAAAAATAATTCATTCATTGTTCACTCTGTAATCATAGGGTATAATTAAACTTAGTACTGAGCAATGACTAAAAAAAGGACATTAATACTTGGAAGAGTGACAAGAGATTCTCCCAATGAAAATAAAAGGTTCTCAAATACAAGTCTGAACATTAAATCATGGTTTCTAGCTTTAGAAAGAACTTAAAAAAAAATTAGGCTACTATAGGTTAAGAGTTAGGTATTTTCTGCCTGCTTTTTTGGTGAGTTGGCTATTTCCTAAAAAGGTTCACACTGCAGTAAAGAGAATTCGAATCTAGACTTGTGCTGCCTAATAAGGGAGCCCCTAGCACATGTGGCTACTGTGAACTGAGACGTGTTTTAAGTGTAAAGTACCCATTGGGTTTTAAAGATTTAGTATGAAGAAAATGCAAAGTATCCCATTAATAATATTTTATCCTGATTAGATGTTGAAATGATAATTTATTAATTTCACTTGTTTCTTTTTGCTTTTTTAAAAGCAAAACACGACCTGGTCTTTTGTGATTTACTACCAGGAAAATTTAAATTACATCTGTGGCTCATATTGTATTTCTATTGGATGGCGCTGATCTAGGCCAATTCAAGGCAAATTTAAGTGAACATGACACTGTCAGGGAAAGCTCAGTAACTGTGGTGCATGGCCTGTTGCTCCGCAGCATGTGGGATCTTCCCGGACCAGGGCTCGAAACCATGTCCCCTGCATTGGCTGGCGGATTCTTAACCACTGTGCCACCAGGTAAGTCCTGTGCTGTTTAAAGTGAGGCATTAAATCTTCTAGGCAGTTTCAGATCAAATTGGGTAGAAAGAGATATCTAAATTGGTGGAAAAGCCAAATTACGGGTAGTCTAAGAGTTGTTTAAATTACATTCGATAGAAACCACGTTTGCCACACAGAGGTACTAGTAACTTATTTGAACAGAGTTAATATCCTCAGGCTACTCTCATTTAAACTGTGACTTTCCTTAGTAACTATCTTGTAAGGTTTTAAAAAGTAGTTTGTTCTATCAAGGAGAGATAAAAGCAGGCAATATTTCACTGCTCTTCGGTTTAACACTTCTCAGGGAAGGGAAAAAGCAGGAAGCCCTTTAGATAAATTAATAAATTGCAGCAAAGCAAAGTATCAAGGGTTTTTAAGCTTCCTTTTGTAAATCTTTTGCTATGAGATTTGAATCATAACCATATCCTAGGATAAGTCAAAGACTTCGGGGAAATGTGATAGTCGGAAACAAAACCTAAATCGTCTCAGGTTTCTCATTTCAAAACAAGTTAAAACAGATACTATGCGGGCACTCCGATCCCGGCACTGCCTGGGTTCAAAAGTTAGCACGTCGAGCTAAGGCGACTCTGATCGCTGCCCACCCCGACCCCCACCCCCACCCCCGCTTCTGCCCCGAGCAGCCTGAAAGCACAAATGGAGCCCCTCCCGTCCTGCTCCTTACAGTTCTGGCGAGGGTCCGCCGCGAAGGCTTCCTCCTACCTGCTCCACCTCCCACCAGGTACCAGGAGGAAGGACGGTCGATCCTCTCGCAGGGTTCTGCAGGGGTGCGCTGGGCCAGGCAGGAGCGCATGCGCACCGGGGCGCCAGCCCGGCCAACGAGCGCGCGCCGCCGGGACGGAGCTCCCGCCCGCTCTCGCCCCACCTGACGACAGGCTCTGACAGGCTCCTACTCGCGGTGCTGAGTCCCCACCCGAGAAATCTCAGCTGGGCGCGTACTGCTCCACCCGTCCGTCGGCGCCTGCCGCAGAAGCTTGCTCGAGAGGAGTCCGGGCTCTGGGCCGGGCCGCAGGTCGCGCTCTCATTGGCTGAAGCGTGCCAGGCCTTCCTCTTTGGGGCGCCTGCGCACACCCCCAGGAGGCGGCTTAAAAGCCTAGCGGTTCTCAGCCCCACCCTGACGTCAGCAACTAGGTGAACGCCAGGCTTCTCGCAGCGTGGAAGCTCTTGTCCCTCCGTCTTCTTACGGCCCGGCCCGGAGCGGGCTCCGCGCACTCAGCTGAAAGCTTTAGAAGGCGCGAATGAGCGCTAAGGGATAGGAAGGACTAGGCGGGAGGGAGTCGGAAAATGACTGGGCGTCAGGTGGCCGGGCCTGGACCGAGGGTTGGTGGGGAGGGCAAGGAAAGAAGGACGACCGAGCGTGCGCATGCGCCAGCCCAGCTTTCCTCCCCGGCCCGGGTCCCCCAACCCCCGACGCCTGGGAGGGGAGGAGGCTGGCTTGGCGGATCAGTCCGCAGACCGTTCGGAGCTGACGCCTTAGGACGACTCTCGCTTGAGACCTCCAGGTTTTAAAGGTCTTACTGAGTATAGCCTGTGGCTTTCTTCACATAAATATAGCTAATTAAGACTATTTTCTCCGGTTTGCATTTTCCTTTTGACTTTGGCCCTTAAGGAATTCTCCACTATCAGCTTGGGGGTTTTTACTGTTAGCTGTATTTCGCTTCTATGACTTTGGTTATTCCCATAAACTGCCAAAGATGGAATAAGACAAATACAATAACCGCTCTTTTCCTACCTTTTGGCACCGTTGACCGAGGCGGGGGAAAAAAAACAACCCCAAACCAAAAAATACCCCCAGAATACCAAAAAACAAAACAAACAAAACAACCAACCTCCCTTTGTTCCAGCCCTAAGGGTTCTTGACTTATCGTTCATTAGAAACCATCTGGTCAATTTGTGGTCCGTTCCATCCAATCCCATTTTTCCTAAAAGCTTAATTTATCATCTTTCGCATCTTCATCCTTTCAAATACATCCTTGCCACCAGCATAAGGTTATAATTGCCCACTTACCGTTCTTCACTTGTCCTCAAAGGCACTTCAAACTGATGGTGGTAATCTCCGAACCCAATTTATTTCTTAGGTGCTGAATTTCAGTAATGGCAGTTAGTTACTCAATTTGTTCATACTAGAGAACTGGGCCTCTTTTTTAAAAATTTTTTAAATTTTTAATTATTTTTTGGGGGGCCTCTTTCTTGATGTCTACTTATGCCTTACTTCCCATATCCCATTCACGAGAGTATTCATTCCACATTTTATCATAGTAAGGCATTCTGCTAAGCGCTAAGTTTTAACTTTTTTATTCTTGTGAGGTTATAGACTTATTCCAGTGATGCTGCCATTACCATATTTTGGGAACCCCTTTAAGAAATACTTTCAGTCCCCTTTGTCACCACTTACTCTTTTATTACTCCCCTTACTCAGACATTTTCTCTAAATGATTTAAATTATGGTTTAAAGTATCAAATCTAAAGTATCAAATTAAGGATTGAGGATGACCACCTTGGGGAATGACTGCTACAGATTCTGCAGATGGGTTCAGAAAAGAAGCTTAAACTTCCCAAGGTGGCTTGAAAAGTACAAGTCTTGTTTGGATAGGTTCTGGTATATTTGTTTAAAATACTGATTTCTTTAGTCATACCTAATGTAATTTTCAAGATACATATAGTATTTTAAGATACACTAAAGGAAAACTTTAGAGAATAATTTAAAATTTCTGGTATAACTCAGAAGGTACTCTGGAATTTTAGTGTTTGAGTCATTTTCCAGTATTATTTTACTATTCTATTTTACAAATGTACAATAGGCTTTAGAGACTGGACTGAGTGCTCACCAAATCTACTTCATAACCCGAAAGGTTGTTCTGAAAGCTCCAGACACCTGCTTGAATATTTTCCCCTCTATGTCTCCCTCTTATTAAATGCACAATGCTCAGTTTGTGATTTTTCACTGTTTGGATTTCAGAATAAATTGGGATTCACCATACTTAGGTTTACCTAAATTAAAGAGACGTCAAAAAGTAATCTGAAAAATCATTTGCAGTATGGGTAAAACTGTTATAAATTGCATACCTCAAAATTTTTAGTTTGAAAGCTACTGACATACTATAAATCAATAAAGAGCAAAAGCTGAATATAGTGAAAACTGTCTTTATTTTCATTGCCTTTTATTTTCAACAATGATTACTTGAACTTAAAAAAAAAAAGCCTTTAATAACTAATGGTTACTGAAAAGCCAAACCTTTCCAGCCCACTTCATATTCTCTTTCAACCATTTCAGGGCAGAACAATGTTCCAAACTATAAACCTGTTCCTTATTAACATTGACGGTCATGTGCTTAATGAAGAGCTTTGGATCTGATATACGAGCAGCCATAATTAATCTTTCCACTGCAGCTTGATAATCATCCTTGCTCCAAGATTTGTTTTCTTCACATCTACAAAGTGAACACCTCGCAAAGTCAGAAACTCTAAAAAGAAGCTATATAGTTTCTTCAAAAGATAGTAATTTACATTTATTGGTTCTAAGCTATGACAGTCTTTTTACTATATTCTTTTTTTTTTTTTTGCTGTACGCGGGCCTCTCACTGTCGTGGCCTCTCCCGTTGCAGAGCACAGGCTCCGGACGCGCAGGCTCAGCGGTCATGGCTCACGGGCCCAGCCGCTCCGCGGCATGTGGGATCCTCCCGGACCGGGGCACGAACCCGCATCCCCTGCATCTGCAGGCGAACTCTCAACCACTGCACCACCAGGGAAGCCCCTTTTTACTCTATTCTAACAGTGGCTTTCAAACTTGTTTGACCATGACACACAGTAATAAAGACATTTTATATTGTGACCCAATATATACCTGCATACATAAAAACTGAAAAGTTTCACAAGACTTACCCTTATGACCCTATTTTCTATTGTTTCATTTTTTAAAATAAAATGGTTGCAACCCCCTAAACTGATTTCACTACACAAATGGGCCACAACCCGCAGTTTCGAAACACTGATCTAGAACACAACTAATAACCTCTCTTTGTATTTTCAAATTAACAACTGTATAATTATTCATTACAATGCATAATAGAATAGTAAATTTAATCGAGTTTGGAGTTACTAACATTCATGTGTTTTACCTTGATATGGCTATTTTAAATTATAAGCATATACTTAATTTGTAGCTCACATCTGGTAACAGAAATTGTAGCTGTATGCCTTCATACTAAATTTTTATAGTATATTATATAGCATATATATATACTATAATATAGTATATTATATAGTATATATATACTATAATATAGTATATTATATAGTATATTATAGTATACTATAATATTTATAGTATATTCATATCTGAATAACTTTCTACTAAGTTATTTTCAGTCCTGATTTAAGGTACTTCACTAAAGTGCTGGAATTTTAAAATAACTTTTCTAACAGTCACCAAATTTCATAAAACTCATACCTTATGGCGATTTCTCCTATGGGATAGGGAGTAAGAAGTATATAAAATAGAGATGTAGCTGTTTTTAGGCATCATTTTTTCTCTGTGCTCACTGCATCCTGCTCTGGGCACCTATAAGGCTCAGCAGCAAGGCCCGAGTATGAGCCTACCTGTGTTAGCACAACAGTGTGGTCTACAGAGTGGTGGGAGTAAGGACTTCCACTTTGAACAGGAATCAGTGATCAGAGAGGGCAAAGATTGGTCAGGCCGCTTCTAGTACATTCTGGCTTAGGACTGGTGCCTGAAATCTGGTAGACTGGGCATACACCAACTATATGCAGTTTCTGAAAGTCTTAAGATGAATAAAAACTCTCTCAGAGGTTAATGTAACAAAGCAGGGCTTGGTATGATAACGGTAATGGAGAAAACACTATTGGTTAGGACAAAATAGAAGATCCAGGCATGTCACTAGTTATGTGCTGGCATCACAAATACCCCACAAATTCAATAATGAATAAACAGACTGCATATTTGGGGAATGGAAAGTTATGAGAAAACCAAACCCTCGTTAGGATAATGGAGAGCCCAAACGCCTCATGCAACTGTAGTGCATAGTTGTAAACAGAAGGCCCTCAAGAAAATTAACAAAATTAACAAATTTTGTTAATTTTTTAAACCGACTAAAATTAACAAAAAAGCTAATTTTAGTGGGTTTAAAAAAAAAAAAGGTGGACCCAAAATAAATTCTCCTCCCCTTAAGTGTAGGCTGGATTGAATGACTTGTTTATCTCCAATAAATAGAGCAGAAATGATGCACAACTTTGGACACTAGATTGTTAGATATCAATTTTCATGGTCCCTTGCATTTCTGGAAGTTCTGAGAGCAGAGACACTGATTACCCCTTGTTCCAGATTTCAAGGATGTTTAATATAGTGGACAACCTTGAAAGACAAAGATAGTTTCTCCTTCAGGAGCAAAAGACCGGTTTGCTTACAGCCTTACAAGGTGGAAGTAGCGCTTCCATCTGAAGAGCAAGGGGCAGGTATGTTTATTACCCACTGTAAAAGATTAGGGTTCCTGAGTTCAGGACTCCTCTCAGGTAATGGAACCCACTGCATGTGCAGGTATCCACCTGGGCCCAAGTGTGGGACCTGGGAGCAAGAGGAAGAGATACAAATATGCAGATAATCATGCTGCTTGCTGTGCCACGAGTAATAAACTCCTGTCTCCAACCCAGGAGGTCTTGTGTCTTATGCCAGGATCCGTGAAACTATGGCAGGCTGACTTACAGCCTGCAAATGGGGTGGAATCTCAGAGCCTTCACAGTTCTTGATGTTAAGATCACAAAAGGCACTGCAGCTTCCTCCTTGCGTTCTCTCTCCTGGATCACTCACTCTGAGAGAAGTTAGCTGTTGTGTCATGAAGGCACTTAAGGAACCTATGGAGGGGCCCGTGTGGTGAGGAGCTGAGGCTTCCTGCCAACAGGCATGAGTGAGCCAGCTAGGAAACGAATCCTCCGGCCGCAGTGAAGCCATCAAGTAGGTGACTGCAGGTCCTGACCACATCCTGAGTCCAACGACATGAGAGACCCCTAGCCACAACCATCTGGCTAAGCTACTCTAAAATTCCTGACCCACAGAAACTAAGAAAATACTTGCTATTTTAAACCACTAAGCTTTGGGGTAACTTCTACACTGTAATAGATAACTAACAGAATATTCAGTCTGAGGATCTGGTTTCTAACACCAGTAAACTGAAGCAAAATTCTTGTTAAGAAATGCCAAAACAGGAGTCCCATGAGATCCTTGTATTACAAGTTTCCTAGATAAAGCTGACAAGAAATTGGAGTGGTGTAAAACTAAATTCTGGGATTTTGAACAAAATTATCTGAAGGGATGCCACTCTGGTCCAACAGCTACATTATAATATTTATGCATTTATAACAACATTTTAAAATATTGAAACTAGGCTGATGGCTTTATTTTGAACAGGATTCTTGACTGAACCTAATAAATTATCATATATTTCCCTTTTTGACCTGGTTCTTAGATCTTTTGTGTTGACCAAAAAGATAACTTTTAGGTACCTAACTAAAAACCACCAGTACACGAGAAAGGTCCACACCTAAAAAAGACCCATCTCGGGCTTCCCTGGTGGTGCAGTGGTTGAGAGTCCGCCTGCTGATGCAGGGGACACAGGTTCATGCCCCGGTCCAGGAAGATCCCACATGCCGCGGAGCGGCTGGGCCCATGAGCCATGGCCGCTGAGCCTGCGCTTCCAGAGGCTGTGCTCTGCAACAGGAGAGGCCACAACAGTGAAAGGCCCGCGTACCACAAAAAAAAAAATATAAAAAGACCCATCTCTTTGAACACCTAAACAAGATCTTTCAAGTTGTTAAAATGTTTACTGAAAGGTACTAACTTGTTTGGATTTAAACCTCAAATACGTCAAATCCTTTCTCAGTATAAATGCTACCAAAGTTTGCCAATACACACATGCACAAGTATATGAATATATAAATATGCAGTATATAAATATATAACTGTTTATATATATACAAACAAATAAAACATTTACATCCTAGGGCAAGTGTAGGGACATGATCTGCTTTCAGGATGCAGTCAGAAGTTATTTCAACCAACCTTTTTAAAACTATCTGCAGCACCTGTGTAGAAGCTCCAGGACTCTGAATACTACTAGCATTAGATACCATGAAGATTTCAATAGCTAAAAGCATTTCAATCTCAGACAAATAGGAAGGAATCAGTAGAAGTTTTCGGTATAAATTTCCCTCCAATGGTGGGTAGCAACCCAATGAAAGAGCACCTGAAAGTCAAGTAACAGATCAAACTTTACTAAAACCCCAGTAGGTGAAAACCTAGACTTCCAAAATATCCACAGGTGATAATTACTTTTGTTTCAGAATAATTCTTCGCATTCAAAGCAGATTTATTGCATAAATTATATGGTAGTGAGCTTATCCTAGTCCAATTGAGATCATTCTTTGTAAAATGGTTTTGAAACATTAAACATGAAGTGAGAAATTGCAAAAAAAACAAACCCTGAAAAAGAACTTTTGAGCCTCATTGTAGCAAATGTCCATTTATTTTAAGCCATAGTCAACACAACGTAATTTCAGAATAACTAAAAAACCAGAATAGCTACTTGGGTTTTGTTTTAATGGGATCTGGGTCTAATAGCAACTACATACAGTTATTATATATATAATATTATATATAATTATATATATATAACTACATATCTTGAATTATGAATCCAAAATGAAGAAAATAGAAATTATAATTTGAAGATTTTACTTTCTATCACATAGTTTTATAGTATTTTTGAGTGTACTTATTTATAGTGCTGTTTAAAGTTTGTGCAATAAATATTTGCTGTTCCTACAAATGTCTGGCATTTTGCTAAACACTAGATATAAAAATGAGTAAGATACATTTCCATCATGTAGGTGCTCAGTGTGTTGTTCTCCAATTCATGTTCTAAAAATCTTGCTTTTCCAAAGAACAGATTCAACTTTTAAACTGTTTAGGTGCTTATTACAGGTGATATACAGGGAAATCCCCTATACATCAGTCCAGGACATCCAAATTGTATATAGGCAATATTATATTTGTTGTCTTTTACTGAAACCAATTCAAATCTGTGTGTAAAATTTGTTTAAAATGTTTTATTAAGTTAAATTTCTTCAATATATCTTTCTAATATGGATGATGATGACTAATCTTTGAGGACCTACTATATGCCAGGTACCTGAGCTAAACACATAGGTTTTATCTAATTTTAACCTGACAGTTTACTACCTTTGCAATTAGGTACAACAACTCCCATATTATAGATGGGGGGGCTTTGGGTAAGCACTCTGGCCTTCTGACTCCAGATTTTGGAATCGTAACCACTAGGAAGTCCCACCTTCCTAGATCACTGCCGGGACCAACAAACTATTGACTCGTTAACATTCCTAACTATTGGTAGGTATAATTTACATGCACACCTGTTTTACTTCTGAGCAGAAGAGGAAAACAAAAGCCAACAAACTAAGGAGAAATTTACTAATATTATCTTTTACCCTAAAATCAAACATGAAAAGAAAAATACTCCTATTTGGTTTTAGCGGGGGAAAGTAAGGAAAAGATATACTAATAACATCTTCCCTTCCCGACTTTTCAGTTCTGACAGAAAAGCTGTATTTTTAGGACTAGGTAAGCACATCAGGAGCATCAGGAAGGCAATTCTGCTGTCCCTGGACAATTTCCTTCTGGTTAGTTAGGGAACACAAGCAAAGCCATCAAGAAAGTAAAAGATAACTCCTGGAATAGAAAAAAAATTGAATTCATATATCTGACATGGGACTTGTATGTAGAGTGCATGTATACATATATGAATAGTATGTATTTATATGTACCCACACACATACTTAACACACTCAACAAGAAAAAACAAGAAAAACGCCTCAATTTTAAAAAGTACAAAGAATAAAATGGGCAGAGGATTGAATAGACATTTCTCTACAAAGATATACAAATGGCTAATAAGCACGTTGAAAGATGCTCAACATCATCAGTCATTAGGAAGATGCAAATCAAAACCTCAGTGAAGTATCACTTTATATCCACCAGGAAGGCTAAAATAAAAGACTCAGCGAGGATGTGAAGAAACTAGAAATTCCATACATGGCTGGTGGGAATATAAATGTAAAACAGATAGCTTCTTTGGAAAACAGTTTGGCAGTTCCTCAAAATGCCAGACATAGATATACCATACGAGCCACCAATTCTGCTCCAAAGAGAAATGAAAACCATACACCCACACAGAAACTTGCATGTGAATGTTCAGAGCAGTGTTACTTATAATAGTCAGAAAGTGCAAACAAAGCAAATGTCCATTAATTGATGGATGGACAAACAAATTCCGTACAATGGAATATTATTCAGTAATTAGAAAGGAAAGAAATAATGATATAGGCTAATGATATGGATCTTGAAAACACTGAAACCTTGAGAACATTATGTTAAGTAAAAGAAGCCAGTCACAAAAAACTACAAATTGAATGATTCCATTTATGTGAAATGCCCAGAACAGGCAAATCCATAGAGATAGATTAATTGTTGCCTAGGACTGGGTCGGGTGGGAAACATACGTGGAATGGGGAGTGAATATAAATGTGTTCAGGGTTTCTTTTTCTAGAGGTGTTGAAGATGCTCTAAAATTAGATTGTGGTGCACAACTCTGTGAATACAATAAAAATAAATGCACTGTAGGGGCTTCCTGGTGGCCCAGTGGTTAAGAATCCACCTGCCAATGCAGGGGACACGGGTTTGGGCCCTGGTCCGGGAAGATCCCACGTGCCGCGGAGCAACTAAGCCCGTTTGCCACAACTACTGAGCCTGCGCTCTAGAGCCCATGAGCCGCAACTACTGAGTCCGTGTACCACAACTACTGAAGCCTGCGTGTCTAGAGCCTGTGCTCCGCAACAAGAGAAGCTACCACAATGAGAAGCCCACGCACCTCAACCAAGAGTAGCCCCCAGTCGCTGCAACTAGAGAAAGCCCGCGTGCAGCAATGAAGACACAGCACAACCAAAAATAAACAAACAAATAAAAATGCACTGTATACTTCACATGTGTAAAGTTTATGGTATGTGAAATTATCTCAATAGAGCTGTAAAAAATATTAAAGAAAAAAGCAAAACAAAGGCACTGGTACTACAGCCTTAACAGTGCCTTGATGAAAACTTAACTGTAAGTTCAGAATCAAATATGTACTACTAGGTGTAAGGCACGGAAAGGCTTTCCTAGCATGTGTTAACCTGTGTGTGAAGACAGATCCAAAGAGCGTTCCACTGATATTTTAAATGTGAACACTGTCAGGAAATGAGATGTCCTGAAGACTGATCAGTGACTATAAATTACTCACTTCAGTTTATAACTCAGGCACATTAAAAACAAAACAAAACAAAAATACTCTTTACCCTATCACCTCACTTGCATAAGTTAAAACCATTGAATTGTACATGTTTAAATGGGTGAACTGTGTGGCATTTGAATTATATCTCAATAAAGCTGTCAACTGAAAATTTTTTAAATGATTAAGTTTAGCTGTTTTAATACAAAATTTTATTTTCAACTGAAAAACAGAAAGATTCATAGAAATCTCATTTATGTGTTTCCAAGTTAACACGTTATTCCTGCGGCACATAAATGCCTTCTGATGGCATTTTTCCCAAATTGCACAATTATTTGAAAAAAATACCTCATTAACATCAATTCTAAAAACTAAAATCAAGAAGTTATAGCAAATAGTACATATATACTTTGTGGTGTGATTTCTAGCAGTTTGCAGGGAAATAGTATAAGTAGTTGAAACATAACCACAAAATTGAAATGAGGTGTTATGAACAAATAATTCCACCTTGCCTCTAAATTTCTGATCATCCTTTTATAAAAATTCTGCTTTCAAAACGTTTTATTGTAACCTACAATAAGAAATACATTTTACATAATGCCCTAGCGCACATATAAGAATACATGTAACTGAAATGAAAATTTGATCAAATAATATGTTATTTTACTACCTGTAATGCACACTAATAGTTTCTTTCCCATTTCACTGGGGAAAAAAAGTTAACCACTTGCTGAACTGATCACAGCTGGGAACACTGAAAACACTTCCAAGTTCAGAGAGGTTTTTGTTGGTGTAAGATGGCTGGGATGTTTGACACATTTGGCACAGTGGTGACACAGAGTAGGTACTCAAATGTTTGTCATATAGTTGATAGTGGTAGAAATGGAAATTTAAGACAAATTACTGCATGAAGGCAGAAAAGAATTCCTTTCTAGATCTAGATTCTACACAGAATTGTTTTCTAATTAAAATACTTGCAAGGAGATTGGGACTAGAGAAGATATTCGTTTTCTAGGCTTACTTGTTAGAGAGGAACAGTTGTAAACATTACTAGGAGCCATGTGAAAAACTGTTATATATCATGTTGCGTTGCAATGACGCCCTCTGTACTTCCTGTGTGCCTGTTATAACATATTCTAACCAAAAAGATCAGGGATATACCAGGGATAAATATGTATTCCTTAAGCTTCATTCTACCAATTGGTTTACTCCTATATATTTATAAAATATGCCAAACTGGTTCAAATTCTGTCATTTATTTCCTTTTCATATCCTCCTGTGGACATGCCAATATAGAAAGAAATAAAAATACAGCAATTAGAAATGAGAAATAACATGTTTCAAAAGAGCACAAATCTATGTAGACCACTATTTTTAAACGTGTATAAACTGCTCTTTTTACATATTTAGTGCCCCGCCATGAATATTATACATAGATTTCAGGTTAGAAAATCAAATTCAAAATATATCAAAATTTAAAATGTAACTTACTTTTGTAGTGGGCTCTGGCTTTGAACCATAAACAACTTCTTCCTAAAGAAGTAATTAATCTTCTAAGAAAGGAAAAATCAATAGGGATGCTCTTTGAAATCATGAATTCTGCCACGGAGGATGATATACCAAGACTGTTGCTTTCTATACAGGCATCTAGAAGTTTATTAAAAAGAAGGCTATACTGTGAGACCTCCACAGTTTCTGAAAAGAAAAAAATCATTGATATAGTGAAACTGATCTATCTTCTCTCAAACTTCTCTCTTACTCCTTTCCCCTCTGCTCTCCTTGGCCCCTTCCTACCTGCTATAAGAGTCAGAGTCACCAAAATGCAATCATCTTACATACTAAGTTAACAAAGAAACAAAAAATTCAACAAAAGCAAAACGGTTCATTCACTTTGTAATGGAGAATGTGGAAGGAATATGATTTCAGAGGCTACATTAACACCTCTGTCCATGGTCCTCAAGTGTGACTGCATCTGCACGGTTCTGTTTGCATTCTATCTACAGTGCAGACCTCAGACTTGTTTTTCCCACGACTAAAAAGAAATCATCCACTCATAAATATTCACTCTCAAATTAAAAAAAAAAAACAAACCTCCTTTCTTGGGTATGTCTACTCCTTTCTGCTTTTCACTTAGAAGAAAGTGAAGTCACCTTGGATACTTCCAACTCTTTTATCCCCTATATTCAGTCAGGTGGGTCTACGACCTAGACTCTAGGTCTTTATCACTTTAGGACTTTTTAGTGGTCTAGGCCTTATCAGGAAATTTATCTCCTTACCTTTAGTCTCTTTCTAAACATTACCACCAGAGGAACTTTCCGAAAATACCAACTCTTTAGTCTCTTTCTAAACATTACCACCAGAGGAACTTTCCGAAAATACCAACTCCATTATGTCACGCCCTGGCGCCAAAACTCTAGTGACCCCTTACTAGACATAAAGAAGAAAATTCCTTTAGCCTGCCATTCAGGGTCTTCCAAAATCTGGTACAACTATCTGTTTGATCTCACTATTATACTTTGTTTCATTATCACGATAATTGTATATCAAAAGCCAGTTCTACAGCAGCGTTGTACCAGGGATACCACGATAAAGAAAACAATTGCCTTTAAGGAGCTTACCATCTAGAGGGAGAATCAGATAAGAATGTGAATGACAATACAGTATCTCAGTGCAATACTTGGGAAAATGGAGAGTGATAAAGCACTGAGGGGAGGCCTTCAAGTTAACGTTTTCATTAAACATTAACCCACCACTCTGAACCCATTGCCCAGCTCATTCCTGACCCAAAGCTTTTGCTGTTTCCCTTCACAGGGACTCTCTCTTGCTACCGACATATGACTTGCAAGCATTCAAGAGCACTGCCTGCCATCGCCCACACTGGCATTCTCTTTCTTTGAACCCATCATCTGCTTAATTTCCTCCATTTATTCCATGTTTTCCTATGTTCCAAGGTAATGGAAACTATGTTCTATGTTTGTTAAGTGATAAAAGAAAAGGTATTCTTTATTATGCCAATGCAAAAAATTATTTTAAGGTACAGTATAAAGCTTGCTGGGGGCACTTAACATTGATTGCTGATGACTTGACAGAGGTTAGAAGAGGAATGATGAAATGCTCCTTGTAGGAACTGCTGATAAAGGATAAGCGTCTCTGGTTTTTTTTCTTTTTTTAAACCATCAGGAGAGCATATTCAATTTGCAGAGAACACATTTTACAAAAAACATCATTAAAAATATATGCTGGAATATAAAATTCAACCAAAACAGGTGGAGATCTGTTTCTTATTAAATACCAGATGGGCCAGAGATAATTAAGCTAGACTTTTTAAAAAACATACCTTGAGAATTTTGAAAACCTGGTAGATTTTGCAAAACTTCAAATGTCTGTCTGTAAAGACTCTTCGCTAAAATTTCTTGTGCAATTGTACAGAGCAGATTATGCCGATTGAGCACATCCAGTCTATCACAAGGCCACAGTGGTGTATTGATGACCCACTCTGACTCTTACAAAAAGAAAAAGTACAAGTACTTTACACCATGAAAATTACACTTAACAGTATAATCACAACAAATGTTTTTAAGTATCTTTTGGAGAAAGTGGAAAAACTTAAATATGTGTACTCAGAAAGATAACCATAGCTCAGATTTATTAGAAACAACTTATATAGTGATGATCATCATCCTAAGAAGATGCAACTAATGACCGTTTTGTTATTTTTACCTTTTTACCAATTCTTCGTTTTTCTAAAGGTACCAATCAGTTGTTGATTCTGAAGTTAATGATTATTTTTATATGACAAAATGTTCAGATTATAATGAGTATTCATTATAAGGTAAAATATTGTTTGTGTAGACAAATTAAACAATTTTACAGTAAAGAATACATAATTTAATTAGTTTTGGTATTCTTGGGGAGCAGCTTTCCCCCACAATATCTGCCTATTCAAAAATTTTTAAATAAAATACTTGCTATGTACAGAGGAATATCTTAACATATGGAAGTTACAAAAGTATAATAATAAAATAATAAAAAGAATCCTTAGGTACCCATCACACAGCTTAAAGAAAAGAGAGTATTACCTATAATGCTGAAGTTCCTTAATTTCTGCCCTGATTTTCACATTGAGAAAAACAATGGAAGACTGTAGTATAGAACACGGAGGTGTTAACATGTTAGAAATGCCAGCATTTTACCATTTACCTAATTCCCTCAATCATTTGCACATAATGAGACACATAATGAAACGTTGTCATGTAACATTCAAATCACATTCCTGTGCTCTTTTTCAACTGGAGTAAGAGCAGGAGTCAATCCTTTTCTTTTGTGGCCTTCCCAGCACAGTAAATACAGAAAGTATTAAAGAAAGATTTGATAATTCAAGCATACAATGCCACATAAAGTCTTAAGTATCGAGTAGAAAACTTTAAAGCAGGAGCTTGTTTTTAAATTACTAGAGCTCATTGACTGGTTGACTTGATTTATACTACCTACGAGGCAGTGTTTTACAAATATTAGTGCTTTACAATTATTAACTCATTTAGACAGATACCTTCATTAATTTACTCCTAAATTGATTAAATCAATAATGATGAGAAATACTAATATTAAAAAACAGACCAAGAATGTGAACTGGTAATTCACAAAAGAATAAGTACAAATAGAAATAAAAAGAAAAATAGTTAAATTTTCTAATAAGCAATTAAATGCAAAACAAACCAGTGAATATCACTTTTATCCTGTCAAACTAACAGAGATAGGAAAAATAATAATGAATTTGGCAAGGGTGTTTGCTTCATAATATGCATCTTGAAATGCTGGCAAGACGACTATAATTAGTTCAACACTTCTAAAGGTGTAGAGTACTTCTGTATTCTATTCACAGAGGTAACACCTGGAATGGAATGTTCAGAATAGCCAGATTAGGGCTTGCATAAACTGAAGTGCGCCAGTCTGGTAACTAAAAAACATAAAACTGGGCACTAACATCTGGACTGTTTATGTGCACCTGTGATCCCTAACAGGACAATGACTGTATAGACAATACCTATGCAATTGTTCTCTAAGGATTTTCTCACAAAGGGAGGCTTTCTAATAAACTCAAAATAACTTGCTGCAAATCTGAATGGCAACAAGGGCAAATTTGCCAACATTTATCAAAAAGCTTTAAACTGCCGTTACCTTTACCCAGCAATTCCATCAGAATTTATCCTAAGGGCATAATTAAGATTTAGCAGGGATGTTTAGTAGGGATTTTGTTTATCATAGAAATTTAAAAACCAGCTAGTTCAAGAAAAGTGGACTCATGGACATATCTATGTATCTATGTTTATCTATATTTGTTTATAAGATGGAAAACTATGCAGCCCATTAAGTGATGTTGTAGAGGAATATTCCCTTTCACAGAAAGACGTCCACAGAAAGACTGTTGCCTGATGAAAAAAATGAAAGGTACTAAAGAGTCTGTATAGTAACACTGTAGTGTTATTTATAACACCGGGTGGCTGGCTGAATAAGGATTTTTTGTCTTCAGTTTTGCTTATCCACCCCTTCTTATTTCTCTATAGAAATTTCTCTATATTTCATTATAGAGAAATAAGAAGGGGTGGATAAGCAAAACTTATTATTAAATCGTAATAACCATGTATTACTTCTATAAAGGCAATAAAAGTTATTTTAAAATTCAAGAGCAGTTTCTCAATAAATAGCATATATAAATTTTTTTTTTTACAAAATTTGTATTCTAGAAAGTTAAGACATTTATTTTTCAGCCTCCAAACCTTAATTATAAAAATATAGTTTTAAGGGTTTTTTTTAATGCTGGTAAGGGTATAAGGCAAGGTAGGAATTTGTTGTTCATTTGCCAGGATACAAGGTACCAATGCTGAAAAAGAGTTTAAAATGTGAAAGTGAAAATGTGTAAGGCCCAAACAATAGAGCAGGGGTCCCCAACCCGTGGGCTGCGGACCGGTACTGGGCCGCAGAGCAGGAGGTGAGCACGGGCAAGCGAGCAAAGCTTCATCTGCCGCTCCCCATTGTTGGCATTACCATCCCCCCCCCCCCGCCCCCGCCCCCCCACCGTGGAAGAACTGTCTACCACGAAACTGGTCCCTGGTGCCAAAAAGGTTGGGGACTGCTGCATAATGGCTGCCACCCATTAAATAAAAATGTATAAAATATTCTACATTACTCAAATATGAGCAAGTGTATGTAAACCCCTTCTTTAAAAAGTTTAGTAGGTAATAAATGCACATATTTTTAAAAGGAAAAAATATAGAAAAAATATGTAACAAATTAATATGCCTCTCATCCCTGTCCTCCAAGCAGTCAATTCTTCTTCCCAGAAGCACCCACTATTACTAGTTTCTTGCGCATCATTCTGCAAGTATTTTAAGGGTATAAAGTATGTATGTATCCATTTTATTTTTTTACAGTAGTGGTAGCATACTGTGTACACCGTTCAGCACATTCCTTTTTTCACTTGGTGGTAAATCCTGGAAATCATTCCAATGAGTACTTGCAGCTCTACGTCTATTCCATCATATGGCTGTCACACAGTTTCACTAACTGGTACACCCTTAACAGACACTTAAGTTATCTGGAATTCTTTGTTATCATTGTTGATGGTTTAAAAAAGAGATTCCATATAACTTACAGTGCATACCCCTGTATACAGATATAAATGTGTTTGTAGGACAAATTCCTAGAAATGGAGTTAATAGATTAAAGGAAATATGCATTACTAAATTTTGACAGATATTTTGTCAAAAAGCCCCTAAAGACAATATGTGAAGGCTCATTTCTCTATACCCTCACGAAAAGTATATCACAAAACTTTAATCTTTGCTGGTCTGACAGGTGTTTAGGATTTTAATGTTTATTTCTCTTAATACAAGTGAGTATTACTCTCACTTATTACAAGTGAGATCAAGCCATTTGTATTTCATTTCTTGAGAGTGGCCTGTTCACTGCAGAACCTTTGAAGAACCAAAAAATTCTGGGGACAACTTAACATACTTCTGTGGGCCCTTTTTTTTCAAAGAAATAAAATTTTACTTATGAAAAATGACTTTCAATTGGAATGGTCACTGCAAAAGAAAATCCTCTGTTTGTAACTGACAGAATTTTAAAAGATAATCTCAAAATTGAAACAACAAAATTGTAAAAATTTAAAATCTCCTTAGACTACTCCACACCCCTCCCACAAACCCTCCCCCAGTCTCTAGTTTGAGATAGACTAGTTTTGCCAGAAACTTTTAGGCAGAAGATCATCCAGGCCCATTTTTACCAACTATTTTACCCTTTCCATTTCCTGCCACATTTTTTCTTTCTCATAGAGCTTGTGAGCTCTGGCTTGCATTTTGCTACTTCCTATTTTTATGCACATTCTATTTTGTATTTGTATATTTGTATTTTGTGTGGTATCTTTCTATTTTGATTAACCTTCCCGTCCTAGGAAAACTCACTGGTTACATTTGTTAAGTTGAAGAAAACCTTTTCCAACAAGCTTTTGATCATGAAGTCTAATCACAACCTCTATATTCCATAAACCCTCAGCACTGAACAAATACGGTATTTTATGTATATATGAATATGTATGCATGCTAGTTTTGTGTGTTAGTGTAAAAGTTTTCTATTTTATTTACTTGTGAGTTTATTCCGTCTTCCACCTAAACTGAGATTCTCGAAGTTTCTTCATTCTTATCTATCTCATTTTATCAAATAAAATCTGCTTGATGGTCCAAGTAGCCAAAGCTACATTAGATGCTGTGCTACCACTGTGCTCTCTAAATTTTATTTACCTCATGCCAAACTAACCTTAGTTGCTTCTGCTGGCTTAATTTCATCACAATTTCTATTAGATGATTTGACTTACTAGGGGAAATAATCTTTATTGTCTTGGTTTGGAGCCACGGTTGTCGGCACATGCAAAGATAGAGTTATGCAGACTGCAATCAGGATTTCCCCGTCTCAGCAGCTGAAGCTTGGGCTCTGAAGCTGGACTGTCTGGGATTAAATCCGGCCTCCATTCCTTACTTGTTATGTCATTTTGGGCAAGCTGCTTACTGTCTCTGACAACATTTTCTTATCAATAATATGGGGATTGTAATAATTCCAAACTCATAGGGTTTCTATGAAGATTAATTGAGATAATCAGGTAAAGCATCTATACAGTGCTTAGGCCAAAGTAAGAACTAACTTTTCAGCAAAGGTTCACACAGTTTCTTCTTTAAAGCTAGGTTACCATTCTCCTTTCATTTTATATAACAACCTTTCCTACCCGCATGATCACTAGGGGTTTAGACCAAATTATCACCCACAATTCAGTTACCTCAACTGTACTTGAGGTAACTACAAAACCAAGAATTTATAACAAGCTTAACAAATTATTTCATGCTGGCATATATGAGAACTTACCCCTTAATACCCAAATGGCACCATCTAGGCTTCCACTTTTTAGAAAAATTTCTGCTGCAATATTCACAATTTGACATCTCGGTGCTAACTTCTCAGGCCCTGTAAGTCCTTTTAAACTTGTAAAATGTATTTTTAATTCATATAGTTTATCTAAGACCTTCCTTCCCTAGAGTTAAAAAAAAAAGACAAAAAAACCCACTGAGTATCAATCATTAAGGGTATTATAGAGGTACAAAGTCACTGATAATTATATAGAAGTCAATTATGCAATTTGAATAATTCTAGACTGATGGTTGTCAAACTGCTCTAAGACTCTCTCCTTAAGCCCTTTCCTGCTCAGCCACAAAGATGGAAAGGGAAGGTGAGCAAGCAGGGCTTTGTCTCATTAACCACGCCCACCACTGGGCCCCCTTTCTTCGGTTCTCCTTTCATCTGTTTTATTCACTGAGTCTCCTCTAAAGATTTCATTTGGCAAAAGGATTTCATGCCTTAATGTGGAAAGCTACCCATCATATGTTTTTGCTCTTCTTCTGTTGATCACCCTGAGATCCAGGAGGGAAAGTCAATGAAAAGATTATTTCATATGAAATTTAGATAAAGAATGATAGAAAATGATAGAAAAAAGGGGGGGGGATAAAATTGTTGTCTGAAAATTGTTTTTTTGAGTCAATAGGCTAATTATTTCACATTGTCTACATAAAGGCTGTCTCTAGGGTGGACATCAGAAATTGGACATGTGTTATTATTTTACACCAAGGTCAGCAAAATTTTTCCATTAAAAGCCAGACAGTAAATGCTTTAGGCTTTGCAGGTCACATTTGGTCAGCTGCATATTCTTTTTGGTTGTTTTTAAATTTCTAAATCTTTAAAAATGTAAAAAACATTCTTAGCTCATGAGCTGTATAAAAACAGGCTGTGGGCCAGATCTGGCTTTCGGTTTTCAGACTCTTGTTTTATATTATATTACATGCTATTTTGAGTCAGATGCATATTATGATGTCAAAGTACTTTCAATCTGACTGTATAAATGAGTGCATTTTTCAAGGGATACCTTAAGTTTAATTTCAATGGTTTTACTTTTATGTTCAAAATGGAACGTTTCATTAAAAAATTCATGCTAAGTAAGATAATAAAATACTCATTCTAAATAAGATAGTTAACATTTAAAATTAAAATACAGGCATTGGGACTTCTCTGGTGGTACAGTGGTTAAGACTCTGTGCTTCCACTGCAGGGGGCACGGGTTCAATCCATGGTCTGGGAACTAAGATCCCACATGCCGCACAGCACGGCCAGGAAAAAAAAAAAAGAAAAGAAAAGGGCACAAATTCACCAACTGCTTATATCCTAAATAAAAATAACCAAATAAAGGGGACTTCCCTGACGGTCCAGTAGTTAAGACTTCGCCTTTCAATGCAGGCAGGGGGTGCGGGTTTGATGCCTCATGGCCAAAAAAACAAAATAAAACAGAAGCAATATTGTAACAAATTCAATAAAGACTTTAAAAATGTTCCATATCAAAAACAAATCTTTAAAAAGAAACCAAATAAAACATACTCTAAAATTTCAGCAAAATCAGTCTGAGTTTTAAAAAAGAGTCTTCTAACTAGGTAGTCCTCAAATTCTCAAGCATTAAATACCCAAGAAATTAATGCTATGATAGACTTTAAGCTAGAATGTGAGAGAGGAGCCAAGGTACATTTTGTCCATCCCAGGCCTACCACACAATAAGTGCTAAACCGCTCAGAAGACGTTGGAGACTGGAGACCTTCTGTACAATGATTATTTAAAAATTATTTTCTTTTAAAAAATTCATGAATTTTGTATGTGTACCTGAGTGACCATGTCCTTAAATATTATTTCAATTGTGAAATAACCTCTTTATAAAAAGAAGGAAGGAATAAAATATACATTTTAATAGTTGATTCAATAGTAACCCCACTCTCAACCAACCATCTTACTTAAGCTCCATCCCTCAGCACTTCTCCCTATTTTGGATTTTTCTGTCCTTTACTTTACTTAACTTTATTGAATCTATAACTCCACCACCACCTCAGGGAAATCTAAACAATGACAGCACAATATGGTCTAGAATCACTACACCACTTCTATGGTGAGCTAAGCCTCAAAGGTAGACATGAAGATATATGGTATACAGTATTCCAGAGCATCCTAAGAAGTGATTTTAAAAGAGTTCTGTTAATTGTTAGTATCTCGGGTTCATCTTAAGAGAGAGCTTCCAAAATTATAATACTACCAATACTCCGGAGCTGGCAAAATAAATTCTGAATTGAAAGGTGCTTCAAATAAATACGATATTTAGCACAGCTTCCTAAGTGTTCCTTATACTGAGATTCTTCATAGTAGTCATAGATATTCTTCTCATGCCATCTCCTTTCCGTATTTGCCTAATATACCACCTAATAATTCACTTATTGTGTAAGTTTCAATTTGCCACCCATAATGATTATTAGCAAATTTTTAGCAAATTAGCAAAATTTCAGGGTTAACCTATATTCTGCTCAAAAATTTTAAACTAACACTCTATATACCAAGCCAAAATAAAATTTAGTGAAGTACCTTGGACCACTGCAACAGCTTGTGGTAGAAGTACATAGCACTGATTCCAATTCTTCCCAGCAAAGTTTTATCTACTTCACTGTTTTGTGGATCTTTGCTAACTGAAACACAAAGTAGGTATATGGAAGAAAGTGAAACAGTCCCTTAGAATGATGGAAAAGGCAAATTTAATATGGAATTAGTGATATTACCACAAAGACCAGGTATCAGCAAACTATAGCCCATGGGCCAAATCTGGCCTGTGGCCTGTTTTTGTACAGCCTGTTGAGATTCTAAGAATGGTTTTTATTTTTAAAGGGTTGTTTGAAAAGAAAACTGTGTGACACAGATTATATACTGTGCGTGCAAGGCCTAAAATCTGGTCCTTTACAGAGTTTGCCGACCCTGACAGAGAATATAGCAGTGAAGAGCTGATGTAAAAAGAAAGGTCTCAAAAATATACGAATTTTGTTGACGTGGCAATAGTGAAGATAGTAACAACTTAATGATTCAAAAATTCAGATGCTCCACTACAATTTCTTAGCAATAGTTTTACCAATCTGAATGAAAAGAAAAATAAGAACATGAAACATCTGATATTCTATTGACCTTTTATCATTATAATCTAATTTAACAATAAATAGATGGAAAAATTTATAAAAAGAAGGAAAAGTATCTAAAAACTGCAGTGTTAACTTATCTCCAACATGGAGACTATTAAGAGCTTCATATGTTATGAACATTGTACCAGTCAATCCATCAATCAATAATAAAGAACACTGTATCACCCTAACACACAATACTCAGACAAAAACAGTGACATTTACTTGTTTCAGCGAATTCACAAAATGGAACACCTGGTCTCTCTTCTTTACAGTCTTTTGTCAGTGTTTCAGCAATACAAGCACAAAATCTCTGGAAATCTGCAAATTTTTCACAGCCCAGTTTTATGTTAATGTATAAAGTTCCCAATTTGGTCCAGTCACCTTTTTCTTTATAATGCTATGAGAATTATTAAAGACAAAACAAAAAATGCAAGTTGTCATTTATGCAAACATATCATGGGGTAGGCACATGCAGGCATTAGATATACAGAAATTAATAAGACAATCTCTGCAAACCTTATAAACTTACTGACAAGTGTTACAACAGCAGTAACATGTTACTGTACAATTTGCTTTTCTGTCCATAGCAATGGCTCTATAAGTTCCAGGTGTCAACATACACTTGTTTTAATTATCTAGCTCCTAATGTACTTAATGATGTCACCCTCAAACCTGAACTACACAGTGGAGATAGATTTAAGGAAAACAGATGATTAGCAGCATGATTTGAGCTACTTCCACAGCAATACACTATTTTACTACTTTTAGAGATTGCATTTTACAGTTAGTTGGCCATTTATGATTTGCAGCCCACACATAATTTTGGGCATTACATTTCTTCTACAAAAGTCGCTACAAGGTAAATTTCAGTAAACTTACTATCTTCCTATTATTTTCAATTCTAAACTAAGAAAGTTTCCCATGCCAACAAAAAATTGTTTCAAGGATATAAATTCTAATTTAGACTAGATCAACAATTACTAGAATGAGTACAAAAATGATCTTAAATTAAAAAGTACAGTCATCCTGAAAGTCCTCTATTTCCTATTCAGACTTTAAATGCTTGGAGAGTGCACAATGACCTTGGCTTTACCCTGTCATGTCACATACTGCAGCCACCTATGGATCTCGACAAGAAAGCCAAGTCATTTGTGCACTGAGGGAGTCTGCCTAGTGACAAGAATTAAAGGCTAAGCTATAGATTATTATAGCTTAACATAAGTCAATTTTAAACTGAACTATTTCTAGAATTATTTTTAGAACAGTTCACGACTCTAGAAATTATGTTTGCATTTCAAAGTATTAACCTGCAAAAAATTAAACTTCTTTTCCTTCTTTTCTCTGTGTAACAGCCGCATTGTAAAACTTTTCTAAAACTGGGTTACTATCCAAAGTTTCTTTGTTGTTATTGGTTTTCGGAGATCCCAGAAATTTATTTAAAAGATAAGCAACATACCTCTATTTCATTCAAGGCTGACTCTAAATCACACTTCCAGTTCTTTATAAACTGCCTCATCTGTAACCTTTAACAATAAAAAAGGGTTAATTATGTTCATCACCCAAAAAGTCAATATTGCTCCTAATTCATTTGTTCTATAAATTATACCTAAGAGACTGGAGAAAGAGAAATATACTATAAAAATTATTCAGCGCTGAAGAAAATGGCAACTGCACAGATACCTAACTTATACTATTTCCTCCTAAACCACAGGCAACAAGGAGGAAAAAGCAAATTCCACATGAAATCATACCTTCATCCTAACTTGAAGACAGAGAATGTCAAAACTTTAAGATAATTGTGATTAAAAAGAGAAAAAAATTAAATCTCAGCACTTGATCTCTACTGCTCCCACTTCACTCTCACTGGTCCATAAGGATTTGTGGCAAGCAAATACTGACCAAAACAAAACAAAGCAAACAAACAAAAATATTTGTAGGGGAGAATCAAAAAGGGAAACTACCAGAGGGACCTAACATTGATTAAGAACTACAATTACAAAGACAAAGTCCACACTAAATTTGAAAATGCTAAGAAAAAAACTGTCTGGGTATATTAGAACACAAACCACACAGAAGGAACTTAGAAGTTTTGTATGATTTAAAGAAAGTGATCTGTGAAATGTATAGATAGCTTCTGGGAAAGAAAAAAAAGACAAAAGTGAAAGGAGAAGCACACTGGCAACTGGGAAGAGGAGAAGAAGAAAAGGAGAAAAGAGGAGGGTTCCATTAAACTAAGAATAGTGTGTGACAGCCAACTATGGGGTCAATTTTGGTAATTAGTCCCGATGCTTTATAAATTATTCCAGAGCATTAAAAAGGAAGAACAAGTTCCTAATTTTTATCCATTCATCTGTCAGTGGTCAGGTAGGTAGCTTCCATGTCTTGGCTATTGTAAATGGTGCTGCTATGAACACTGGGGTGCATGTTTCTTTTTGAATTACAGTTTTCGTCTTTTCTGGATATATGCCCAGGGATGGGATTGCTGGATCATATGGCAACTCTATTTTCAGCTTTTTAAGGAATCTCCATACTGTTCACCATAGTGGCTGTACCAATTTACATTCCTACCAACAGTGTAGGAAGGTTCCCTTTTCTCCACACCCTCTCCAGCATTTATTATTTGTAGACTTTTTGATGATGGCCATTCTGACCGGTGTGAGGTGATACCTCATTGTAATTTTGACTTGCATTTCTCTAATAATTAGCTAATAATTAGCGATGTTGAGCATCTTTTCAGGTTGGCCATCTGTATGTCTCCTTTGGAGAAATGTCTATTTAGGTCTTCTGCCCAGTTTTTGATTGGGTTGTTTGGTTTTTTGATATTGAGTTGTATGAGCTGTTTATATATTTTGGAAGTTAAGCCCTTGTCGGTTGCATCGTTTACAAATATTTTCTCCCTGTCTGTAGGTTGTCTTTTGTTTATGGTTTCCTTTGCTGTACAAAAGCTTTTAAGTTTCATTAGGCCCCATTTGTTTGTTTTTGCTTTTATTTCTTTTGCCTGGGGAGACTGACCTAAGAATATATTGCTACGTTTTATGTCAGAAAATGTTTTGCCTATGTTCTCTTCTAGGATTTTTATGGTGTCATTATATCTAGGTCTTTAAACCATTTTGAGTTTATTTTGTATATGGTGTGAGGGAATGTTCTAACTTTACTGATTTAAATATATGAAGCTGTCCAGCTTTCCCAACACCACTTGTTGAAATGACTGCTTTCCCAACACCACTTGTTGAAATGACTGTCTTTTCTCCATTGAATATTCTTGCCTCCTTTGTTGAAGATTAACTGATTAACTGTGTGTGGGTTTATTTCTGGGCTCTCTATTCTGTTCCATTGATCAGCATGTCTGTTTTTGTGCCAGTACCATACAGTTTTGATTACTGTGGCTTTGTAGTATTGTCCGAAGTCTGGGAGGGCTCTGCCTCTAGCTTTGTCCTTTTTCCTCTGGATTGCTTTGGGAATTCTGGGTCTTTTGTGATTCCATATAAATTTTAGGATTATTTGTTTTAGTTCTGTGAAAAATGTCATGGGTAATTTGATAGGGATACCATTAAATCTGTAGATTGCTTTGGGTAGGATGGTCATTTTAACAATATTAATTCTTCCAATCCAAGAGCAGTAGCATTGTTTTAAGTTACAAAATATTGGGGACAACTTAAATACCCATCACTGATTGAATAACCTAAAGTATATCCATAAAATGGAGTACTCTGCATGGTTTAAAAGATGACGAATTTCTCTATGGACTGATTTAGATTGATTTCCAGGATATACTGTCTGAGCGAAAAAAAGCAAATTAAAAAAAAAAGAGCATTATTTTCTACACTATATGTAATAAAGAAGTAGATATAAGAAAATACATACACATCTGCTCATTATAAGAGGATAAAACTGAAAGACTGTTTACCTCCAGTATGTAGGTGGAAAAGGGGTAGAGAGAAGGATGAAATGGAAACGGTGGAGCAGGAGTAAACTGGAGTAACATTTCTCATTGCATCTTTTTAGTACAGCATTGACTGTTAGAATAGACAGCAATTTTTCACATACTTCCCTAAATAATTCAAACCAACTAGGACGTGGGATAACTGAAAATATAATACAAACAGTAATAAATAAACGTAAATGGTCTACAAATGAATAATCACATTGAATGGGCATAGGAAAAAGAAAGAACTAGACAAAATAACTTAGGAAGCAATATTTTGGCTGAATACTATAATAACCTTATACTAAAAATGTACTAAATTTTTTTCTCACAGAGGTATGGGTTAGCAGTTCTGAAACTACTTTTTGTGGATCGTAAGACTGAATAAATGAGCAAATATATTGTAGATAATGAGAGTCAGGTTTCTCACTGTTGGAGAAAGAATTTATAAATATGAAAAAGGGATGGCTAGGATGAACCTGTAGTGCTGGATTAGAATCAAGCTATCAGTATGTACTCATGTTTTTTGTAATATATATAAAAATAGAGAAGTAAATATATATATCTTGTGTGTGTATGTATGTTGTGTATACATACATATATTTCCTAGCCCTGTCCACTGAGAAGACCTGGCTGCAATGATACTCTAGCAGCAATGAACACATTCAGGTCTTGGTTTTGAAATACCATTCTCTAATAAAAGGAACCAGAGCTCCTTGAAGAAATGGTTGCTGCCAATGTTGGAGCAGGGAAAAGAGAAGATGAGACTTAACTCTGTGGCTTCAAATTACACAAAAGTGGTAGAAAAACAAACAAAAAAAAATGATGAAAGGATGTAGGAACAAACCTGAAGGGATTCCCAAAGGTCAAATTTGGAACAATTTGAGCAACAAAATAAATAACTATATTATTAGATTATAAGTAACCCATAGAATAAAATAAATAGCCATGAGTTCACATTGACATAAATTTTGAATAAGTAAATAAATGGAGAAGGGACAGCTCTTCTTTACTGAAAAATTCCAATTAATAAATGTAGAAAAGGGAGGAACTTCCCTGGTGGCGCAGTGGTTAAAACTCCACACTCCCAATGCAGGGGGCCTGGGTTCGACCTCTGGTCAGGGAACTAGATTCCACACGCATGCTGCAACTAAGAGTTCGCATGCCACAACTAAGGAGCTGGTGAGCTGCAACTAAGGAGCCCACCTGCCACAACTAAGACCTGGTGTGACCAAATAAATAAATATTTTTAAAACCCCCCAGCAATAATAGCTATTTAAAAAAAAGGAAGCATGCTATTTAAAAATAAATAAATAAATGTAGAAAAGGGACTTTCTTGGTGGTCCAGTGTCTAAGACGCAGCACTCCCAATGCAGGGGGCCTGGGTTCGATCCCTGGTCAGGGAACTAGATCCTGCATGCCGCAACTAAAGATCCTGTGTGCCACAACTAAGGCCCAGTGCAGCCAAATAAATAAATAAAAATTTTTTAATGTAGAAAAAAATGGGGAAAATACAAAATCACCATTGGGTAAATACCAAAGTAGTAACCTGTAGTAAAGAGCCATTGAAGAATACTAAAATTAATGTATGAAGTTTTCAAGAGAAACAGCATAATACATAATGCTAAAGTCTCTTCCCCAAGATATTTATTCATTACAATAGGACAAAGAGTAACTTTACAGTGTAGAAACTTGGCAGATAATCTTTTTAACTAAGTGATAAAGGTTAACTTAACCAGTAATAAGATATACTGAAACATGTGCATCCTACTACAGTGCAGTATGATCTGTAGTGAGTTAATGGATTTATACCAAAATTAATTTCCTAGTTTTGATATTGGCACTATTATTATGTAGGATGTTAACATGAAAGGAAGCTAGATGACGGGAACATGGGAATTCGCCACACTAATTTTTGCAAAATTTCTGTAAATCTAAGATTATTTCAAAATACAATTTTTAAAGTCAGTAAATGTATATTAACAAATTTCCTAGATTATATACACACCTAAATTTTCACTGATGTCCTGAATATAAATGTCAGAATTCTTTGTAGTAGCCTTATCCACTGAAAGTGAAAGCCTTTCAAATGAACTACAGCTAACTAAAAATTATAATCAAAATCAAAAGAATGTCCATTAAAATTCATTTCCCTGTCTAGAAACGGGTAATTATTTCAAAGAACATCAGAAGATATAAATTCAAATATAAAATAATAAATACTAAATTTTTTTTTCCTTCTGCCTTGGGGCTGGGTCCATATCCCCAACCACGATCTACACCTCTTAGCTACCCAGAGTTATTTTTAAATTTTCTCCTTCACTAATAAATAGGTCACCAATGTTAATACCTCCGAAAAAATACAAGATAACTGTTTTGAAGCAAGCACACAGGAAGGCGGAGAGTGCATAAGGATACAATTTTCAAACTTAGGGGTTACCAAATAAATTGTCATAATTTTCATGTGCAACATAAATAGTATTAACTATCACTAAAGGAATTTAAAAAAATCATAGAACCTGAAGAACTCAAATGTGCCTTAAATGCTGGTGTTTGAAGGGAAGTAGTATAATTAGAGCTGAAATTCCCTAACTGCACTATGGCATCCAGAGCACTAGAGCAAATTCACAGGGGCTCCTCAGGTTATTTTAAATTTTCAAGCGACATCTGTCAGACACTGTCAAACTGTTATTAACTTGTTTGGATTTAACTACTTAATAAATGGTACTGTTAATGTATTTATTTTGGCGTCTGGACACTGTGAACCAAGAAAGTTTGGAAACCTCTGTACTAGAGGATAATGAGAAATGAGATAAAAACAACTGTGGAAGCTCCTCTGAAGGAGGGAGCTTTCTGGGCACTCTTAAGGACTTTGGTGGTTGATATCATTTGTACTTTATCAAATCTGATTTTGTTAAAAAGTTACAGTTCATTTAAATACTTAAAATTTGTATACTTTTCTCTATGTATGTGACAGCATAATAAAAATTTTTATAGAAGTCATGGCTTTCCTTTTTCTCAATACAGGTATATTATGGTACTACTCTTACAATTAGTACAGGGTTGGTTTTTTTTTAAGGCCTTTGGAGGCCCATAAACTGAATAGAGAAAGTGAACAAGTAAGAGAAAGAATGAAGGAGAGGGCTTCCCTGGTGGCTCAGTGGTTAAGAATCCACCTGCCAATGCAGGGGACACGGGTTCGAGCCGTGGTCTGGGAAGATCCCACATGCTGTGGAGCAACTAAGCCCGTGCGCCACAACTACTAAGCCTGTGCTCCATAGCCCGCAAGCCATAACTCCTGAAGCCCAGGCACCTAGAGCCCATGCTCTGCAACAAGAGAAGCCACCGCAATGAGAAGCCCACGCACCACAACAAACAGGAGCCCCCGCTCACCGCAACTAGAGAAAGCCTGCGCGCAGCAACAAAGACCCAACACAGCCATCGATCAATCAATCAATAAAAAGAATGAAGGAGAGACATTAAAGTATTTTATTTAATGTGGCAAGAAGTGAGAGAGGAAAAAGAATTAAAGTAATTCGTATACACATAAGAGAGTGCATTAAGTAGAATCAAGTAAGTCGTGAAACAGAGCAAGGGAGACTCTACATTTGATCTGCCAGGCACTGAGATGAAATCAGGTACTGAAAAAGATCTGGTGAGGCTGGCCAGGAGAGTTGGCTAGAAGCAGCTGATGACAATGTGACTAGGCCATAGCCAAAAGAAGGAGAAGGGCTTACGGTGAGCATATGAACAAAAATAAGTGCTTTGCCTTCATCCTTTTTAAGTCCCCACCAAAATACATATATTTTAGTCCTAATTATAGTGATTCTTCTTACCTGGATTTCATTTCCAGAACTTCAGTTATTTCTTGCTTGGAAGCCTGTACTTGGTATAAAAGCTTAATAATATAGTTAAAGTGTTCTGGGTCAAGTACCATCCCAGCTTCAACAAGCTGTAGAAGAGGGAAAACAGTAGTCATTCTCATAAAAATATGAGAGTCAAAACCAATGTGTGTGGAAAAAAATGAGACTGATGGAAGAAGTGAAACATGGAGACAAACAGAATCAAAATTCATTTTAAAACTTTGAAGCATATTTTTCTTCAAATATTTGAGAACCACAATAAGACTGCTTACATCAAGAATTTAAAGCAAAAATGAAAATAATACTTTTGAATGCAAACTTGTATATTCTTCCTGTTCTCCAAGTTATCTCAACCACTTTATCAGCTGTACCTCATTTGGTACTCATTCTGTCTTTTAGTAAGTATAGCACTGGTGGTTGTACTGTATCCCTGATGATAAAATTCCTGAGAGGTATTAAACTGAGGTTTTCTACAATGACTACAGGTGAGCAGTCATTTCTTTTTATTTTTTAATTTTAAATGTATCTATCTATCTACGAGTTTTGTTGAGCTATAACTGACATGCAGCACTGTGTAAGTTTCAGGTGCATAGCATCATGATTTGACTTACACACATCACGAAAAGATTACAGTAATTTGAGTGAACATCCATCATCTCAGATACATACAAAGTAAAAGAAAAAAATTTGTTTCCTTGTGATGAGTGCTCTCAGGATTTACTCTCTTAGAACTTTCATAGAGAACACACAGCTGTGTTCATTCTATTCTTCATGTTGTATAAAACATCCCTAGTTCTCATTTATCTGATAACTGGAAGTTTGTAAGTTTTGACCACCTTCATCCAATTCCCAATCCCCCCACCCCCTGCCTCTGGTAACCATAAATCTGATCTCTTTTTCTATGAGTTTGTTTTCTGAAGTATAATTAACCTACAACACTACGTTAGTTACTGGTGCACAACATGGTGATTTGATATTTCTGTACATTACAAAATGATAACCATAAGTCTAGTTACTGTCACCATACAAAGATACTACATTATTACTGATTATATTCCCCATGCCGTACATTTCAGCCCTGTGACTCATTTGTTATGTAACTGGAAGTTTGAGTAATTCTTGATTCAAAAAATTTCCAGGCAAGTAACTTTGTCAAGCTTTGTAATATGGTACTAGAGGTATTCACTGAAATATTTGTTCATCTGCTAGAGTGGTTCCAATGCTGCTTCCTAAAGAGAATGGGTGAGAACTGGGTGTTTTCCTGCTATTAAGCCTATTCTGAAATGAATGGCTGGGTAGTACCAAATACTAGGAAATATTCAACAACAGTAAAAATTTTAATATACCTTTAAAAAGCTATAAAAATTTTTGTTTTTCTTTTTGCTTAATGCCAAATAGAAAATTAACTCCTTGCCACCATATTCTTATCTATCTGCTTTGTTTGGTAACAATGTCCTATTTATACATTGATTTGTGTATTTACTTTTGTTATATATGACCTCAAATCTTTTTGAAAAAGAAAACTTTCTTTCATCATCCTTAAGAAGTAGAGATGAGGACAGTTCACGAAGCTGAAAGAAGTCACCTCGAGTGCTTACAACTATTTAATTAAGGGGAAGCCCTTTCAGTCACTGGAGTCTGTTTATAAACCCTATTTTGGGAGAAAAAGAACATTTCTGAAAACAGAATTCTTTGGCATTAAGAATGTGAGTAAAAGGCAATTTAAGAGCGTAAGCAGAAATCATTATTTTCTTGGTTATTCAGTATTAGAGAATAAAAGGGATAGAATGAAATCATACCTTGCAAAAGATATCAATTAAAGCAGGTACAGCATTCCTTAATTTCATAGTTGCCACACACTCAAATGTTTTTAGTAATATTTTCAGAGCAGGCTGGATAAAACAAAAAAATTACACTCATTTTCATGTCTTCTTTCAGTACACTTTAAGTTTCTCAAATTCGTTTATGCTGAAAAACACAAGTGTTCTCTACGAAGTATTCAACCAACAGAAATGTAACTGCTCAATTATACAAACAAGAAATATAACAGATAAATTAACTTAAAGTATTAGAAAAATATTTTTTCAGGTTACTTACCAGCATTTTAAACATTATGCTGAGGCTCATGACCTGAAATACTTCTCTCAGTAAACAATGTTTGAGTAAAGAATTGAGAAGGTTATTTAGCACTTGTAGATCAAAGTGTATTCCCGGAGGGAACTTACTGTAGTACGCCATAAACGTGTTTACTAAAAAGGAAGAAGTATATGTTAAAGTTATTTGCTGCTTTTAAGATATTCATCTTTCCTAAATTAGACAATCTTTCCATATTTAAAGATCAAGTAGTATAAATTCATTTTCTTAAAAGGTACACTTCCAGTATCAGAAATACTTGATGAAAATAAATTAAAGCAAAAGTTAATGGCAATAACATGTTAACCAGGATGTTAGACACTAGACTGGGAGCTAGCTTATATGCTATCCACAAAAAACAGGGCCAAACTGCCTCATACATAATGGTCTAAATACGAACTCCTAAGGAGCCACACTCCCATGGAGACTTTAGGCAGTGGCCTGTTTAGGGGTGGATGCAGACAATTTTGACATATACCCCTTCTTGCTGTTTTAACCCCCACCAACATGTTGACCCTGGGGATATTTTTATTCCAATTTATGATATGAACATTCTACCAAAAATTATAACATTTCCTTTGAGAAAGTAGCTTCCTAACGGACACTTGGGTTGCTTCACATTTTACTGTGAATAATGCTGCTACAAACATGGGTGTACAAATATCTTTTGAGACCCTGCTGTCAATTCTTTTGTGTATATGTCAAGAGAAGAATTGCTGGGCCATACAGTAACTCTATTTTTAATTTTTTGAGGAACTGTCATACTGTTTTTCCACAGTGTCTGTACTATTTTACATTCCTGCCGATAGGGTACAAGGGTTCCACTTTCTCCACACCCTCACTAACACTTGTTGTTTTCTGTTTTTTTCGATAGTGGTCATCCTAATGGGTGTAAGGTGGTACCTCAATGTAGTTTTGATTTGCATTTCCCTTAGGATTGGTGATACTGAGCATCTTTTTACATGCTTATTGGCCATTTGTGTATCTTTGGAGAAATGTCTTTTCAAGTACTTTGCCTATTTTTGAATCAGGTTTTGTTGTTGAGTTTTAGAGGTTCTCTGTATATTCTGGATACCAATCCTTTATCAGATATATGATTTACAAATACTTTCTCCCATTCTGTGGGCTGCTGTTTTATCTTGCTGATATTGTCTCTTAATGAACGAAATTTTAAATTTTTCATGAAGTTCAATTTGTCTATTTTTTCTTTGTTCCCATTGTCTTTGGTGTCATTTCCAAGAAATCACTGCCAAATCCAATGTGTGATGCTTTTGTCCTTGCGCTTTCTTCTGAGTTTTATTGTTGTAGGTCTTACATTAAGGTCTTTAATCAATTTTGAACTAATTTTTGTATATAGTGTTAGATAAGGGCCCAATTTTATTCTTTTGCTTGTGGATATTTAGTTTTCCCAGCACTAAAAAACTATCCTTTCACTAGTGAATGATCTTGGCATCCTTCTCAAAAATCATTTGACCATATATGTGAGGCTTTATATTCCAGCTGTCTATTCTAGTCCATTGGTTTATATGTCTGTCTTTATGCCAGTACCACACTGTTTTGATTACTATAGCTCTGCAGTAAGTTTTCAAGATAGGAAGTATGAGTCCTCCAGGTTTTTTCTTTTTCAAGATTATTTCGGGATTCCTTGGGGATCACTTGGGAAGTAATGACATTTTTTTTTTTTGCGGTACGCAGGCCTCTCACTGTGTGGCCTCTCCCGTTGTGGAGCACAGGCTCCGGACGTGCAGGCTCAGCAGCCATGGCTCACGGGCCCAGCTGCTCTGCGGCATGTGGGATCTTCCCAGACCGGGGCACGAACATGTGTCCCCTGCATTGGCAGGTGGACCCTCAGCCACTGCGCCACCAGGGAAGCCCAGTTTTTGCTTTATGTATTTTGATCGTCTGTCATTAGGTATAAACGTTTATACTGCTGCTATACTGAACCTTTCATTACTATATATAATGTCCTTCTTTGTCTCTTGTAACCTTTTTTGATTTAAAGTCTATTCTGTCTAATATTAGTATAGCCACTCCTGCTTTCTTCTGGTTACTATTTGTGTAGAATATTTTTTCCATCATTTCACTTTCAATCTATTTGCCTTTGGCTCTAGTGAAAATTTTGTAGACAGCATGTAATTGGATAATGTGTTTTTATTCATTCTGCCAATCTGTGTCTTTTGAATGGAGAATTTAAACCATTTACTTTTTTTTTTTTTTTTTTTGCGGTACGCGGGCCTCTCACTGTTGTGGCCTCTCCCACTGCAGAGCACAGCCTCCGGACACGCAGGCTCAGTGGCCATGGCTCATGAGCCCAGCAGCTCCGCAGCATGTGGGATCTTCCCGGGCCAGGGCACGAACCCGTGTCCCCTGCATCGGCAGGCAGACTCTCAACCACTGCGCCACCAGGGAAGCCCTAATCCATTTACTTTTAAAGTAATTACTGATAATGAAGGACTTACTTCTGATTTTGCTATTTGTTTTCTGTATGTCTCATAGCTTTTTTGTCCCTCATTTCCTGCATTACTCTCTTCTTTTGTGTTTAGCTGATTTTTTGAGTGAGTTTTAACTCCTTTTTCATTTCCTTTTGTGCATATTCTATAGCTATTGAGGTTACCATGGGATTTATACCAGCTTAACTTCAACAATATACAAAAACTCTGCTTCTTTACAGCTCCATCCCCACCCCTTTCAGTTGCTAAGGTAACAAATTACATTTTTATATACTGTGTGCCCGAAAACATTAATTAACAGTTCTTTCAAATGCATCAGTCTCTTAAATAATATGGAAAAGAGGATTTGGAGTTACCAGTCAAATTTACAATAATACTAGTTTTTACACTAATAATATACTTTTCTTTAAAGGTATTAGTTTCTTAAATCATGTAAAAACCAGAAAGTACAGTACAAACCATTGTTACAATAATACTAGCTTTTATAACTACCCACGTATTTACTTTTATTGAGATCCTTATTTCTCCATATGACCTCAGGTTACTGTCTCATGCCCTTTCATTTCACTTTGCAGGCCCCCCTTGAGCATTTCTTGAAGGGCAGGTCTAAAGAAAACAAATTCTCTCAGCTTTTGTTTATCCGGGAATGTCGTATCAGTAATTTATCCCTCAATTCTGAAGGACAGTTTTGCTAGATATAGGATTCTCGGTTGACAGATATTTTCTTGTAGCACTTTGAATATATTGGCCTACTGCCTTCTGGCCTCCAAAGTTTCTGATGAGAAATCTGCTTATAATCATATTGAGGATCCCTTGTATGTGATAATTTGCTTCTCTCTTGCTGCTTTCAAGATCCTCTCTTTGCCTCTGGCTTTTGAAAGTTTGATTAAAACGTGTCTTGGTGTGTGTCTCTTTGAGTTCATCTTAGAGTTTGCTGAGCTTCTTGGATATTTATATTTACAACTTTCATCAAATTTGGGAAGTTTTCAGCCATTATTTGCTCAATATTCTCTCTACCCTTTTCTCTTTCTCTTCTCCTTCTGAGACTTCCACAATGTTCTGTTTCATGATGTTCCTCAGGCTGTATTCACTTTTCTTCAAACATTTTTCTTTCTGTCCCTCAGACCTGATAATTTCCACTCTCCTATCTTCAAGTTATCTGATTCTTTTGCCTGCTCAAATCTGCCTTTGAATCCCTCTAGTGAATTTTTCATTTCAGTTATTGTATTTTTCAACTCCAGAATTTTTCTGGTTTCTTTTTAGGTTTCCTATCACTCTGATATTTCCATTTTGTTCACACATTATTTTCTTGACTTTCCCCACATCTTCTTTAGTTCTTCAAGCAACTTTAAGACAAATGTTTTAAAATCACTGTCTAATTTATCTGCCATCAGGTCTTTTACAAGGATAGTTTCTGTTGATTTATTTTTTCCTTTGAATAGGCCATATTTTGCTCATTTCTTTGTATGTCATATGACTTTTTGATTGAAAAGTGGGCATTTGAATCCAATAATGTGGTAACTCTGGAGCTCAGAATACATATATTTTAAAATATTTGAAGCTAATAGCTTTTTCAGTTTACATTTATATAAACAAATTTTTATCTTTTGTGCTTCCTTTGATTACTCTAAACCACAGAAATTATCAACTTTCCAAAAAAATCTGACTGAAAATGTTAATTCTTTTTACTGAATTACCAACATACTACAATTATTCATTTTGGTGTATGCTAAGCAGTAGTAGTTTTTCACAATGTTTTTAGTCAAACAACTTCTGGAAAAAGAATTTTATGTGGAAATTTAAATATAAAACAGATAAAAATGAACTTATGGTTAAATAGGGTAATGGGGAGTCCCACCCTCTCAGTACCTCCCCTTGTGAACTAGGTGGTCCCTGAGGCCTCTCTGTAGGGCCTGAGTGGTTAGATCTATACTTTATACCAGTGATATTCAGAGTTTCTCTTTCTAAGTTGCTATCCAGTTTTCCTAACATCATTCATAAAATGAGTCTTCCTTCCCAAACCCTATGGTCTTTCTAAACACTAAACCTCTTTATACATAATATCAAGTTTATTCTGAGCTATCTATCTGTTCTGCTGATCTAACTTTCTATTTGCACATCAAACGTAATTTATATAGGTTTTTGCCAACTTCCTGCACTTATTCTTCATTATAGGTTTTTATTTTTGTTTTCTGTATTTATTGTTTTATAACTGAATAAACATATATTTTTCCTTTTCCCATACTGGATATTCACACAACCAGAATTATGTTTTGGGGAGTTTCGCATTTTTCCCACGTCATCCTCTTTTCTTCCATATATGTTATGGAATTATTTCTGGAATATAAATGTTCATCCATATCTAACCATATGTAGCTTCTCCTCCTTGGTTATCACAACGTGTCAGGTGACAGGTATATTCCCTGTATAGGCTCCTATTACTTCTACCTTAACTACCTCCTCTTTGCTACAGCTGGATTAAGTCCAGATTACCAGTTCCCTCATATGCTTCCTCTAATCCTTAGAGGAGATGATATCACCAGCAAAACAAACTTGTCAGAGATTTTGTTTTTAGCTAGATGAGATTTTAAGCAGATGAATATGATGCTCTGTTACCATAATACTATGTGGTTTTGGTGGCTGTGTCAGGGTGACAAATGTAAAGCTTGGTCCCTTCCTCTTGGGGCTCACAATGTAGTAGGGGGAGATGGGAGCAGGGAATGGGATGAGGCTGTGGAGTCAGATAAGGGCCTAATAGAGGAGATTATCCTATTTCCTATGAGTAAGCTTTGAAAGATGAATAGGTCTTTGCTATGGGGAAGTGGGATAAAAGAAAGGGATCCTGGGTAGAGACAGCAGTGCCCTCTCTATTATAACACAGCATGCCCTATTTAGGGAACTGCACAGAACGATGGATGGTGCACTGGCTACAAGGGATAGTGTAAAAAGAAAAGGGCTAATAAGTAAGGAAGATACAGTTTCTCAAAGATCCCTTCAGAAAGATTTTAAGCCAATTAATATCTTTTTTCCTGTCTTACAACTGTAAATAAAATTTCTATGTCACAAAAATATTAGTATGTGAGGGAATTACAGTGTTAGGTGGATTATACTTTTTGTATTAACCAAAATGCCACACTTATTATTAATCCTTTCTAACACCAAGAGAGCTACTCTAAGGCATTCAGTTTTCATACTCAAAAGTACTGAATTTACTTTCAAACTATTAAGACAATAGCATATTGTTTGAAACTCTTGTATTAATAAATTCATAGTAATCATTCCATTGTCTCATACCTGCACGTTGTAGCAAACAAAGCTCGTTGATACTTATATATTTCTTAAACACATCCATACAAACCTATAAAAGTCACGAAAAATGTAAAATTACCTTTTTATATTTCATAAAATCTACACAAATTTCAGTCCTATCTTTTTGCTTATTCCAATTTTTTTAAGTCAATTGAAAGCAATGGAATAAAGAAGCTGATGTTAGGTTAACTAAGATTTGAAATGTATGTTGAATTCATTACAAAAATCTTATTCAGAGAATCTCTGTCAAAGAAATAGCCTAGGAAACAGAGTCAAGATTAGCAATCAACTGGGGAAGGGAGGACTTCTTTTACTGGTATAAGGAGAAACACATGGACCAATGGATTAGAACAGAGATCCTATAAATAGACCCACTCATACACAATCAGCTGATTTATGACATGGTGATACTGCAGTGCAGTGGGGGAAAGGATGGTTTGGGGTCACCTGGAGATACACATGGGAAAAAATATGTATCTAGACCTTCTCACATCCTAAACAAAAATTAATTCTAGATGGCTTAGAGTTCTAAATGTAAATATCAGACAAGACAAGAAAACTTTTAAAGGAAAAACATAAAAGAACATCTTCATGATCTTGGCAAAGCTTTCTTGAACAGCATGTAAAAAGTCAACACCATAAAAGGGAAAAAAATATATAAGATTAGACTATATAAAGATTAATAATTTTGTTTACCAAAGACACTTTTAAAAGGGTGAAAAGTTTGACCCACCTCCTAGAGTAATGGAAATAAAAACAAAAATAAACAAATGGAACCTAATGAAACTTAAAAGCTTTTGCACAGCAAAGGAAACCACAAACAAGACAAAAAGACAACCCTCAGAATGGGAGAAAACATTTGTAAATGAAGCAACTGACAAAGGATTAATCTCCAAAATATACAAGCAGCTCATGCAGCTCAATATCAAAAAAACAAACAACCCAATTCAAAAATGGGCAGAAGACCTAAATGGATATTTCTCCAAAGAAGATATACAGATTGCCAACAAACACATGAAAGGATGCTCAGCATCACTAATCATTAGAGAAAAGCAAATCAAAACTACAATGAGGTATCACCTCACGCCGGTCAGAATGGGCATCATCAAAAAATCTACAATCAATCAATGCTGGAGAGGGTGTGGAGAAAAGGGAACCCTCTTGCACTGTTGGTAGGAATGTAAATTGATACAGCCGCTATGGAGAATAGTATGGAGGTTCCTTAAAAAACTACAAATAGAACTACCATATGACCCAGCAATCCCACTACTGGGCATATACCCTAAGAAAACCATAATTCAAAAAGAGTCATGTACCACAATGTTCACTGAAGCTCTATTTACAATAGCCAGGACATGGAAGCAACCTAAGTGTCCATTGACAGATGAATGGATAAAGAAGATGTGGCATATATATATAATGGAATATTACTCAGCCATAAAAAGAAACAAAATTGAATTATTTGTAGTGAGGTGGATGGACCTACAGTCCGTCATACAGAGTGAAGTAAGTCAGAAAGAGAAAAACAAATACCATATGCTAATACATATATATGGAATCTAAAAAAAAGAAAGAAAAAACGGTTCTGAAGAACCTAGGGACAGGACAGGAATAAAGACACAGACACAGAGAATGGACCTGAGGACACAGGGAGGGGGAAGGGTAAGCTGAGACGAAGTGAGAGAGTGGCAATGACATATATACACCACCAAATGTAAAACAGATAGCTAGTGGGAAGCAGCCGCATAGCACAGGGAGATCAGCTCGTGCTTTGTGACCACCTAGAGGGGTGGGATAGGGAGAGTGGGAGGGAGACGCAAGAGGGAAGGTATATGGGGATATATGTGTACGTATAGCTGATTCACTGTGTTATACAGCAGGAACTAACACAACAATGTAAAGCAATTATACTCCAATAAAGATGTTAAAATAAAATAAAATTAGAGATTTAACTAAGCAAAAATAAATAAATAAATAAATAAATAAAATAAAAGGGTGAAAAGGCCTGTTGATGGAATGTAAATTGGTACCATTATGGAGCACAGTATGGAGGTTCCTTAAAAAACTAAATATAGAACTACCATATGATCCAGCAATCCCCCTCCTGGGCATATATCTGGAGAAAATCATAAATTGAAAAGATACATGCACCCCAACATTCACTGCAGCATTATTTACAATAGCCAAGACATGGAAGCAATCTAAATGTCCTATGGCAGAGGAGTGGATAAAGAAGATGTGGTATATATAGACAATGGAATATTACTCAGCCATAAAAAAGAATGAAATAATGCTATTTGCAGCAAGATGGATGCAACTAGAGATGATCATACTAAGTGTAGTAAGTCAGAAACAGAAAGACAAATATGCTTATATGTGGAATCTAAAAAAATGGTACAAATGAACTTATTTACAAAATAGAAATAGAGTCACAGATGTAGAAAACAAACTTACGGCTTACCAGGGGGAAAAGGGGAGGGGAAGGGATAAATTGGGAGATTGGGATTGTCATATACATACTACTATATATAAAATAGATAACTAATAAGCACCTACTGTACAGCACAGGGAACTCTACTCAATACTCTGTAATGACCTATATGTGAAAAGAATCTAAAAAAGAGTGGATATATGTATATATATATAACTGATTTACTTTGCTGTACACATGAAACTAACACAACATTCTAAATCAACTATACTCCAAAAAAAATTAAAAAAATAAAAGGGTGAAAAGGCAACTTGTAAAGTAGTAAAAGTTATTTGCAATATGTATATCCAACAAAGCATTTGTATCTAAAATATATACAGAATTCTTAAGATGGATGAGAAAAAGACAATCCTCTAGAATATAGGCAAAATATTTAGATATTTACAGAAAGGGGATATTCAAACACCTAACAAACATTTTGAAAGATGCTCAACTTCATCAATCACTAGGGAGAGTATCACTCCCCACCCACTAGAATGGCTTAAATTAAAAGGCTGATAACACCAAGAGCTGGTGAGGATGTAAAGCAACCAGAACTCTCAAACATTGCTGGTTAGAGTGTAATTTGGTAAACCACTTTGGAAATCTGTCTGGCAGTATCTACTAAAGTTGAATATATGTAGACCCTTTGACCCAATAATTCCAGTTTTAAGTATAACCCATCAGAATGTGTTCATATGTTCACCAAAACACATGCAGAACACTACTGTATTTACCAAATTTAAAAATCACCCATCAAAAGCAGTATTTATCAACAAAAAACATTTTGATATACTCATACAATGGAATATTTAATATTATACAGCAATGAGAAAGAAGCATCTACAATTAAGTAAAAAAGTACAGATGAATCTCAAAAATGTTGAGCAAAGGCAGCCAGAAACAAAAGAATACAAATTGTATGATTCCATTTATGTAAAGCACAAAATCAGGCAAAGCTCATATATTAGGAGTTGATGAAAATCTGAATTAAAACATATGACTGAGATGGTTATTAAAACAATCTCTACTTCAAAGACTTAACATATTTTACCTTTTCATCCCCTTGCTCAGGCACGTGAGCAAACTTGCACTGTGATCGCTCACAGCCACGTAATGTATTAAAATGAAATTTGCAATATCTATGGGGTATCATCAACCCTAGGGACTTCTGGAACACCTAGAAAATTAGACAAATTCCCTTTCTGTGTTAATTGTAAAACACTTACTGCAATCAAGTGAGAAAGTATTTGAAACAATCAGAAATATTAAACATCCAAAAAAGTATCACGATAAATTGTTTGCTGACTTGATAAAAGTAACTCCAAACCATTTATATTTTTAAAAATTATGAAAAAAAATCAATTTAAAGTTATTTGTCTGAATTTCTGCAATTTCCTTTAGTGTAAAACTTTCATATTTCATCAAAGTTACTACCATTTTACTTTACGTGGTTTTAAAAGTTTATACTTTCCCTCCTCCTTCTCATGTGCCTGCCCTTTTAACTTGTATAAAAAGTTAATTCTGTAATAATATGCATATTTCAGATGCATTTATTAGAACCAAAAATCTCCTTAGCTTTTCTGATTACTGGAAAAAGGCAATGAGTGAAAGCTTTTTACAACAGGCTTTTCCTATCAACTGCTTTATATCACTAGCTTTCTCCTTCATCACAGGGAACTATTCATCCTGTATTTTCTGTTTTGGATATCCCATCCCCCACCCTCTGCCTTAAACCTGTTATACTGTTTGTGAATATCCTCTGAATCGCTACCCATTTTCTGTCCCTTACCACCAACCCCCATTTAAAATCCATAAAATGTCCAGAACTGCTTAAATGATGATAGGGAAATTAATCAGAAAGCCCCAAAGCACAAGCTTATAAGATTATTATTATTTTTTTTAATGGGGCGCTTACCCCTATAGTTTTTTCCCTCTTAAATATTTCACAAATTTCAGGATCCTGCGGTTTTAGAAGAGAATGTTTTCCTGGAAATCTGAAATCTAGAAATGATTAAGAATGACATTACATTCCAATATGTTACAACTTATTCCTTTCATAACAATCAAACAGATGACTACTACTATCTGCTTTAATATTTCACTTTGGACTTCTTGTGCTCAGTTCAAGGTCTGCTGCTGTGGTATGTTCCTGTGAAATATACAGTAATTTACATCTTAGGTGTTCCTTAAGGATGTCTAGATCTGAACTTAACATTTTAAACTCATTATAAGCTAAAGATGCTTTCTTAAAAGCCTTACACAGCAGAATTGAGTACTATATTCAAATGACTGTAAGTTAAACAGACAAATATTACACACAATAAACCTTTCTTAGGGAAGAAAACTACTGACAAACCCAGGTGCTATGGACCGACTGTGTCTCCCCCCAATTCATATATTGAAGCCTTAACCCCCAAAGTGACTGTATTTGGAGTTAGGGCCTTTTGCAGAAGTAATTAAGGCTAAATGGGGTTGTAAAAATGAGGCCCTGATCTGATAGAATCAATGTTTTTATAAGAGACACCAGAGAGCTTTCTCTCTCTCTCTCTCTCTCCCCGCCCCCCGCACGTACACGCACCAAGGAAAGGCCATGTGAGGACTTAGTGAAAAGGCTGCTGTCTGTAAGCCAGGAAGACAGCCAGAAACTGAACTCTACCAGAAACTTGATCTTGGACTTCTAGCTTCCAGAACTGTGTGAAATGAATATCTGTTGTTTAAGCCACCCAGTCTGTGGCATTTTGTTATGGCAGCCCGAGCTGACTATTATACCAGGGATCATTATCCCTTAATGTTAGTCTTTTAAAATGAGAATCAGGACATTTCAAAATTATTTTTTCTAAAGATAACACAAAAATGTTTTTATCTTAAGCAATTTCACTTTTCATTTTGGCAGCATCCAGATATAATTTGGGACAAGCTGACGTTTTTGCTGCATAGCTTTGCAGTACTTTTCATTATGAAACCGGTAAAGCTTTTTAAGATAAAACACGTGATCATCATGGGCTTGCTGCTACAGTACACAACACCAGGCAGCATGAAGTCAGTAATGGGAAGTCCAGAAGAGTTAGGTGTGAGCTACATACACAACAGGATTTTATTGTTTCTAAATTAATTCTTCAATCTAGTTTATTTTTTCACAGCATTATGAATTATCGAAAAAGACACAAATTCTAAACTACATTCTAAATTTCTAAAACACTCACTTAAAATATGAATATTTTAGGTATAGACTATAATTTACCTATACTAACACTATTGCATAAATATAGATATCTCAGAAGTTGCTCCATCAAAAGTACTAACTAAAGGTACACAAACCTTCTAATCTTAGCATATTCTATACTTATTTCAATTTTTTTCTCTTCTTTTTTTTGGGGGGCCCTGCCACACAGCTTGCAGGATCTTAGTTCACTGACCAGGGATTGAACTTGTGCCCCCTGCAGTGGATGTGCAGAGTCCTAACCACTGGACTGCCGCCTGGGAATTCCCTCAATTTCTTTCTCAACTTTTTTGTTTTGGGTGGAAAAATCTCCTGTATCATTTCTATATTATCAAAAGTCAACAGAATTTTACTAAGAAAATCGTACCATTCATCCAGGGCTTCAGTAATGTGTCTTCCTGGTGAGCACTTAGATTCAAAGGTGGCACTGGCACTGATAAGCACAGAGGTTTGGGGCCCAGCCCTGCCAACTGACATTCACCAACCACATTATCTGTATTTTTAGAATCGCTGCTGTGTGAGAAAACCCAAAATCAGAATTTAAATTTATTCTAAAAACATAAAGTAATGAGAATCAAATAAGTAGAAACACATCCTAATGATAGTATTGATGTAGTCTACATACTATGCTGTGTACTACCATCATGTACTGATTCTTCAGTATTTTCAATAGGTTGTTCCTGCCTTCTTAACTAGAAAACTGATACTTGTTAAATGGCTAGGGTATGGGTAAAAGTGGGGTGGTGGGGTTAAAACTAGAGCGAAGTATTTCTGATCATGTCAGACAAAAGGTTTGAGGAGGAACTGGACTAGCATCCAAATCCAGAGAAGATCATGCAATGATTCTATTAATAGTGCAATAAAATAAATGAATTGTAAGTTATTCTTCAGGACATGTATATATAATAAATTTATACATGTACTTGAGACCTTCCTTTGGGAAGAAGGTATAAGAAATGTATTGTTCTAGGCTACTGATTTAAACAGCTGTGACTGTGTTCTAATATGTGAGATCCTATATAGCCAATTAAAAAAAAACCCTTAATCTGGAGGTCACTTAACCTAGAAAAATAAATAACTTAAGCAAGGGAGAGGGTGGAAAGTACCTCAGAGCTATCAGATATAAATGAATTTACTTTTTCGGAGAAAGACTTATACCCTCATTCAGATACTACAGTATTTTACCTTAAACACAATTCTAATAAAGCTTTTTCAGCTGGGGTTCCCTTGGCCAGCAGAGAGTAAAAATAGTAAGAAAAGGGGCCAATGCTTATAACAGTTGAAACCTAGTAGCACTGATGGGAGTTCAATAATTTCACACAAAAATATTTGTTTCTCTCCCCAACTTGGGACATCATTGATATGTGCAATTATCATACCCCCTCCAAATAAAACAAAATAAAAGCAGTAACATAAAACAAACAAATATGAATTATGGAATTTTATAGATGGAAAAGATTATCAAGAAAAATTATCTTATTTTGATTGGGTAATGAAACCCAGGGTAATGTGGTGACTTACCCAATGTCACACTCCTGGTCATTATGGTAGAGCCAAGGTGATGACAAAACTCTGCAGGTTGCAACTATTTAGCTTGTAAGCAAAATGTTTTTAATAGGGGAAAAAAAAGTTAACCTTGTCACATTTTCTTTTTAAGATCTTCAAGTGGGCATGAACCATACGGGCTTCTATGCCAATCTAATTCTTACCTAGGCTTTTCTTTAACATAATGGTTCTCAAACTGGAACATGTAGCAGGATTAGTTGGTGACTTTGTTGAAACACAGATTGATGGGCCCCATTTCTAGAGTTTCTGATTCAGTAGGTCAGGGGTGGGAACAAATAATTTATATTTATGACAAGTTCCCACATGATGCAGCTGCTCCAAGGACCACACTTTGAAAAACACTGTCTTAACATAAAATAACTTGAACATAATTGTCACCTGACCCGACTGTGCCTTGCTTCAACAGCAAAATAGGTGTGGGGGGTGGATCAAATGACCTCCAAGGTGTCCTCTAAATCTAAAATTGGTATCTGTATATGTTCCAGTGAGTGTACTGTAGCTCTCAGTACTAATCGCTGCAGACATAGAAGGTACCTGCAAATTGCAATGTTCATCTGATTTCAGCTAGTCTTACCTTCATAGAAGTCACATACACATCTTTTTTTCTTTTATTTTATCACTATTCCTCATTCCTCCCTCAAAAAATATTTTAATGGCTCCAAACACTTAGTGATAGCTTTAAGGTAACTTACAATATCCCTGACGTCTGTATACACCTGACACATTACTTAAATAATACCCATGTACTGTTTACAGCATAGTAGCCCAAGTATATACAGGAGAGAATGAAAAGTATGCTCAAGATACAAATTACATGAATGACTATTTTAACATTATGTAATTAAAAGTTATGTTACAGACCTTTTGCAAACTTCACAAATATCTTCTTTTTCTTCTTGAATAGTCACCTTGTCCAAAAATCTACACTGTGAAGAGATTATGGTTAAATAGTATAAGTGACTATCTCTGCATTCCATATTAGGCTATGAGGCTTATCAGATCAGAATGTACTAGATGTTAATTAAACGACTAGCTTATGGTCAAGCAGGAAAATAATTCTACTCTACATTATTTAAAATATGAACACTGATTTTAAAATCTCTGCTGTTAAGAAAAACTAATATAAATCAATACATTTTTCCCAATTTTTGATGTCACCTTTAATTATGCAAGCCACCATTTCAAATTATTTTGGACAATTAAAGTTATATTTTTATTCAGAAAAAAACAGCTTTGAGTGATTTTTATTTTTAGGTGGTATTTACCAACATAAATGTGTTTTTCATTAGAAATATTTATATGTATTTAAAACATTGCTACACTTAAAGCACTTTACAATTAGTAATTAGTGTTTTGGGAATTGTGATTCTCTAATTATAAGAAAATTATACATACTAGACCTTTGAAAAAACAAGCACCAAGAAAATAAACACCCCAAATCACCCATCATTTGGGCAGCCAGAGATAACCACTTAATATCTTACTTTATATCTTTCTAGTCTTTTTGAAGTACACAATCATATTTTACAATAATGGTACACACTATATATACTATTGTAACTATAAAAATCAACTAAGTAACACGAAACACTAGCAAATGGAAAGATATACCACGTTCCTAGATGAGAATGTTAAAGGTAAAAAATGTTAATTGCCTGCAAATTAATTTATACATTAAAAAAATTACAATGTGTGTTTAAAGCTCTTAAAAGAATATAAGAATAGCCAGAAATATTTTAGATTTATAATACATGTTCGTATCTTTTAAAGCAAGCCTTCCTGACTGTTTTTATTTTTCAAGTAATTGACAGTATGGAATTGGTACAGACCTGAGCAATTAATGAAATAAAAGACAAGTAAAAGAATCATTCTATACATAAAAATTGAAACTATTAAAGATGGCATTTGAAATTTGTGAGGAAATGATTCAATAAATAGTAACAGGGCTTCCCTGGTGGCACAGTGGTTGAGAGTCCACCTGCCGATGCAGGGGACACAGGTTCGTGCCCCGGTCCAGGAAGATCCCACATGCCGCAGAGCGGCTGGGCCCGTGAGCCATGGCTGCTGAGCCTGCACGTCCGGAGCCTGTACTCCGCAATGGGAGAGGCCACAGCAGTAAGAGGCCCACATACCACAAAAAAATTAAAAAATAAATAGTAACAGAACAACAGGCTAGCTGACTGGATGGAAAAAAGCTTGGTACCAATTCACCATATGCCAAAATACTTTAAGTTCATTAAAGATTTAAATATAAAAAATACTGAAAGTATCAAAAATAAAATAAAGGTGAGTAGTTATATAATTTGGAGGCTGGAGAAAGCCTAAGCTGACACCAAAGGCAGAAACCATGAATTACAGTATCGGTAGGTTTGAATACAAACATTTAAAATATTTTCATATGCTAAGATGACAGAAGTCACCTGTCAAAATAAGAACAGAAAGGTTACATCGTTTCTACTTTTCTTCTTCCAAGATAAAATTTAAATTTATGTTGATAAAAAATTTAAACATAATAAATAACACCAAAAAAGCACTAGAAAAAGATACAGGTGAACATTTTTGATGCAGAAACGGGGAAGGGTTTCTCTAAATACAACTCATAACTCAAATATCATAAAATAAAACATACATTTGAGGGGCTTCCCTGGTGGCACAGTGGTTGAGAATCTGCCTGACAATGCAGGGGACACGGGTTCGAGCCCTGGTCTGGGAAGATCCCACATGCTGCAGAGCAACTAGGTCTGTGAGCCACAACTACTGAGCCTGTGCGTCTGGAGCCTGTGCTCCGCAACAGGAGAGGCCGTGATAGTGAGAGGCCCGCGCACCACGATGAAGAGTGGCCCCTGCTTGCTGCAACTAGAGAAAGCCCTCACACAGAAACGAAGACCCAACACAGCCATAAAAATAAAAAATGAAATAAATTAAAACAACAACAAAACAAAAACAAAAAAACCACATACATTTGACTAAATAAAAAGCTCCTTCGAGGTAAAACCAAACTATTAAAGATGGCATTTGAAACCAAGTCAAACACAAATGAAAACCAAGTCAAACACAAATGAAAAAACAGGAAAAAGTTATGGCAACATATGACAAAGAACAAATATGCTTAATATATGAAAAGTTCCTGCAAATAAAAAAAGACCAAAATCCCAAAAGAAAAATGGGCAAAGGATGTAAAAGAGAAGTTCACAGAAGAAAATGTAAATGGCTTTTACACATACTAAAAGATGCTTAACTAGACTCATAAGAGAAAAGCAAATGAAAAGTCATTTGTAAAAATGTACAGATGGACAAAAATAAAAAAAATTTAATACTGAGTTGGTGAGTGTGTGGGGGAGAAAACTGTCATTCCCATACAATGTTGATGGAAGCATAAATCAAAGCAATCTCTATGTAGGGCAATCTGAAAATTCTACTTCTAAGAATTAATCCAAAAATGCTTGCACATATGCAAAATGCCTTATGCTCAAGGATGCATAATGCAACAATGTTAAAATAGCAAAAAATGGGAACAAACCAAGTGTCCATCAACAGTGTAACTTGTTGAATAGAGTATACCCATATAGTGGATAATTATATAATTGTAAAAACAAAGTATCATTACATATATGGAAAGGAAACAATCTCCATTATACATTAAGTTAAAAAAAGACAAAGAATGATAAGCTGTCGTTTGTATAAAATTAAAAAGAACACACAATAGGTCCAGTTTGAGAAATGGCAAATAAGTATCTCTTATTGGGCTAATCCTTCTTCAGGTAACAACTATAACTCTCAGATGAACTATAAAAAAAACTCTGCCTGAAAACACTGGAGAGATATGAAAAGTAGGCAGAATCTGGAGGAAAAGAGGGAATGACACTGGGTAACAGTCATATTTTTATGGATTTATTCTTAAAGAGAGGCCTTAATTGGTTGGAACCACTGGGGAAGGCTAAAAATTTGCCATACTGACACAAAGAACCAGAAGACAGAGTACAGGGCAAAGTCAGAAACTGGGAAGTGAGGCTGGGAATCCTGGAAACTGGAGAGCCTAAGAGAGAAAGCCCCCAAATCTGCTTTAAACTTGGTCCAAATCTCTAGCTGACCCTTGAACTACACCTTTGTAAGGTAGACTCCAAACAACCCAGATGACACTAAACGAACTGAAAAAACACTTCAACTGCCTACTACCGCAGGGGAGTAACCTGGAGGCCAAGTCCACCCAAGTTAAAACCTAAGCATGCAATTACCAGACAGCCCAGCAACTGCAAACCTGGGCATTTATTTCAAAATACCAAAGTTACAGAGATGGAAAACATATTAATGGTTACTAAGGTTACAGAAGTTAGGGGTAGGAAGGGATGTGTGACAAAGGGGTAGCATAAGGAATATCTCTGTAGTGATGGCATAATTATCTTGATTGCAGTGGTGGCTACAAAAATCTGCACACTTGATAATATACACAGAACTACATACACTCATTATACTAATACCAAATTTCTGCTTCTGATATTGTGCCTTAAGATGTAATCATGGAGGAAAACTACTTTTGCAACTTTCTGTGAATTTACAATTGTTTCAAAATAAAAATTAAAAAGTACACTAGCATTTCAACTATCTGGGGCTCAAAACTAGAATCATTAAGCAACTACTACCATGGTAAATCTAAAAATTGTTATATATGGATTCTGGGTATAACTGATATACAAGAGAAAGAAAAAACAAGGTCTGTAGAAAAGACAGAAATATATATATATGTAAAAGATCAGTAAGGAAGCATTTCTAAAAATTCACAGAAAACCATACATAAAAGCAGAAAAGTGGCAGGCTAGACATATGTCCTATAAATCAACCTATTTACCCTCTAAAGTTCCTAAAATACAAGGTGAGAGATGGATAAAGTTTGTTAATTCCCAAATTTGGGGGCCAGATATTTTAATGACAAATATTATTGACAGGGTCATGTATCAATATTTTCTAAAGAGTTGCTACTTTGAAGCTTACCACAGTATCAGAAAGATAAAAGTATCATTCCCCTTCTCTTAAACAAATCCAAAAAGTAGTACCACACTAGGAAGTAGATAAATGATTTTGGGGATTATTTTTAAAAGAGCTAATATTGAAAATAGTCTACATCTTTAAATATTTAGTGTTAAGAACTCAGTGAATTCTGGCAAACATCTCTTAAAATCTATCCTTGCAGAATTGAAAGCAAAAAGTCTTCTCTTCTGCTTTACGCAGAATAGAGTACAAACTGTTTATTTTTTAAAGCTTTAGAGCAAAGGTTGGCAAGCTATGGCAAGCTATAGCCTGCAGGCTGCCTGTTTTGTAAATAAAGTTTTATTTGAACACAGCAATTGACATTTATTTACATATTGTCTATGGCTTCTTTCTCCTTACAATAACAGAGCTGAGTAGCTAGGACAGCAACCATATGGCCCACAAAGCCAGACAAGTATTTACTATCTAGTCTTAAAGAAAAGGTTTGCTGACCCCTGCTATAGAGTCAAGGGATTCTACTGTGTGACCCTGGACAAGATACTAAGTCTCAGTTTTTTCATCTGCAAAGGGAAATAGCAGTACACACTTCATGTGCAGTAAAGGAATAACTCAGTAAATCTGGGTTGTCCGTATGCCGTATGTTAAAGGTCTGGCCTATGACCTGCTCCTAGAAGGTAACTTATAAGCCCTTGGAATATGCTGCTTGATTGTGTGTCTTTGTTTACCTGGGTGTCTGGGATCACAACAGATAATGTAAGCTAACAGTGTAATTTATGGAAGAGGCCTTGGGCCACTCCAGAAAGTCTTTGTGATTTATGACGGGGTCCTTGAGCCATGTGGTATCAGCTTGACCTCAGGAGGGACTGGATGGAGACTGAGTGACTAAGGTCAGCTATGCAGGTGGGCAACCATGCCTATGTGACTGACCCCAATAAAAACCCTGACCAAGCTTCAGGCAAGTCCCTGGCTGGCAATATTCTGTTTTTGTCATACATCACTCCTGGGAGGAGCAAGCAGTGTCCATGTGACTCTATTGGGAGAGAAAAACTGGAAGCTTGTACTCCATTTCTCCTGTGCTCTGCCCTATGTGACTCTTTCTTTTGCTGACTTTAATCTGTATTCTTCCACTGAAATAAACTGTAACCTTGAGTTACAATAACAGCTTTGCTGACCTCCATGAGTTCTTCTAGCAAAGCACTGAACCTGAGGGTGGCTTTGGGAACTCCTGAACAGCACCTCCTTATATCATAGGGATAAGATATAACCAGTGCTAAGTCTCTAGCACTGGCTGGCTGGCATTTAATAAAGGTTCAATACATAGTGGCTGTTATCATCAAACCATTAAGCAAGTACTTTGTGATATTTTTATTCATGCTACAGGACACTTCTAACACTTAAAGACTTTTTTTTTTTGATGTGGACCATTTTTTAAAGTCTTTATTGAATCTGTTACAATATTGCTTCTGTTTTATGTTTTGATTTTTTGGCTCTGAGGCATGTGGGATCTTAGCTCCCCAACCAGGGATCGAACCTGCACCCCCTGCACTGGAAGGCGAAGTCCTAACCACTGGACCTCCAGGGAAGTCTCAAAAGACTATTTTCAAATGAGGTTCACACTCAATATTCATTCAACAACTATTTGGGACTTCCCTGGCTGTCCAGTGGTTAAGATTCTGCACTTCCATTGCAGGGCACACAGGTTTGATCCCTGGTCAGGGAACTAATATCCTGCATGCCGCGCGGAGCGGCCAAAAAAACCCAATCATTTGTGTTACTGCTCTGTTTTTTGTTTGTTTGTTTGTTTTTTCACGGTACGCGGGCCTCTCACTGTTGTGGCCTCTCCCGTTGCGGAGCACAGGCTCCAGACGCGCAGGCTCAGCGGCCATGGCTCACGGGCCCAGCCGCTCCGTGGCATGTGGGATCTTTCCGGACCGGGGCACGAACCCGTGGACCCTGCATTGGCAGACGGACTCCCAACCACTGCACCACCAGGGAATCCCTCTGTGTTATTGCTCTGTATAAGCCACTGCTCTAGGTGCTAAAGATTCATTTGTGAGCAAAATGGACAAAAATCTTTGCCTTCATGGAGTTTCATTCTAGCACGAAGAGATGGAGGTAAGCATAAATAAGTAAATGTAAAGTATATTATATCATGATAAATACAAGAAAGGGGGATATGAAATGTTGACAGAACGGAGAATACTGGAATTTTAGGTTGGATGGTTATTGGAGGTCTCCCTAAGAACATGAAATTTGAGTAAAGATGTGAAGGAAATAAGAAAGTAAACTACATCTTTTTTTTTTTTTTTTTTTTTTAGGAGCTAAAATGGCAAGGGCAAAGGCCGTGAAGTGGGAGAAAGCCTGGTTTGTTCCAAGAACAGCAAGGAGGCTAATGTGGTCAGAGTAAAATGGATAAGGAGAGTAGTCAAAGAGATCAGAGAGGTAACAACGTAGGGTAGGGTTAGGGGGAACAGATAAAGGGTCATGTAGGTCACAGTAAGGAATCTCAATATTAAAAGCCACTGGAGAGTTTGAAGCAGAAGAATAACATGATCTAATTTATGCTATGTTGAGAATAAACTACAAGAGGACAATATCAGAAGCTGGAGAAATGTTAGGAGACCACTGCAGTAATTCAGGCAGGAGATGGTATTAGGCGGGGCCTGGGCCTGGGCCTGTGTGGTATGTGTGGGAGTGATGAAAAGTGAATAATTTCCAGACATCATCTGAAGCTAAGGCCAGCAGGATTTCCTTACAGTCTGGATATGGAGTGAGAGAAAAAGAAAGTAAGAAAATCCAAGGTTTTTGAGCCTAAATAACTTATAAAGGATAGAGTTGCCTTTAATAGAAAAGGTGAAAATTACAGGAACGGCTGGTTTGTGGTAGGGTAGGGGACATCTAACAGGAGGTCAGTTTTGAACATGTTAAGTTTGAGAAGTGTAACTGGACATCCAAGTGGAAAAATCAAATAGGCAACTAGACAGAAAGGTCTGCAGCTCGGAGACAAAGTTCAAGCTGGAGATATCAATTTGAGAGTCTTAGCACACAAATGGCATTCAATGCAATGAGGTTGGATGAGACCATCTAAGGAGCAAATCTAGATAGGAAAAAAGAACAGACTCCTGGTCTAGGCACTGGGTCGCTCCAACATGTAGAGGTCAGGGAGATCAGGAGAGACCAGCAAAACCAACTGGGAAGTTGCAGACAGACAGGACACTAGGCGTGCATGTTTAACCTGAAAGCCATGTGAAAAAAATGTTTCAAGGAAAGCGTGATCAACTGTTAAATACCGGTGATAGGTTAAGTAAGATTAAGACTGAACTATGTCTATTAGACTCGGCAACGAGCAGGTCACTGGAGAGTTTAAGACAGGTAGTTTTGGTGGAGATGAAGGTGAGTATCCTTGGAACTGGAGGAGAGAAACTGGGGATAGAGGGTCTAGACAAGTCTTTGGAGAAACAGGACGACAGGTGAAAAGGAAAATGGGACCATGAAAATGTATTTTTGGTTTTGTTTGAAGATGGGAGAAAAGCATGCTTATGTTGAAGAGAATGATCCAGTAATGAAAGGAGAATTACTGGAGTAGTATTTTAAAAGAGGGAAGAGATGGATTCTAGCACACAGGTAGAAGGGAATAGCCTTGGCCTGTTCATCCAGTGTAATAGAAGTGAAGCTGGAGTTTTGGGAACAGGTGCAGGTAGGTGGCCTAATGTACTGGTAGGAACTTCTTTTCCAATTACTTCAATTTTCTTGGTAAAGTAGGAAACAAGGTTGTTAGCTATGAGGACAAATGAGGAGGAGTAAGGAGAAAGAAACATGAAATAGTTGTCTAGGAGTCAATTAAATTATTCAAAAGGTTAAGACAATCATACACATTATCTGGCAGATAACTGATACCCCAAATTTTCTCCATATCATACACCAGTGGTATGTTCCAACATCAAGTTAGGTTTAGCTCCAATTCCTATGCCTTCTACATCTGTGGTCGAATAACTGATGCTTGCATTCATACCACTCAGGCACTATGATATTCTAAAATTTCAAAGAAGATCAAATGATATTCAGTACTTTGTACTTAGTGAGGCAGGAAGATATGTAACAATTTAGAAAGATTTACATAGGTTTAAGAACTTTAGGATTCTAAAAAGCTAAATATATAATTATTTTCCCAGACAAGCGAAACTCTATTAATACTGTGCTTATGGCAAGCATCAAGCAGTATGTCCCATGGCCAGAATGACGTGACTCTTTTACTCAACAAAAAGGCCATTCCCTTGTCACCTGACAGCACTGCTAAGATGGACTTCTGTATTTACCACTATCTGGACCAAGAAATAAGAAAATGCAAAAGATTCCCTAGTACCTTTTCATCCAAGTCTGAACTTTTTGTGTGTTCACTGACGTCTCCCAGTTTTTCATCTGAAGAAGTCTCATTAGTAACTTCACCTAAGGAAATGTTTGCACCTTCGGAATCATGTTTTATCTCACTTGCTGAAAAGAAATAACATTCAACTGTAGAAACTTTAAATGACAAAATAACCAAGTCATTTAAAGATTGTTCTAAAAATGAGTTAGAATTCAGAGACTCTTTTAAAGTCCAATGTGACAAATATGAAGCAGCATTTTCAGCAAATTATACATTTATTCCTCCCTCTCTATCAAAATAACTCCATTACATGGTATAAAAAGAATTGGCAGTAAGACAAAATTGAGACATAAAGATAAATTTAAGAATCTTTCTTGATCATGTCCAGCTATTTTTCAATATATTTTTAAAATTTGCAAGTTTTTGAAATTAACTTTCAAATTATTTCCTGTAAAGATTCAGTTATTTAAACTTAGGATTAGCTATTATTAAAAAAATATTAAAAGGGACTCAGATTTAAAATGTGGTAAAGCTTAAATATATATTTCAGTTTCAAAAATGAGACTACAAAAATTGCTAAGGTCAATTATCTTTTGTAGATAAAGCCTAACAAAGTTATTTATTAAATAATCAACTGGAAAATTTCTCAAAATCTGATCTGCCAACCAGGCAAAACTGAGGAAAAACTGACAAACTGTAAAACGTGGTTGACAGACTCTAAAATGAAAAGCTTCCTATTTTAATGAATTCATTCTGACTATGCCTAAATAGAGATATAAAAATACTTCAATATTACACATTCTGAAAATGTCAAATTTTACCTGCTGACAAGGAAGCACAGATCTCTGACTTCATCAATTCGGGATCCAGTACAGGGAGTTCTCTATTATAAAGCAAACAGAGCTTACACATTATACCATATTCTAGCAGAACTATCCACTCCTCTAAACATTACACAATACTAGCTTTAGCAGCCTGGTGAACACCAGCTCAAGTCCTCCAAGGCCAGAGTACTATTCTGGGATAGCACACCCAAGCAGATTCTGCATTTGGTTCTTTTTTTTTTTTTTTTTTTTTTTTTTGCGTTACACGGGCCTCTCACTGTTGTGGCCTCTCCCGTTGCGGACGCGCAGGCTCAGCGGCCATGGCTCACGGGCCCAGCCGCTCCGCGGCATGTGGGATCTTCCCGGACCGGGGCACGAACCCGTGTCCCCTGCATCGGCAGGTGGACTCTCAACCACTGCGCCACCATGGAAGCCCCTGCATTTGGTTCTTTAATCACATTCGCCACAATTGTTAGGGAGTGCTGCCACTCAAACTTTGTTACTCAGAGAGAACTGACGACATATACCAGGCATTTAAAACATTTCTAAAGTATTACACCAATGCAAGATAATGTTTACCTCCTACTCTTAAGCATGTGTATGTATGTCTTACCGCCAATGTAAAAGGAAGAGTGTGAGAGCAGTTTGAATCTCTTTTTTGTAGTCTCTGAAGACAACCTAAGGTCTAAAGGTAACAGCTATGGAGATCAGAGTTAAACCAACCTGGGTTCAAATATTGTTCTGCCACTTACTATGTCAACAGTGGCAAAATTATTTAAATTCTTTGAGTCTAACCGTATCTGTAAAATGAGAATACCACTTACCCACGAGGTTATTGTGAGGATTAAATAAGATAAAATGTCCTTAAAGCCAATGGCATAGGCTCAACAAATGAAAACTACAGCTATAGGAGCCACTCAAAAACAAGTGGCCAGGGCTTCCCTGGTGGCCCAGTGGTTAGGAGTCCACCTGCCGATGCAGGGGACAGGGGTTCGCGCCCCGGTCCGGGAAGATCCCACATGCTGCGGAGTGGCTGGGCCCATGGGCCATGGCCGCTGAGCCTGCGCGTCCGGAGCCTGTGCTCCGCAACGGGAGAGGCCACAACACTGTGAGGCCCATGTACAGCAAAAAAAAAAAAAAAGTGGCCAAACACTATTCCATTTTTAAAAACTTGGACAACAGTATATAGAAGTACACAGAATAAAATATAATAGGACTTCCCTGGTGGCGCAGTGGTTAAGAATCCGCCTGCCTGGACAAGAATAAAGATGCAGACATAGAGAATGGACTTGAGGACACAGGGAGGGGGAAGGGTAAGCTGGGACGAAGCGAGAGAGTGGCATGGACATATATACACTACCAAATGTAAAATAGATAGCTAGTGGGAAGCAGCTTCATAGCACAGGGATGTCAGCTCGGTGCTTTGTGACCACCTAGAGGGGTGGGGTAGGGAGGGTGGGAGGGGAGGCGGAAGGGGGAGGGGATATATGTATACATATAGCTGATTCACTTTGTTACACAGCAGAGACAAACACAACATTGTAAAGCAATTATACTCCAATAAAGATGTTTAAAAAAAGTAAGTGCATTTATATAACTTTAAGTTTATAGACACATGTATGAAAACCAATGGCTTTTTAAATTATATGATATTATACTTTGTGAGAGGGATTTTCCTTCCAAGTTTCAACGTTACCTCAATTATTCAGAACCTTAATTCTGCTTTTTAAAAAAATTTTCTCTGAAAATAGTATCATCTTTGATTTTCTGCTTTGAACTACCTTATCATTTAAAAAAACTTGTGTATGTAACAAAAAAAAGGAATCCGCCTGCCAATGCAGGGGACACGGGTTCAAGCCCTGGTCCAGGAAGATCCCACATGCCGCGGAACAACTGAGCCCGTGCGCCACAACTACTGAGCCTGCGCTCTAGAGCCCGCGAGCCACAACTACTGAGTGCACGTGCCAAAACTACTGAAGCCCGCCTGCCTAGAGCCCGTGCTCCGCAACAAGAGAAGCCACTGCAATGAGAAGCCTGCACACCACAACGAAGAGTAGCCCCCGCTCACCGCAACTAGAGAAAAGCCCTTGTGCAGCAATGAAGACCCAAAGCAGCCAAAAATATAAAATAAATTTTAAAAAAGAATGGGAAAATAAAAGTACAAACAAGACACAAATATATACAAATCTCCTCCCCCAATTCATACCTCTTGACTCATATCTGTCTACTAGAATAACTCCATTTCAGTATTTCAAAGGTCTCTCCAACTCAACATGTCTAAATTTACCTCATGACCAGCATCCCTCCCCAGTCCTGCCTGTTTTCATCAGAGAATTGTAATGCCCTTCTTTGAAACAAGAGAAACCAGGTATCATCCTTAACTCCTACCTCTAACCTCGCCCCCATTTGATTAATCAATCTTCACTTCCTAAACCTCTCTCAAATCCACTCCCACTTCTGGTTGAAGTCACCATGTCCTTTGGTCTAATTATGACAATAGCTCCTTGCCAATTTGTTCTCCACACCAGAGCTGTCATGATTTTTAAAATGTAAATCTGATCAAATTCTCTACTGGAAGTAAAGTCCTTCAGTGAATCCCTATATACTCTTAGGATAAAGTTCAAGCTCACCATGAATTCTAGTTTGTCTAGGATGATCTGTGTATGCCTCTTATCCTGGCATATTAATTATTAATACCTCCCCCCCCATTTCCCTCTCAAAATTTTTGCAATTCAGAAGATCAATTCTATGGTCATCCTATTTACAAAGCCCTGCACGACTGAGCTTTCTGCATATTCTGTAGGTTCATTTCTTGCCACCTGAACACTAAGCCATGGGATGTTATTTCTGTCTCTCAGTTGTAACATGCTCTTCCCTGCAGGCCCACCTATAGACTACTCCTTCCCTCTCAATTTTCTACTCACTTTTCTTCACCTATTGCCTAGTTCCTATTCTTTAGTGTTCAACTTAAATGTTACTAGGGCGAGGAAGCCTTCAACACCTTGCACTTTTCCTATCATATTTTATTGTATTTGCTTAATCATTTGCAGCCCTTGATAGACTAAAAGCTCTGTGAGAACAAGGTCCATGTGCATCTAGTTGCTAACCATATACTCAGCACCTAACATCCTCCTGGCCAGACACTAGGGAGACGCAAATGAAGATGCCTCTCTCCTGTCTACAAACTCCCAGCATAGGAGGAGGTGCACATACAAGGAGACATAATATACTGAGATCTGTGCCAAGAGAACTACTAGAACAAATCCCTAGAATAATATCTCAGATGTGATTTAGAGGACAAATGAATGAAAAGAAAGGAACTTTTGGATAAAGAAGCACATGCAAAAGGATTCAGATAATGACATATTGTGGAAACAGTGACCTGCCTGCTCTGCTTATCTTTTATTAGCCTCCCCCCACACTTTCCTCCCCACCAACCCCATAGCTGCCAAAGACAGAATGGATGCAGATCCACTAAAGAGCCATAATAAGCCATGCCAATCAATTTAGACTCTATCCTCAGGTGGCTGAGAGCCACCGGAGTACTGCAAGCAGTCACTGGCAGATCAATTTCTACTTCAAAATATTACTGTGGAGGAGGATATACTAAGAGATTTCAGGAAGATTAACCAGGAGCTAATTGCAACAATTTAGAAGAAATATGAATAAGATAGTAGCAGTGAGAATTGAGAGAAAGGAAAAACCATGAGAGATATTCAAGGTAATAGCATGAATAGGATTAACTGACTCAATAAATAGAGAATTGAGGGCTGTTTCTAATTATGCTGAAAGTTACATTCACAAATAGGTACAGCCCAGACACACAGAAGGTTAGTCCTTAAAAAAAAAAAAAAACCCAAAACCCAAAAAAGTAAATAAGTATAGCAAGTGTACTGCTTTAATTTCAAAGTATTACAATAGTATTTTAACACTGCTGGTATAGTTCATAAGAGTGAGAAACTTTTTACTATGAATAAGTAACTTACAGGGAAGGTAAAATTGCACATGCCACTCTTGTTAGAAGTAATTTAGTTTTGTTTTGAAGTTGCAAGACACAAAGTTAAATTCAACTAGATTAGGAAAAATAAAATTGTAACCCCCATAAATATATTACAGCTTTCATTAGTGGAGTAGAAAGGGGGAAAAATGAAGGGTAGAAGGAGGAAAGGAGAGAAACAGACTTGGGTGAGGCTACAGAATACAGGGAAACAAAAGAGAAGATCTGAGCAAAAAGGAGAGGAGAATAAGAGAGGCTTCTGAAGAACCACATAGATTACATCAGGTTTACCCTCTAACAGAGCATTTTTCAAGGGGGTGATGTAATTTAATGGGTTCCAACAAGGATTTTTAAATAAAACAGAATAAAATACAAAATATGATACTAGACCACATGTAGTAAGGGAAATACTATTTTTATAAATCTATTGTCTTACATATTCATAGGTAGGTACCAGACTGTAATGTAAAATGTATCTTTAGTATGGGTAACTGACAAACAGGTTTGAAGACGACAGATCTAAAATAATTATTAGCAGAAAAAGCTTGAAAACTAAGAGAATGTTATTGCCCAAGAAAAATTCAGAAAAAATTCCCAAGAAAAATTCAGAATGCCCAAGAATAATTCAGAATGTTATTGCTTCCTTTTGAGATGCTAACTAGCTGAGTGCAATGTTCACTTATTTACACACTCACATATTGTTTGTGAAAAGGACTACCATAAACTCACTGGGGCAGTTATTCTGCAGATAACAGTGGCCCAAAACAGAAATATTACAGTATCCAATTCAGTGGGCCAGAGGTTCCCAAGCCTGATGCCAGGATGTGAGGTGCTCGGTCTCCTGATATTATAAACGATAACTCCATCAAGTACAGTACCATTTATTTCAGCAAAAACAAACAATGGTTTATGTGGTCCAAAAGAGAAAAAAGTAAAAGTCAGAATGATGCTTCTTCATACTGCACCACCTGCTACTTTAAAGGATGAGGGCTTCCCTGGTGGCGCAGTGGTTGCGAATCCGCTTGCTATTGCATGGGACACAGGTTCAAGCCCTGGTCCGGGAAGATCCCACATGCCGCAGAGCAACTAAGCCCATGCATCACAACTACTGAAGCTCGTGTGCCTAGAGCCCGTGCTCCGCAACAAGAGAAGCCACAGAAATGAGAAGCCTGCACACAGCAACGAAGAGTAGCCCCTGCTCCCCACAACTAGAGAAACCCCGCGTGCAGCAACGAAGACCCAACGCAGCCATAAATAAATAAATGAATTAATTAATTAAAAAAATAAAGAGGAGGACGAGATGAGAGAGGAAAGGGGTCAAAAAGTAAATAATGTTCTGTGGCAGTCTACAGAATAATGGATTTGAAGCCATGTAAAGAACCAAAGTGCCACTCTTCCAGCATGCTGTTTTGGGGAGGGGAGATCGACTTTGGAGCAGGTTGCCCTGCGTCCAGATCTCAGCTCTGATGCTTACTAGTTGTGTGTCCTTTGGAAAGTTAGTGACTTTGGCTCAATTTTAAAGATATGGTCAATCTCAGAATTGTTCTACTTAATGAAATAGCATAAGTAATGTATCTAGCACAGGGTAGACACTAAATGTCAGTTCTTACAATTAAGTGTAAAATTGTGCATTATAGTTAGAGTGCCTCAGATATTCAGTGGACAGGGAGAATGGAGTAAGATGAGCTTCTTGAAAGACAGGCCAAGGAGTCTAAATAAATGAGGGAAAGAAAGAGAATGACCTTTACTTTTGCTGGAAAGCACTTTTTGTTTTTGTTTTTGGGGTTTTTTTGGTCATTTGGTATTGTAAACCTGGTGACAGAGGCCAGTCTCTTGGGAAACAAACTGATTCCCCAAGATCTGAGAAAGTAAGTGGGGTGGATTTCTTGAGACAATATAATTTACCCAGCATAGATCCATGCTAGGCATGGTCTAAATGGGACTCAAATGCCTGAGCAAAAGTAATAGGCTTTTATTTTCTGTACAGTGGTGCTAGGTATTTTTCCCCCTAGAAGTTTATTATTTACCAGCTCTAGAATGTACAATGGCTTTTCATGGATTTAAGTCCAAGTTGCAAAGGTGGTATAAATGATCCAAACTGATCACCAGCATCAATTCTATACCAAGTTCAAATTTTGATGCCTAATTTTCCAACCTTCTTAGTCTGGTATCACCCTACTTACCAAGTCTTATTTTTACTATTCTTAAACATCTATCTGCTTTAGAAAGAAAGGATTCACTGTCTCCATTTACATATATTCCAATGCTTGAGAAACAGCCTACAACATAGTAGGAATTGAAACCTTAATTCTCTCCCCTCCCTCAATGTATGAGTGACTGGGTTTACAAAGGCAAATGAGACATGGACACTTCCCGCCCTCAAGAAGTCCAACAGTTTATGTGAGCCATGGAATACAAGATACGGTACACAAAAGTTAAATATCTGTCTCACACACACACAAAGAGAAAATGATGTTCCCATGGAAAAGTGTCTGAGATATCTACTCTAAACCAAGAACTTATTATAGAGGATAACACCAGAAACAAAGAGGAAAGAAAGAAAGAAAAATAGAGAATATACACAAGAGTATATATTCTTGTGCAAATGTATTTACATTGGTGGGTACCAAGATGAAAAGTAGACTGTATTCAGTAACAAAAAATACGTTCTCCTCTCAAGACTTCACTGAACTCATTAAATGTTGCATCTACAAAGAAAATAAAACAAGACTAATAACTGTGTTTATAATAAAATGGGCAAATAAAACATATTTTATCAAAATTATTAAGGTCTACTAGATTAGTGTATGTTTTGTTGGCTAAAGTTAAATTTTCTGATTCCTGTTGTGTAATCAGGCCTGTACAATGCTCTTAGTTGGCTGACTCAATCTGTTGAGTTCCTAACTATGTGAAGATTAAAAAAAAGTAGTCATGTTATCTGGTTTTTTGCTATTAAGTTGTATGAATTCCTTATGTATTTTAGATATTAATCCTTCATCAGATACATGATTTGCAAATACTTTCTCCCATTCCATAGGCTGCCTTTTCATTTTGTCTAGACAAATAGTGTATGATCTCACTTGTATGTGGAATCTAAAAGAAAGAACTCATAGGAACAGAGATGAATGTGTCAGCTAACCTTATTATGGTAATCATTTTGCAACATATACATATATCAAATCATCAAATTGTACACCCTAAACTTACATAAATGATATATCAAATATGTCTCAATAAATTTGGAAATAAAGAGAAAAAAGAAAAGTAAAAAAAAAAAAGGTCCAATAGTATTAGCAGGTGAGAGATGTAAATTATATCATCATGAAATCAGTGCCATAAGTGAGGTAGCAAAAGGTGCTGTGGGAAAAGAGAACGGCTCCTACTTCTGTCTGAAGAAGTCATAATCTGCCCTGTACAACCATATTCATAGCTACCTTTACCTTCTGCCCACATTTTCTTTATTAATTTTCTACCTCTCCAAACTTTCTTCCTTCTTCCCCCTTGTTAATCTAAATCAATCCAACCGTTAAGGATCAGTACAAATTTTGGCTTTTCCAAGAGGCCCTTTCAACCCTCTTTTCTAAACTACTAGTGTTCTTGTACCTCAGTTTACATATTTTTGTTTCAAACACATTAGTCCCCACTTCCCCAGCTATATAGTAATTCCCGTGAATATTTGGCAGATTCTTAAAATCTCCATGATCCACTGTATAATATCACTTGACTGATATTCTAGCATACGTGATTGAACATAATCCTATATTCTAGTACAGATTAACTGTCCAGCACTGACGATTACAGACATTCTCAGATCTCTAATTAGACTTACAGGCTAATTCAAAAGTTTTACCTATTTCACCCATTATATATATCTAAGTTCATCAGTTCAAGTCTTAGGGAATTACTTCTAATATGCTTCTAATGCTTTGGATTTTAATATGGACTTCCCCCACAGTGGAGACTGACAATGAATAAGTATTCTAACATAACTTAAATACCTTACAAATAAACTCAGGTTTGTCTGCCTGTTTTACCAATAAGAGGTAGTCCAGAGCTTCTGACAATTTCTGGGCATAGCCCTCCCATCTTCAATTTCTATTTCTGTAAAACAGAAACTCATTCTAACAGGTTTCAACCTCTCAGTGTCGTAGAGTGAGGAAACAGTAATGTACTAATTAGCAACTGATTGGTAAAAGGGAGAGAGCTAACATTAGAAATTATGTTTTAAGCTTCATCTAGTTCTAGAACCATTAACAATTTTCTGTATAACTATTAGCAGACCCTCTGGTGATCATGCGTCCATTTTTCCCTGTTAAGGTTTATCCTAGCACTGTGGATGACTGTAAAACTGGTATTTCCAGTGCAGAAAAATGAAAATATTAAAATAACTACTGAGGAAATTTTAAAGTTTATTTAAAAACCAAAACTTCAGAAGCAGGGATGAAAGAAAAAGAAGAGCTAAAAACAAGTATAATTGGTACTCCTGCCATAAAAGGAAATGAAGTTACAATAATAGAAAAATTATCTGAAGTAAATTTGATTCTTGGTTTGTCTTTTTTTTTTTTTTTTTTTTTTTTCTGTACGCGGCCCTCTCACTGTTGTGGCCTCTCCCGTTGTGGAGCACAGGCTCTGGAGGCGCAGGCTCAGCGGCCATGGCTCACGGGCCCAGCCTCTCGGTGGCATGTGGGATCTTCCCGGACCAGGGCACGAACCCGTATCCCCTGCATCGGCAGGCGGACCCTCAACCACTGCACCACCAGGGAAGCACAGGAACTAATTTCTTGTTGTAAAGAAGTATATTGATTCAGCAGTTCCTTTAGTTTTACTTCAGTCCCTCCTTCCCCAAGTTAAACGTAAGTAAAATTAAATGTTTACTAAAAAGTGGCATGGTCCAACTTTTCTGAAATTATATCCACATGTATGCCTAGACAGGCATACAAATTTTGAGTAATTAATTTGTTATTTTGGGTGGTGAGATTCCCTCCCTCTTACACTTTTAATATAATGAACACGTATCATTTTTATAAAATCAGCCATTATCCTAAGAAAGAAAAAAAAAGTATAAAAAACAAACTTTATGCCCAGTTTACAACATTTCTCTCTTTCTACCTTCAACTGCAGTTCACTGTCAACATCTTGTTAGCTAACAGAGATGTTTGCCTTTGAAAGAGTTAAAAGCACCTTTAATTAACTACCTTTTATTGAGCTCTTACTATTCACTCAGTATTACACCAAAACCTTTCCCATCCCTTCAATGATTAATCCTCACGACCTTGAGAGGCAAGTACCTTCCCTTTTTACAGATAAGGTAAAATATCAACAATTTGCCTACAAGGTGACAGGACTATTAGGGAAAGGAAAAGATTCAAAAACCTAGGTCAGACTACAAAGGTTAAGTTCTTGACCACTAATTTTAAACTAAGATAGTTCAAATCCAGATTCTGTTACTAGCAGTGTGAATCTGGACAACTGACAACTTGTCATCTTCATTTTTTCCACCTCAAAATGGGCAGATTACCATCCTCATTATGGACGGTTTTAAAAAATAACAGATAAAGCTCTTGGTCCTTCCTTTGGGATATAGAAAGTACTCTATTTGGTGATAAGTTACAAGTTATTGTCACACTGAGAACATCAAGAAGAATGTAATATCACAAAAGTAACTAAAATTTATGAATACCAGACAAATTTAAGTCATGTACTATTGAATCTTAGTGGAAAGTGTTTATGTTTCGAGTCTGTTCACAGAATATTCCAATATTCCAGTACTGTAACATACAAATATAAATTAGAGCTTAAGGAATTATAAAAATTTAGTAAAATATGACATAATAGTAAATAAAATTTAGGCCAATCAGATAGGTCAATTTCCCGAACAAGAAGGTTATTACTTGGCTCCATTTAAAGTTGATTCAGGCAAACTCACTCTCTTTGGGGGCTAAGTCATCATTTAAAACCATCAACTTAGATGGATCTAGAGACTGTCATACAGAGTGAAGTCAGAAAGAGAAAACCAAATATCGTATATTAACGCATATATGTGGAACCCAGAAAAATGGTCCAGATGAACCGGTTTTCAGGACAGAAACAGAGACACAGATGTAGAGAACAAATGTATGGACACCAAGGGGGGAAAGTGGTGGGGCTGGGGGGTTGGTGGTGTGATGAATTGGGCGATTGGGATTGACATGTATACACTAATATGTATAAAATGGATAACTAATAAGAATCTGCTGTATAAATAAATAAATAAAATTCTAAAATTAAAAACAAAATAAATAAAAATTCTACTATTTATGGCAAAAAAAAAGAATCACCTTTACTTGCTTTTAACCAAGATGCCTATTCTATCCTTGCTGATATTAAAGCAACATTTACTCAAAAAATAATAATAATAAATTAAAAAAAATAAAACCATCACCTTAAAAGTAAAACCATGAAAAAAAATTCGTCCTTTTCCCCTCTGAATATGAGTTTAACTTTTGATTCGACTTTCAAGTTCTAATTCAAATAAACTTTTCCAAGGCTTCTCTGGTCACTGAAAAATGGATTTTTTGTCTAACAAGGAAGCCACAGAAAATGGGTTAAAATACATAGCACTGTTCTTAATACGTAACTTGGTTGAAATAAAAGTGTATCTACAATTATTAAAAAACTATGAAAATAAATTTGACTTTTGAAAGAAGCAATCTCACTAATTTAAAAAGCCACTTTATAAACCACCATTTAAAATTCTGAACAGCTAATCTGCTCCATTATAATTTCAAATATATATAATTGTTTTATTTTGATTCTAAGTTTCAGCATTAATGACATTTCCAGGTCTTAGCAATTATACACTATATTACATTTAATAAATAACTGGGTTAAAAAAATAATGGAGCGTCAACGATCACTGAATAAATTAGTGACACCTAAGAGTAGAAAGTGCTTTTGAAACCTGCAACAATAATCTGTACCAAAAGGCATACTTGAATATGCATACCTCAAGTCATCACTTGGTTCTTTTTTTCCTGGAAGTTCCATGTGCTTGGAGTCTGTTGACTGGTGCTCTTCAGCAACATTGGGCTCCTGGCTTATCACGGGAACCTCGGAAGTAAATGAGAGCTCCCCTTCATTGGAGACTCCAAAGAGGTCTGGGTCATCTTGAATTACATCAATTAAGAGGACATCATCTTCATATGCTTTAAGAATATCTGGAAACCCCACTTCAATTTCTGAAACGTTCTCAGCCATTTTTCTACCACTAACTTCAGAGAAAACTGCTTTGAATCTTTCTTGTTCACTAGAGCAGAAGGCAGGACTTTTCTTTATACACCCAGGATCACAAGAAATAGTATTATTTTCAACTGTGAGAGAAACAGCTTCCTTATTAGAAACAATATTGCCTGGTTTAGAGATGTGGTTAGATGGTTTATTATCATTACCTTGCTTTAAAAAGCTTGGAGAAATAATACCGGAACTCTTACTGCAGTATGAGTCAGAACCAGCTTGCACTGGAACTACACTATTTTGTATGCTCAAAGATTGAGGTCCTGAAGTTACTGTGGTGACATTTTCTTTAGTCCTATTCGGCCTTACCTCTGCTCCAGATAAACTGTCAAGAAGTTCTAGGGGACTATATACTTCTCTCTCTGATGACTTGCCATGTATTTTTCTTTTTTCTGTTTTGTTCTTAAGTAAGGGAATTTTAAAATTAGTCAGCCGTCCTGTGTTCAATATCTTAATCAAGTCTGGAACAACCAGTGTTTGCTTAGCAATGCATGCTTTGCGATGAACAGTTTTGCCTGTAGAGCTATTTGCTTCCTGGCCATCCTGGGAAGCCACTGTCAAATTCAGCTTTGTTAAATTCCCTCTATCTTTTTTTTTACTTCCTGTTAAGTTTTGAGTCACATTAGTTAATGGAGTATCTTCAATAGTATTAGAAACTACCTCTGACGCACTTCTGCTTAGTTTCTCTGACTTCATTTTTTTATTATCATTGATGATAGGTTCCTTTATAACCATTAAAGTAGGTTCCACTGTAGAGACTGAAGATAAACAATTTAAATTAGAATCCAATTTCTCTCTACTTGAAGATTCACTGCTTGTTTCTGTTAGAGAACTTTGTAGCATCAATTTGGAATCAGTTAAGTGAGTTTGATTTGTTTGGTGTTTAAGAAAATCAACTTGCCTAAAACTTTCCTGAGACCCAGGAAGAAAGTTATTTGACTGTGGCAAGGAAGCCTTTTTCCAACACTGGGCAGATATTCTAGCACACGAATAACAAGGCCAAGTTCTTTTGCCAGTCATTGGTATTGCTCTTTGACAGCTAAATTTAGATTCTTCGGCTTCATTCTTCAAGTCTTCCCTCGAAGCTCTCTTTTCAATAGGATGGCAATCGCTAGGTGACTTCACTATTGAGTTTTTCATCCACTTAAAATACTCCTCTGGATCCATCCTTTTACATCCTAAAGGCTCTGAAGCATTCTTTTTTTCTTCTTTTGAAAGTGGCTCAAGAGTTTTCTGAAACATAGGATTTACATGGTGTTCATGACTTGTTTTTTTCCCTGTTTCTGGAAGACTTAATAAATGATCCATTGGTGACAGCGTGTTGTTGTTTACTTTTCTAAAAACTTCTAAAGGACTTTTTTTAGCCTCTAAAGTCTCTGTTTCTTTACCTTCAGCACCTGTTCTGTTTTCTTGTAACACCAGCTCAGATTTGTTATACACATTAGAGAATCTCATCTTAATGACCATTTCATCTCCTTTTTCAGACACCTTCATCCTTTTTCTGGGTTTTCTCCCAACACTGCTCTCCTCTAATGAATGTTTATTTTTTTCACTTTGAAGGCAGGAAAGCAAGTCCTTATTTTTACTTTGGTATGAGTCATTTTCTTCAAGTAATAACTGATTTACTCCCATTAAGTTTTCTTCAGTTTGTAAAAGCTGAGGAATATTATTTGTGTCACTCTTATCTCCAAGACTCCTAGGGTTTTCTTTCTTTAACTCTGAGGAATTTTCTGGTACATGCATATATCCACCATCAGGTTTATATGCAAGGTTATTTTCATCATTACAACTCTTGGAATGGGGGAAACAACTGCAATCACGTAATCTTAAAATGCAATAATTTTCTACTCCAGGTGACAAGCTGTTACAAGAATATTTTGGAGTATTCTTGTACAGTTCATCTTGGAATTCAACCTTACTATTTTGTGTAGCCTTATTTTCAGTTATTTTGAGAGGTGGCTGTTCTAAGCTTTTAAATTTTTTAATTCGAATTCTTCTTTTTATACCTTTTACCAAACTTTCCTTACCCAAAGACTGCAAGAAAGCCATACTTTGAAATTCACTGCATTCCACTGTTTGGAAAGATTCCGAACTGGTTAATGATTCCTTTCTTACCAGGTCAATCCCTGGCTGTGGATCATCACTTGAGGCTTCAGTAACTTTTCTTTTTTCCTTGGCTGAACAAAACAACAAAACATACCAGAAAAGATTTTACATTGAGGAGGAAAAAGCAATATCACTTAAAAAAAAAAATTGTGAAGCCATCCATTTTTATTTCCCTGAATAGCTGTATGGAAACATACATTTGTTTTTAACTCAAAGACCTAATTTCTATTAAGGTCCTGTATAAATTCTAAGACAGCTGAATAACCTCTAGCATCATGATTTCATACAAGCCAAAGTGAATCACTAGTAGGAATTCCTTTTACAGAACTTCTGAGCAAGGGATCCTAACAGGACAAACACCTTTTAAGCGAATTCCTGTTTTATTCTCTCCGGGTCAACCGTGTGTATCAGTAAAGCCCATGTAGATGCAAGTGAAACACCAGTGGTAAAACACGGGTGCAGGAGAAGGGGTGCAAAGGCTAGAAAGGGAGTGACCGCTGCATGCTTCCTTACTGTGTCTTCCCGATTGCAAGGGGAGCTCCGCCTCCTTCGCTGCTTCGAAGCCCGGCCGGTCCGACGGGTCTGAAGAGCCCACCTGGTCCCCCGGCCCCTCCACTCGCCGCCTCGCTGAGGCCTTCCCAGCCCCGAACGCCTCACCCGACTTGTCACTTTCTACCTCTTCTCGCCCAGACGCCCGGGCCACCATGCCCCTCTTTTGCCTGCTCTCTTCACGCCCCCCGGCCTCACGGCCACAGCCTCCCGCCTCGCCTGGTCCCGGCCGCCTGCCTCTCTTCCTCGGGCCTCGCGCGTCGCCTTTACGCCCCGGGGCCGTCGCTGGGCCCGCCACCCGCGGCTGCCGCATCCGCCCCGGGCCGCCCGTCTGCCCACCGAGGCCCGCCACGCCCGCTGGCTGGAGCCCACCGGCCACCCAAAAGCTGCTTCGTCTGCCAGGCACCCGCCGCCCTAAGCCCCGCCCCGCCCCGCCGCGCCCGGCCGCCAAGACCCTGGGACCGGAAGCGGAAGTGGGGTCCGCGATGCCTGCCTGGGGCAGGCGCAGCAAGGCCCAACGGGCGGAAGGACCTCGAGGCTTTGCAGCTGGCCTCTCCGCCGTTCGTTGCGGGGCGTGGGGGTGGAGCCTTCCAGCAGGCCGGACTCTCCCAAGGTTACCTCTGGCGCCTCTTTGCTCGCAAAAACCGAGTGGCTTCTAACTCCTCCCCAAGTCTCTTGTGGGGGGGTCCCTTTCCATATGCCTTCCTGACATCCTATACGCACCTCAAACTTCAGTTATGCAAAACTGACCTTGTCTTTCATCACGGGCTTGCTCCTCTTGTGTTGGTGGATGTGCCACCGTCTACCCAGTTGTCTAAGTCAGAAACCTAGCAACCATCAGATACCCTTCTTTCCACTTCATCCCTCGCATTCACGTTCATTAGGTCCGCTTGATTCGACTTCAGTGTTTGTCAGCCACTCGCCTTGGCTCTGGCTTGCAGACTCGGACCCACTGTGTCAACCTCCTAGATTTTATTCATGCCTCCATCCTTGTGCTTTTTCAGTCAGCTTCCACCTGCCGCCAGGCCATGCCCTTCCAATGAAAGGATATCTTGGCATTTCCCAGCTTGACCTTTCATGAACCTCCTTTGCTCAAAGACTGAAACTAACAGAAAGTCCAAACTCTTCATTGTGGTATTTGTGGCTCTTTCTGATATGGCCCCTGAATTGTTGATTTTGTCTCTTACTGCCACTGTAGGGGAGAAGGTGTGCTTCAGTGGAAATCTATGCACAGGAGTCACCCTTCTGCATTATCTGATTCTGATTCTATGGGAGATACTTTACAACTATATAAGTTGTAAATGAGTGGTAGCATTGCAAAATAATGGTCTATAGATATGCAAATTCTCTCCTACAGAAGTTCAGTGGACTTCCCACTCCTTGTGGAAGAAGCCAGTTTTGCCTCCATTTGCACATTCATTTCAATATTCCTGGTCTATAAACGTGTCTGTTCTTTGGACTCACCCTTTGAGTGGTTATTATAAAATCTGCCTGATGGGAGAAACAAAATCTTTAACATGTTCATTTTTACATCTATATGACAGTCATGATTTTGAAACTGAGCAGGACCCTGCGGGGCCCTCCTGCTTACAAAAGGCTTTCTGTTTCTCCATTTCTTGTTTATAGGCTTCCCCTGAGTTCCAAAAGGGCAGATTCAGACAGTTACTAATTAGGGAAGTGAGGGAATGTAGAAACAAAGGGGAAACAGTAGTGCAAGAAACAATAGTGCATTGATAAAGCACAGTCTTAATTCCTCCTCAAGGGATATACAGAACAATCTGATATCTTTGAGTTCTACAGGAACTAAGTAGCCCACCCAGGTAGAGGATGGTAACTTCAGACTGAGCACAAGCACATAGACCCCATAGACCCCAGACTAGTTTGAACCAGAAGACTGATGATTAAGATTCCTGAAACACCAGCCTGTTACTTCACCACCAACCAATCAGAAGAAAGTCATGCATCCTGCAGTCCTCACCCCTAAATGTTGCTTTTAAAAACTCTTCCCTGAAGACCATCAGAGATTTTGGCTCTTTTTGCAGCATGAGCTGCCTGTACTCCTTGCTTGGTGCCCTGCAAATAAATGCTGTACTTTCCTTCACTACAACATGGTGTCAGTAAATTGGCTTTGCTGTGCTGTGGGTGAGCAGACTCAAGTTCAGTAACAATTTTAATTGGGGCAGGGGTGCTATCTTTTAACACCACACATACCCTTGCCTGCCTGCACTTAAACCACCTTGGAATACTACTGAAGTTCCCTAGATTCCATATGATCCATCATGCTGATAGGGATAGAGTAGGATAGTTACACAGGTAGCTTTAGAAATCCCGCTAGGGGATTATAGATAGAGAAGGAACTTTGGGAGACCATTGTAAGTTAATGACCACGCAAGAAAGTAATCAGAACATTGTGAAACAAGACAGGCCTGCTTAACAATGAAACCATGCAATAAAAGCGTTGCAGGAAGGGGGACCCCTGCCAGGGCCCAAGCACGGGCTCTTGTCTAACACTTGGAAATGAGTTGTCCGAAGAGACACACGTGCTGACAAAGCAAGAGACTTTATTGGGAAGGGGTGCCCAGGTGGAGAGCAGGAAGGTAAGGAACTCAGGAGAACTGCTCTGCCATGTGGCTCACAGTCTCAGGTTTTATGGTGATGGGATTAGTTTCTGGGTTGTCTCTGGCCAACCATTCTGACTCAGCGTCCTTTCTGGTGGTGGGCACATCACTCAGCCAAGATGGATTCCAGTGAGGATTCTGGGAGGTTGGTAGGACATGTGGACTGGAGTCTCCTCTCTCCTTTTGACCTTTCCCATATTCTTCTGGTTGGTGGTGGCTTGTTAGTTCCGTGTTCATTACCAGGATCTCCTGTCCTAAAATAACTCATGCAAACTGTTACAGTCTTTACCTGGCCAGGGTGGGCAGTTTCAGTCAGTGTTTCCCCTAACAAAAGCACAGAGATATGCCCCAGGACATTAAGTGAAAAAATGAGACCTGCATCCTGCTAGTCGAGGTCAGCAAGATAATGATCCTTAGGACATGCACCTCTGCAGGTACCAAGGACAGGAATAGAGGGGAAAGGTGACATTCCAAAGTAGAAGACCCTTATTATACTGAAACCTGAGATGATTTAACATATTTTACTGTATGTTACCACTCTTATGCTGATTTGAATAGCCCCATGACATGAAGGAGGAGCTAATGATGTAAGTCTGCTGTCTACTCAAAGAATGAGGAAGAAGGTGGTCTTCTCCCCCTCCCCACTTTTCCTTGGATTATAAAAATGTAGCCCACTTAATTATCAGGGCAGAACTCTCTTGCCTGCCCGCTTGTATCCTTCACAAGCATCCTATACTAATCCATCCTATACTAATAAATCCACAAGCATCCTATACTAACAGATCCACTTCTTACCACTTGGTTCCTCACTGAATTCCTTCTGTGCTGAGACATAAAGAACCTGAGCTTCATTAAGTCCTGAGATGAATTGTTCAATGCCTGTGTTTTGCTGAAAGCCTTACTTTCGGTTTCAAGGTTCATAGGATTAGCTGGCAAAATAACCACTCTACACTCAGTTAAACAAGAATTTAGAGTTTATTGAATTAACAAATTGCATTATACTAATTAAGAAAAGAATAGTATAACTAACTAAGAGAGAATAGTAAAGACAGAGGTTTATACATCTCTGAATTGGGGAAGCACCTACATCCAGGTCCAAGCAATGCTGGGAAGCCCCTTGAACAGCAATCTGGAGTCCCAGTTGGGAAGGTCCTGGTGGTGCGTCCACCCCACGGGTAAGACTTCAGTTTGCCACTCGAAGGAGCAGAGCTTTTAGCACCAGGCCGCAGGCTGATAACAATCAGCCTACGTGCAAATTTGCAGCTCTGGGAAGTTTTGGAAATGTTCTTGATTCCGGGGGCTGGCCAGACCCTCAAGGGGTCCCATGACTGACTCTATCTTATCTAGTGGTTTATGATGTGTGCTGGTGCCACCCTGCTGGCCTGGGTGTAGCTCAGCAGTTGGGCATGAAGCTAGCTTTAGCATCATTGTCCCGTCAGTGAGAGGCCTGGTGCCGCCTCTGAAGCCTGAACAAGACTACTTTACTAGCTTCCCCAACAGTCTGCCTCTCTACATGCTGGTCCTGGAAATTCTTCCTTTGCTTGTCTGCTTGGTGAAGTACATTTTCCCCTCCAAGATTCAGTGCAAGGATCACCCCTCAAGGAAGCTTCCCGCCTAACTTTCTCCTTACACTTGGAGGGGTCAGGTGTTTCTGCCCGCAAACTCGTCACTTTCAACTGTTTACTTGTATGTCCCCCTCAGGGCAGGTACCTTATTTTTTCTTTTTTTCTGGCTGTGTTGGGTCTTCATTGTTATGCCCAGGCTTTCTCTAGTTGCAGGAAGTGGGGGCTACTCTTCGTTGCGGTGTGCGGCCTTCTCATTGCGGTGGCTTCTTTTGTTGTGGAGCATGGGCTGTAGGCGCGCAGGCTTCAGTAGTTGTGGCTCGCGGACTCTAGAGCACAGGCTCAGTAGTTGCAGCACAGGGGCTTAGTTTTTCCGTGGCATGTGGGATCTTCCTGGACCAGGGATTGAACCCACCACCAGGAGTCCAGCTTCCTTGGTCCCCTGCATTGGCAGGCGGATTCTTAACCACTGAGCCGTCAGGGAAGTTCTGGTACCTTCTTTTAATCTGTGCATTTTGTGCGTTTAAAGAGGAAGTTGGTGATCTTGAACACAATGTGTGTTATGCGTTCAAGGATGGTAGGTATGGTGCAGAGAGTGTGAGTACTGTGGCAGTTTGGATGAGTGGAATATCCTTAGGAGCTTCTAGAAAATAGAACTTAGGTAAAGGAGGTGTAAAAGATCTAGAAACTTTGTTTCTTTCTGCTTGTGAATACCTCTAGTGAAAGGGAAGACAGATTAAGAATAACAGAATTTAGAAAAAGTTATTTTATGGATTTCAGGCTACATGCTCATTCCAAGTTCACTTTGTGCCTCAGTTTCCTCACCTGTAAAATGAAATAAGAGCACCTCCTGAAGGAAACCAGAATATGTCATCCCAAGCTATGCCTCTTTGACATAAACATTTTTTTGAGCTGAAGGCAATTAAGCAGCAGGAAATGCAGGAAAAACTCTCTACCCTCCCTCAATTCTGTGTGCAGGCAAGATATAAATTCTCCATTACTGGAGATGACTCTAGCCTCTTATCAGCTTGGAGATGGCACTAGAGGAATCTGCAAATAAAACTTACTCTATTAGTTTCCTCCCATATGTTCACCTTCTTGCAATTTGCCACCCTTAGACACCTAAAACTGCTTTCCTTTGTCCTGTAATCGCTATACAAGTTTATTGTTCCTTGTAGAAGATGCTATAGGAGGTGGAGTTCTAAGGAGTTCTCCTGAGAATTAAATGTGCTAATATTTGTAAAGCGCTTAGAACAATGCCTAGCAGATTGTAAACGACAACTAGATTTGTTAAATAAAAACCTCTATATTGAAAGATAAATCCTATATAATTCTGACATTTACTACCTTCAAAATAAATATTGTTACTAAGGTCTTGGTAACATAAAAATAAAAATTCAAGAGTCCAGCTTCCCTGGTCTTAATAAAAACAGAGGGTCTTAAGGTGGGCTATAGGCCCAGGAATTTAAAGACTTAAGCCTGTAACTGTTGAGCAATGCATAAAAGAGAAATGGGAAGAGCTTAGTAGCATAGGAAATTGCAAAATCAAGCTCCCTGAGTGTTCTGAATAAGAAAATTATAATCTTTATTACAGGTTTAAAATTCCTCATACCAAACTGCTTTCACTGAAAACTTGAGGAGATTAGGTGTGTTTATACAAGTTTTCTTCTGTGAAATGATGATCATAATCCTACCATTGTGCTTGGCAGTGTCTGGAAAGGGCAGGCACAGTTGTTTATCAGAAAAGACTCAATCTTCCTGCTGGCAGATCTCATACGCTTGCGAGTCCAGAATCCATCTCTTGCTGGGCAGGCTCACTGGGGTGTAGCTTCAGCCAGGTGCCTTGAGGTCCCTTTACCCTCCATCCTCAGAGTAGCAGTGCCTTTCTGTTTTTACTGATCTCTCATCAAACCCTGTTTGTTTTCTCAATTCTTCTACCCCTGCATTACATCCCTCTGTTTACGATACTTAAAGTAATTTTTTTTCTTGGTAAGAGAACCCCTCTGTAACTAAAAGTGAGGATGAAGGAACAAAGGGGATAAAAGGAAAGACTTCTGTTCTGCCATAATGGCAGGAAATGTTCTTTTGCCATCTTGAAATAAATGTCTAAATAATGCAAGGATAACCATTGTCTTCTCCCAAGACATGGTCACTTTTCTTTCTCCTAAGTATTTCCAATATTTTCACCAGGGGTAGCTTCTTATTTGAATTTAGATTGTGAATCTTCCATCCAGGAATATCACCGAATCTTATATTCAGCAGAGAATAACATATTGGAACGCTTTAAATGTAAGAAAAACAAATCTATAATCCTGTTTTACCTCTAGGGGGGAAAAGCATCAAAGATTCAGAACTGGCCAGTGGGTCCCAAATATTTTACTTCAGATATTAAAGCCCGGACTTGGAAACTCAATTGACTTTCTGTCCACTAGAGGGCCCCAGATCCAGAGCAGCCGAGGATGACGCACCGCTCTTTACTCTGGCTCCAGGAACTCCATGCTCTTTACGAGCCTTTGATTGTGTCATTGAGTCAGATGAAGTCAATTACTCAATGTAATAAGTCCAAAATGGAACACAATGGGAATTTGTCAGCAGAACAGGACCTCAGAAATCGTCCAGTCTCACCTCTTCATTTTACTACTGTGAGGCAGGGGAAGCTTAAGTAATTTAAAAGGGCTGTGAATCCGTCATTTCCTAAGTGTTTCCGCTGCTTGCTGCTGAGTTGCCCACACTTCCAAGTGGCCATTCTTCGGGAGACAGTCACGTCTGGTCTGACAGAGAGCAAGGCAAGCACAAATTTATTCTCTTGCTTCTGCATGGGGCTGCACACCTGTCCAAGGATGTTTGTGGTGCATGTGCCCGTGTTCCAGCATCTCTGTAAGCTTGTATTTATGCCTCTCAAATTTTCTAGTTGAATTAGAGCCAACATTGTAGTCTATTATATCATTTTTGGAGGAGGGAATTCCCATTTCACTTTCCAATATGGGAAAACCTCAGAGAGGAGGGGGCTCTGCCGGTAGCTATGTCAAAATCAAGCTCACCAACGGATAGAGTGGATGGTTGTCTAAATGGTTTGATTTGAAGTGTGACAGGGAAGTTTTCCTCCTTTTTACCCTTTTTCCCACTCAAGGAAAAACATGTATGTGTTTACATATACACTGATGACTTCATATCTCCAGCCCAGTGTCCTGGTTCGAAGCCTCTTGTCCATGCCTTTGATCGAGTGGCTGGGATAAACACTTCCTTGCAGGGTTCGACTCATTTAGCAGAGAGCAGTCACCAAGAGTTTTCCCCTGCTGCCCCAGGGATTCCTCCAGTGTTCCACAGCAGACAGCTGGCTTCATTCAGGGCATGGGCAACTAGAAAGTGCAGTGATGTTAGCATGCCTGGAGAAACTCTCAGCCAGCAGGGGTGGGGAGCTAGTGGAAAAAATGCTCCTGCCTGCTGCCCTTCAGGCAGATGATCCTGGGGGCATTTGGTGTATTTTCTCAGGTATCTCTGAAGATTTGAGCCATCATCGCACATGGCGGCTACCTTGATAGCACACCTTTTTTAAAAAAAATTAATTTTTATTGAAGTATAGTTGATTTACAATGTTGTGTTAGTTTCTGCTGTACAGCAAGGTGAATCAGTTATGTATATATATATCCATAGATTTAGATTGAATTTAGATTCTTTTCCCATATAGGTCATTACAGAGTATTGAGTAGAGTTCCCTGTGCTATACAGTAGGTCCTTATTAGCTATCTATTTTATATATAGCAGTGGATAGCACACCTTTTTATTGGCCTCTCTTCCATCCTGGTCTCACTCTCCCTATTCTTACCACTGGCCCCTGCATCTCCTAAATAAACGACTTACACATAGGTCCTCACCTTGGGCTCTGTCCCAGCTAAGATAATATCTAACTGACATTTTAAATTCATGTGCCCCAAATATAACCCTTGATTCCCCCACTTTTCCCATAGCTTCATCAGCTCAGTAAATGACAACTCTATAATTTTAGTTACTCGGGTCAAAAACCTTAGACTCATTCTGGGATCCTCTCTCTCACCGGCCCACTTCTCCACCCCCATCCAATCATCAGCAAACTCGGTCTGCTTTCCTTAAAAACATCCCAAATCTCACCATTTCTCATCATCTCCAACACTTCTGTCCCCTAGTTCGGCCACCATCTTTCTTGACAAACTACTGTAAAAAACCTAACTTATTCCCCTACTTCTAATTTTGCCCCGCTATTCTTCACACGGTAGTCAAGTTGATTCAGTAAAATGCAAGTTGTCTCTGCCTCCAAATCCTCCACTGGGTACCCGTCCCGTTTAAAATAAAATCCCAAGTCCTTCTGATGTTCCACAGGCTCTGCATAATCATATCCCTGGCATCCCTTTGCCCTAATATTTGATCACCTTCTTCTTCCTTGTGATGCTCTAACCCACTGGTCTTCTCATTGTCACTTCAACATGCTAAGTGTGTTCTCTCCTTGGGGCTTTTGTATTTGCTTTCCCCCTGCCTGGAGTGTCTCTTCCCACCGGAATCGATCAGCTCCACGCCCTGACTTCCTCACATCTCTGCTGAAACGTTCCTGTGGAAAGAGACTCTCCCTGACCAAGCCAAATAAAAAACACATCTGGACTTAGCAAGGAAAGACTTCTGTTCAAAAGGATTATTGCAAGGGGGGAAAGAGACTTACAATGAAGAGAACACTGTGACCATAAGATCTACAAGTGCCTCCAGAGTTGGGCAAAAAGTTTTTTTTTTTTTTTTTTTTTTTGCGGTACGCGGGCCTCTCACTGTTGTGGCCTCTACCGTTGCGGAGCACAGGCTCCGGACGCGCAGGCTCAGCGGCCATGGCTCACGGGCTCAGCCGCTCCGCGGCACGTGGGATCTTCCTGGACCGGGGCACGAACCTGCGTCCCCTGCATCAGCAGGCGGACCTCAACCACTGCGCCACCAGGGAAGCCCTAAGTTTATTTTTTAATTGAAGTATAGTTCATTTACTGTAACTTAAACATACATAATATTCATTGAGTATTTTCTATGTGTCAGGTACTGTTCTAAGTTGTTTATATTCACTATATCATTTAACTTTATGAGATAGTTAATAGTATTGTTATCTCCATTTCACAGATGGGAAAATTATACTAAAAGCAGATGAGCGCTTGGATTCTTGGGAAACAGCAGAAACACAGTAAATATCAAAGAGATAGGAAATCACTGTATGTACAATGTATACACACAGTACCATGATTTATATACACAGTTCAAAGATGAATGATCTAGGGACTTCCCTGGTGGTCCAGTGGGTAAGACTCTGTGCTCCCAATGCAGGGAGCCTGGGTTCGATCCCTGGTCAGGGAACCAGATCCTGCATGCATGCCGCAACTAAGAAGTCCCCATGCCGCAACTAAGAAGCCCGCATGCCACAACTAAGCCCCAGGGCAGCCAAAATAAATAAGTAAGTAAGTAAATATTAAAGAAAAAAATGAATGATCTAAATCACCAAAAAAACTTAATATGGACAGGTGCTTTGCAATATACTTAAATATTTCAATCCAAATGATCTTTACTTCAGTATTCTGATGAATAAACTTCAATTTTCTAAAGAATGCTCTTGTCTCTACTGGCCACATGTAACACGTGGAGCAGTTGAAAGGTAGGTGGTACAACTGAGAAGATGAACTTTTAATTTATTTATTTTTATTTTATTTTATTTTACTTTTTACTGAAGTATAGTTGTTTTACAATGCTGTGTTAGTTTCAGGTGTCCAGCGAAGTGATTCAGTTATACATGTATCTATATCTACATATCTCTCTATATATCTATTCTTTTTCAGATTCTTTTCCCTTATAGGTTATTACAAAATATTGAGTAGAGTTCCCTGTGCTATGCAGTAGGTCCTTGTTGATGACCTCTTTTATATATATTAGTGTGTATTTGTTAATCCCAAACTCCTAATCTACCCCTCCCCACCTTTCCCCTTTGGTAACCATAAGTTTGTTTCCTATGTCTGTGGGTCTTCTTTTGAACTTTTAGTTTTATATCATCCTCATTAATATAATTTAAATTTTAAAATAAGAATAGAATAAATAAATAAAATAAGAATAAGGTAGTAGTGTAGTTCATACACTGGGAAAGTACATCATTTCACATATTACACATAAACACATCGCTGATCTAGTCGGTGTCAATGGATTGATTCCAAGAGATTATTTACAGAGAGGAGTAAATAAAGGTAGAATCAACCAGGTTTGGGGTAGTGGGATGACAGGGTGGCGTGATCGGATAGATCGGAGAATGTCTGACCCTGAGGCCAGCCTGTTCTCAGGGGGGATCGTGTGCTGGCTCAGGGTGAGGGAGGTCCACAGTTCAGGAAGCTAAAGGGAGGAGAGAAGCTTAACCAAACTTTGGTAGACAAGCATTTTGTTACAATTGATCAGTGGGGACAAACAGTTCATTTAATTATGCGGCAAAGAAAGGGAATTTTGAGAGTCCGGCCTTGTCATGGATAAATAAGAGGCACCTGGGTGTCTTATCTCAGTTATGGCGGAAAAGGTGGTTCTTTGCCGTTAGCAGTTTTCTGGAACACAAAGGGTGGAGTGGGTGGGATTTCCTTAACCTTCCCTGCTCTGTAGGATCGCAGGGCTTAGGTAAACTTCAACATTGGCACCACTCGAAGATGGGATATTCCTCCCAGGCACTTCCCTGGTTTCATTCTCCTCCTGGCACTTCCAACACGTGCCATATGGTGTGCTTGTTCATTGTCGGTCTGTTCCAGCCCGCAGCTGGAGCAGGGTCTTCCTCCATGCCCTGCTGTATCCCTCCTGCTGAAAATAGTGCCTGGCCCAGAGTACACGTTGGTTGGATGCATGGGGCCTGAAATCTCCTTTTTGAGCAGTTGTGGAATGGTGGGACTGTCAGAGTCGAGGCTCAGGAAGGCTGATCTGGAAGAGCTGAGCATGCAGGAAGGAGGTAACCAAGCAGAGGGCCCTCTCCACGGCCATTACGTTAGAGCGAAACACTAGAAAAGCAAGTGGCAGGTTCAAGAGACCCCGAGGAAGAACAATTCCTCTTCGAGAGACAAGAGAGTGTCTTATTGATCTCTCTTCTCCCGGCACCCAGCGTGATGCCTGGCCACCGGTCGAGCCTTAGAAGTAACAGTCAGTTAACGTTTATGGTGGCTCAAATGGATATTCAAGGGAGAGAGCTGCCGCTCTGCTGAATCCTTTCCCTTTGTGAGGAGATATATTTTCTGACATAAGCCCAGCAAGCGTGGCTTCCAGGAAACCACTTGGGGAGTTTGATCTGGACTCCATCCAGTTGGGAGACCCAGAACTGAGGCCTGACTAAAGGTTCACTAAAGTGAACCACAACTGGAGCCTGACACCCTGCTACCCAGAAAATCCAGAGTGGGAAAGAGCTGACTCTCTGCCTTGGAGCCAGTAGGCTGGCCAGGTGGGGACGGGTCTGCACTCCTAGAACCAGTCTGGGCGGGAGACTGGACAGCATCCACCGTGCACCAGATGGGACCATACTGGGGAGAGCTGACATGAGGGAGTCTTGGTCATGTCTAGTAGGGTCAGCTCATAGGATGGGGTGTCCTCAGGAGAAGGAGGCTGGGTGCCCGGTGGCTAAGGAAAGAGTTTCAAGGACTACCTGGAAAATAGATGCACCTGCTCAGGTTCAGGGACAAGAGGAGGCTCTGCTGAGCCCATGAGAGATGACTTTGACCACTGCTTCTCTCTGAGACAACTAGCAAGGGAGAAAAAGCAAAGGGGGATAGGAAAAGCAGTGAGCTGGAAAAGAGGAGCAAGGAGAAAGGGGATCCCTCTTCCCATTGGAGACTTTCATCTGGGAGCAGGAATGAGCTGAGAGGGGAGACAGTGCAGAGCTAACTAACAACCACGGTTGTCGAGACCAAGACCATCGCGAGGGACTAGACACTTTAATTTCCGTGATCAAGATTATCTATGGCTGAGAGCAACAGAGGACTATCTGTGAGTGACCAGAACATTCTCATCCTGCCCAAGTCTTCACCGAAGCTTAGGAGAATATTACTCCTCACTATAGGAAGTCTGAAGGGACAGAGGAAAACACAAGAATAGCTGTGGTCCCACACCTACGTAGCACTTGCTCAATACAGGTTATACATTTGTTAAAGAATCACGATCTGAGTGTGCTCTATGTGGGACATGGTGTTTAATATCCCCCTACCAGCCCTACAAGGAAGGGCTTGTTGTCACTGCAGGATGCTTGATCAGGACACTGAGGCTCAGAGGGGTGACCTCTCAGTGGGTTGGAGCAGGGCGGAGATTCACGCCTGCATTGCCCATCAAGTTCATCACTGAATCACAAGCCTCCCTTGAATGTATTTCTCTAGTGCTTAAGCCATCCACGCATTTTATCTTTATGGTCATGCCATGAAGTGGGCCAGTGCATGGTGACAGGCCCAATTTTGCAAAGGAAAATGATTTGGGGAGAATCAGTATTGCTCACGGCCACTGGCTCTGTGGCCAGGTTTTGGATTCTTGCTCTCTGCTGGGCCTTCTGCATTTCTCTAGGGTGCCTTTCAGATATTAACTTTTGCTACACCTTGAAAGTTACGCTTGGAGACAATTTTCTATTCACTTTAACTTTTTAAAAAATTGTGAAATGCAGCACACATACAGAAAAGTATTTGGAACACGTGTTCAGCTTAAGTGAAGGTCTGGGTAACCACCATCAGTTCAAGAAGCAACATTTCAGCGCCCTAGATACCCCATGTGCCTTGAACACAGCCCTGCCTCTTCAAGCAAAGATAGTCACCATCCTGTGTTTTACAGCATCTTCTTGATCTGCTTTTACCGTTTCGTTCCCTATGTGTATGTCTCTAAACACTATAGCGTCGCCTGCTTTTCAACTTTATACTAACCGAGTTGTAATGATGTATTCTTTTGCGTCTACTTTTTACTCAACGTTGTTTTAAAAGTTCATCTGTACTGTTCCATGTAACTCCAGGCTTTTTTCATTGCTGTATAATAAACTTCATTGTATGACCATACCAAAGTTATTGAATCCATTTATTATTGGATAGTAGGTTATTTCCAGTTTTGAACAGTTACAGACAAGACTATGTTTCTGTATGTGCACATATGAACACGTTTTCTAGGGTGTTGTGGAATTTCTGGGTCATGGGCTGTGGCCATGGCAATATATATGCTGTAGCTCATGCTGGCCCATGAAGCCAAACATTAAATTTTCAGGAATTTTGTAATTAACACAGCTCTTATTAAAAACTAAATTATATAAACTTGCAATTAATTATATTTCTAAAAAAGACTCATTACTTCCTAGTTTTTACACCATGGAAATCAGCAAACACTATAAATTAGGGCTTTGCTTCCAGAGAGCTGGCTGTTGAACATTTCACAGCTCTCACTGGATGGGTGTCCTTAAATTTATCAGATAATTCCAAATTATTTTCAAAGCTGTTGTACCAATTTACATTCCCACCAGCAATTTCAGAGTCCCTGTACATCTCTGCCAACACTTTAAATATATTCTGGTGGGCATGTAGCAGCATCTAATTGTGGTTTTAATTTGTATTTCGCTTCAGCACTTGTCTTGCTTATTGGCTATTTGGATATTCTCTTTCTGTGAAGTGCTTCTTCAAGTCTTCTGCTCATTTTTCTCTTATGTTGACTGTCTTTTTCTTCCTGTTTTCTAGGAGATTCTTTCTCTGACAAACGATGTGAACCCCGTTGATCACGTGTATCTCTTTTTCCTACTACTTTTTTGGTTGTAAAACAGGAACAGAAAATCCACATAAAATATATCTTTTTTTTTTTTTTGCGGCACGCGGGCCTGTCACTGTTGTGCCCCTCTCGCTGCGGAACACAGGCTCCAGATGCGCAGGCTCAGCGGCCACGGCTCACGGGCCCAGCCGCTTCGCGGCACGTGGGATCCTCCCGGACCGGGGCACGAACCCGTGTCCCCTGCATCGGCAGGGGGACGCTCAACCACTGCGCCACCAGGAAAGCCCCACATAAAATATAGCTTAATAAATGATAAAACAAATACCCTTGCAATCATTTCCCAGGTCTAGAAATAGACCTTTGTCATCTGTTTTGGCAGCACTTTTGCGCCCTGTGCAATCACAGCTCTTCGTCGCTTTTCTTTATAGTTTTAACCCCAAAATGTGCATCCTTTTATGCAGTAATTTAGCTTGCTCCTGAAAAATAAATGTCTTTGAAATCTTTTAAACTACAGGTTCCCACCACCTCCCTTTTTCATTTTGCAATTTGAAGAAATTGAATCATTTGTCCTCTAACGCAGCGGTCTAACCTTTTCGGCACCAGGGACCGGTTTCGTGGAGGACGATTTTTCCACGGACCGGGGGTGGGGGATGGTTTGGGGATGATTCAAGCTCATTACACTTATTGTGCACTTTATTTCTATTATGATTACATTTAAGATATAATGAAATAATTCTACAACTCACCATAATGCCGACCGGAGGTGGAGCGCAGGCAGTAATGCAAGCGATGGGGAGTGCTTGTAAAGACAGATGAAGTTTTGCTCTCCCAGCGCTCGCCTCCTGCTCTGTGGCCCGGTTCCTAACAGGGCACGGAAGGCTACCGATCTGTGGCCTGCGGGTTGGGGACCCCTGCTCTAAAGTTTCCCATAGATTGGATTTTGCTGATGGCATCTCTATAGTGTAATTTGTCACTGTCTTCTGTTCTCTGAATTTTGCGATGGTCCAATTCAGGTTCTTTTTTTTTTCAAGATAATTTCATAGGCGGCAATGTCTTTTTGCATTGGGAGGCACATAATGTCTGCTCACCTCTTCTTCTGTGGTATTATTAGCCTTTGATGCTGCATGCATTAGTTCACTGGGGAGTGCAGAGTGGTGATCTTCTAAATCTATTATTCTTTTATGTACTAGCTGGATAGCTACTTCCATACAGAGAAACTTCCCCTCATCAACTAGTTGGTTACCTAGTGGTTCCATCTATATAGAAAAAACAGGGAAATTATTTGGTTCAATTTACTACTTTTTAAAAAGAGTTTGTTCTCTATCATGCTCCAGAGGTGACTTCTTTCCTTTTAGTAACATTTCATAATGGATTTACTGATCACTTAACATATTTGAATATTTCTGTTTATTACCATTATATCTTTTTATTACCGTGTAAATTCTCTCATCTATGGCCTGTGCCTCGTCAAGTCCTTAGAAACACAGTCTTGTTAATCTTTGATAGCTTCCTTAACTTTCTGACATGCCAAGATGTTCCAGACTCATCTAGTACATTTTCTATCTTGCCCCTGGAATCATCCATTTCTCCAAGAAGCCCTGGTTTCTTTTAACAGAAAATAGTGTTTCAAGGCCATGGTCTGGGTGCTAGGGGTGCTCATTGCTAACAGGTTGGCCATGATTTCTAGACCTCTTCAGCAGAGTTAGGAAGCTAAATGAAAATACCCCGAGTTCATGCTAATACTTTTATTTCAAATTCATGAGTGCGGGATTTTTACTTAACTTCTTTCATCTTATCTCTGTAGTTTCCTTTCTTCCATATAGAGAATCCTGGTTCTCAAGGATACAGGAGATGATAGATTGGAATACCCGTAATTACACATTTGCTCTCCTACATCACACACACGGTGCTCTCAGAGCTACAAAACCAATGCCGCTGCCACCACCGAAGTGAATGCTGAAGACAGCTAACTTTTCCATGTGCTTTCTCCATTCTCTCTGCTTTTAATGGTTTGCTCTATCTATATTGCCAGCGCAAACAGATATTACGTCTTGTATTCTCTCCCTTATAATCCTGCTTCCCTATAAGCAGGAGGTTACCCCGGAATGTTTAGGCTAAAACTGACACTTGAGCATTTCCTACATACAAGAACTCTACATATTAAAAAGAGCAGATTTCAAAGAAAAGGGAGGCACACTTGACCAAGGTCATATATTATACAGACGTATTTTCATCTTTGTGAACATGTACACTCTTCCCTCCCTTTAACTGACATCTTGGGTTATGCTAATTGCATAATTAGAATGCTAATTGCATTCTAACAATCTCACTAGATGGTGTGTTAGCATAAAGAATGTGAAAATAAGATAACGGTCATGGCTGTTTCCAGGTTCTTTTTGTTTGTTTGTTTTTGCGGTATGCGGGCGTTTCACTGTTGCGGCCTCTCCAGTTGCGGAGCACAGGCTCCGGACGCGCAGGCCCAGTGGCCATGGCTCACGGGCCCAGCCGCTCCGCGGCATGCGGGATCTTCCCGGACCTGGGCACGAACCCGCGTCCCCTACATCGGCAGGCCGACTCTCAACCACTGCGCCACCAGGGAAGCCCCTTCCAGGTTCTTAAGCAGACAAATAACAGACATACAGAAAACTTCTAGAGTTTGGAGGATTACAAAAGGAAGGGCAATTCTTAGAGGAAGGGCACAAAGTTTTGTTTTCCAAGTTTGTATCTCTTTTGAAAAAAAAAACCACATGCCTTTTGTTAAGCATTCTAACAATATAGAAATATATTTTCAGAAAATTATTCAAACTCACATCACGCAGAGGGACTCCTAAAGTTGGAATTCCATATTGTCAATTAAAACTTCAGTTCTGATTATGTTACTTTTCATCATAACTTCCACCAGAACTTCCAACATTCTCAAAGTCACTTCAGATAAAGAAAAGAAACAAACAAGCTATACTTGGAATCATGAAAATGCAACTCAGATGTCTTGATAAATATAGTAATATGTTCCCTAAGTGGAAGCTGTCGGGAAATTACTGGTGTACTGTAAGTTGTACAATGTGGTCATCAAATGCAAGCTCTACCTGTAGAAAAGCAGAGCAGCAATTTCCCTGCCCCAATGTACTTGGTAATGCAGGTGTAAGTGACAGGAAAACAGATAATCAGGTTCAGGAAATGAAATCCATTAAGCCTGCAAACCCCCTCTATTTATCTAAGTTGTATTGGTGCTGACATTTGTACTTCACTCCTATCATTATCCCATCAGACAAAGCAAACAGCAGCTCAGCCATTCTCATTTGTATACATTTTCCAGAGCCTTTGGTACCTGCTTTGACTTTCTCAAAAATCATTTACCTAAAAGGTCAGCACTTCCAGTTGGAAGTTAATAGCAAACTTCTGACTTTCCGCAGATACAACCCCAACTTTCATCTGGTGTATTCACAACAGGGAGCACACAGTTTGCCTCAGAGAGCTAGGTCTTTGTTGAAACTGAAATCCTTTGCTCTTCATGAAATCAGTGGCTTCAGGCAATGTAACCATCTTTGCATAGACACTAAAATTTAGGAAGACACCTCTATTCGCCTGCAGTTCTACTTAAGTCATTACTGAAACTACTGCCCTTTCCTATGCACAGTATTTCTGCCAATGACAAACATCCTTGACCAAAAACATCAGCCTCACCTGGGGACTTGCTAGAGTGCAAGTCCTTCTGAGTCAGAAACACTGGGCTGAGGCCCTGCAATGTGTGTTTTAACAAGCCCTGCGGGGGATTCTCACGCACATTCACGTTTGAGAACTGCCATCTAAGATCTGGGTGAGAAGTCACTTCTTGCATGCCTTGTGAGACTAAATGAGGTAAGATTCTGCAGGATGCTTGGCTTAAATATGCTCCAGAAGCGTTTGTTCCCCTGAGTAGAATCCAGACTTTTAAAAATCTACTGCCCTGTCACTGTGATAAGCCACGTTCACACTTCATGGGTCTGTGGTTTTTCCCTGATACTGGCTTGACCCCCAGTCACTGCTTACCTGCCCTATGATTCACGTTGAAGTCAGCTGGAGCCACTACAGAAAGTTACAAACCAACCCTAAATCATTTAGCAGTTGCTCCCCTTTACGTGGCTTACCCACACAGGTAGCAGACCCCTTCTAAGCAGCGTGACCTGGTTTGCCCACCCCCACCCAGTCATTGCCCCCCCACCCAGTCATATCCCCCAGTGATTCTCTCTATCTGTTGCAAGTTGCCCCCCAAACCTCCACCTGCCCCAGCATAACATGTCCAAGCCTTTGGTTTCAAGTGAGGCAAGGAGCCTTCTAAGTTTGGGGGCATACTTGGCCCCCTCAATTACTGCCAGAGGGGCCAGTGCAACAGGAAAACAGGGGCACCTGGCCTTAATGCTCTTCAAGCCGCATCCAATGAGCTACATTAGGTACTGTCCATGAGCTCGCCAGCTGTGCCTTCTTCCTGACACATTTTTCTTCTGGGTCCCTTCAAGTGGGAAGCAGAGCCAGCAGGAAAGCAACTCCAAAGGGCTGTCGTAAAAGGCATCCTTCCTGTCTCCTGCAACTCCCAAGCGGTTATCCAGTTACTTTTATTGCCCCCTTGATCTTCCCAATGAGAGAATGGCAGGAATTTTGGGAGAGGCAGAGACAGGCAGCTGGGAAGTTATGACATGAACACACCAGGCTTTAAGTACATGCTCCTGTAAGTAAACATCAGCTTCTACATCCCAGCCCTCCAGCTTATCGCTGCTCTTTGTTCTTTCCTTGGAGCTCTGCCTTCTCCTAGTCACCTAGTTCTTTATTCGGACCTCCAAAGGAGTGAGGAGTTCAAACTAGAATAACGTTGAGATGCTCACTTTTTTGTATCTCCCCTTCATCTTAGCCTGAGAGGTGTCTCTCCCTTCTTGACAGATTTTGCTTCCTAGACTGCTCGGCTCAGTTAGGGTTCACAGGGAACAGCTGGCTCAAAGGAGGAGTCTTAGTTTACAGTCTCCACCTGTCAATCTGCCTACCCTCCCCATCAACCCACCCCAGGTCCCGAACTGCTAGATTTCTTAGTTAACCTCCAATTCAGCATTAGTTCAGACAGTTGGATATTTCAGACAGCCCATTGTTTCTTTCTTCATGGAAATTGCCAAACCAGGATAGACATCTCCTAAGAATCACTTTTTCCCTCTCAGAAAAAGGAAATAAAGAGTTCTGGCCTCTGGTTCCTTCTGAGCAGGATTTTGTGAAGGAAAAATTTGGGGAAGAAATCTAGTTTTCAATATTAGATGCTATGATTTTCATAAGTGTGGCAAGTCTTGCCTCCAAAAATTTGATGAGGCTCTAAAATCCCCGTAACTCCCTCCTTACCTCATTCTGTATCACTTTAGATAACGGCCACTTCACTATCGAACTGAGAATGTTACACAAAGGCAGTACACACAGAAGGGGGTAAATGGGACCCTTTAGTTACCCATCTACACCCATCACTGTCCAGGTGCCCCTTTGAGAGAAATTTGAGACCCTTAAGTCAAAAGGACGAGTCAGCATACATAGAACAAGAACACACCATCAGTGGCAGATTAAGGCAGAAGGTAGACCAGAAAAGTAATTCCCCTGAGTGCATAGAATGCTAGAGATGTTTGAAAGGCAAGTCCTGACACCAGTGTTAGCTCTACGTTCAAGACAACCTGACATAGAAATAGCAAGTTCTTAAGCACAGTACTACTATATACCTAGCTCAAAATTGGGTTTGTTTTTGGTCACAAGTTTTTGACCATTTTCTAGGCTTCTTGATAGACATCCTCTTGGTTACTGACTACACTGTGAGGAATAAGAGGAGTCTCAAAATACCTCACAAAGAGCAAAGTACGTTAAAAAAAAAAAAAAAAAGGCTATTTATACCACAGTGTCCCAAGCAAGCAGTTGGGCGTTGTGAGCCTCGATGGAAATGACTAAGAATTAAGGAGGAAAGGGGCTCTGGAATCAACCCCCTCAAAGAGCCTTGAGCCTTGTCTATAAGCTAGAATCGCTATAGAGCTGCTAATTTCACCTCATACCCCACATCCAAAGCCCTTCGTAAGGCTGCAGCCCCTTTCCGGTGCAGGCACTAAAAGTCTCTACCTTTCTGGACTCAAGCTTTGTGCTCTCTCCCCAGGCCTGACCTCACTCCTTGAATCTGTTCCAAGAACTTGTCTTCTTGGCATCCCCACCCACCTACGCCTGAGGACCCCAAGACTGGTAGGCTCTGGCTCAGCCTACCTCTTACAACCACCTTCCTGCTGATTAGCAGAGTCAGCTCAGCCGAGTGTGTGGCCACATGGAGCCTGTTCATAATCTGGTGCAGGGTGAATTCTGAGCTTAACTTTCTTCCCCCTTCTCCTTCCTTCGGTGTTGAGACTCATGAAATTGAATTCTGTTCCATAGTTTAATACTGAATTTCTCATAAAGGTAGAAGGACTGATTTTCACTTGTTACAAACAATTTCATGTAAACACCTAAAAACAAATCTTACCAAATAGTTTAGAATACAAAGGAGAATCAAATCTGTATTTTTTTAAAAAGTGTTAAAATTATGCTTTTAATTGTGAACTATAGCATTCCTAGATAAAATGAATATTTTAATCCATAATTGTAAAGCACATACCTGTGTGACCACCACTAGGGGCCAAAAATAAAGGGAACATTTCCCTATTATGAGAAGCTTCCCCCACTCCCATTCTTTCTTGCCTCTTGTGATAACCATTTCTTTTTTCCTTTACTCCCTATGCATCTGTTCCTAAATGACCTAGTAAAGTTTTGTCTCTTTTTGAACTTTATTTAAATAGACCATACTGAGCCATTTTCAACTTGCCAGTCTAACCACTGGCCACCCTGCTACCATGTTCACACCAGCCTCAGTGTTTACAGACTTCATATGACCTTCCTTCTGTGATTTCACTTTTCTTTTCCTTATTCTTATTTTTCAACCTACCTGAATATCCTTCCTACTTCTGCCTATGTTATTTTAGCTCAGTATTACAAGTTCTGCTCAAATGCCAGCCCTTCTTGAAGACATCTCCCACTGGGAATTTTCTGATCTTCCAAATCTCTCGTGTACGTACCTACTTCACTCTGTCTTGTATTCCATTGGTTGCTTGGATGTTGGTCTCTTTCTCCCTCTACTACAGTTTACTTGTAGGCGTCTTTTTATTCATTTTAGTAACTACTGCATGGTCTAGCCTGTCATTGGCTTTAGAAGCATCCAATCAATACTGGTTAAATAAATGAAGTTAGTCATAAAGAGATTTAAAAAGTCTCTATTTTAATGAAGATGGAAATTACAATATAAAATTATATTCCTGATGGTGAGTGGGTCTGCACAGAGCCTGAACCCCTTGTTTGGCTTCTCTTGCCTCCACGGTCACAGATTGTCCCAAAGTCTGAGAGGAGGGTGGCGCAACCCCCAACCCCGCCCAAAGCCTCACTGCCACTGCGTTTGGGACAGACCCTGGTGGCCGAAATCCTGTCTGCCCTCTGGGCCGCGTGCCAGGTTTTGCTGTCTCTAAGCTGAACCTGGTCACCTTTTTTGAGCAAAGAGCCCTGGGATGTGAAGAAAAGCAGACAACAGTCATGCACCTAGCCGTGTGGCTGACAGGGGTCCTGGTGCTCCAGTCGGGTGTCAGGCCTGAGCCTCTGAGGTGGGAGAGCTGAGTTCAGGACATGGGTCCACCAGAGACCTCCTGGCTCCACGTAATATCAATCGGTGAAATCTCTCTCAGAGATCTCCGTCTCAATGCTAAGACCCAGCTCCACTCAATGACCAGCAAGATACAGTGCTGGACACCCTATGCCAAACAACTAGCAAGACAGGAACACAACCCCACCCACTAGCAAAGAGGCTGTCTAAAATCATAACAAGTTCATAGACACCCCAAAACACACCACTGGATGCAGTCATGCCCACCAGAAAGACAAGATCCAGCCTCATCCACCAGAGCACAGGCACCAGTCCCCTCTACCAGAAAGCCTACACAACCCACTGAACCAAACTTACCCACTGGGGGCAGACACCAAAAACAATGGGAACTACGAACCTGCGGGCTGCGACAAGGAGACGCCAAACACAGTAAATTAAGCAAAATGAGAAGACAGAGAAATACACAGCAGATGAAGGAGCAAGGTAAAAACACACCAGACCAAACAAATGAAGAGGAAATAGGCAGTCTACCTGAAAAAGAATTCAGAGTAATGATAGTAAGGATGATCCAAAATCTTGGAAATAGAATGGAGAAAATACAAGAAACGTTTAACAAGGACCTAGAAGAGCTAAAGAGCAAACAAACGATGAACAGCACAATAAATGAAATTTAAAATTCTCTAGAAGGAATCAATAGCAGAATAACTGAGGCAGAAGAACAGATAAGTGACCTGGAAGATAAAATAGTGGAAATAACTACTGCAGAGCAGAATAAAGAAAAAAGAATGAAAAGAATTGAAGAGAGTCGCAGAGACCTCTAGGACAACATTAAACACAACAACATTCGAATTATAGGGGTCCCAGAAGAAGAAGAGAAAAAGAAAGGGACCGAGAGAGTATTCGAAGAGATTACAGTTGAAAACTTTCCTCGTATGGGAAAAGAAAGAGTCAATCAAGTCCAGGAAGTGCAGAGAGTCCCATACAGGATAAATCCAAGGAGAAACACACCAAGACACATATTAATCAAACTATCAAAAATTAAAAACAAAGAAAATATATTAAAAGCAGCAAGAGAATAGCAACAAATAACATACAAGGGAATCCCCATAAGGTGAACAGCTGATCTTTCAGCAGAAACTCTGCAAGCCAGAAGGAAGTGGCAGGACACATATAAAGTGATGAAAGGGAAAAACCTACAACCAAGATTAGTCTACCCAGCAAGGATCTCATTCAGATTTGACCGAGAAATTAAAACCTTTACAGATAAGCAAAAGCTAAGAGAATTCAGCACTGCCAAACCAGCTCTACAACAAATGCTAAAGGAACTTCTCTAGGCAGGAAACACAAGAGAAGGAAAAGACTTACAATAACAAACCCAAAACAATTAAGAAAATGGTAATAGGGACATACATATAGATAACTACCTTAAATGTAAATGGATTAAATGTCCCAACCAAAAGACATAGACTGGCTGAATGGATACAAAAACAAGACCCATACATATGCTGTCTACAAGAGACCCACTTCAGACATAGGGACACATACAGACTGAAAGTGAGGGGATGGAAAAAGATGTTCCATGCAAATGGAAATCAGAAGAAAGCTGGAGTAGAAATTCTCATAGCAGACAAAATCGACTTTAAAGAATATTACAAGAGACAAAGAAGGACACTACATAATGGTCAAAGGAAAAATCCAAGAAGAAGATATAACAATTGTAAATATTTATGCACCCAACATAGGAGCACCTCAATACATAAGGCAAATGCTAACAGACATAAAAGGGGAAATCGACAGTAACACAATCATAGTAGGGGACTTTAACACCCAACTTTCACCAATGGACAGATATTCCAAAATGAAAATAAATGAGGAAACACAAGCTTTAGATGATACATTAAACAAGATGGACTTAATTGATATTTGTAGGACATTCCATCCAAAGAAAGCAGATTACACTTTCTTCTCAAGTGCTCATGGAACACTCTCTAGGATAGATCATATCTTGGGTCAGAAATCAAGCCTTGGTAAATTTAAGAAAATTGGAATCATATCAAGTATCTTTTCTGACCACAACGCTATGAGACTAGATATCAATTACAGGAAAAAATACAAACACATGGAGGCTAAACAATACACTACTAAATAACCAAGAGATCACTGGAGAAGTCAAAGAGGAAATCAAAAATTACCTAGAAACAAATGACAATGAAAACACGACAACCCAAAAGCTATGGGATGCAGCAAAAGCAGTTCTAAGAGGGAAGTTTATAGCAATACAATCCTACCTCAAGAAACAAGAAACATCTCGAATAAACAACCTAACCTTAGACCTAAAGCAATTAGAGCAAGAAGAACAAAAAACCCCCAAAGTCAGCAGAAGGAAAGAAATCATAAAAATCAGATCAGAAATAAATGATAAAGAAATGAAGGAAATGATAGCAAAGGTCAATAAAACTAAAACCTGGTTATTCGAGAAGATAAACAAAATTGGTAAACCATTAGCCAGACTCAACAAGAAAAAAAGGGAGAAGACTCAAGTCAATAGAGTTAGAAACCAAAAAGGAGAAGTAACAACTGACACTGCAGAAATATGAAGGATCATGAAAAACCTAGAGGCACGATGGGAATAAAGATGCTGACCTACTAAAGAATGGACTTGAGGACACAGGGAGGGGGAAGGGTAAGCTGAGACAAAGTGAGAGAGTGGCAGGGACATATATATGCTACCAAATGTAAAACTGATAGCTAGTGGGAAGCAGCTGCATAGCACAGGGAGATCAGCTCGGTACTTTGAGACCACCTAGAGGGGTGGGATAGGGAGGGTGGGAGGGAGGGAGACACAAGAGGGAAGAGATATGGGGATATATTCTTTTTTTTTTTAATATGTATAGCTGATTCACTTTGTTATAAAGCAGAAACTAACACACCATTGTAAAGCAATTATACTCCAATAAAGATGTTAAAAAAAAAAGAAATATGAAGGATCATGAGTGATTACTACAAGCAACTATATGCCAATAAATTGGACAACCTGGAAGAAATGGACAAATTCTTAGAAAAGCACAACCTTCTGAGACTGAACCAGGAAGAAACAGAAAATATAAACAGACCAATCGCAAGCACTGAAATTGAAACTGTGATTAAAAATCTTCCAACAAACAAAAGCCCAGGACCAGATGGTTTCACAGGCAAATTCTATCAAATATTTAGAGAAGAGCTAACACCTCTCCTTCTCAAACTCTTCCAAAGTATAGCAGAGGGAGGAACACTCCCAAACACATTCTACGAGGCCACCATCACCCTGATACCAAAACCAGACAAAGATGCCACAAAAAAAGAAAACTACAGGCCAATATCGCTGATGAACATAGATGCAAAAACCCTCAACAAAATATTAGCAAACAGAAACCAACAGCACATTAAAAGGATCATACACCATGATCAAGTGGGGTTTATCCCAGGAATGCAAGGATTCTTCAATATAAGCAAATCAATTCATGTGATAAACCATATTAACAAATTGAAGGAGAAAAACAATATGATCATCTCAATAGATGCAGAAAAAGCTCTCAACAAAATTCAACACCCATTTATGATAAAAACCCTCCAGAAAGTAGGCATAGAGGGAACTTACCTCAACATAATAAAGGCCATATATGACAAACCCACAGCCAACATCATCCTCAGTGGTGAAAAACTGAAACCATTTCCACTAAGATCAGGAACAAGACAAGGTTGCCCACTCTCACCACTATTTTTTTTTTTTTTTTTTTTTGCAGTACGCGGGCCTCTCACTGTTGTGGCCTCTCCCGTTGCAGAGCACAGGCTCCGGACACGCAGGCCCAGCAGCTATGGCTCACGGGCCTAGCCACTCCACGGCATGTGTGATCTTCCCAGACTGGGGCACGAACCCGTGTCCTCTGCATCAGCAGGTGGACTCTCAACCAGTGCGCCACCAGGGAAGCCCTCTCACCACTATTATTCAACATAATTTTGGAAGTTTTAGCCACAGCGATCAGAGAAGAAAAAGAAATAAAGGAATCCAAATTGGAAAAGAAGAAGTAAAACTGTCACTGTCTGCACATGACATGATACTATACATAGAGAATCCTAGAGATGCCAAGGAAAACTATTAGAGCTAATCAATGAATTTGGTAAAGTAGCAGGATACAAAATTAATGCACAGAAATCTCTTGTATTCCTATACACTAATGATGAAAAATCTGAAAAAGAAATTAAGGAAACACTCCTATTTACCATTGCAACAAAAAGAATAAAATACCTAAGAATAAAGCTACCTATGGAGACAAAAGACCTGTATGCAGAAAACTATAAGACACTGATGAAAGAAATTCAAGATGATACAAACAGATGGAGAGATATACCATGTTCTTGGATTGGAAGAGTCAACATTGTGAAAATGACTATACTACCCAAAGCAATCTACAGATTCAGTGGAATCCCTATCAAACTACCAATGGCATTTTTCACAGAACTAGAACAAAAAAGTTCACAATTTGTATGGAAAGACAGAAGACCCCAAATAGCCAAAGCAATCTTGAGAAAGAAAAATGGAGCTGGAGGAATCAGGCTCCAGGATTTCAGGCTATACTACAAAGCTACAGTAATCAAGACAGTACGGTACTGGCACAAAGGCAGAAAGATAGATCAATGGAACAGGATAGAAAGCCCAGAGATAAACCCACACACATATGGTCACCTTATCTTTGATAAAGGGGGCAAGAATATACAATGGAGAAAAGACAGCCTCTTCAATAAATGGTGCTGGGAAAACTGGACAGCTACATGTAAAAGAATGAAATTAGAACACTCCCTAACACCATACACAAAAATAAACTCAAAATGGATTAAAGACCTACATGTAAGGCCAGACACTATAAACCTCTTAGAGGAAAACATAGGCAGAACACTCCATGACATAAATCACAGCAAGATCCTTTTTGACTCACCTCCTAGAGAAATGGAAATAAAAACAAAAATAAACAAATAGGACCTAATGAAACTTAAAAGCTTTTGCACAGCAAAGGAAACCATAAACCAGACAAAAAAACAACCCTCAGAATGGGAGAAAATACTTGCAAACAAAGCAACTGACAAAGGATTAATCTCCAAAATATACAAGTGGCTCATGCAGCTCAATATCAAAAAATCAAACAACCCAATCCAAAAATGGGCAGAAGTTCTAAATAGACATTTCTCCAAAGAAGATACAGATTGCCCACAAACACATGAAAGGATTCTCAACATCATTAATCATTAGAGAAAAGCAAATCAAAACTACATTGAGGTATCACTTTCACACCGGTCAGAATGGCCATCATCAAAAAATCTACAGACAATAAATGCTGGAGATGGTGTGGAGAAAAGGGTACCCTCCTGTACTGTTGGTGGGAATCTAAATTGATAACAGCCACTATGGAGAACAGTATAGAGGTTCTTTAAAAAACTAAAAATAGAACTACCACATAACCCATCAATCCCACTACTGGGCATATACCCTGAGAAAACCATAACTCCAAAAGAGTCATGTACCACAATGTTCATTGCAGCTCTATTTACAATAGCCAGGACATGGAAGCAACCTAAATGTCCATTGACAGATGAATGGATAAAGAAGATGTGGCACATTTATACAATGGACTATTACTCAGCCATAAAAAGAAACAAAATTGAGTTATTTGTAGTGAGGTGGATGGACCTGGAGACTGTCATACAGAGTGACGTAAGTCAGAAAGAGAAAAACAAATACCATATGCTAACACGTATATATGGAATCTAAAAAAAAAAAAAGTTTCTGAAGAACCTAGGGGCAGGACAGGGATAAAGACACAGACATAAAGAATGGACTTGAGGACACAGGGAGGGGGAAGGGTAAGCTGGGATGAAGTGAGAGAGTGGCATGGACATATAGACACTATCAAATGTAAAACAGATGGCTAGTGGGAAGCAGTCGCATAGCACAACTTGGTGCTCTGTGACCACCTAAAGGGGTGGGTTAGGGAGGGTGGGAGGGGGATGCAAGAGGGAGGGAATATGGGGATATATGTATATGTATAGCTGATTCACTTTGTTATAAAGCAGAAACTAACACACCATTGTAAAGCAATTATACTCCAATAAAGATGTTAAAAATAAATAAATAAAAAAAATTCTATTCCTACTGTTATGGTTAATGTTTTAATTTTTTACCTTGTGATCAGCAAAAAAGGGCATATTCTGATTTGTACTTCATTGAATATTACTGAGGTTCAACAATATTTCATGTATTTATTACTGCTGTTTCTTCTGTGAATTTGTATTCCTGTCCTTTGACAATTTGGGGGTTTTTATTATTTTTCTCTATGGATTTATAGATTCTCTGTATTATGGATATTATTACCTTCCTGGCCGTGTATGTTACTGGTATTTTGTCCCATCAGTAGCTTATCTTTTAATTCTGTCTGCAATATTTTTTGTTAAACAAAACATTTGGATTTTTATGCTTCAATCTGTCAGTGTTTTCCTTTCCACACTTGGTTTTAATAAGAACCTCTGTTCTGTGAGAAGAGAAATATGAAGGAGGCCCCCTTCCTGAGAGATAGCTGTTTTATGGCTAATAAAGATTCTTAAGTAGGGTGGTGATGAATCTTTCCTTATATTTAAATTTGGGGGTCCAAATTTTCATATGTATGCTACAGACACATAATAGTATGTCAAGATTATTGTTTTTTTAATGTTTCCATACATTTTTCTTCATCACTGGCTGACATTAGCATTCCTCACTTGGTTTTGTGATTCACTGAATGTTTTAGGTGGTTCAATAATTTCTGTGTGAATCAGTAAGAAATTCTTCAGAGATAACCCCTTGAGGGTGCATATTCTGTCAAATTCCCTCTGATCCTTCAACTGCTAATCTAACCGAAACTAAGCAGGAATAACAAGAGAATATTGCCTATTTTTAGGATCTAAAGTCCAGGATTCATGAACATACTCTGGTAGGACTGGAGTCCAACACTGGCTTGGGCTTTACTGTGGACTGCTGTCTTTTTTCTTTTTTTAATAGGCAGAAGTCATTATTCCCAGGACATGTCAGAATAATATAACGAAGATTTTAAGGGATAACCTTGCTTTCAAGTATACTCTTTCAGCTCTCTCCCTAGTGGCACACCAGGTCAGGACCAGCCCAGTAGTACTTGCTAACCCTTACCCTATGGCCTTGCATCTGAGGGTTCATCTTAATCACAGTGTGATCAGGGCCTTGGAAAGTGCAAGTGGGGAAAATGACAGTCATCGAGCAATTCTTAAAGTGTGATGAATTGTTTTGTCATCAACTGTAGCCCTCCCTACACATTGCTAACAAACTCATTGCCCTGTTGTGGAGAGCACAGATTGTATTTGCTGTCCTTTGAGTGCATGGGTCATTTGTGTGCTCCTGAAATCTGAATTTGCATGAAAAAATAATCACCTAGAATGGTTCCTATTAGTCGTTTTCCTTTGTGCTTAACTTGATTAAATGTTTAACCTGATGTAAATTCTGAGCTTTAAACTCAGGATGGATACCCTGAGATGATTCTCTGGTAGTGAGGTCTACCTTACCTTAGCCTGAGAGGGTAGACCTAGTTTGTACCTGATTATCAATGGAGATCTTTTTTTTTTTTTTTACTTTAGCAGCAACCCAAAAGAGTAAGGAAGACTGATCATAAGACCATCAGTAATATTTTCACATTTTGAACCTAATAATAGCAAACACACAGTGCTTACTATGTATCAGGCTCTGTACTAAGTCTTTACATGTAATAACTCAATCTTCACAACAACCTTATAAGGTTGGTCCTTCTATTATCGCCATTTAGCAGATGGTAAGACTGAGGCTCAGAGAGATTATAGGGAAATGACAGAACCAGGTTTAAAATCCAGATGATCAGCTCCAGAATCAGGTTCTTAACCACTAAATGCTGCTTAATTTATTTATTTAGAAAAATTGGAGACAGGATAAGAAGAACCCCATAAATCTGTGGTCAATACATTAGAACAGATCTCTCCAAAATTTGTTCAAAGTGGAATCTGGAATGTAAAATGAAAGAGCAAACATGATAATAAGAGCAAAGTAGGAACTAGATGTTTTTCTAAAGTTCTTAGTATATATTAATTCATTTAGTACTAACAACTTTATGAAAAGGGTACTACCATTCTGCCCACTTTACTAATGGGTAAACTGAGGCCCAGGGAAGTAAAATAGTTAGCCTGATGAGACACAGCTTAAAGTGTTTTACTATCAACTCCTTAATTATTTCTAGCTCTCAAATCATTTGTTCTCTATAAAACTTCAAGGTTTTTTTCACATGCGTCATCTCATTTTATTCTCAAAATAATAGTGTACCAAACGGTTCCATAAGTCAGCGTTCACTTTCCTTTAGCAATTAAGGTGTGTTTTCTATGTTAAGCCATTAGGAGATAAGGAAGAGTTCTTTAACGCTCAAGGTAAAACTCCCAGTCTTTTTGGTTGAAATGGAATCAGGGCGATCAGTTGTTAGCAAGAATTACAATCCAGGGTTGCAGGGCGTGGGAGGAGACAAATGGAGTCCCCAGATGATCAGTACAGACTCCGGAAGTAAATAGAAATATTTCAAACTCAACAAAGGAGGAAGGCTGGGGTTTCACATCCATTCTGCTCTTGGCTTTGGCCTTCTTTTGTGGGCCATGCATTTCAAGAGAATTGTTTAGGAGATTTAGGTGAGTTGGGCCGTTTGAAATGTTGAAGAACGTGTGGAAATGAAGAATCACCACTGTTTGATTGTTGACACAAAGAAGGGTCAAAGGCACAGGTCAGCTCTACTCCCCCAGGCTAGAAAGCACACAGTCTGAGATGGAGTTCCCCTCAGGCAGCATTGCTACACACTGCTAAGTACATTGTTGAGTGTACAACCTAACCAACAATACACAGTGGCCCTGCTTTTAGGAAATGCACTTGGGAGAATTTCTTATTGTGTAGACCTAATTGTAAACAAATCCAACAAAAAAGATTTTCAAAATATAGAACAACTTGTTCCATTAGACCTTGTCAGTTTTATTCCAATGGGTTTTCTAAAAAAATGAGATGACAACTTTACTGAGATATAATTCATATACCATACAATTAACCCATTAAAAATGTACAATTAAATGTTTTATTAAATATATTCAGAGTTGTGCAACCATCAGCACGATTGATTTTAGAACATTTCATCATGCACAAAAGAAACTCCATGCTCATTAGCAGTTATTCCTCATTTCCTCCCAACCACCCCAGCCCTTGGCAACCAACCACGAATCCACTGTCTGTCTCTATGCATATGCCTATTTTGGACATTTCATAACAATGGAATCATACAATATGTGATCTTTTGTGTCTGGCTTCTTTCATTTAGCATGTCTTCAAGATTCATCCATGTCATACACTATATTAGTACTTTTGTCCTTTTTATTGCTGAATAATATTCCATTGCACGACTATACCACATTTTGTTTATTCATTTATTTGTTGATGGACGTGTGCATTGGATCCACTTTTTGGCTACGATGCTGCTTTGAAGGTTTGTGCACAAGTATTTTGTGTAGACATATGTTTTCATTTCTCTGGGGTATATATCTAGGAGTGGGGTTGATGCATTGTACGGTAGCCTTATATTTAACCTTTTGAGGAACTGCCAGACTGTTTTACCATTTTGCATTCCCACCAGCAGTGTATGAGGGCTTTTTTTTTTTTTTTTTTTTTGCGGTACACGGGCCTCTCACTGTCGTGGCCTCTCCCGTTGCGGAGCACAGGCTCCGGACGTGCAGCCTCAGCGGCCATGGCTCACGGGCCCAGCCACTCTGCGACATGGGGGATATTCCTGGACCGGGGCACGAACCTGTGTCCCCTGCATCGGCAGGCGGACTCTCAACCACTGCGCCACCAGGGAAGCCCTATCTGCCTTTTTGATTCTAATCATACTAGTGGGTGTGAAGTGATAATTCATTGTGGTTTTGATTTCATTTCCCTAGTGACTAATCACGTTGGACATCTTTTCATGTGAATATTGTCCGTTTGCATATCTTCTTTGGAGAAATGTCTATTCAGATACTTTGCCCATGTCTATTCAGATACTTTGACGGCTTCAGTGTAAACGAGAGCCTCTTCGATGTGGTATCTCTGTCTCTCTGTCTTTTTTTTTTCTGTAGTTAATCTGTATTTACTGTGTACCAGACTGTATAGAGAACATGATACTTGGTTCATTCTTTGCCTTATGTTCAGTCTTTCAGAAGAATCAAAACTACACTCTCTGGATTCTCCTCTATGCCTACAACTCCCCTCTTAGTCTCCTTCACCAACTTGTCTTCCTCCACCCCCTCCCTACATTCTCAGTTCCTTCTTCTATGCTGTACTCCAGTTGGAGACCATATTTCTTCCCACAGCCTGTCATCCCGTCAGCTACAATGATGAGCTCATCAATATCAAAGATCATGTACATTATCCTCTCAACTCACAACTCCAACTGACTGTCTGGCAGAACCTTCCATCTTTTGACAGCTAAAGGGATCTTCATTTACTATAATCAGACCCAGCCATCAAGGTCCAGCGTTAATCCTCCTCCCACGCAGGACTTACCCGACCTCGATGTGGTATCTCTTTGCAGTGCCCACCCTAGTGTGGCAGCTCTGACTTAGGGGAACCCAGCACTAAATCAGATCTATAAAAACTTGGGGGGTGCCTTCTAATGTGCAAGGCACTGCACTTGCCTCTAGGCATCAGGGGATGTGTGAAGGTACAGTGATTAATTTTAACAACTAGTGATTGAGCACCTACTGCATGGAAGGCTCTTCCAGGACACGAAGAGGAGTAGCGCACAGTCCTTGTCCCCAACGAGCTTAGAATCCAGTGGGAGGTAGACAAATTGACACTTACAACCACTGTATAATTCAGCCATCTTTGTGGGCCACTGCCATTTCGATGATAAAGTCAGCCTCAGCTGCTTCCCAAGCTGCCCCAGATAAGCACATTATCTAAGCCTAAGTGGAGTTCCCTGGTCCTTTCGTCCAACAGCCGAATCCCTGCCCCGTGGCGAGGTTCTGGAGCCACCACTGTTCACAGCACAGACACAGGCTTGGAGTTAGTTGAGTGTATCCCGGACGAATCATGAAGTGAACAAGCTGTGTTACGGAGTTACAGGGAGTGCTCCTGGGAGTGTAAGGTCCAGCTGGGCTGTGCAGGACTTTGGCCCCGACCTAGGGGTTGCACGTTGCTGCTTCAGGCATGTGGACCATGGAACCCTCACACTGTTATTAGCTGGGTGCTTGATACAAATATAGAGTCACAGGCTACCGAACCAGAACCTCATGGGCTAGGGCCCAGGAACTTGCACCTTAATAAGCTCCCTAGGTGTGGCCCATGGACGATGAGGTCTGAGAACCACCTACTTAACCCCTGCTTGCAAGTGCTGTTTGAGCAGTAGTTTCTCCCAATGGCACATTAGATTCTGGGGAATGACCCTGTAGTTCCTGAAAATTACAGCCACTCCAAGTTTTCTTAAGAACCCACCTAGCATATTCTTTGTAGTCAAAGAAATGTTGATTGCTGGGTAAAACAGTGCATTGTTACTCACCTGAAACCTCCCTCGAGTGGTATGAGACAGCTGAGTGGAATTTTGGGTTCCCCCGCCCTTTCCGGTTTCCCTGAGCAGCAAATCCAGCCGTAGGTTATAAGCTCTCTCTGGGAAGCAGCAGCCTCTGCCTTCACGGGTGGTGGGAGAATCCAGCGTGCGGCCTAGAGTCCTTTTTTTGAAACTTGCCGTTGATGTGAGCTTTATGGCCTCTGGAAGGTAAGTCCAGGATGAACAAATGGGTTTGTAGAAAAAGTTGCGTCTCCAGGAGTGAAGAATAGCCTAGGTCAGCTCTGTGTCTCACTGTCTCTGTAGAGATGAATTCCACTGCGTTTTTAATCTGCTCTCTGGAGAATATGGCCTCCAGCCGCAGCAGCCCCATCCATCCAAACTTGCTCTGAAGGACCATGTGTTTTCATGCAGTTACAAAGGGGAACAGCAGGGTCCTAAGCCAGTCACCAGCAGGGTCCTAAGCCTAAACAACCTTTTTCTGGGGTGTCCAAAGAGTCCCACCTTAGGAAGTCGTAATTTGCAATTGCCTCAGGGGAGTAATTTTTGATTTCAAGCTATTCTCTATTTTAGATTGAAGGCTTTTCTAAAATTACTAAGAGGTTGAATTGTAGCTTTGTTTTTAACTCCTAAGTAGGGGGAAAGCCCGCATCTAATATTAGGATATTCCCTAGAAGGGTGTAGGGCCTGGAGATATATATATATATATATATATATATATTTTTTTTTTTTTTTCGGTACGCGGGCCTCTCACTGTTGTGGCCTCTCCCATTGCGGAGCACAGGCTCTGGACACGCAGGCTCAGCGGCCATGGCTCACGGGCCCAGCCGCTCTGCGGCATGTGGGATCTTCCCAGACCGGGGCACGAACCCATGTCCCCTGCATCAGTAGGCGGACTCTCAACCACTGCGCCACCAGGGAAGCCCCAGGGCCTGGAGTTATTTAAGCCGTGCCGCCTGCCCAGAATAATGGCGCTTTAAGGGAGGTTGTGTTATTGGTATATTTCATGGGTCCTTGAGGCTTTGGTTAGAAACCGAAGTTTGAAATTGAATTGTAATGATTAGAAAAAAGAAGTAAAATGCAGGACCATGTGGGGCTCCTGGGGACCTAGTCGCTCTACCCAAGGGACAGCCCAGTCTGCAGTGGTGACAACTGAATCACTATGGAAACAATACCCAGTTGCTTTAATTTTGGTCGTGGCTATGAAGACGCCAGATGGATGCTATTTTGGTTGATAGTAAATTCCTGGGTTTCTGTTTTCAACTCAGTTCAGGTGTTGGGTCTTGATTCTATTTCCTGGCTGTAAAGTATCTGGAGACAAGCCAGGATTGAGTCCCATCAAGTTTGAGCGCTATTAAATAAAAGGTAGTATTTCCTTGGGCATCCGCCCTGGTTTGTTAGCCCTTGCTCCAGGTCACCTATTAGTCTGGAATACCTCTGTCCTTGGCCACCCAGCCTGGGTCATCAATGCAGCTGCCCGAGCACCAAGACCAGCACGACCCCGTGCCTTGTCGAAGCCTTGCCTCACAGCTGTATGTGCTCATCAAGACCTGTTTCTCATTCCCTTCCACGCAGGCCACTGCTGCTTTGAAGGAAAAGTTCAGTGAGACTTTGAACCTGGAGATATTCTTGTTTTTCTTCCCCAGTATTGGGTTGGCTTTGGAGGCTGTACTCAAATTAGGAAAAAGTGGGTGGTAATGAAGCAGCCAGAGAACTTGGCTTTTCCCATGCCTGCTTGGGATACGGATTAAAAGTCTTTAACTCTGAGTTCGATTTTTGATAAAAGGAATTCTTTATTCCTAGTTTTTAAGCTACAGTTAACTCCTTGCCTTCAAGATGGCCAAACGCATTGAGAGTAGGGAACAGGTCATACACTCCCATGACTCACACTGAATTAACTCAGTGCCTAGTGTGAAATAGCTACTCGAAGTGTTGATTAAAATGAGATGCAGGTTCTCTGGCATTTGAAAGTCTTCAGAAAACTTCAGGTATTCTTGTGAGAGGAACCTAATCGATGATTAAGGTCTACAGCAAACATGTAGACCATGCATGATCCTGATTGAAAGGAAGCTAAAAGTAGGCCTAGGAGACCAGGTGCTTTGCTATTGGAGAAGTTGAGCTGAAAGGGGCTTAGTGATGATCTAGTCTACCCTACCACTCTTATTCTTTCACAAAGTGACAGGAATACTGTTTTCCCCTTCCAGGCTCTACAATTGAAACCCAGTTGTCAGAATTTTCCATAACTAGTTAATGGTAGGGTAGTATTGGAGATCTGGCCTGGTACTGATCATATTGTCCATCCCATCTCGTCCACTTTCCTATGGCAGAGAGAGATGTGGTGAGTTCACGAAACTGTTCAGCTTATCTACTTGACGCCTTCCTTCAGAAGGTTGCCAGCCTGGACTGTAGGAACATTTCTCTTTGGATTTTAGTTCCAATTCTTAGTGTGTGTGTGCTCTTAGGCTCTTTAACAATCAGGTGCTTCACGTACAGATAGAGCTGGTAGGGGCCCAACTGGTCCGTTTATTTCTTCAAGTCGTTAGCCTCCCTTTCAGAGATAGTCATTTCCTTTTGGCCACCCTCCAGCTGTGGCTCCATCTAGCTCTCTCGTCTCCACCTGGCACAGGTTCAGAAAACCCTAGAAGACTCCTTCGTGATCCCAAAGGCTGTGTTGGTAGAGGAGCCCAGCTTGGTCTCCCTTCCATGTTGATTAAATTATCATTGCTTTTGGCAGAAAGCATCCGACCACATTCTTGGCATTGGTCCCCAAGAGCCAGTTGGCACACTTAAAGCTAGAGCTTTGAGTGACACCTCTGTGGGGAGCTTCAATCTACCTCCATCACCTTTTAATTATAACCTTATGAATTATGCATCCGTGAAGATGGCAAACGCTATGTGTGAGATGTACGATTTTTCTCCAACAAATTTTCTGTAACAGAACTGCTAATGACAGGGTCACTGCCCTTCCTTTGACTATTGGTTTGATACCCTGGTATTTTTTTTCTAGATGTTTGCAGGCCATTCCGAATAGCAGGAGTCAGAAGACTGAGGCAGTTTGTGGAAGGGAGGTCCTTGTTTAGTACCTGTTCTCTGCCAGAACTGTGCTAGACTAGATACATTTTCTTTAATCGTTATAACTCTGCCTGAAATGTCTTCTCCGTTAAGGCTCATGGAGGTTTAAATCATCCTGAGTCTTTTCATCGCATCCCTCTGGGAACAGTGTTTTCTAAATGACTACATATGCATATAGTCTACATGTAGTTATTGCATTTCTAACACTGGTTATGGGAAAGTTTTGGATTATTATCATAGCACATAAAATAGAAACCAAATCATTTATCTCCTTTCTCTACCCAAGAGGTACGTTGGCTGTTAGGGTCACTGGTTTCATAGTTGAGTTTACTAGAGACTAGTCCACTAACAGCTGGACTTGGAACCCTTTGCTGTAGCTTATGTTGGTCTTGAAATGGAGTTTTGGGGTCTCTGTTTCACTAAAGTCAAGATTGTAAGTTGAGTGAACTTTGAATCTTCTCAACTGGTCAAAACTAGAATCCTCCATCTAGGAGGTTTGCTAGGATTTGTAGCAAATTGTTGAGTTAGTGATGCCATTCATTAGGCACTGGTTGGCTCCTATATTCAAGCACACACTGACATATATTTAGTAACAGAGCTTGGAGCTTGAAATGAAGACCATCTTGGCCTTAGGGCTCCCATAGCCTGACAGGAGATGGATCTGTGCATAGCTTGACCAAGCACACCCAGAAGTGGTTTCGTATTCACGTTTTCCCTTCCTTTGTTCTTTTTCTCCCCCTCTTTTTCCTCTTTTGCCAGTAGCATCCACACCATTTCTTTGGTACCCTGGTAAACACCCAGGGTAAAGCAACTGGCTGTGTGGAAGTACTCACATACTGGAGGAAACTGTCGGTGGGATCTGACAGCTGATGCCAGTACACAGGAAGTCACATTTCTTCTTCCCATGCAGTGGATAGGCTGAGAGTCACAGCTAGCCAGCCATCTTGTCCCCTTGTCGGCGGTTTGCCTACGATTTCCTTAAATCTTATCAGATGTTTTAGAAAATGAAACTCCATTTTTGGAGAATCCAAAAGATATTTGGGAGTCTATTGGTGACTGAAGATTTACTTCAATGACATCAGATTGTTCCTATGTTAATGTCCTTAATGTTCTTAAAGCAAAATATGAGTTGCTTCTTCAGCAAATAGGAGGAGTGCAGGTATTTATTTCCTGCATTCGGACCACATAGGGCCTCAGTTTCTCCAAAATATGGAGACGGATCTAAGGAGACACAGATTAGAATAGGCCTGTTTGTATCTGATCGCCTTTCTGTCTTCAATTCTACAATCCTAGGAGGAGAACCGTGGGGTCATGGTGGGATGATGATCTCATTTTTCTAGATGAAAAATCATATTATCACTACCTTTAGGAAACAGTGGTGCTTCTTCTTCTTCTCAATTCTTGCTAAAGCCTTTCATTCAAGATACTGGTTAGCCATCTAGAGCAAAGTCTATAGGAGTTAAACCGGTAGCAAATGTGGGAAGGAGGCTTGCCTTAAGAATAAGTAGGAGGGCTTCCCTGGTGGCGCAGTGGTTGAGAGTCCACCTGCCGATGCAGGGGACACGGGTTCGTGCCCCAGTCCGGGAACATCCCACATGCTGCGGAGCGGCTGAGCCCGTGAGCCATGGCCACTGAGCCTGCGCGTCCAGAGCCTGTATTCTGCAACGGAAGAGGCCACAACAGTGAGAGGCCCACATACCGCAAAAAAAAAAAAAAAAAAAAAAAAAAGAATAAGTAGGAGATTCCTGTGAAATCCAAATGAACGAGGGGGGGCTCTTGGCCTCTCAAGATAACTCAACCCCAGAGGAGTAAGAAAGAAGAGTCGAATCTAGGAACTTACAAAACACACCAGATAATGTCTCTCTAAAACTATTGACCTGTATAAACTATATTAAACGACATCCCTAAAATCACCGTGAACCATGCACAACTTTTGAGTCTGCAAAAGGTGTAGTGTGATCCAACAAGCAGCTACCACGGTCCAGGAGTGATGGATGATGGGTGGGGAAAGCCCTGTGGGCTACAGCTCTGGCCACCCTACTTAGGCACTTCTTTAGTAGAAGGTGTGCTTTTCAGGCAGATAAGGGTAGCAGGCCTGCTGGCAAGCCTGGGCAACTGTTCATTTTATTGTTTAAAATTCTAAATTACCTGACAGATGGCTGGGGTCTTAATGTCAGTGTATCTCATAAGCCTTTCATCCTCCGCTTAGAGCTGTCATACTGCCCAAGGGCAGCTTCCGAGCGCATTTTCCTGGCTGGGAGGAAGGAGAGAGTAAAGGTTGAGAAAATGTCTAAATGGTTACTGCAGCTTTAAAGGATGTTGGCTTTGTCTCAGCGAGTGAGCGGCAAGCCCACTTAACCAGGGCAGAGATGAGAGCGCACGTAAGCAGGCTCTGTATCCACCAATAACTCTCCCCCCAGTGCTGGAAGCAGGGGGCTTATAAAGGGGCTGGAGGGGAAAATGCCCCCTCACCTGTTTCCAGATGACCCTGCAGTCTCTATAAGAGGAAGTGTTAACCTTGGTGTTCGTGGGAATAAGCTTCGGGGGTCAGTGAACCACCCACAGTCAAATGTAAGATTTTGTGTGCATTTTTCTGGTGAACCACAGGCACTGGCTTCCCAGAGGTGTTTTCGAAACCAGAAAGGGTTAAAATCATCATTCTGTTGGGGGGTTCTGGAAAGAACGATGGTGCCGAAAATAGGGGGAGAATGGAAGCTTTTTTCATCTACGTTCTGCCCCTGCTCCATGGAAGTGCTGCCACCTCCACCACGGCTCTCGGCCACTTACACTTGTGGCTGTTTGTGGGAGGGCCACCTGACAAGCCTAGATGGCTTGTTTAGCTGTAATGAGCAGTGGGTTGAGTTCTTCAGTGTAGGAACGTCATTGGCTCTAACACTGGTTGCTGGTGAAGATATTTAGTGCTTGTTCTATACCAGGCATGGGTATGAGCACTGCATGCATGGGCACTTTTATCCTCACAACAAACTTGAGGATAAATGCTGTTGTCTTCACCCGAGATGATGAAAAGTAGGAGGATTCATTCAAATGAGGGCAGTCTGCAATGCCATCATGAAAGTCCAATGAAGGGTTCCCCCCTTTGGGGAGGGCCTAGAATACAAAGAAAAGAGGTTCCCAGGATACATAAACTCCTCCTCTCGCCTCCAATGAGTTTAAAGAAAAAATAAATAAAACAAGAGGTTTTTTTTTGTTTTTTTTTTTTTTTTTTTTGGTACGCGGGCCTCTCACTGTTGTGGCCTCTCCTGTTGCGGAGCACAGGCTCCGGACGCATAGGCTCAGCGGCCATGGCGCACGGGCCCAGCCGCTCTGCGGCATGTGGAATCTTCCCGAACCGGGGCACGAACCCGTGTCCCCTGCATTGGCAGGCGGACTCTCAACCACTGCGCCACCAGGGAAGCCCCAAAACTGGAGATTTTTGAGTTCTTCTAGACACCACTAGATGGTGGTGTGCCAAAGGCTATTTCCTACCAGGATGCCAACTGCCAAGGAATGCAGGTAAGTTTTGCTCTGGAGTATAAGAATCTGCCGAATAGTTTGAAACATTCAAAGCGAATGTTTCACATTTTGGCTAAATTGTGCTTCCAGCCTGCCTGTGCCCCCTGGTCTAATTATGGGTTTTCATCTGCAGAGCATTTGTAATGAAGGGGTGTGATCTCTGCGTCCTCAGCAAATCGCAACTGTTTCACAGTGATGGTAAGGCATTTTATCTTCACATCTTTACAAAATTCTCATGGTGCACAGATTCTAAGGCATTGAAGTCTTGTGCGGAGCCAGCAAGTGTGTGTTGAAATATTTTATTGCTGTAAGTCAGTAAGAAGACAAAAACATATGACTCTGTACCTTTTCCTGTCATTCACTTTGTCCTCTTACATGAAATCCTGCTTGGGTATTCCCTGCTGTGCTCTGTAGCTTTCAGACACCTCCCCAGATGTAGACAAACAATCAAAATGTATTTTATATCACTAGGAGCCGGCCCTTTCTTAGTTTTGTGTGAGTACCACAGTGAGACCAAAGCAATCTCATTCAATTACAAGTTTTTCTTTAAGTAGTCATACAACTTTAATGGCTGTTGCTACTTCCATGGGGTCATAAGTGTATTTTTATGGCACCCTTTCCAGCAGTTAGACACGGAGATGAGTCTCTAGTCTAAAAGCCTCATCTAAAATCATATATAATTCACGTGCTAAATGGCTAAACTGGAACTGCGCCACTTTTCTCTTACACAGGAATTTAGAACAGGATTATTAAGGGGTTGGATCTTCCTCTCATATGTGCCAGATTAAAATGTCCTACAGTCTTGTGCAGCTTGTTTCTAGAAGAGAGTTAAAGGCCAAGTATGAATCAATGCATGTGATGTGTGTTCAGGGTTCTTTGCAATTCCTTTACAGATCCATAGCAGGGTTTTTGGTTAAGTGGAAGATGGTCTCAATTCTAACAGGACTGTTGTGAGGCTCCCCTTAATGGTACCTGAGTGATCATATTACCGTTTCTAACAACCTTTCCTTTGAAAAACATAGACATGCACTATTATGACTTAAGATTTTTTTGCATCTACCAGAAAATATACACATTTTGCAAGTGTGAATATCAAAGTGCTTTCCTTAACTAAGTATATTTTTATTTGCGATTTCTGCAAAACAAGCTGTGCCATTGGACTGTCTGTTAAGCAAGCCTTAACATTGTCTCTGCATGCTGATCACACATAGCCTCTTGAAAATTTTTTAAAGTTTTAATTAATTGGTTTTTAATTGAGATAGAGTTGATTTACAATGTTTCAGGTGTACAGCAATGTGATTCTGTTATATATGTGTGTGTATAAATACATTGTGTCTTTTTCAGATTCTTTTCCATTATAAGTTATTATGAGATATTGAATATATGTCACTGTACGCATATACTCTTTCTTTTAAAAAATTATTTATTTATTTTTGGCTGCGTTGGGTCTTCGTTGCTGTGCGTGGGCTTTCTCCTGTTGCCGCGAGCGGGAGCTACTCCTCATTGCCGTGCGCGGGGTTCTCATTGCGGTGCCTTCTCTTGTTGTGGAGTACCGGCTCTAGGTGTGTGGGCTTCGGTAGTTGTGGCATGCGGGCTCAGTAGTTGTGGCTCACGGCTCTAGAGCACAGGCTCAGTAGTTGTGGCACACGGGCTTAGTTGCTCCGCGGCATGTGGGGTCTTCCTGGACCAGGGATCAAACCTGCGTCCCCTACATTGGCAGGCGGATTCTTAACAACGGTGCCACCAGGGAAGTCCCCACATATACTCTTAAGAGCATCTACTTTCAGACTCCCATCTCCAACCTGTTGTCTTTTTGTGTTGTCTCCTTGCAGTTGTTGAGTTGAGTAACATTTCATGGTCACATGTTCTCACCCTTGTTCCTACGATTCACTCCCATTCCACCCTAACCTTTCTAATGCATTTAATAATATGTTCGTATATATGCTTGACTCTTTCAATGTACAGTGGAGTGGAATGTACTCCAAATTACATAAGCGGTTCCACATTGTGGATCTGTCATTCTCTCCACTCATTGTTTGTTTAAGATGTATGCACAGCAACATGGATGTATCTTATTCATGGCGTATAACTGCAGCATTGTGTTCTAGAATATTTCCTTATCTGATCCCCAAGTGATGGTCACGATATCAGTTAACATAATATTAGCTAATGGACCAAACGTGATAAATTTATTATTAGGAGTACCAAAACAATTATTCCTGAGAGGAGGCATCTCTCTTCTAAAACAGGGCTCTGAAGATATAGGCACCTATCTTTGCAGCTCTGTTATCTTCAAACCAAGATTTCCAAAGGCTGCCAAGGTTTCTGGTAATAAGGAAGGGGAGAGAGGACTGAGGATTGTAGTTAGAGGATTATCTGGGCCATGCCTAGAGCAGTGCAGATCACCTCTATTAACTTTGGTCAAAGACAACACCTGATGCCACGGAAGCTGGAAAGCTATTGTAAATGGTATATTGTTTTTTACAGTTCAATTTTTCAATTGGTATATAGATACACAATTGATCTTTTTCAATGTTGACCTTGCATTTTATGACCTAAATTCACTGGTTCTAGTAATTGATTTACAGATTCTTTAAAGTTTTCTACACAATCAGTCACCTTTGAAAAGAGAAAGTTTGATCTTTCTCTTACGATCATGATGGGTTTTCTTTGTGTTATTGCGGTGGCTTCAATTTTGAGTACAATGTTGAATAGAAACGGTAAGAGTGGATATCCTTGCTTTGTCACTGACTGCAGGGAGAAAACATTTAGCATTTCATCACTGAGTATGATGTTTGCTGTAGGTGTTTTGTTTATGCATTTTCAGACTGAGGAAATTCCCTTCTTCTCGTACTATGCTGAGTGTTTGTTCCTTCATGAATTGGTATAGGATTTTATTAAATGCTTTTTCTGTATATATTGAAATAATCATGTGATTTTTTCCCCTTTAGTATGTTAATATGAGGAATTTTATTGAATGGTTTTCAATCATAAACCAACTTTGCATTCTGGGCATAAACTCCATTCATTCACAATATATTGATTTATTAATATTTTGCCAAGGATATTTGCATGTAATGCTCATTAGAGATATTGGTCTACAGTACTCTTCCTGTATTGTCTTTGTCTAGTGTTGGTATTGGGGAAATGTTGGCTTCATAAAATATGTTGAAGTGTTTTCTACTCCATTTTCTGAAAGTTTGTGTAAGGCTGGTGTTATTTTTTCCTTAAATGTTTGATAGAATATGCTAATAAAACCATCTGGGCCTGGAGTCTTGTTTTTGAGAAACTTTAGTAGTTAATTTCTTTTATAGATATTGGCATTCAGATTTCTTATTTCCTCTTGTATCAGCTTTAGTAAGTTGTATTACTTATAGACTTTGTCCATTATATCTATTTAATTTATCATCAAGTTGTTCATAATAGGTACTTATCATTTTAATGTCTTTTATTCCTGATATTGGTAATTTGTGTTTTTATTTTCTTGATTAGCGTAGCTAGGGGTTTATCAATTTTCTTAATCCTTTACTAGAACAACTTCTAATTTTCTTTTTATATTTTCTCTATTAGTCTTTATTAATTTTCTCAATTTCATAAAATTATTCTCTTATTTATCTTCTACTTGCTTTGGGTTTACTTTGCTCTTTGTTTCTAGCTATTTAGCATGGAACTTTATAGAGTACTTATTGAAGAGGTTTCTTCCTTTCTAAAATAAACATTTGTAGCTATAATTTGCCTTTTAGCCACTAAGCCCTGTTTTAGGTACATCATACATATTTTAATATGGCTGATTGATTGATTGATTGATGGCAGGTTTAATAAGCAAGGGGACATACTTATGAGGCTTGTCTTGGGCAGTTGCAAAATGAGTAGATTGCCATACCTGCCTTCCAGAATCTTAAACGTTTATATAGAAGCCTTAACTGGTTTCAGTCATGTGTACTCTTCAGATGGTCTAAACAACACATTACTCCCTCAAGGCTGTGTCTTCCTTGGGCACCTTCTAGCGTGGGGAAGGTAAGCGGAATGCACATCCAAGGACAGGGGAGTGGGTAGGAGCCTCCCATTGCCTCGGTCCAGCTCACGGGTCAGTCAGTGTTCACGTCTTCTCATGACCTCCTCCAACACTTCAAGAATCATGTTAGTGTTTCACACGCTCAAAAGTAACGAACTTTAAAAAAAATCACATAGTTCGAGTAGAAACCCAGCCTCAGGTTAGTTTTATTCAGAAAATCTGGGGCCTTGGCACCTAATACACTTTATTTTATTCACTTCAAAATATTTCATAATTTCCTTGATTTCTTCGACTTGTTCAGATATATGTTGTTTAACTTCCAGGTTGTTTTTCTTTTTAGATATTTTGTTATTAATTTCTAATTCCATTGTGGACAGAGACATAGGATGTATGTGTGATTTTGATCTTTTGAATTTCTTGAGACTCTGTTTATGGTCCAGCCCATGATCAGTGTTGATCAGTGTATCATATGTATTCTGCGATGGTTTGCGAACTGTTCCACAAATGTCACTTAGGTCAAATTGCTCAGTAGAATTTTTCAACTATCTGTCCTCACTGACTGTTGGTTTTTGTCTAGTTTTTCTATCAATAACTGGCAGAGGAGTGTTTAAAAAAAAATCCAACTCTGATTATGGATTTGTTTTTCTCTGTTTTGGTCCTACCTACTCTTGCTTCATGTACAGCCATACCTTGGAGATATTGCAAGTTCAGTTCCGGACCACTGCAGTAAAGCAAGTCACATGAATATTTTGGTTTCCCAGTGCCTATAAAAGTTATGTTTACACTATACTGGAGTCTATTAAGTATGCAATAGTATTATGTCTAAACAATGTACATACTTTAATTGAAAAATAATGCTATTGGAAAAATGGTACCAATAGACTTGCTCAACACGGGGTTGCCACAGACCTTCAATTTGTGTCAAAACAAAACAAAACAAACCATAAGATCTGCAAAGTGCAATAAAATGAGGTATGCCTGTACTTGCAAGTTCTGTTATTTAGTTTATGATAATGTGACTTTTTCTCCCCTGAGTTGACCTGTCTGTAATTTGAAATGTCCTTCTGTATTGATGGCAGTTCTCTTTGTCTTAAAGAGTACCTTATGTGGTGTGTAACCATTCTAATTTTCTTATGCTTCCTGTTTGCAGGGTATATGCTCTTCTATAGGTTTACTTTAAACCTGTATATATATGTTTATATTTGTAAATGTCTCCTATAGATAGCATGTTAGGAATATCTTGCTTTTCTTAGCCAGACCATTTCTGCCTTTTTTTTTTGGTACGTGGTCCTCTCACTGTTGTGGCCTCTCTCGCCGCAGAGCACAGGCTCCGGACACACAGGCTCAGCAGCCATGGCTCACGGGCCCAGCCGCTCCGTGGCATGTGGGATCTTCCCGGACCGGGGCACGAACCCGTGTCCCCTGCATCGGCAGGCGGACTCTCAACCACTGTGCCACCAGGGAAGCCCATTTCTGCCTTTTAATTGGAGTGTTTAGTCCACTTACATCTAATGTAATTATTGATATGGTTAGATTTAGGATTGCCGTTTTGCTATTTGTATTCTGTTTGTCTTGGTTGTGTTTTGTTTCTCTGTTCTTCCCTTTCTATCCTCTGTGTTAAAATATTTTCTTGAATTACATTTTTATCTGCTCGTTTTTATTTTAGTGGTTGCCCTAGGGATTACAATATATATTCTTAACTTTTCACAATCTAATTTAATATCACACCATCTCACCTAAACTGTACCTTGTAGTCATGTACTTCCATTTACCTATCTTATCCTTTATATGATAGTTGTGTCTGTGTGTATATACACATATATATATGCCTGTATATATGTACATGTATATGTGTGTATATTTATGTTTATATATATGTACATAATATACATGTACATATATTATATCCACATGTTTTATAAGCCCCGTGATTCAGTGTAATAGTTACTGCTTTATACATATTGTCATATGTATTTTTTAAAGTAAGACAAAATACTGTTTCATGTTTGCCCATATATTTTCTATTTCTGGTGTTCTTTATGCCTTCTTGAAGATCCGAGTTTCCATCTGGTATTATTTTTTTCAGTGTGAAGAACATTAACATTTCCTGTGGAACAGGTCTGCTGGTGATGAATTTGAATTTTCTTAGGTTTTATTTATTTAAAAGTGTCTTTATTTTGCCTTTATTCTTGAAAGATTTATTTTGGCTGGATATAGAATTCTGGGTTTGACAGTTTTCTTTCATCACTTGTAAAGATGTCATTATGTTGACTTTTTGCCTGCATTATTTCTGATGAGAAGTAAACCATAATTTTTAATTTTGCTTCCCTATGTGTAAAGTATCCTTTTTGTCAGGCTTGTTTCAAGGTTTTCTTATTTGGTTTTCAGCAGTGACTATGATGTGTCCAGTGTGGTTTGTTTGTATTTATCCCACTTAGAACTAACTAAACTTCAATCTATAAACTCACATTTCTTATCAAATTAGAAATTTGGACTGCTATTTCTTGAAATATTTTGTGCCCTATCTCTGTCTTCCCTCTTTCTGGACTCTGATTACACCCATTTTAGGCCTTTTGATATTTGACCACGAGCCATATTTTTTCCTCCCGTCATCTCAAATATGCTATTAAGCCCACCCAATGAAATTCTCAACCCTTCTGACAGCCAGATCATCCCCAAACACTACTCTCACTATGTCAGTCTTTTAAAAACTACAGTATGCATTTTATATGTAAATTACACCTCATGAAAAAATACTGCACTGTTTCCCTATTGCCTAATAAATGCAGACAAAGTGTGTTACCTCGGCATTCAAGGCTTTCTAGAATAGTCACGTATATTGTTTATGCAATTTTTTTTGTAAAAAAAATTGCTGTATGATATGAGACTGATGACATTGTTTTCCTCTAGGAATGGGAACTGAGTGGTTGTGAAACAGGCATGGGAAGGAAACTTTTCAGCATTTACTTTAGAAATTTAAATCAATTTAGAATGTATTTATTCCAGCAATACCATAAAGTGTGCCATCCTGTATACAATTTCTGACCAATCGTTTCTTCCATTCCTGCATAGCACACCTGCTTCTTTAGTCTGATCATTGCACCTCTCCCTGTCCTCTCATGCTCCTTTTTCTTAACATGCATCCAGGGCCTTAACCTGCCTTCAAGACCTGACTTGTATATCCATTTCTGCAGTAGGACTCTGTCAGTTGCAAGTTCCAGCCTTTTCCCAAGGAGGGGTGCAGTTGGTGCTGATCTAAGGGTAACTAGACTGAGAGACTTGGATGTCATTGGTATTCCCCAGCTTTTGTATCTACCTCTCTTTGCATGCTGACTTTGTTCTCCCAGGTTCCCTGTACTGAGGAAACTGGAACCAAAGCTTTAGGCAGCTCCAGACTTAGATTTTTCATAGTCATATGATCAGAGAGGAAAAAGAGCATTTCCTTGACAATTTCACTAAGTAGAATCCCAGGGAGGGACTCAGATTGGCCTGAATTAGGACAGGGCAAGGACGTGACAAATCACTGATCAGCTCAGCCTGTGATTGGCAGGCTGACCAGAACTATACGTCTGGAGGCGGGCGGGGGAGCAATCTTCCAAAAGGAGAGGGGAGAGACGCTCCTCTCTGTGAAAAAATATCGATACACAATCACTGTTCCTTCCCTGGCAACTGCTGTGCCCACTGACCTGTCTGTTTCCCATAGCACTCTTTTATTTTATTTTTTCCCTTTTTTTGGCTGTATTCAGCATGTGGGATCTTAGTTCCCCAACCAGGGATCGAAGCCGCGCCCCCTGCAGTGGAAGCGCAGATTCTTAACCACTGGACCGCCAGGGAAGTCCCTAGCACTCTTTTACATCATATGTTGGGCTGTTATACAGAGCATGCCTATGTCCTTTGAAGTCTGACATGGGGTAATCTTATTTCTTCCAATCAAGTTTTACTCTCTGAGAAAACAAGGTTATAAGTGTTTAAACATCGACACATCCTGGCACAGGTGTGAACCTGGAGGTTTGCTAACACATCAAAGCTGAAGTCAGACGCAAGATGCTTTGATGTGTTGTAGTGTGACTGCTCAGAGAGCTGTCTCTGGGCAAAAGAACAATTGGAAGGGCAGGGGGTGCTGGGGCTGAGTTCAGGGTAACCACAATGGGCAGTTTCTGACTTTAGCACTGGGTTAGGCTGCTTCTTCCCTGAGTCACCACCACTACTTATTAGTGACAGTTCAGCCTGTATTGAGACCACCTTATAACTTCTGTATGTGTAATAGATACATGGCATAGATGTTACATTCTACTGGCTACCATCTTTAACGTCTTCAGCTCTGTTAATGCTATTTGAATCACTATCCTTATAGGAAAAAATTGTGACAGCTCACCTTCGCTTAATGGATTTGAGAAAGAAAGTGGTTAACTGAGTGGGGCTTGTTTTAGACTTAGAGATTCTTCGCTGACAAAGGTGTTTAGTGACTGTGTCTGTGTTATAATATCACTAGGCATGAAGAATGAAATTAATATGTACTTGTTTATAAGGAAAGAAATGAAAAAAACCTCAAGCTCTTTATTTCGTTCATAGTTTGCTTCTTTACTTTGCCAATGGTAATACATTCAGAGATGTTATTACGTTAAGTAGTCCAAGGTCGGAATTCCCCGCCCCCATAGGCTTGGTTGTTTGGGTTTTTTGTATTTGTTTTTTTTAGTTATTGCTTACCTGCTGGCAATTTTGATAAAGGGCTTTCCTCAAGAGAAGATGAGGAGATGGCTTTCAAATCTAGCTGGAAATAACTTCAGGTAAACAGTTTTGACAACTAGAAAAAGTTGAAACATAAGGAAGATGTTCAGGTTATCAGTAGAATAAATCCATCATTCACACCTTTGCCCAGGTGAATGTCATGGGCAAAGGCAGGCACTTTGCTGCCATCAAAGTGACGAGGAACCCTGGGTCACGTCTTGACTCAGCCTTTCCTGGGAGATCCTTGAGGGAGCTCCACACACAGGAACAAGAGGGCATGGGAGAGCAGCTGCTTCTTCGGCGGGGTCTGACATATACTCCCCAGGCCCCAAGACAGAGTCTGAAAAGGTGCCCTGGGACCTGAGACTCATGCTTGAGACCTACATAGGCTCTTTTCTCTTAAGCCCCAAACCCAAATCTTGGGACCCTGTTCCCTCTGCCCAGCCTCATGGTAACAAATCCAAAAATGCGTAGGCTAGGGTGTGCACGAGGAAGGGAGAGAGATCTGTGTTTTGCTTCTCTTAGTGATGTGGGGCTCGTTCCAGAAATAACATTGAAAGGGACCAAACTTGGGCAGCTATCATTTTTGACATGCAGCATGGTACTAATCTGAAATGCAGGAAGTGCCTTGAGAGCGTAGCAGTGGGAGGGATATGGGATGCCTTACCCGCCTCACGTCCCATTGGCCTGGCCTCCAATTCCAGGCACTGCTAGAGCGTGCAGTTCCCAGGACTCAGCGCCTTCTGCTGGCAGGGCCACGCCTACCCTGGGGCTGCTCCTACATCCTGGCGGGGTCCTGTAGGCGCCTGCCTCACATGGCTGTGGGTGCAATCCAATGTGCGGGGCCCGTGGGGCACCCCCAGCCCCAGTGACCCACAGTGTGACCAGTCAGTGATGAGGGTGCATCTGGGGATGGCCTCCTTTCTGTCTCACGCTCCCCTTCCCCTTACTGCCGATCCCTAAAAGCCTTGTCAAGTGCACAACCTGTAAGCAAGTTCTTTCTCAGCTCTGCTTTCGGGGGGGCAGGGAATCAGCCAAGGCACTTGATGTAGAAGGCTGTTTGTGTGGTGGGAAAGTGGCCATTTGGGACCATTCTTTAAGTTTTGTTAGTCAGTAGTAAGGGCTCACCGTCCACCTTTCAGCTAGCCCCTCAACTCCATGGCTCTTATGTCTCTGCCAGAACACCTCCTCCAGGCATGTGCCCACCCTTGAGAGAGTGGTCACGGCTCAAACTGAGAGAACAACGCACCAAGCAAGGACCCCAAGCCACCGGAAATGGAGGGTTCCCTACAGGGGGAAAGGGTGCCTCAAGCAGATGCAGAGTTCTGTTTTGGGAGACACTGGAGTCTTTTCCTACTGCAGTAAATTCTCTTCCTTTCTCTGTCTCATGGAGGCTGTTGAAAGTCAGGTTTTGCGTTGCAAGTACTGATTCTGGCTAACAAGCAGAAAAGGAAGTAATTTGCAGGAAAGAAGAAAAGCCAGATTAGGAAGCTTCAGAGCCAGGAGCAATACCCCCAAATAACATCACAGAACTGGTCCCCTGAAGGACACACAAGTGGCAAAGTATACAATACTACACCAGGCTCTGAATTTTCCAGTCACTTAAACGACTGCCATGTTGCCATCACTGGCACCAGCACAGATTTGGCTGGGCCCCCCTGGGCGTCTCCCCACGGTGCTCTAGCTGGACCTGGAGGCTTTGCTTGTCTTCAACCTCTAGTGCCCCCTGTAATTGGCTATCATTCCACAAAAACAAAATAGACATCAGTGTGGGCAACCAAATGAAGGGGACCCGTTTGGCCACGTTTAAAGATACCATCTAATGTTACTGCATAGTTTCTAACTAGGTTTGGTGGGACTCTGGACGCCACGTCCCCTCATTTAATCAAAATTTCCACTTTTCACCTATTCTATACATTGGGGTTCTTGTAATTTTGTCTATTTAGAGTCAGTTTAGAAACCTGTGGAAATAAGCATCTTCAGTGTCAAGAGACCTTGAGATGATTACCTGCCGGAGGCTCCTAAAACCGTCTTTCCAGGTGTGATCTGACCATGGAGGGAAGAGGCACCACTGGAAAAGCCCCTGAGGCGTTATTACTGAAAGTGAGGCTCTGGCAGCATGGCTAAGCCTCATGCTAACCAAGTTCCAGCTCCCATTCTCTGAAGTGCTCAGAGCTTTAAATGGGCTGCTGTCACCACACCAGGGGACTGAAGGAAGTAGACTAGCTGTTGTGGAGAACCAAACTTCCAAAGCCTCATGACCCTAGGCTTATTCTAGTGACACGAAATCTGTTTGTCTTCAAGCACAAGACAGAAATTAATTTTTTCCCCAGAGTTTTGGAAATGATTCTAATTCTGAGTGGAACAAGGTCCTGACAAGGCCAATGTGTATGTCACAGATTGGATTCTATGGGAAGCTGATGGCCCTTATGCCCTTACCCACAGGTGTTCAAATCCATCCAAGGGGCCAGGAGAAGAGCTGTCTCCACACCTCCCCCAGCTCCTGCCTTGGTTGGCTTTCTCTCCTCTCCTCCTTGTCCACCCAAACCTCCTCTTCTTCCTACAGTTAGGAAGCAAAAGCCCCTATATGCCAGTGGATGCAAAGAGAGACTGATGGCTAAAAAAGAGGCTTTGCTCTGGCCATCATCCCAGCTCAGCTCATGCAAACACCCAATGGTAAAGGCCACTGGTCGTTCACTTTGACCTTCCTTAACACTTGACCAAGGCCACTCATCATGAGTTGCCCTTGCCCTGATTCCACAAGCTCACATTCAGTATTTCTCAGCTTTCCAGCTTCCAGATAAGAGTTTAAAATCAAACTCAGTCCTTTGAGGGTGGATGCCTTGTCACAAGGTTGCGATGAAGACCCATCAGAGTGAAGGTGATGTGAATGTACCTTCTTGAGAGGAAATCCTGTGCTAGTTTAGAGGAGTTCTTGTAATTCTCAGGATCCAAAGTGAGTTTGTGTAGGACTGTAAAATTTTCTAATGGAAGCAGTTAGCAGTGATGGAGCTGCCTACAACCCATGGTTTAGGGAGGTCACTGGCACCGTTCTGGAAGTATCCTCCTGTGGGATGTCTCAAGACGAGAGTATCCCTGGGCAAAGACTTAGGTACTGGAAGAGAGACCATGGGAAATCTCTCTGGAGAGGGTTGGGTTCCAGGCTTTCCCACCCCAACTTCTCTCTTAGGTTCTAGGGTCTCCATTTTGTGTCCCCTAGCTTCATAGACCATGGAGAACAAGTGTCAGGCACGTCAGGAGAGGAAGTATTGGGTTAACTCTTCAATGCTCCAGTTTATAATTGTTTCTGGCTTGCCATCAGAGTACGTATAGAGCTAAATGATGAATGGCCACTTTAAAAATCAAGCGCCGTAATACTCAATTCCCAATGACAAGGGGGCATGATGCTAAAGCTCTAGGCAAGTAAAAAGAAAAAAAAACAGCAAATGTTCCCCTTCTGTGTAAAAAAAAAAAAGAGTGGGAGGAAGGAAGTGACTACCAAAGATCTGCTGCTCTTAAAAATCAGTCTTTACCTTAAATCACCCAGTATGAGTTCCTGTGCTGCCCAGCCTGTGGGACTTTGGCTTAAAGCTTGCCTGGGAATTCTTGGTTCCTCAACTGGTATAAGCCAGGAAGGCACACTTCCCTCTGCTGACACACACAACAAATCCTGTACAGAAATTGTATCACCCAGGAGTGCCCAGTACAGAGCATGGCTCAGCATCCCTCCCCAACTGACTGCCTCATTCACTTCTCTCTCCTAAATCAGCTTCTCTGCCAGAGGGTCAGTGGCACCATCTGGGCAGAAAAAGAACAATACTTCCATACTCTGTTGCTGGCCAATCATCTAATTCCTAATTTACTAGGTTCAGCATCCACTTTATCTATTGAGGTGGGGCTGTATCAGTTATCTATCGCTGTGTAACAAATTACCCCCAAACCTAACATGTTAAAACACTAAACATTTATTATCTCACAGTTTTTAAAAGTCAGTAATCTGGGAGCAGCTTAAGGGATTCTGGTTCAGAGTCTCTCCTGAGGTTGCAGTCATCCTGAGGACTGACTGAGGCTGGAGAATCTGCCTCCAAGTTCACTCATGTGGTCATGGGCAGCCTCAGTTACTTGCAGTTTGTTGGATTGAGGGCCTCAGTTCCTCACAGGCTGTTGTCCAGAGGCTTCTGTTCTTTACAATTTGGGCCTCTCCTAGAACGGTTCATGATGTGGCAGCTTCCTTCTCCCAGAGAGAGTGATCTCCCGGGGCGGGGGGCTGGGGAAGAAAGAGAGTGGCCAGGACAGAGCTGCAGTCTTTTTATAACCTAATCCGAGAAGTGATACGTCGTCACTTATGTCATATGCTCTTTGTCTCGGACCAATCCTGGTAGAGCGTGGGAGGAGACCACCCGGGGTGTAACATCATGGGTTGGGAATCCTTAGGAGCCATCCTAGAGACAGACTGCCTACCCATGACCATCAGCAGAGGAGCTTGGACTCAAGTTCAGACACTGCTTCTGACCTCTCCACCTTCAATTTTAGCCTCGCTGTAAAGGAGCCAGTTTGAACCTCCATCTACAACCCCAGGTATATGAAAAATAACTGATTTTGAGCCTCCATTTTACTGAGTCTTAGGAAACTTCCTCACTCTCAGAGGAGTCAGGGGGTTGGGAGGAATCGCCCTGGTTTTGAAGCATCTTCCTGGAGGCTCTCTGTTGCTTCCAGACGGTAGCTGGGAATCCACCTGGGCAGCCATGTAGAATCTCATCTGTCTTGATGTACGGTATCACTTTCCCTTCTGGGATCCGGCTGCTTCCCAGGTAGTTCTTCCTGCCATGTTATGAACAGCTTCTGCCATGGGACCCCCAGACATCTCCCCCACAGCCCAGGGAAAGCTCTTTCTAGGCTATTCTCTTCATTTCATGACCAAAATGCCTTTCTTGAGAATTCTACCCTAGACCCAAGAGGTTCAGGCTTTGGAAACGAGCCCTGTGGAGTCCCAGGTTGCTTGTGACTTCTGCCCTATATTTTTGAAAGGTGAAAACACAGGCAGGAAAAGGGAAGATGGAATAACCTGCCACACCAGCACCCTCCCTGTGCTTCAGTTGGCCAGACTGCACTGTCCATCCCATCTCTGGGCCTTTGCTGGCTATGCTGAAATCTGGCAGACTTATTATGCGCACCTGCCTGCCACTCCGCCTGAGTCATGTTCTCCAGTCTAAGACTTGTCTCCTTTCTGACACCTTTCCTGACCTCAGGCTGGGGGTCATCCCTCTTCATTCTGCACTTATAAAGCTGCCTTCCTCTCATCCCTTACTCGCTGTAACCTTCTCTGTGTCAATTCAGAGATCACATGTGGGCAGTGTGTTTGCTGAATCTGTCCCAAAGGTGTAGTTTCACCCGTGCCACTTTCTGTTTTTAATTTGAATGAGTTGCCAACATTTTAAAAATGGACGGATTTCACATAAATTTGGCTTCTGGCTTGCACTGAAAAACCAGATCTGGTAGCCCCAGACTTGCTTTCCTATGGAGTAAAATTGAGGCAGTGCTGAGCAGCAGCTGCCCCTTTAGATGGGCCCTGCTTCCTCCAGTTGGCTTCTGCCCACTTCTCTCTCTTTTTTTTTTTTTTTTTTTTTTTGCGGTACGTGGGCCTCTCACTGTTGTGGCCTCTCCCGTTGCGGAGCACAGGCTCCGGATGCGCTGGCTCAGCGGCCATGGCTCACGGGCCCAGCCGCTCCGCGGCATGTGGGATCTTCCCGGACCGGGGCACGAACCCGTGTCCCCTGCATCGGCAGGCGGACTCTCAACCACTGCACCACCAGGGAAGCCCTGCCCACTTCTCTCTTGCTCATCACCTGCTAGACCTCTGTTTGTGACCCCTGCTCTGGTTTCTCACCTCTCACAGGCTGATTGTTCTGTATGCTCTTTTTTTCCATTTACCGATTGCCCGACACGCTGGGCTGAGCTGGATACAAGCGTAAGAAAGTTCAAACCATGTCATCTACATATTAAAGATTAGGAAGGGCCTTACTACGGGATAGGTGCTGTCAGCTAATTTCACCCAGAATCCGAGGGCTGCTGAGTAAGCAAAGTCTTCCGTGTGGTAGACAATTCCCAATTAATAATTGCTTTATAGCTAATGATCCTAGGTAGCAATTTCCCTTGTCAGTCTGTCTTGCTATATACATTTTGTATTTCGTTTGCAGTAGGGGCAGAGGAGACCTGTATTATACGGAAATGCTTGTTCTTTCTACTGGAAGTTCAGCTTACTCTCCAGTATGGATCTAATCTAGGGAAGTAAGTGCAAAAGTCCTGAGGCAAGGTGCAGGGAGGCAAAGTAAGTGTGTTGGGGGAGTAGTGGGAGATGAGGCCAGGAGTCTCACAGGAGGATGGCGTGCCGCTGCAGGTGGTCAGGTTCTGGGTTTGCCAAAGGACTGGCATTTGCATTGGCTTAATCTCAGCGAGGTCCCCAATCCATCCTGCATGATGGGACTGAACAGGGCTCAAAGCTCATCTTTGAGAACATTCCAGGAGAAGATGAAAACACATCTTTGATTTACTGTCACCCTTGTGCAGAGCCTGTGATCTGAGGCCTCGGGAAGCTCAGCACCTCGCTCAAGGTCATAGTCAGCCATGCCCTGCTCTGACCCTTAGCATCTAAAATGCAGAACTTCTGGACTCTCTTGGGATGATCTTTGCCACGGAACATTGTTAGAGAAACATGGCACCTCTGGGAGTGAAGGGGGTCCTTCGCTGTCCCTTGCTGGCTATTCAAAGTGAGCTAGCAATTATACAATAACACATTTTCTTGATTCCTTCTGCCCAGTTCTTTCTGAGCCTTTTGGCTTCTGCTTGTGACAGCTCCTGTCTAGAATGGCTCCAGTGCAGAGCCGGTTTGACTTTGGAGGCTGCTTTGCAAAATTAAGAGGCTGCTTTGACGTGGCTTCAAGGAACATGCCGCAAGCTTCAGCAGCAGCAGCGGTCGCCTCATTCAACCCTGGGAGACAACAAATGCTCCAAATAGGGCCATGCACGCCTACCGTCATGCAGCCACCCAGCAAGTGGCCATTTAATCTCAATTGCTCCCCACGGCGTGGGCCAATTAAAGAGGAAGCCAGCAGGGCAAGGAGCACTGGCAAATCTTTTGAGGGAAGGAAACCCCAGGGCTGCATTGCCAAAGGCTCTCCCACTCCATTCACACACTGTGCAAGAATGCAAACCATGGGGCTGCAAGTGGGATGGAGGGCTGCCTCAGAAATGGGAGCTGAGATGCAGTACAGATGGCAGCAAGAGTGGCGGTGACACAGAATAGTATCCCCAGGGCTCGAAACTTCCAAAATGAGATTTACAGTTCTGGCCCGCCCTCTTTCGGGAGGAAACACCTGCTCCAGCAGCTTTGGAAACGGCCTCTTATTATCAACTTCTGTGCAGGGATCAGATTTTTGCAGCTAACTAGCGCCTGGTGTGAAATAAAAGCTATTTTGAGGTGGGAGGAGTTCTCAACCTTTTCCTCAATGCATTTTGCGTCCTGATTAATTTCTCTCTAATCCTTTATTTCCGAGTCTACATTCTTTCACAACTCCTCCTTCTCTGCCATTCTTTCTACCATACTCTCCTCTCTGAATATTCGCAGCCTCTGCTTGGGAGACCAAAGCCAGGTCTTACCAGTAGTTCCCAGCCCTACCTGCCCATCAGGTTCACCTGGGGCCCCCAAAGAGTTGTATTTGGGTCACTTTCCAAACCACTTAGGTTAGAATCTCTTGGGGTAGGGCCCTGGCATAGACATCTAAGTTATTCAGCTGATTCTAGTATATAGCCAAGGTTCTGAAATGCTGGCTACGGAAATGATGTTAAGAAATAAGATAGATTTGACTGTCCTAATCCACTGGAGCTACCTTAATCCTTACAGTCGAGTTTCTAGAAGCAAGATTGAGTCCCAAAGAGGAGGTGTGAGGTATCAGATTATTTCTTCATAGCTGTTCTCTTACTATACACGTGATCCATGTTTATTGAAGAGGATTTAGAAAATAGAGGCAAAAAATCTATAATCTAGCCCCTCAGTACCATTTGGTAGATATTTCTTTACTCTTATTTTTATGCATATGTACAGAGAATTTCTTCAATAAAAGCAGGATTACACGAGCTATAGCTTCATAACTATTTTCTCTTAATATCATGAACTGATCTCGGAGAGACAGCAGTGGGCAGTGGCTTGAAGTGAGATCTTCGTTCTCTGCCCAGAAATCGCACCTGGCTAGCCTGGATGAAAACCGAACCTCTTTCCATGTGAGCAAATACATTATAGAACACAATTCAGTTGATGGCATGGTACTATTTAATCGGTCTCCTATCAGTGGATTTTGGGCTACTGTTTTGTTCTCTTATGATAAACACCATGATGTCCACTCTTGTAGGCACATCTTTGCCCTCGTCCATGGTATTGGTCTGATTTTTTCCTCTGTACTCATTCACTGGGTCATCACTAGTCTCATGCCTTTAATTGTACCCCAAATACGAACACTCCAAAATTTATGTGGATTTCAAGTCACTTTTGTTCAAAAGGAGCTCTAATGATGCCCCTCTGGTTGCCCAAACCTCGTTTCCTATCTACCTACCTCTGGTATGTTTGTTTTTTCTTTAAGCCAAAGACCTAGACATCACCCTCAATTCTTCCCTTACCCCCAGCATAGAGCCTCTCCCCACCAATCCACATGCAAGTGGTGCTGGTTCAAGTTCCATATTGTTTTGAATCAATCTACACCTTTCCAACTTCCTCTCACCTCCGAATCAAGCATCTTCATCGCTCATCTGGACTAAACTTTTCACACTTGATCTCCTCCTATCTTTTCTCCACATGGCAGCCAAAATGATCTCCCTCAGGCATAAATCAGATGATGGCATTTCCTACCTTGAAGAGTTACATGGCTTCCTATCTTCCAGAATGAAATTCAGGCCTTCTTACCATGATCCACAAGACCTGCAAATCTGGCTCCTGTTTACCTTGCTAATCTTTTCATTTTACTTCTCCCCTTGATGACCAGGCTCCAGGCACACTTGTATTATTTCTCTTCTTAAATGTGCTAATGCCTTTCCCACCTTGGGACTTTGATACCTGCAGTGCAGCATCCACCTGATGCAAGAGGAACTATGTAAACGTGCGGCTTATGCTTTTGTTCCATGAGAAATGATCTAAGAGTCTCCCATCTTCCACCATGAAACTGTAGCAGGCTCATTTGTTGGCTTGCAAGTAGGGTAAAATCTCAGACCCTTCACCTATTAACGCTCACCATTCCAGTGTGCTTGGGAAGATAACCTACCTCAGGAGAGATCAAATGTGCTTGGCTGTAATATATCCAATTCACTTCCCATATACTATAGTTTCCCCTCTTCCTTCCCATTCTACACACTTTAAACTGAATATTGAACAGTACTGCCTTATGGGACAGCATTAAGAAATTTCAGTTGTAATAAGTGGAAGGAGGAGTGATCATCTCTCCACCTTAATAATAGTCCTATTCGGCCTAGGAGTAAAGCAGGTGGCTCTGGGAGACTAAATGTTGGCTATCATGGCTTTTCACCAAACTAGACGCAGTGAAAACTGTTAGAAAGCCCAACAGGCTAAAATTAGACAGATTTGACTAATGCTTGCTTTTCTATATAAACGTTGGGAGGAAGCCAGGCACAACTCATTTTTTAACGGAAGGAATGCAAGATCCATTCACTGTCTTCCTGCAAGGGTGCCTGAAGTCTCCAGTACATGGTCACAACCCAGTGAGAAGAGATTTAGATTTGACTGCCATCAAAAGTAAGTTGTTTTTCACACGGGTGATGTTGTGATGGTCTCCGTCTCAGAAGCAGCAGTGAGGGAACATTGGAGAACTTCAATGGTACCTACAGCCAGCTAAAGACGGTTAATTCACCTGGCTAAAATTCAGGGCCCAATCAGTTCAATTCTTGGGAATAACTTGGGCCAAGACTAAGGAGGTGAAAGACAGTGCTACTTAGGATACTAAGTTTCAGTTTCTTGGAATTTGTGGGGGTTTCTTCCCCCATAGCCGACCAAAAGACTCTTGGTCTTCCCTCTTTGGAACATAAAGAATTGTTGAGATGATAGGCTACTGATTAAATAGAATCTGGTTGAGGATTATAGTCTGTACATGCACGTTGTCAAAACTGGTTATTGAGTAATGAGTAATTGGCATTGATGAGATGCAGCTGCCTTGAAGAACGGGTGGGGGGCAGTTACATACCTGAGGGGCTACATGACCATCTGGCATAAAGCTGAAGGGGGCTCAAAGCTGATGGCTTCCCTGAACTGAGGTCACTTGCACTCAGTCTTGTCTTTTGTGAGAACACGTGTCCCAAGTTCAGAATGACTGTGCCTAGGATTTCGGCTGTGCCATTGCGGTGCATGCCAGGGTATACCATGCCCTGTATCCTTTAGTAAAGCTAAGTAAACTTGGTGCTGTGTGGGGTCTATCGTGTCTTGTGAATTTGTCTATCTGAACCCAAGTCCATTGTGGCTGGTAGAGCAGAGTGGACATTGCAATTGCGTAAACCATTCTATGTTTTAAATTGTTTTATTCTTAGTCATAGTCTTAAATTCACAGCCGTAATAAACACTTGATGGAAGGCAGGAAACCTGAGGAACATTGATGTTGAAATACGTATTTAAGAAGATAAATGATAATTCCTCAGATATGCCTCAAGATGTTCTTCCCAGATCTGTAAGTTGCATATTTATCTGATCGAGATCTTTACATAGCAGAGCAACACTATTATCTATCACTTAAGCAACCAGTGCTAAAGAGAAAATATGGTGGAAATTACTCCAATTTAGCTTTCTATTTATTGGGAATAGATACTATCCACATCTGAAATGTGTTATTTGTAGAGCAACGCTTGCAAATAGCAGCCTCAAACTTTCTCTCCAAATGAGTCATTTAAAAAAATCATGACGATTATAAAAAGAAGCTAGTTGATTTTTATCTCAAAATAAAAGAATTCTGTACATCTAATATATTGACTTCTATTTGTCACTAATCAAGACTATCAAAAGCACTTGAAGGATTGAACATAAGGTATGAAACATTTTGAGTTAACAAAAGCAATTTCATTCAAGTCCCAGCTCACTTGTCACCCCTTCAGGAGCCTGTCTGAACCATTCCACCTAATGTCTTCCCCTGGATCCATCCATTTGGGTACTTGTCATGCTACAAATCAGGGTTCTCCATCTTATTACCCTCTTTTATTTTGTACCCTACCACTTCCCCCTCTAGAATGTAAGCTCATGTGGGCAGAATCTGTCTTGTTTTATCACCATGTTCCCCCAGTGTCTAAGAACATTGCCTGGAACATGATAGGTGTTCAATTTGAACATATCAAATATATTTTGATGATATATTTTAGGGATAAAAGGTAGATATTTTGTACCAACTGGCATAGATGGAGTATGGTGTGCATTTTTCCTGTGACACAGTATCTAGACAAACGCACGATGCCAAGTACTTACCTGGTCAGAGAATATATACCGTGCTTTGCAGTTAGAGACCGCTGGTGATTCTGTTCCAGTGATTTAAATATAGATTGAGTTTTAAAACCAAAAGTGGTGACTGTGGAAACATGCTGCTCAGATCTCCTGCCAAGGAGAAACTGGTTGACTGGCAGCTCCAGCTGCTGCTCCTCTGGATTCACCACCATGTTTGCACTGAAATCATGCTTCCCCTGGGCTGCTCCCAGCCATTGACCAACATGGTGGGCATCCTAGTGGCATGTGGGACGCCTCTAACTGAGGAGTCCTCTAAGCTTTTGCTTGAGGACTCCCCATTGCCTGGGTTGAAACTTTCTTGGAACTACAATGTAGTCCTAGACTCTTCCTCCCCAGTCCTCCTTCCTTCCTTCTTTTCTTCTGGGAGTTCCAGCCAATGGGAGGCACTGGCAGAAATTTGGAGACTTGGAGGCAAGGAAGGGCAAGGGTCTTTTTCTGCTTCCTGTGATACCTCCAGCAGCATCTATTTGTGTCTTCTTCATGTCTACATCTCCCTGCATATAATACATCCCTTCCCTCTGTGGTCCAGTCCCCTCCAGCCTCCTCCCACCGAACCTCTAGCACCATCCAATGACCACTGCAATCAAACAATTTCTATTGGCTTAGGGATTGACAAGTACACAAATTCCAGTAGAAAATTCAGAAAGAGATTCTAATTTCTAAAAATGTAATATTTCAAAGAATTAAGGGATTTATAGTAGATAATATAATAAATGGTGCTCATATTGGAAAAAAAAAGTATGTGGACTTACTTTACTCCACATAAAAAAATTAAATCCAATAGATTGAAGACTTAAAATGTATTTTTTAAAGTTAAAACCATGCAAGAAAGTGTAGGAGAGTACAAGTATAATTTGGGATAATAGAAACGATTTGTCACTGTATTACTTATCTATCGCTGTGTAACAAATGGCCCCAACACTTTGCAGCTCAAAACACCAAACGTTTATTATCTCACAGACTTTCTAAGGATCAGGAATCTCACAGTGACTTGGCTGGGTGGTTCTAGTTCAGTTTCCTGGGAGGTTGCAGTCATCTAAAGGCTAAACTGGAGCTGGAGAATCTGCTTCTAAGTGCACACATGTGGTTCTTGGTAGGTTTCAGTTCCTCACTGGTCACTGGCAGGAGGCCTCCGTTTCTTCCCATGTGAACCTCTCCATAGCGCTGCTCACATCATGGCAGCTTGCCTCCCCTGGGGTAAGAGATTCAAGAAAGAGAGAATGAGAATGAACGCACCCAAGGTGGAAGCCTCAGTCTTTTTCTAACCTAATTTTAGAAGTGACATCTCACCACTTCTGCCATATTCTGTTCCTTAGAAATAGATTATTAAGTTCAGCCCACACTCAACGGGAAGGGAATGAAACTCTTCCTCTTGATGGGAGGAGTATCGCGGAATTTGTGGGCACATCTCTAACACCCCCACTGTAACTAAGAGGAGAAAAAACTACAAAAGATCTGATTACATGAAAATATGGAACATTTGCATGGCAAAATATTGTAAAGTTTAATAGACAGGAGACAGCTTGAGAAAACGTTCGCAGTTCAGATAAGAGAACATCTTTCCAATACATAAAGAACTCGTAAAATTTGACAAGAAATAGACAAACTGCTTGACAAATATGCAAAGGATATGGAATCAGTAAGGACTTTTGTTTGACGACTGGTGACAGAGACCCGCCTGTAGTGGCTTAAAGACTTGAGGGTTTGTTTCCTTTTGTAATAGGTCCAGAGGGAGGAGATGGCTGGCACTGGTTTAGGGCTGAAGTGTCTTCATTTGCTCGGCCTTTTTCTTGTAGTTACAAATGGCTCCTAGAACTTTAGACAAGACATGCACATTCCCAGTCTCAGGAAAAAGATGGCAGGAAAAGGACAAAAAGTGTTTTGTCATTGGTTTTAGCTAATGACTTCTCTTTACATCCTATCCAAAAAGCTACTAGAAACAACAAAAAACCCAATTGAAAGAAAAATTTTTTTAAATGAGGAAAATTCTTTACATACAAGTTCTGAGGCAGGAAAGTTCCAGTATTAATTCAGTGGCTCAATGTTACCAGATATCTAGATTATTTCCATTTTTTGGCTTTGCCTCCCCTAGAGTATTTGCTTTTTGCTCCTAGGCTATTACCCCATGGTTACAAGATGGTACAGCTACTTGCGTCAGTTATCCACACAACAATGACCAAAGGTTAGAAAAGGCAACTCTGTCTTGCATACAAAAAGCAATCATGGCAAGGGGAATGGCATTAGCATGACTGAATGATTGGCTTGGACCAGAGAATCTTAGCTGGTAGGCAGTGCTGAAAGTGGGTGACAGTCCTGAGACTTTGCTCCTCTCATTCCTTAGGGCAGCCTGGGTGGCACCTGGGGTGCCCAGAGCCTCCCAGGTTAGTTGTCTCCCAGGATAAATGAAAGCACTTAAAAGGTGTCCTATAAAAAGCATATCCTATGTGGGCCCTGATGCAAAAAAGGATGGGAAGCAATGGCTAAGAGTAATTGACCTTCACCCCCTGGGGCTAGATAGAAGACTGTCCACACTGGCCAGTAGAAACCTGAACAACACTCTGGTTCTATCAGAAGGAAAAGGGGGAGGCCACAGATTACTTGCCACAACTCTAAAAGAGCTAGAATTAGATCAAATTAAAATTCGAATCAGTATCTCTAAAAGTAGGACAATAGGGTTACTGCTTTAAAGTAGTGAAGGAAAAGAACTTTGACCTACAGCTTTAGACCCAGTAAAACTGCTCCAGGTTGGGCTCACAAGGACGCAGATGATGAGATGGAGATTAGCATAGGGGAGTTGTATCAGGAATCAACACTTGTGGAGGAAGGGAAGGAAGCCAGATTAGGCAAAAAGAAAAGTTGGGCTGCAATGGAGCCCTGGCAAAGGCTACAGCAGACCCCAAGGGGAGCTCTGAGGTGGGATGGCCTTCAGAGTTGTCCCACATTGCATGGGGTCTTTCTGCTCCCACATGGACCAGTCACTGGGTGCAGGATGCCCCCAGGAAGGGGATGCAACGTTGGATGAGACAGCTCTTGCTAGCTGAGAGACATTTCTGGAGAAGGCTAAAAGCTACAATATGTCTGCCAGCAATACTGCTAGCTTCTGGGGGAATAAGTTCTTCTGTCTCGAGGGAGGGATCTGAGGGTCACATCCCAGCATCAAGCACAGAGATGAACATTTATTGAACAAATATGTATTCAGCACCTACTATGTGGTAGGCACCATGCTAGGCAATTGCTTTATATCAGTAAACAAAAGAAACAATGATCCCCACCCTCTTGGAGCTTATGGGCAGTCAAATTATAAAGGTAATGAGAAAGGAAGTTAAACAGTTTTGTGTCAATCAGTGGCTAGCCAAGAAAATCAAACCACTGTAGGATTTTCATATGGAAGGAGTTTTATATAGGGGATTAATACAAGTATTGAAAGAGTGGGGGAGCCAAACGGGATCTAATGTACCTCTAGGGCCCCAGGGACAAAAGGAAGGGGCAGTTTTACCAGAACCTAGAAGTTGAGGCTATTGGTGTGGGCTAGAGGATCAGGGGGCAGCATGGAAGGCCCTGGATCACAGAGGAAGGGGATAGATGGAGGGATATGGAGTCACAGAGAGGACAGAGATGCTGTTGGAGGTGCCCCGAAAGCAGGGAGAGGAGAAGGACCTCAGTCTTTTTCTTCTTTCCACCCTTCAACCTCCTGTTAGTACCTCCCATTGGCTGAATCTCCCAGAAGCCAGAGGGCAACTGAACCTGGGAAACTTAGTTCCCTGTGATACAGAACAGGGCAGGAGAATGGCGGGATTGGTATGAGAGCAAATGGCCGTTGAACAACAGTGTGTTTAGAAGGCGGTAAGTTTAAGATTTTTTAATTTTGGGGAAAAAAAAAACGTAGAGCAAAACAAAGGGAGCCAGGTATTTTAGAGTGGAAGGAGGCAGTAAGGATAGGGAAGACCACACTGAGAAAGTGACTTGGAAACAAAGAATTGAGGTGAGGGAGTTGGCTGAATGATTGTCTGGGGGAAGAAGACAGAATGCCAGAGAGGAAAGAGCTAGAAACAAGGCACAAGATGAGATGTCACCTGTCTATTCCTATCAGAGAAACAGTGAAAAAGGTGGCTAGAGCAGGACTAATGCGGTGTCCGTGGCCAGTGATGTGGCCGAGAGGAATGGGAGCCACGTCATGTGGGCACTTAAGAAGTGTGACTTCTACTCTGAGTAAAATCAGGAGCCATTGCATGGTTTTAATCAGAGGAGCGACATTCGAATATGTGGTTTAAATGTAGGCTGTACCAAAGCTGTGGACTTAAAGCACCCCGCCAACCCCCGCCCCCCCCCCGACTGTTTCTGACACTACTAGAGGCTGTAATTCAGCAAGAAGAAAAATTGGTTTGGGAGGAAGTGGAGAGATGCAATGGTGAGTAAAATCTAGAGCTCTCTAAATAAGTGCTAATTGAGGAAATGTTTTAGAAGAGTGATCTGGAATTAGAATTCTAGATGATTTCAGCATGGAAGTAGGGCAGCAGGTGGTGGGGGAGAGTAGGGAGGTATAAAAACACAATATGCTTCTTTTTTTTTTAAATTGAAGTGTCATTGATGTACAATGTTGCATTAGTTTCTGGTGTACAGCAAAGTGATTCAGATATATATATATTCTTCATATTTTTTCCCATTATTACAGGATATTGAAGTTCCCTGTGCTATACAGTAGGACCTTGTTTTTTATCCAATGTTACGCTTCTTGCCTTGTCTTGGGGGAGAGTTATAGAGAGGGACCTCATTAGAAAGATATGTGAATTAAACATTTAAAGCTTAAAATTAAAGGTTTAAAGTTTAAGGGTAGATCGCTAAGAGAATAAACATAGAATATATAACTTTCTAACCAGTGGAGGAAAAAACTGGAACTAAAGAGACTTCAACAAAAGGCAAGAAAAAATGTGTGTGGATGGTAGGTAGTACTGATAAAAGAAAGACAGAGCTTGGAAAAAATAACAAAAACAAAATTAGGTAGCAGCAATCTGTTAAACAGTTACCATTTGACCCAGCAATTCAACTCCTGGATATCCATCCAAGAGAACTGAAAACATAAGTCTACACAAAGCTGTACACAAAAGGCTAGAGCAGCATTATTTGTAACAGCCAAATGGTGGAAACAACCCAAATGTCCATCAGCAGATGAATGGATAAACAATGTGTATATGCATATACTGAAGTATTATTCAGCCACAGAAATGAATAGCGCTTATCCATGCTATAGTATGGCTGAACCTTGAAAACATTATGCTAAGTGAAAGAAGGCAATCACAAAAGACCACATATTATGTGATTCCATTTATATGAAATGTTCAGGAGAGACAAATATATAGATAGAGAAAGTAGATTTGAGGTTGCTTGGTGGGGGGCAATGAGAATGAAATGGGGATCATAGCTAAAGAGCAGAAGTACAGAGAGAAACTGACAGACAGAATGGTTAATTTCTCCATGAGCTCTCTTGCTGTTGGGTGTGTTAGGTTCCCCTGCATCTTTCATAGAGTTTGCATAGTATTTGGCGTTTTGCTAATTATCTGTCAAATGTTCATGGGCACTGGTGATGCCCCAGTGAATGCCATGGACCCAGGCCTAGCCTCAGAAAACACAGAGCGGCCACTTGGAAAGTGTTCACCTACAGAAAACCCTGGGGAAACATGTTAAATCAGAATGGACTTCCATGAACAGAGTGCGGGGAATGACCTTGAACAGAGGGAAAACCGGGCTTCCATTTTAATTATGCATTCAGTGTTGGTGAAATGGAATTAATTATCTTTATCATCTTTGAAAATGCTGCAGTGCACTTCCTATCTTTTGTTTCATGCTCCTTGAGATACAGGCAATCTCACAATTACTTGCAAAATGTTTAAAAACAAAGGCTGCAATGTAGTCAGTAGAGAGACAAAGCAGATGATTTTCTGAGTTTGATTAGAGCTGTACTTGGCCAACCTATGGTATATACATGTACACATTTTTTTTTTTACGGCATTGCTTTTTATTTTTCCAGCTTTGAGACATTATCGACATGTAACATATATAAGTTTAAGGTATAAAATGTGATGATTTGATATATGTATACATCGTGAAATGATTATAGGTTTGGTATATTTTGATTTCTGCTTTTAAATACGAATTCAGCTGTCTGTAGACCTAGTCCTGACTCTGTCTCTGATTTAATTTCCGTGACTTTGCAAAGGTGACTTAATCACTCCTGGGTGCTGATGGCTGTATGAGTTTTCGAGACCTTTCGTATCAACTTGGCATCCCTTCAAAAAGGGAAAATGTGAAAAAGCATTTGAGATGAAAACAAATGAATAGACTGTTTTTCATTACCCCTAGCCCAGAGTTTATAATCTGACCATGAAAATGAATCCTAGCCAATCTACTCTTTCTTTAGGGAGTCTACCAAGTATTTATACAGAGATTTGTGTCCACGTTGGGTTTTGCGTATTCCTGCCCCTCCTTCTGTTGATGGGAAGACTCCGACCATAACCCACCGAGGGGCAACTGGGCATTTGCCACGTCTGTTCCATCTGGACCCACCTCTCTGGCCATGGCTGTCTGGACATTGAGTAAAGTGTCTGACCCAAGGGAAGTCCAACAGTACACTAGTCAATGACCCAAGTGGCCTGATTTGAAAACATCAGTAGAGCCAATCTGATTCCCCTTTGGGGAACGTGGAGTTAGCCAACAGAGACTGAGGTGTGGACAGTATGAGGAGGAAAGAGGTGAGAAAATGTTATCGAGGGACTTCCCTGGCGGTCCAGTGGTTAAGATTCCGCGCTTCCACCGCAGGGGGGTGGGCGCAGGTTCGATCCTGGGTCTGGGAACTAAGATCCTGCCTGCCGTGTGGCAAATCAATCCATCAATCAACAGGGGCTGTGATGAGCCCATGGCAAGGCAGTTAGGAGTGGGGAGAAGAGGATGAGCTGGTGTCATTCACCAACTTACCAAACTGAACCAGTCTGGTTAGTTGGTGAATGTCAGAGGTGGTGTGTGTGTGTGTGTGTGTGTGTGTGTGAGAGAGAGAGAGAGAGAGAGAGAGAGAGAAAGAGAGAGAGAGAGAGAGAGAGAGAGACAGTGTCACAACTGGCAGCCTCACTGCTTCCTAAGTCTCAGATCAAATTTGACCAAGTGTACGGGCTGTGCTAACAGAGGTTTCCCAGCCTGTCTGGAGTGGGAAAAATCCCTCTCTATCATTCTCCACTGGCAGTTCTCCCAGCACTTGCTTGGAAGGAACCCTCCCAAGCAGATGGGACATCTTAAGGTTGGGAGGTGGCAGGATCCTTCTTAAAACAGACCAACCCCAGAGGAAAGGCTTCTATACACTGAGAGGGTGCTGGTGGCACCGGCTGCTGTGCTTTCTGGTTCTTCATGCTGTTTTCATGGAAGGTGGAAGTTTCTCTTGGATGCCTCCTAATCCGTCCTGTTTTAAGCATCACTTATGCCCCTGATCAAAACCGCTTCTAATGCTAATAAACTAGTCCTAGTGTCGATAGATGAGGATGAATTTGGTTAAACACACATCACAACCGTCGTGCCGAGGCATTGCAGAGTCGATCCCACTGACCCCGGCCCACAGGGCAGCTCCATGCTGTGTATGTGTGTGGTCAGGTAGAGCCTAGAAAGCTGCTTCTTGATTATTGGTTGCCTCTCTTGGTATCCGAGTTAGGTGGTGGTGGTGGCGTTTTACTATACATGTCTTTGGGGTTTTTTGTTTTTAATTTTATCAGAGTATAGTGTTTTTTTTTTGAGAGTCGAAAGAATTTTATGGTAAACACTCACATGTCCATCACTTAGATTCTACAATTAACCTAGATTCTATAATTTTATCACATGTCGCTTCATCCCTCCGTCCATTCATTTATCCACCTTATTTTCGTGAATGTATTAGTCAGCTGCAGACATTACACTTCACTCCTAAACACTTCAACGTAAGACTGAGCTTTATGCAAGAGACTAGCTCTCCCTTAAACTTCCGATGTTATTGACAAGTAAAATTTATGAACTGTAATGACCTCCTGCATGTTTTATAACATAATTATCTGATCAAGATTCTTCAACAAACATTTACAGTTTGATGGGCAATAAAACAATTTGAAAGCAGCATTTTTGTATTTTTATGATGATTGGCAGGAAAAACGTGACCCCAACCACTTAGGATCAAACAGTTTTAGTCTTGAACGTTTCAATCTGATGGGTAACAGCCAAGTTTACTACTCAGCTCCATCTTCTTAAGTTTCCTCCATCCCAAGCACCTTCCTTTGCCGGCGGCAGCTGTGGATCTGAGTGTAAACGTGTACCTGGTCTCTACCTCGGCCGCCCCCAGGGTTGGGCCAGGTGTGTACATCCTCCCCCCGGGGTCAGAGACTGGCTTCCAGATCCTGCTGTTGGGAGGCGCAGAGAGAGACCTTCGAGTTCTAGGTCCCGAGCTCCACAAAAATTTATCGGACTGTAGTTGATTTACAATGTTGTGTCAGTTTCAGGTGTACAGCAAAGTGATTCGGTTATACGTATACATACATTCTTTTTCAGATTCTTGAGCTGGTGTTAGGGGAAGGGTGTGTCTGTTTCCGTAGGGACAAAGATCTCTTGGGAGCAAGGAGAACAGCACCCTGCTTCCCCCCCCTTTTCCATTTCTCCTGTGCACGCACTCACTCTCACACTCACAATTGGATTGTTCACTTTTAATGCACGTGACATCCATCTGTGTTTGATGGCCATCTATTGTGTTGCATTCAACTTAGGCTGGTTGAGGACCCACTTGGGACCAGACACTGTGCCGTGGAGGTAAATCTAACGTATTCACAGGCTGGAGGAGAAGCAGTCAGTTCATTGCTTTATTCCTGGTGGTGCGTTTCTCCTCATCTCTAGAACAAGGGGTGCAGAAGTGCCTGCATTTTCCCCATTAAAAATTGTGTAAGTAGGGCTTCCCTGGTGGGGCAGTGGCTGAGAGTCCGCCTGCCGATGCAGGGGACACGAGTTCATGCTCGTGTCCGGGACACGAGCCCCGGTCCGGGAAGATCCCACATGTCGCGGAGTGGCTGGGCCCGTGAGCCATGGCCGCTGAGCCTGCGCGTCCGGAGCCTGTGCTCCGCAACGGGAGAGGCCATAACAGTGAGAGGCCCGCATACCTCAAAAAAAAAAAAAAATTGTGTAAGTAGATCATGTTCCCTCAGCATATCATCCAGCCTATTCCTTTTGCCTTGGGCTGGACTGGAGTTCTCCTCAGTGGGACTGGTCATTGCCAACGCCTCTAGGCAACCAGACGTCTAACCGCAGGACATCAGAGCCTGGCGTTAGGCTGCCTTGCCCCTCTCCACCCAGCCTCATCGTAGCAGAGAAGTGCTTTAGAGAGACATGTTCAGAAAAGGGTGGGAGCCGAGTTCCTCCATGGACTGTCATCATGGGAGCCAGGGGATACCACTCTAGGGATCCAGCATCCCTTTATTCATCACATATGAGTATGTCCTAGGTGCCAGGTACAGATCTAGGGCTCCGTGTTCAGCAGTGACCAAGGTGGACAAGGCATGCTCCCTCACAAAGCTTTCCCAAGGGACGATGGCAAACAAGTAACCAAACTGAGTGTGACAAGGGGGCACATCTGCTGAGAACAGAGAGCGTTGGCATCCCTAGCTCTTGGCTCGGAGGGGCTGATACCCACTGAGGGAGCTCTTAAGAGGCCATGTCTCTGGCTAGAGATGTCTTCTGGAGAAAGCAGGGCTGGATTTTGGATTTGGGCTCCTGTATCAGATAGGCTTTGTCTGGGTTATTTCCTAGAGGAGCTATGTCCCCGCTGTCTGAACCTGGACCAAGGCAAGCAGACCTCGGCTCAGCCCTCTCCAGGGAGCGGTTGGTTATACCCAGGGTGTGGTCTGAGTCAGGGGCCCTTTCTCTCCCAGATGGCACAGCTCTCCTAAGGTGTACCGAGGGCTACATGTTGTGACCCCTCCAGCGTGGGTGTGAAGCATCGAAACATACAAATTTGGGACTTCCCTGGCGGTCCAGTGGTTAGGACTCCATGCTTTCACTGCAGGGAGTGTGGGTTCGATCCCTGGTCAGGGAACTAAGGTTCTGCATGCCGCGCGGGTGGCCATAAAAAAAAAAAAAAAGAAACATACAGATTTGTATTTGTGCCATGACTGTGGGAATCACAGGCTTTCGCATAAACACTTCTCCACTGTGGCCTGTGAGGACTTGCTTCCTGTACCTTTCCCACCTCAGGTCGGGTCCTCACCTTTCTCCCCTAGACTAGAATAAAAGCTTCCCATTCAGTCTCCTGCTCCCAACCTTGCCTGTTCCTTTTCAACCATCCTGTGCAAAGCCACGAGAGTTGCCCACGCTTAGGCGTTTCTGAAACACATCAGATTCTTTCTTGCTTCTGGGTTTCTGCCTGGGCCATTTCCTTTCGTTGGGTGCTAGCCCCACCTCCATAGTGGCTGTATCCATCTACATTCCCACCAACAGTGCAAGAGGGTTCCCTTTTCTCCACACCCTCTCCAGCATTTGTTGTTCGTAGATTTTCTGATGATGCCCATTCTAACTGGTGTGAGGTGATACCTCATTGTAGTTTTGATTTGCATTTCTCTAATAATTAGTGATGTTGAGCAGCTTTTCATGTGCCTCTTGGCCACCTGTATGTCTTCTTTGGAGAGATGTCTATTTAGGTCTTCTGCCCATTTTTGGATTGGGTTGTTTGTTTTTTAATATTGAGCTGCATGAGCTGTTCATATATTTTGGAGATTAATCCTTTGTCCATTGATTCACTTGCAAATATTTTCCCCCATTCTAAGGGTTGTCTTTTCATCTTGTTTATAGTTTCCTTTGCTGTGCAAAACTTTGAAGTTTCATTAGGTCCCATTTGTTTATTTTTGTTTTTATATCCATTACTCTAGGAGGTGGATCAAAAAAGATCTTGTGATTTATGTCAAAGAATGTTCTTCCTATGTTTTCCTCTAAGAGTTTTATAGTGTCTGGTCTTACATTTAGGTCTTTAATACATTTTGAGTTTATTTTTGTGTATGGTGTTAGGGAGTGTTCTAATTTCATTCTTTTACCTGTAGCTGTCCAGTTTTCCCAGCACCACTTATTGAAGAGGCTGTCTTTTCTCCATTGTATATCCTTGCCTCCTTTGTCATAGATTAGTTGACCATAGGTGTGTGGGTTTATCTCTGGGCTTTCTATCCTGTTCCATTGAACTATATTTCTGTTTTTGTGCCAGTACCATACTGTCTTGATTACTGTAGGCTGAAGTCAGGGAGCCTGATTCCTCCAGCTCCGTTGTTTTCCCTCAAGACTGCTTTGGCTATTTGGGGTCTTTTGTTTTTCCATATAAATTTTAAGATTTTTTGTTCTAGTTCTGTAAAACAATGCCACTGGTAATTTGATAGGGATTGCATTGAATCTGTAGATTGCTTTGGGTAGTATAGTCATTTTCACAACATTGATTCTTCCAATCCAAGAACATGGTATATCTCTCCATCTGTTTGTGTCATTGATTTCTTTCATCAGTGTCTTATAGCTTTCTGAGTACAGGTCTTTTACCTCCTTAGGTAGGTTTATTCCTAGGTATTTTATTCTTTTTGTTGCAATGGTGAATGGGATTGTTTCTTTAATTTCTCTCTGTGACCTTTTGTTGTTAGTGTATAGGAATATAAGAGATTTCTGTGTGTTAATTTTGTATCCTGCAACTTTACCAAATTCATTGATTAGCTCTAGTAGTTTTCTGGTGGCATCTTTAGGATTCTCTATGTATAGTATCATGCCATCTGCAACCAGTGACAGTTTTACTTCTTCTTTTCCAATTTTTATTCTTTTTATTTCTTTTTCTTCTCTGATTGCCATGGCTAGGACTTCCAAAACTATGTTGGATAATAGTGATGAGAGTGGACATCCTTGTCTTGTTCCTGATATTAGAGGAAATGCTTTCAGTTTTTCACCATTGAGAATGATGTTTGCTGTGGGTTTGTCGTATATGGCCTTTATTATGTTGAAGTAGGTTCCTTCTATGTCCACTATCTGGAGAGTTTTTAATCATAAATTGGTGTTGAATTTTATCAAAAGCCTTTTCTGCATCTGTTGAGATGATCATATGGTGTTTATTCTTCCATTTGTTAATATGGTGTATCACATTGATTTGCGTATATTGAAGAATCCTTGCATCCCTTGGATAAATCCCACTTGATCATGGTGTATGGTCCCTTTAATATGTTGTTGGATTCTGTTTGCTAGTGTTTTGTTGAGGATTTTTTTAATCTATATTCATTTCTCAAAGAACCAGCTTTTAGTTTTATTGATCTTTGCTATTGTTTCCTTTATTTCTTTTTCATTTATTTCTGATCTGATTTTCATGATTTCTTTCCTTCTGCTAACTTTGGGGTTTTTTTTGTTCTTTTTTCTCTAATTGCTTTAGGTGTAAGGTTAGGTTGTTTCTTTGAGATTTTTCTTGTTTCTTGAGGTAGGACTGTATTGCTTTAAACTTCCCTCATAGAACTGCTCTTGCTGCTTCCCATAGGTTTTGGATCGTCGTGTTTTCATTATCACTTGTCTCTAGGTATTTTCTGATTTCCTCTTTGATTTCTTCAGTGACCTCTTGGTTATTTAGTAATGTATTGTTTAGCCTCCATGTGTTTGTGTTTTTTACATTTTTCCTCCTTTAATTGATTTCTAATCTCACAGTGTTGTGGTTGGAAAAGATGCTTGGTATGATTTCAATTTTTTAAAAATTTACTGAGGCTTGATTTGTGACCCAAGATGTGATCTATCCTGGAGAATGTTCCATGTGCACTTGAGAAGAAGGTGTAATCTACTGTTTTGGGATAGAATGTCCTATAAATATCAATTAAATCTATCTGGTCTATTGTGTCATTTAAAGCTTGTGTTTCCTTATTAATTTTCTGTCTGGATGATCTGTCCATTGGTGTAAGTGAGGTGTTAAAGTCCCCCACTATTATTGTGTTACTGTCAATTTCCTCTTACAGCTGTTAGCAGTTGCCTTATGTATTGAGGTGCTCCTATGTTGGGTGCATATATATTTATAATTGTTATATCTTCTTCTTGTATTGATCCCTTGGTCATTATGTATTGTCCTTCCTTGTCTCTTGTAACATTCTTTATTTTAAAGTCTATTTTATCTGGTGTGAGATTTGCTACTCCAGCTTTCTTTTGATTTCCATTTGCACAGAATATCTTTTTCCATCCCCTCACTTTCAGTCTGTATGTGTCATTAGGCCTGAAGTGGGTCTCTTGTAGACAACATATATATGGGTCTTGTTTTTGTATCCATTCTGCGAGCCTGTGTCTTTTGGTTGGAGCATTTAATCCATTCATGTTTAAGGTAATTATTGATATGTATGTTCCTATTACCATTTTCTTAATCATTACAGTTTGTTATGGTTTGTTTTCGTAGGTCCTTTTCTTCTCTTGTGTTTCCTGCCTAGAGAAGTTCCTTTAGCATTTGTTGTAGAGCTGGTTTGGTGGTGCTGAATTCTCTTAGGTTTTGCTTGCCTGTAAATCTTTTGATTTCTCCATCTAATCTGAACGACATCCTTGCCAGGGAGAGGAATCTTGGTTGTAGTTTCTTCCCTTTCATCACTTTAAATATATTGTGCCACTCCCCTCTGGCTTGTAGAGTTTCTGCTGAGAAATCAGCTGTTAAACTTATGGGAGTTCCCTTGTATGTTATTTGTTGTTTTTCCCTTGTTGCTTTCAATAATTTTTCTTTGACTTTAATTTTTGTCAGTTTGATTACAATGTGTCTCGGTGTGTTTCTCCTTGGGTTTATCCTGTTTGGGACTCTCTGCACTTCCTGAACTTGGGTGGCTATTTCCTTTCCCATGTTAGGGAAGTTTTCAACTATAATCTCTTCCAATATTTTCTCGGGTCCTTTCTCTCTTCTCCTTCTGGGACCCCTATAATGTGAATGATGGTGCATTCAGTGTTGTCTCAGAGGTCTCTTAGGCTGTCTTCATTTCTTTTCATTCTTTTTTCTTTATTCTGTTCTGCAGCAGTGAATTCCACCATTCTGTCTTCCAGGTCACTTATCTGTTCTTCTGCCTCAGTTATTCTGCTATTCCTTCTAGTGTATTTTTCATTTCAGTTATTGTATTGTTCATTTCTGTTTGTTTGTTCTTTAATTCTTCTAGGTCTCTGTTAAACATTTCTTGCATCTTCTCGATATTTGCCTCCATTCTTTTTCTGAGGTCCTGGACCATCTTCACTGTCATTATTCTGAATTCATTTTCCTGGAAGGTTGCCTATCTCCATTTCAGTTAGTTGTTTTTCTGAGGTTTTATCTTGTTCCTTCATCTGGTACATAGTCCTCTGCCTTTTCTTTTTGTCTATCTTTCTGTGAATGTGGTTTTCATGTCACAGGCTGTAGAATTGTAGTTCTTCTTGCTTCTGCTGTCTCAGGGCTGGTTCTTAATCATTAGCACGCTGCCACCCAGGTTGTGGAGGTTCGGTCACCACTGGTCCTTGATGCTGTTCAGTTCCTTGCAGCAGGATTCACTACCGGCCCAGCCTCGTCTTCCAGGAGCAATATGGGCCAAGCAGAAAGCGTATCATTTCAGTTTAGGTTCCCCCAGAACAGCTCCTGAGACAAGGAATTGAATTTAAGTAGTTATCTGGAAGTGATCCCAGGAGGCACTGGGACAGGGACCTGGGGAAGTGAGAGATGAGGGGAGGGAGTCAGTACAGGGAGTGTAATCAAGCCAGTGATCACTGTGGGTACCCGGGAACTTGGGGGACAGTGCAGAACACTGTGATGGCTGATTTTATGTGTCAGCGTGGCTAGGCCACAGTACCTAGATATTTAATCAAGTATTATTCAAGATGTTTCTGTCAAGGTATTTTTTACCTTGAGATTAATGTTTAAATCAGCAGACTTTGCATCAAGCAGCTTCCTCTCCATAATGGTGAGGACCTGAATAGAAAGATGGACCTCCCCCAAGCAAGAAGGAATTCTGCCAGCAGTCTGCCTTTGGACTTGGGCTGTAATATTAACTTTTCTTTGGGTCTCCAGCCTGCCAACCTTCCTTACAGATTTTGGACTTTCCAGCCTACTTCCTTAAAATGTCTCTCTCTCTCTCTCTGTCTCTGTCTCTGTCTCTCTCTCTCTCTCTGTCTCTGTCTCTGTCTCTGTCTCTCTCTCTCTCTCTGTCTCTGTCTCTGTCTCTCTCTCTCTCTCTCTCTCTCTCTCTCTCTCTATATATATATATATATATATGTACACACACAGAGAAACACACACCCCATGAGTTCTGTTTCTCTGGGAGATTCTGACTATTACAAACACACACGTCAGAGTTGCCCTGGTCAGTCATTGGGCATTAATTTCCCAGCACTTCCAGCCTGCTGCACACATGGACAGAGGGGCTCTGGTGGACAAAGACAGTCCTTAGGCAAAGATTTTCAGGTGCTGGCAGTGAAAAATCTGGCCCATGAGCTTGGAAAGCTGCCTACGGATCTGGGTGAGGCACTGACAGTTCCTGCTACAAGCCTGTTGATTGAGTGTAAAGCTTCTCATAAGACACTCCTTCATCACCTCATAGGACATCATGATAGATTTCTGTGGCCTGACTTTTGAACATTGAGCAAGACACCCGACAGCTTTCCCACTTCTAAAATAGAACAATAGCTCACAGGATTATTGGAGAAATAATTCACAATGATATAATACATACCAAATGTATGCACACTGTTTCATAGATAGAGCACACTCCATAAATGATAGCTACTATTACCAGCCCTTGGAGCTTCTAAACTCTTTTCTCAGAGTGTGGTCTCCAGAGCAGATGTTGGAACACTGGGTATGCACTGCTCTCCATTCCTTGTCATTGCTCCCTGTGACGTGGAGACAGAGACACGTGGCAAATTGGATGTAGCACTAACATGACCACTGAGAAACCCTGCCCTTGAATTTGGGCAGCTCTTCTGTCAGTTAAAGGGCTTCCCATCAAATTCAGTCCTTTCCAACTGCCTTCCACCTTGCCATTTCTATGACCGATAAATATAAATGGAAGGTCACATAGCCTTTGATGAAAAATACATGTCATGTGATCAGTGAAAAGAAACAGACTCGGAAAATGAAGATACATCGGGGAGAGTGATGTGACCAGCATTTGCATCAGGTTTACATGAGCTAGATGCTTCCACGCCTGCCTCTGTGTGAGGCTGGCAGGCAGGAGAGTACTGGGTCACCTTCCTCAGGCAGGTGGAAGGGATATCCATGTTTACCTGCTGGAGAGTGTGAAAATCTCTGCACCACAATGTATTAAATGATTGGGATATGTTGTCAACATTTCAATAGGTGAATTGCAGGACTTAAAGATGTTTTGAAACTGCCTTTTAAAGAGGAGAAAATGGCATTTTATTTCATTATGGGGCAATTTTTAAAATTTAATTTTTATTTAATATTAGAGTATAGCTGATTTACAATGTTCTGTTAGTTTCAGGTGTACAGCGAACTGATTCAGTTATACATATACATATATCCATTTTTTTTCAGATTCTTTTCCCATATAGGTTATTCCAGGATATTGAGTAGAGTTCCCTGTGCTATATAGTAAGTCCTTGTTGATTATCTGTTTTATATATAGTGGTGTGTATATGTTAATCCCAAACTCCTAATTTTTCCCTCCCCCCATTTTTCCCCTTTGGTAACTATAAGTTTGTTTTCTAAATCTGTGAGTCTGTTTCTAAAGCAGCATTTATTATTCTAAGAAATTGGGAGCTATCATTTCATTCCTCCCCATATTCTTCAGTGGTGAGTTATTTCATAGCTGTACTATGTGTCCCTTCCTATGGAACTGACCTGGTTCATCAGTGCAGTAGTGACTTGCTTGGCTGTGGATGGATATTAGCTAACAGGTGTGGTGAAGGAGGCTAACTTGAGGGAATTCCACTTTCTTTGCTGGAGATAAGTAGGGTTTGTGCAAGATGAAGGTCAGAAAAAACCCTCAGTACCGCTCATAATGCAAATCATTAGATTCCACAGGCAGGCTGGCATAGCTGATAACAAGAGAATTGTAAAAAAAAAAAAAAAAATCAAGTATATTATGGACTTTCAGAAATTCCCAGTTGGAACTTCAATGTAGATAAAGACACATTGGCTGGAAATGAATGCTCTTGGAATATTGATGGAGACATTTATTCCCATCCTACATATTTTAGATAACTTAGGTCGCATTACACCCCGTGTTTAGAATGCAATAATTTAAGTAACAATAACACAAATTATCCATGCCATTGACCGTGTTCAGTCTTGATAGTGCTCAGTGTAGCTGCTCACACCATTTTGCATTTCATAAATGCCTCCAGATATATTGGAAAATGTCATGACTTCTCATCTACAGGAAAATCAAAATGCCAGGCAAGCATTTCATTGCTTCTCTGAATTACAGATTGTCTTCTGACTCCAGTCTCGTGTGCAGTGAAGCCCCACTCTCTACAGTATAATAATTCCTAAAAGCCAATCAATTTATTTTGTGTTATTCTGCTTCTGTTCAAAGGGAATTTAAGCCAAGTGTTGAAAATTACGAAGGAAAAGATCAGCATGTGTATTGGTTGCCACTTATGTGGTCTGAACACTCCGTGTACGGACTTCTCTAGGAAAATGGAGAGAGAAAATATCAGTAGTCATTTGATCAGACCAACAGAGCTCTGGCTGGGTAGCAGTATTTTCATTTTATGATGAGAAAGTAGTCTCTGAGAGGTTAAATATCTTGCCTAAAATCACTCAGCAATTAACTAACAAAGTCGGGAATCAAACCTGGATCTTTCTGACAAAAACCCATGATTTTTTTTTCACTCCATCCCTGTGCGGTCTCACTATAGTCCAAACCCAACTCTATGAGCACTTCTGCTCTTCAAAGCAAGGATTTAGGTTTTGATTTCCTAGAAGTTGTTGCTGTGGTTTAAAACTCTGAACTAATGGCAAACTTGGCAATCCATAGCTTAGCTCAGTGATCTAAAAAATACTGTCTGAAGCAGGAAATGCAGGTTAACCAGACACTAAGGAACAGAGGTAGAAGTCCTCCATATTGTAAATCTTGTTTCCAAATGTGTTTTGAAGAAATTCTTGTGGATCTTGAAGCCAAATCTGGCCTCTGGACCCCAACACCAAATTAATTCTCTGAGACAGTAGAAAAGAATAGTTTTATTGCTTTGTCAGGCAAAGGGGACCCCAGCAAACTAATGCCCTCAAAACTGTGTGTCTGACCTGGAGGGGGTGTGGGGAGTTTAATAGTAATGGTTCAAAGAGGGCATGATCAGCTCGTGGACATTCTTCTGATTGGTTGGTGGTGAGGTAAGTGGGAGTCAGCATCACCAACCTTCAGATTCCAACCGGTCTGGGGTCCATGCACTGTGGACAGCATACTATTTACTTCTCCCACCTGGTGGGGGTTTCAGTATCTGCAGAACAGCTCAAAGATATTGTTATGTATATCCCTTGAGGGGAAACCAGGACCCTGTCCCAAGGCTGCACTATTGTTTCTTTTGACAATTCCTCCTTGGTCTCTGCATTCTCTCCCTTCCACAATTAGCAACTGTTTGAACCTGCTCATTGGAACTCAGGGAAGGTCATGGAGGCTGAATGAAGCTTATTTCCTGTAATCAAGAAATGGGGGACACAGAAAGGCTTTTGTGCCCAGGAGCCCCACAGCGTCCTGCTTGGTATCAATCTTTGGGAAGGCCTCATGTTTTGAGGCAAGGCTGGTCCAGAGAGAGATTCATATTGCTTCCTCTAGTTGGGAATAAGAAAGCCCATTGGCTGGTAGGGAGAATCCAGTAGCTACAGCAGATCCTGTTGACCGCCAGCCTGAAATCTACACCCATCACCTCCGACACACTCTTCTGGTGTTCCCAAATATGTACCTCCTAATGTTCATACATCCCGGGTTTCAGAGGAGGCTAACCCGCTCTGTCCCCAGGGGTGGTTTGACTGGTGTAATCAGAAAACTCCTATTCCCTTGAATGAAATTGGATTAGGCAAGGGTACAGTGACAACATGAATGTGAGAATTGGGGGCTGGGGTCTTTCTTGAAAGGCTGTTTCCTTCTTTCCTTCTTTCTTTCTTTCTTTCTTTCCTTCCTTCCTTCCTTCCTTCCTTCCTTCCTTCCTTCCTTCCTTCCTTCCTTCCTTTCCTCCCTCCCTCCCTCCCTTCCTTCCTTTTTTAATTGAAGTATAGTTGATTTACAATGTGTGTTAATCTCTGTTGTACAGCAAAGTGATTCAGTTTTACAATATACACAATTTTATATACATATATATACGTATATATATACACATTCTTTTTTATATTCTTTTCCATTATAGTTTATCATAGGATATTGAATATAGTTCTCTGTGCTGTACAATAGGACCTTGTTTATCTGTTCTATATATAAAAGCTTACATCTGCTAACCCCAACCTCCCATTTCACCCCTTCCCCAGCCCTCTCCCACTTGGCAAACCACCAGTCTGTTCTGTCCTTGATTCTGTTTCTGTTTCATAGATAGGTTCATTTGTGTCATATTATAGATTCCACATAGAAGTGATATCATACGGTATTTGCCTTTCTCTTTCTGACTTACTTCACTTAGTATAATAATCTCTAGTTGCATCCGTGTAACTGTGAATGGCATTATTTCATTTGTATGGCTCAGTAATATTCCATTGCATATATGTACCACATCTTCTTTATCCGTTCCTACATCGATGAACATTTAGGTTGTTTCCATGTCTTGGCTATTGTGAATAGTGAAAGGCTCATTCTTTAGTTGCAAGAAAGAGGCAGAGCCTCTTCTGCTTCTGGCTATTTGCCTGCTGTGATGCCTGCGATGGTGATAGCAACTGCACGATGAGAATTAGAGTTAGATTGAATGAGCTGGAGTGATTGAAAGGGTAGACTACAATATTATTTTTGAGCCTATCCTGGAACTGCCCTGCTCATTTTTTATTCTTTCGTGTGAAATAATTTCCTTGTAGTTGCAGCCAGTTGAGTTGGTTTTCTGTTACCTACAGCTTTAGGTGTTCTACTTGGGAGTGTGGGTGAAGGTGAATCCCTGGTCTTTTGGAAAGGCCTTGGGGCAACCTCAAAGTTTTAAAACACCTAGTCCAGTTGAAAAACACTTCTGGACAAAACTGGTACATTCACAAGGCTGCTGCCTCCTCCTTTATTCCACAACTGATTTCCAAGAGGCCTTAGGACCTCTCAGGTCAGTTCAGTAGTGCTGTCTTGGATGGTCCTAAAAGTGCTTTCAGTTCTGAGAGAACATTGTCTTCCAAGCACTCTCCATTTATTGGTGGTTGGTGTTTTCTGATTGCACAAGTTTTAGGTGTTAATCATGGAAAATAATCAAAAGGATGCCAAAAAGAATAAGAAAAATAAGAATTACTTGTAATCTTAGCATTCAACTACTTTGGCCTATGTACTGGGTTTGTCTGTGTGTTTCTGATTCATTTCTTTCCCCTTTCAAAAATGTGCCCATTATATTGTAGTTTTACATTCCATTACTTGAACTCAAAACTGTAACGTGAGGTTATTTTCTGTACCTCATTAAATATATTTTAAAACTTAATGATTGTACATTCATTTATTGCATGAATACGTAATACATAATAAATTATAAACTGGTTATACTTTACAAGAAGGATACATTCATGACAGTCTTGCATAATTTAAGTTCTGCGTAATTCAGGATTCTTTTTCATAAATAAGAACACTCAAGCCGTTTCTCCCTGTATTAATAACAAACACCTCTGACATTCAGCTTTGGACCAGAATTCTTGAAGAACTTAAAATTTGGAGGTGATTTACATTATTTCAAAATTTGTCAACAAATGTTGGAACGCTTATTATGGACTGGCCACCTGCATAGGCTTTGGGGACTCTCTGAATAGTGATCTTGGAGAGACAGCAGTGGGCGGTGGCTTGAAGTGAGGTCTTACTGCCTGCCCAGGAATTGGACATCGGTAGCTTGGATGAAAACCAGAAATCCAAGGTTCCCCTGGTTCTTGCCCCCATTGAAAAATGCATTTCTCAAGGAGGTAAAAACAGGTACAAAGTTTATTATTAGAGACACGGCACAACAAGTGGGAGAGCACACAGAGAAACAGTTTGTTATGACAGAAGCAAGGCAGAGATGCACACCTGGAGAGAAAGGGTGTGGGCACCCACCTAATGTGGAGAAGCACAGTAAAGAGGTGGTTAAGTCATTTATATAGGGCACTTCTTCCGGGTCTTTGTTTATCTTTGGCCAATTATCTGGTTTCTTTTTCCACATCTGACCTGCCCTAAGACCTTCCCCAATATGTGTGCGCAACTTTTTTCCAAGATGGATTCCAGCCCAAAAGCCTATGGGGGCCTTGGCATCACCTATTATGGGGTGGCGCCCCCTCCTTTTTGACCCCCAAGGAGGCTTTCTGCGCATGTGCAGTGTCTCCCTTGTCCCAAGGATGGGAAACATGTGACCTCTCGATCCTTTACTCAGACAGGGTTTAGTCCCTCTCTGTCCCCATCGCGACTGTTATCGTAAAGTGTCCTCAGGAGACAAAGTCCAGCTACTTACCCTGTTTCTGTTGTTATTTCTATTTTGAAGTGCAAACAGGCGGCTGGTTGTAAATGCCCAGCCTGGAGCCCATCTATCTCCTGACTCAAAAGGAGTTAAGATTATAGTTGGAGACAAACAAGAAATATTATCAGATTTACCTCTTTATCATGTTTATTACATTAAAAGGTGTGGTAAGAGGTATGTGGAAAAGTGCCAGTGTCTAAGAAGTGGTGTGGCCGTGAGTGGCTGGATTTACAGAGCATTGAGAACCTGATTAGCCTATCCTATGAGCAAAATGCTTTGCTTCATGACTGATGAAGGCATTGACTTGTGAGCATTAATTTATCATAATGGTTGGTCAGAGAGCCTGGCAAGAGAGATGCTCAATTGATGTATCCTTAAAGGGATAAAAGCTGTCTATCCAAGGAAATCATATCCTTATCACTCCCAACGTGCCAAGTCTCACCAAATGAGAAAATGGCTTCATTGTCAGACCTTCTCCCATCTAGCACTTTGCCGATGGGAGCCCCCCAAACCGAAGAACATTGCCGAAGGGCTCTAAGAGGTATACTAGTGCTCTCACCAAAACTCCCATTTTGTTTCCAACGAGGAAACTGAAGTGTAAAGAAACGGAGTGATTTTTCTGAAGTCATTGGGTGCCCTTCCTGGTCCTCTTTGCAGGCTCTTCCTCCTGTACCCAACCTTTAAATACCTGCAGTCTTAAGGGCTCAGCCCTCTTCTGGCTCTCTTCCCTGGATTTCAATACTATCTAATTGCTGACTGTTCCCAATATCTCGACCTTTGACTTCTCCTCTGAGGCTTTGTCCTCAAATCTCTAATCACCCACTCAACAGCAGGCAGAACCCCTCCTGCATTAGTCCCTTCCTGTAGTCTTTCCAATCTCTACAAATGGCTCCTCGCTCCACCCACTTCCTACAACCAAAAATCAACTGTCCTTCTACAGTCCATTTGTTAAGATGTGCAGATGATATACTTTTCTGTGTTAAAAATCCCAAGGTATTTATAAAATTCCTAGTGATTTCAGCAGGGCTCTGTGGTACAAGAGAAACATACAAAAATCAATTACATTTCTATTTACTGACAACAAATATGTGGAAACTAAAATTTAAAACAATACCCTTTACAATCACTCCAAAGAAAATGAAATACTTAGGTATTAACCTGACAAAACACATACAGGATCTGTATGCTGAAAATTATAAAATGCTGTTGCAAGAAATCAGAAAATCTAAATAAATGGAAAGACATACTGTGTTCGTGGATTGGAAGACTTAACATAGTGAAGATATCAGTTCTGTCCAAATTGATGTATAGGTTTAATGCAATTCCTATCAAGATCCCAGCAAGATTTTGTTGTTATTTTTTTTGTAGTCATACATACACGAGCTTATTCTAAAAATTTACATGGAAAGATGAACTAGAATAGCTAAAACAACTACCACAAAAAAAGAGTAAAGGGGGAAGAGTCGGTCTACCTGACTTCAAGATGTATTATACAGCTACAGTAATTGTATAATACAGTAATTATAAAATACAGGGTATTGCAGAGTCAGGGACACATAGATAAGTGGAACAGAATATTGAACACAGAAAGAGACCCACAAAAGTCTACCCAACTGATTTTTAAAAAAATAATTTGCTATTTTTCCATTCTGCTTTTTTTTGTTTTAAATTTTATCTATTTATTTATTTTTTGGCTGTTGGGTCTTCGTTGCTGCGTGCGGGCTTTCTCTAGTTGCAGTGAGTGGGGCTATTCTTAGTTGTGGTGCGTGGGTTTCTCATTGTGGTGGCTTCTCTTGTTGCGGAGCATGGGCTATAGGCATGCAGGCTTCAGTAGTTGTGGCTTGTGGGCTCTAGAGCGTAGGCTCAGTAGTTGTGGCACACGGGCTTAGTTGCTCTGTGGCATGTGGGATCTTCCCGGACCAGGGATCAAACCTGCGTCCCCTGCATTGGCAGGCGGATTCTTAACCACTGTGCCACCAGAGAAGCCCTGCCCAACTGATTTTTGACAAAGGTGCAAAAGCAATTTAGTTCAGGGGTGGAGGGAGTAGCAACAGATGGTGCTGGAACAAATGGACCTCTGAAAGTGAAAAAAAAAAAACCCAAACAACAAAACACCCAAAATCCCAAACCAACCTTGATCTGTTGGTTGGTTTATCCATTCTATAGATTGTTGTTTATCTATTCTATATATAATAGTTTACATCTGCTAATCCCAAGCTCCCAATCCATCCCTCCCCTCCCCCCCTCCCCCTTGGCAACCACCAGTCTGTTCTCTATATCTGTGAGTCTGTTTCTGTTTCATAGATAAGTTTATTTGTGTCATATTTTAGATTCCACAAGAGTCATATGGTATTTGTCCTTTCTGACTTACTTCACTCATTATGATAATCTCTAGGTCCATCCATGTTGCTGCAAATCACATTATTTTATTCTTTTTATGGCTGAGTAGTATTTCATTGTCTATATGTACCACACCTTTATCCATTCATCTGTCAATGGACATTTAGGTTGTTTCCGTGTCTTGGCTATTGTAAATAGTGCTGCAGAGAACATTGGGGTGGATGTATCTCTTTTCTTTTTTGTTTTTTTTTTGGGCTATGGGCAGTACTTTTCTTTTTTTTTTTTTTTAATTTATTTATTTTTGGCTGTGTTGGGTCTTCGTTTCTGTGCAAGGGCTTTCTCTAGTTGCGGCGAGTGGGGGCCACTCTTCATCACAGTGCGCTGGCCTCTCACTGTCGCGGCCTCTCTTGTCGCGGAGCACAGGCTCCAGACGCGCAGGCTCAGTAGTTGTGGCTCATGCGCCCAGTTGCTCCGCGGCATGTGGGATCTTCCCAGACCAGGGCTAGAACCCGTGCTCCCTGCACTGGCAGGCAGACTCTCAACAACTGCACCACCAGGGAAGCCCCTGGACAGTACTTTTAATGATAATGTATCATAGTCACAGTAACGGAACAGTTCTCTTTTTTGGTAGAGTTAGGGAATGAGGCCCATCTTTTTGGGTGGCTGAAAATTTCTGAAGTGGAGTAAAATGAAAGTAGAGTGTTTTACATTGTTATTTAAATTTTATTTTATCTTATTTTTATTTTTATTTTTTGTGGTACACGGGCCTCTCACTGTTGTGGCCCCTCTCCCTTTGCGGAGCACTGGCTCCGGACGCGCAGGCTCAGCGGCCATGGCTCACGGGCCTAGCCGCTCCGCGCCATCTGGGATCTTCCCGGACCGGGGCACGAGCCCGTGTCCCCTGCATCGGCAGGCGGACTCCCAACCACTGCGCCACCAGGGAAGCCCTGTTATTTAAATTTTAGATAACATTTCTAGCTCCCAATTAGCTTGAAATCGTAGACCTGATAGCCTTCACCATTTTCTTCTAGGACATTCCCACTTCCATGTATATATATATATATATATATATATATTTATATTTATATTTATTTATTTTATTTTATTTATTGTTTTGGCTGCACCATGGCGCTTGTGGAATCTTAGTTCCCTGACTAGGGATCGAATCCAGTACCATGGAAGTGAAAGCGCCTAGTCCTAACAACAGGACCGCCAGGGAATTCCCCATTCCTGAAGGAGAGAGAGGGCCAGCAAACAGCCCCACAGAGCTGGAGGCAGATGTGTTTTCCAACCCACTGTCTGGGATGCAATTTGGGGCTCATGTATCTTTTCGAATTATAGTTTTGTCTGGATATTTGCCCAGGAGTGGGGTTTCTGGGTCATATGGTAGTTCTATTTTTAGTTTTTTAAGGAACCTCTATACTGTTCTCCATAGTGGCTGTATTAATTTACATTCCCACCAACAGTGCAAGAGGGTTCCCTTTTCTCCACACCCTCTCCAGTATTTGTTATTTGTAGATTTTTAAATGATGGCCATTCTGGCTGGGGTGAGGTGGTACCTCATTGCATATATAACATTCTTGAAATAATAATGTTATAGAGATAGAAAAGAGATTATAGGTTGCCAGAGGTTAGGTGAGAAAGGGGGATGGAGTAGTATATGGGAGCCCTGTGGCAAAGGAGCAGTTTTGTCTGTTGATGTGGTAGTGCTTACATGAATTTACACATGTGGCAAAAAAGCATAAAATGATACATACACACACAAATAAGTACGTGTAAAACTGGTGAAATCTGAATAAATTCTGTAGCTTGTACTAATGTCAGTATCCTGGTTTTGAAATTGTGTTATGGTTATGCTGTATTTTTCCATTGGAAGAAACTGGGTGAAGGGTACATGGGACTTGTTGCATGTTTTTGCAACTTTCTGGGAATGTGTAGTCATTTCAAAATAAAAAGTTAACAAACAGTGATATGAAATGTTATAGATGGTCATAACACTCGTCTGTTTATATAACCCCTTCAATGTTTTTTAAGTTTTATTTTTATTCAATTATAGTTGAATTACAATGTTGTGTTAATTACTGCTGTACAGGGAAGTGACTCAGTTATACATATATATACATTCCTTTTCATATTCTTTTCCATTATGGTTTATCACAAGGTGAATATAGTTCCCTGTGCTATACAGTAGGACCTTGCTGTTTATCCATCCTATATTATACAGGTTTTCATCCGCTAATCCCAAACTCCCACTCCTGCCCTCTCCCACTCCCCTCCCCTCCGCCCCTTCAGTGTTTGCGGCATGTGGGATCTTCCCGGACCGGGGCACGAACCCGTGCCCCCTGCATCGGCAGGCGGACTCTCAACCACTGCGCCACCAGGGAAGCCCCCCTTCAGTGTTTTTACATTACTCTCAAGAATAATTTCTCACCGTGACTTACGAGGCCTGTATGATCTAGCCCATGCCTACCCCTCCCCCTTGCTTACTGTTCTCCTGTCCCTTAAGCCATTTGTCAGGTCCTAGACCATGCCAGTCATTCTTACCAGGCACACGACCTTGTTTTTCCTGTCCTGTTTGCATACATCCTTCACATGGTTTTCTCTCTCTTTTGTAGATTTCAACTTAAATATCACCTCAGAGAGGCCTTCCCTGACCATCCTGTTTCTCATGGCACCATGTTAATTTAATTCCAAATAATTTGGATAATTTATCTTTTTTTATTGACTTTTTATCTGCTTTCTAACTAGACTGAAAGTTCCCCAAGAGCCGGAACATTCCACAACTTATTCTCTGTTACGCTCTGGCATCTAACACTGCCCCGCACATAGCTCCAGCTGAACAAATGAGTAAATCCATGAATTAATGGCAGAGTTGGAATGAACACACTGGTCTGCTGTCTCTTACTGCAACACACCTTCTTCGGTCTCCTCTGCCTTTACTCCTCCTAAAAACACCAGCAGCAACGTTCAGTTCCCATAAACTTAGTGACTGAAAACAACACAGATTTATTATTTTACAGTTATTGAGGTCAGCAGTCCCAAGTGGATGTCACTGGGCTAAGACGAAGGTGTCAGCAGGGCTGTGTTCCTTCCTCAAGGCTCTAGGGGAGGATCCATGTTATCGTCTTTCCAGCTTCTAGAGACTGCCTACGTTACTGGCTCATGGCCTCTGTTATCTTCAAAGTCAGCGACGGCTGGTCCAAGTCTTTCTCACATCGATCACGTGGTCACTCATTCTTCTGCCTCCTTCTTCCACATTTAGGGACCCTTGTGATTACATTGCTCTAGGATAATCTCCCTAGTTTTTAAAAAATGTATTTATTTATTATTTTTGGCTGTGTTGGGTCTTCGTTGCTGCACATGGGCTCTCTCTAGTTGCGGCGAGCAGGGGCTACTCCTCGTTGCAGTGCGCGGGCCTCTCACTGCAGTGGCCTCTCCCACGGAGGAGCACGGGCTCTAGGCGTGTGGGCTTCAGTAGCTGTGGCTCGCGGGCTGTAGAGAGCAGGCTCAGTAGTTGTGGCACACGGGCCCAGTCGCTCCGTGGCATGTGGGATCCTCCCGGATCAGGGCTCGAACCAGTATCCCCTGCATTGGCAGGCGGACTCTCAACCACTGCGCCACCAGGGAAGCCCTAATCTCCCTATTTTAAGGTCATCCTTCTGCTCCCTTAAATCCTCTTTGCCACGTAACATATTCACAGGTTCTGTGGATTAGGTTGCGGACACGTGGGGAGGTCATTATTCTGTCTGTCAAACCACTAGTCTCCAACTTCCATAAAGAAAGTGACTCCTCTGTCCATATGTGGATCTCCAGGGTCTTGTATCTGGTATTACTCGACAAATTGTTGAAACACACTTAACTAAAATAACTCGTGGGCAGCATCAGTGTCTAGCACGTGGCAGACACTCTGATTGGGTTGGCCAAAAAGTTCGTTTGGGTTTTACGTACGCCGTTACAGAAAACACGTTTACTTACTAAAGGCCCTTCTTTTCAGCCTAGTTCCACCCAACCAAGTCAGTATGTTCTTCAAGGCTTTGCCCAAAGCCAGTTCCTAACGTGAAGCCTCCACTAAGTGTGAAACAAAGTCTTCCTCCTCATTTCTAAGGGCACAAATATGGGTTCCCTTCAACACATGCTTTATCAGCCTTTACTAGGTTCTGGATTGCTTGGATAGTGATGGTCTCATTCCTTTCTGAGCTCTTCACAGTTCCTAGCATGGGGGGGAGCCCTTAAGTAGTAAAGAGAAAGGGGAGAAACTCAAGGGAAAGATCAGAGCAAGACAGCAGTTGGGGAGTGTGAGAGCCAAGGGGAAACCTCTCTCAGGGTCTTCCATTTCCATTGCAAGGTGGCTAGAGTGCTGGCATGGGTGAACACACTTGTAGTAAGATGTTAGAATCGGATTCTTCCTCCATCATTCCCTTGTGGGAACATATAGTTCCTGTGAATGTCATCCATTCCAGAGACTGTGGCCCATTTGACATCTATTTCTTTGCTGACTGTGAAAGCAGACCTTTTCGGGTTTGATCCCATGATGATGGCTCTGCCTTCTGATCTGGTCATTTACTTTGAGATCTCTCCAGTGTTTGGGTTATCTGTGATTCTCTCTTGCTGCCCCCCTTGCCTCTACCATCGACTTGGTATATGGAGTGCTACCCCCTTGCCTGTTTAGAAGGTCGTGCCTGTCAGCCTACACCTTGGCTGAATAGCTTTTCCTTTCCAGAAAGTGCAGAAGGTGACTTCCATGCAGTTTTAAAAAGTGGGTGTGCTTTTATTTTTCTTTTTTCTTCAAAGACACTTTAAACTCTTTGGTCAACATTTCTCATCCTTTTCCTTTCAGCTACCCAAGGTCAAGTACTATTTTTAGCCATTGTTCTCCCCAATGGGGTTCTCCTCAGAGCATCCTGGCTACTGGGGCTATACTTTTATAAGCTTCTTCAAGGGATAACACATAGGTATCCACATCTCATTTCTTCCCCTTTTAAGTAGGTTAAATCTTCCACAGATCATTTGCTTGTTGCATGTCTAGTTATTCTTAAATAAGAATACTAACTGGAAAAAGAATAACAGATTGGAAGGATAAGAAGAAAAACACATAACTATGATTGCTTTGAAAGAGCCCATGATTTGCCAAATGTTCTTCTGGGGAGAGCACTGGATGTGTTTGAAAGAATTGCTTTTTAAAGTCGTTGGGAAGCAGGTGAGACCCTGAGGGGCCTGGGTGATGACTGAATAGTCTGTGAAAGAAAAAGAAAGGATTTGTGAGTTGATTTGGGTTTGGGAGAAGTGGAGATGAATGGGAGAGAGAGAGAAAGGGCGGAAAAGCCAGCAGGGTGGCTGAAGGCCATATGTTCCAAGATGTGACCCTGTCACACAGCCTCTCAAATCCTTGGTGAAGTACAGCTAAATCACAAAATACTTGACATGAGTAGATTTGTTGTGTAAACTGGTGAAGCCAGCTTGCCGTGATGCAAACTGGGAACAATTTACGCTGCCAGGTGGAAAGCGTTCAGAAATACAAGGACGTAAACCACAGAAACTTAGAGAAATTGTGGAGAGGGTAAACAAAAATCAGAAGCAGAACTTCCCCACTTGGCTCCAAGTCCATGAGAGAGAAATATCATTCCAGGATCGTTTGTTATGGTCAGTTGTGCCGCAATAGCTGACTTCTACAATCCTCTTCCTGAGATCAGACCTTAAGGTCCAGCTCTGCCCCTACCCTCTCGAAAAAGCCTTCTCTCCTACAACTCGTGTTCTCAGGGGCGTCCCTCTCCTCTAAAATTCTACTGCCTTTATCACCTTTGGTACATAGTTTAGTGCCAAACTACCTTCTATTAGTAAAGAGAAACTCAAAACCACAAAGCCTTCAGTGACCTTGTAGGAGTTTTATAGAGAAGGGACGCTACGAATGGGTCAGAGGGTTGCAAACAAGTAGGAAGAGCAGGTTGTGCTCTTCTTGGTGATTGTGGCAGAGGCAGAAAGATCAGTTTTCTGGGGGTAGCAGTGGCAACAGTAAGATTGTTAGACCCAAACGGTCTACGAGGGATTCCAACTCGCCCAAGAACCGCCAAGAGTCGAGAGCCGCTGCAACACGCAAGAGGTTTATTAGGAGCCGATGCACCGGGGTTCCCTGAACCTCACGCAGGAGGCCGATGGGGAACCCCTAAAAGCGGAATCACATACTTTTTATAGGTTTATTGACTCATAGGGCGGGTATATTCTCACAATGATTGGGTAAATGTGGTGACTTTTGAATTCATTGGCTTAGGAACTTTTGCCCCACCTTCTGGCCGTTACCTGTTACGGGCAACTGGAAAACTACCCGCTGGCTGGAGAGTCCCCGTCAACTGAAAAACTCCAAGAATTGGTTTCGATAGGGAGAAGGAGTGGCGCACGATAGGGAGAAGAATTGGTTTCGATAGGGAAAAGGAGTGGCGCAAGAGGTTGGTTTACGGGAACAAGTGAGGGGGTGGAAAGTCCCTAAAGGCCCCACAGATTAGTGGTGATCAGGGCCAGTGTACAGTGGTGCTAGGAGGCACTCATCACTGGCTCGAATTTGGGCGTTGTTCCTGGCTCCGTACCCTCTTAGGCTAGTTTCTCAGCCTCCTTGGCAGCACTCAATATCCCTTTAAAAATGTATTTCCTGCTTAAATCAGCCAAGTTAAAACGACCAGATTCTGTTGCTTGCAAAGATTAACAAAGGCTTTGCACAAAGCCACCTTATAATATAACTATTATAAGCACTGCTGTGATGAAAATCCTTGAGCATCCATTCTCAGCACATATCTTTGATTATTTCCCTAGGATAAATTCCTAAACCTGGCTCTCAGGTTCTGAGTAAGATGGACTAAGCAGCTGCCCATCACTCCCAGTGAATGTGACTATAAAACTGGAGCAGGGTGTATGGAGTAGGCTATCTGGGGGTTTGAAAAATAAATTGTAGCGGGCAGATTGGGGAAGAACACTAGATACCAAAGAATCATCAACCTGGCAGGGAATGTAACTTTTTTTCCCCTGCAGTATCTCCAAGTTGAATTCAGTGCATCCAGAAACTCAGAAGTGAGCACTGTAGATGGAAGAGCTCTATGGGGATTCCCCAATCCTTCTGGCTTGAGATATTGGGAAGTGAACGGGAGAGAGAGGGAGAGGGAAAGAGGGAGAGAGAGAGAGGGAAACAGAGAGGGAAAGAGAAAGGGAAACAGAGAGAGAGAAAGAGAGAGGGAGAGAGGACATACTCCCAAGAACACTTGAGCAGAAATCCTCCTGGGTTTAATTTTTTCTTTCTCTTGCACCCCAGCCCCCAAGCAATCCTGTAGAGTGGGAGGAGTGGTTGAACTTTGATTCCAAGAGGGTAGGGCCAACACCTGTTGACGTTTTAACCTCTTGTCCTCCTACTACTTGGTCTAAATGCAGACACAATCATGGAAGTATGTGACAGAGTGAGGTAACTACAGTCCCAAGTTTCTGGCCAGAAGACTGAAAAGTGGAAATCTAAGAAATCAGAAACTACCAGGGAGACTGCAAGAAGGAGGACCTCAGGGAAACAACTGTTTATGAACTCCGGAGCTCACTCCTGAGCTGTGTGAGGTGTGCATGTTATAATTAGCATAACCAAAGATTCTGAGAGCTAAAGTAATGGATAGATTATCCCCACAACTCTGATTGTGATACACATCCATGACAGACATGAAGAGCATCGCAAAGGTTTTGACAACTGAACTGACATTAGAAACATAGCCTCCAGGTTGAAACTTTTTCAGCCTGAACCCCACCAGGTCCATTGCCTGCTAAAACAAAAATATCAACATTCTCTACAGCAGAGGTCCCCAGACTTTTTTGGCACCAGGGACCGGTTTTGTGGAAGACAATTTTTCCATGGACCGGGGCAGGGGTGGGGTGGGAGGAGGAGATGGTTCAGGTGGTAACGCGAGAGATGGGGAGCGGCAGACGAAGCTTCACTCGCTTGCCTGCTTCTCACCTCCTACTGTGCAGCCTGGTTCCTAACAGGCTGTGGACCAGTACCAGTCTGCGGCAGGGGGGTTGGGGACCCCTGCTCTATAGGATTTAAAGAAGATCCAGAATCTTGTAACATAATGCTTAAAATGTTATGATACAATCCAGTATTATTCAGCATATGAAGAACCACAAAAATTTCAACTTGCACGGGAAAGGATGATCGATAGATGCCAACATAGAGATAATACAGATGACAGAATTATCTGACAAAGATTTTAAGTCAGCCATTATAAAAATATTCCAACAAGCAATCAGGAACACTCATGAAACAAACGCTAAACAGAAAGTCCCTGCAAAGAAAGGGAGCACATAAAGAAGAAATAATGCAAATTTTAGAACTGAAAATCACAACCAGAATAACTCACTGGCTGGACTCAGTAGCAGACAGAGGAGTCAATGAACTTTGACTTAGATCAACAGAATTTATCCAGTCTGAAAAACCAGAAAAATGATTGGAAAAAAAAGTGAACAGAATCCCAGGAACCTGTGAAATAATAACAAAAAGGCCAATAGAAAGATCAGAAATTAATAAGATGGAAACAGAAAAACAGTGGATAAAATCAATGAAACCAATGCCTGGTATTTTGGAGAGATCAATAAAATTAAACCTTGAGGAGGACTGAGATAGCAAAGAGAAGACACAAATTACCAATATTAGGAATGAACAAAAAAGAGGATAGATATCACTACGGACTTTAAGGCCTTTGTAAAGCCTATGATAATAAATGGAATGGAATATTTATAAATGGAATATTTCTTGCCATATCAATAAACAAAGGAAGTCACAGTCACCAACGTTTGCAGCCCTCCAACGTGAGCCAGTGAACCCTGAGGAAACTCAGGGCTGAAAAGAATACCTGTCATCTAGCAGCCATCAGAGTGCAGCCACTCCCTGTGGTGAGCCCTGAGGAAACTCAGGATGTGGAAACACAGGTTACTGGTCCCAGATAGCTGAGGTGCATATCAAAGGAATGATTTCAGTGGGCCCAGACTCTTGCATCCTCCCATACAGAGAAAAGCGCTCAATTCCTTGAGATATCATGTTTTCTTTAATTAACAATAATCTTTTGAGGTTCCCGACTACCTACCCTTTGTTGCAAAACTCCTATATATCCGGGCTCCTCCCCTCGTCTCCTCGGAGCAGTTTCTCAGAGTTATCTGAAATGCTGTCTCCCAGGCTGCAGTCCTCATTTTGCCCAAAATAAAACTTAACTCGCAACTCTCATGTTGTGCATTTTTTTTAGTCAACACCTACATTACAAACTACACATAAACTGGAGAACTTAGATGAAACGGACTAATACCTCAAAATCCACAACTATCAAACCTCACCTAAAATAAACTAGAGAACCTGTATTGTCCCATAACTATGAAAGAAATTATAGTTGTAGTTAAAATCCTTCCAAAAAAAGAAGTCTTCAGGCCCAGATGGTTTCATGGGCAAATTCTACCAAATATCAATTCTGAGCAATCTCTTCCAGAAAATACAGAGAAGGAAATGTTTTCCAACTCATTTTATGAGTCCAACATTACCCTGATACCAAAATCAAAGATAGCACAAAAAAAAATTAAAGTACATATGACTATTGTTCAAGAATGTAAATACAAAAATGCTCCAAAAATATTAGCAAATTTAAAAAGGATAGCATGCTGTGACCAAATGGGGTTTATTCAGCTTGGGAATACAAGTGTCACCGAGTCCAAGCTCGCTCTGCTCGCCGCATGACAGGCCAATGAATCGGGAGACAAGGGGTTGAGGCAAGGAATATGACTTTATTCGGAAAGCCGACAGACCGAGAAGATGGCAGACTAGGGTCCCCCCAAAAACCATCTTATTGGGGTCTGGATGCCAGTTTCTTTTATAGAATCAGAGAGGGAAGTAAAGTAAAAAGGCTATCAGTCTTGCAAAGAATAGAGAGGGAGAGGTAGGGAGGAAGTAACCTAAAAAGGGCTATCAGTCTTGCAAAACATCTCTTGGAACAGCCAGCCTCGGGAAGGGGATGTGTTAATTTCTTCTTTCCTGCAGCCACTCACAGGTAGGTAGGGCTCCCTGAGGCAGGCCATTATGTATGATTATAACAACAAAAGTAATGGAAAGCAAAGGCTAAAGTCAAAGAAACAGATCCAACGTGGAGTCAAAAATTGGCTCTTCGCTGTTACACAAGCTGATTCAATATTCAGAAATCGATCCATGTAACTCACTATATTAACAGTCTAAAAAAAACTCCACGTGATTATATCAATAGATGCAGAAAAAGCATTTGACAAACTCCAACATCCATTCCTGATAAAAATTCTCAAGAAACTAAGAATAGAAGGTGAGAAATTGTGATTTATAGTAAGAAATATATATATATATATATATATGTATATTTGGTCTTCATTCCCTTTCGTGGCACAAAGCTCCTAAAACACTTGGAATTTCCTGGATGAGAGCTATGAAGGTTTCTTTTGTTATGTTAATGAGATGACTTTCGGAAATCACCTAGGGAAGGGGGGCTGGTTGCCAGGAGAACCAACCACATGATCAGAGGGTTGGAACTTTTAATCCCACCCCCAGACTTCTGGAGAGGGGAGAGGGGCTGGAGAGTGAATTCAATTGTCAATAGCTAATGATTTAATCAATCATGCCTATGCAATGACGTCTCCATATAAACCCAAAAGGACGGGGTTCAGAGAGCTTCTGGGTTGGTGAACACGTGGATATTTGGGAAGAGTGGTGTGACCCATTCTACATACTTTGCCCTATGCATTTCTTTTATTTGGCTGTTCCTGAGTTACGGCCTTGTATAAATCAGTAATGTAAAATGTTTCTTTGAATTCTATGAGCCTCTCTAACAAATTAATCAACCCAGGGAGGGGGTGTCGGAACCTCCAGTCTATAGCTGGTCAGTCAGAAGCACGGTGACAACATGGAATTGGAATTGGCATCTGAAGTGGGTAGAGGCGGGCAGTCTTAAGGCTGAGCTCTCAACCTGTGGGATCTGATACTATCTTCAGGTAGATCAGAATTGAGTTGACACATAGGACAGCCAGCTGGGGTCAGAGAATTTCTTGGTGGTATAGAAAAAATACACACGTTGGAATTGGGTGCAGAATTGTAGAAGGAAAACTCCTCAACCTGATATAGGGCACTTAACAAAAAAAACCTAGAGCTAGCATCGTACTTACTGGTAAAAGACTGAATGATTTCCCTCTAACAACAGGAACAAGGCAAGGATGTCTACTCTCACCACCACTATTCAACATCACACTGGAAGTCTAAGCTAGTGTAATCAGGAAATAAATAAAAATAAGAAACTGTAAAGATTACAAAGAAAGAAAGGATCTCCTTTCACAAACAGCATGATTTTCTTTTCTTTTTTTTTTGAGGTACGCGGGCCTCTCACTGTTGTGGCCTCTCCTGTTGCGGAGCACAGGCTCCGGACGCGCAGGTTCAGCGGCCATGGCTCACGGGCCTAGCCGCTCCGCGCCATCTGGGATCTTCCCGGACCGGGGCACGAACCCGTGTCCCCTGCATCGGCAGGCAGACTCTCAACCACTGCGCCACCAGGGAAGCCCCAGCATGATTTTCTATGTAGAAAATCCCAAGGTGTCACTAAAAAAAATCTCTAGAACTAATAAAGATAAGCAAGTTTGCAGGATGCAAGGTCAACACACAAAAATCAGTCATATCTCTATATACTAACAATGTACAATCGAAAAGAAGAATTTTAAAAATATAATTTTAGGGAATTCCCTGGTGGTCCAGTGGTTAGGACTCCATGCTTTCACTGTTGAGGGCGCTGGTTCAATCCCTGGTGGGGAAACTAAGAACCCATAAGCCGCGCGGTATGACCAAAAAAAAAAAAATTTTTTTTTCTTTTTAATAGCACCCCTTCAAAAAATACTTATGTATAAATCTGAAAAAAATATGTGCAGGCCTATTTACAATAGTCAGGACATGGAAGCAACCTAAGTGTCCATCGACAGATGAATGGATAAAGAAGATGTGGCACATATATACAATGGAATATTACTCAGCCATAAAAAGAAATGAAAGTGAGTTATTTGTAGTGAGGTGGATGGATCTAGAATCTGTCATACAGAGTGAAGTAAGTCAGAAAGAGAAAAACAAATACCATATGCTAACACACACATATATATAGAATCTAAAAAAAAAAAAAAAGGTTCTGAAGAACCTGGGGCAGGACAGGAATAAAGACACAGATGTAGAGAATGGACTTAAGGACACGGAGAGAGGGAAGGGTAAGCTGGGAGGAAGTGAGAGAGTGGCATGGACTACCATGTAAAATAGATAGTTTTACTACCAAATGTAAAATAGATAGTTAGTGGGAAGCAGCTGCATAGCACAGGGAGATCAGCTCAGTGCTTTGTGACCACCTAGAGGGGTGGGATAGGGAAGGTGGGAGGGAGGTGCAAGAGGGAGGGGATATGGGGATATAAGTATACATGTAGCTGATTTACTTTGTTATACAGCAGAAACTAACACAACAATGTAAAGCAATTATACTCCAATAAAGATGTTAAAAAAAAAAGTATATGCAGGGTCTGTGTGATGAAAACTATAAAAAGCTGATGAAAGAAAGAAGACCCAATGAATAGAGAGATATACAGTGTTCATGCGTTGGAAGACTCAAAAAAGTAAGCATGTCAATTTTGTGCAAATTGACCTGGAGGTTTAATATAATATCATCAAAATCCCAGCAAGGTTTTTAGTAGATGTAGACCAAGCTATTCTAAATTTTATGGTAAACAAATAAATTGGAATAGCTAAAATAAGTTTTGAAAAGAAAATAGTTGGGAGAATTATTGATTTTAAGACTTTCAGTAATTAAGAGTATGAGATTGATGAAGAGATAGACACATGAATCAATGATTAGAGAGTACAGGAATAGATCCACATAAGTATGCCCAATTGATTTTTTAATTTTTATTTTATACTAGAGTATAGTTGATTTACAATGCTGTGTTAGTTTCAGGTGTATAGCAAAGTGATTCAGCTATATATATGCATATATCCATTCTTTTCCAGACTCTTTTCCCATATAGGTTATTACAGATTACTGAGTAGAGTTCCCTGTGCTATATAGTAGGTCTTTGTTGATTATCTATTTTATATATAGTAGTGTGTATATGTTAATCCCAACCTCCTAATTTATCTCTCCCCCCACCTTTCCCCTTTGGTAACCATAAGTTTGTATTCTAAGTCTGTGAGTCTGTTTCCGTTTTGTAAATTCGTTCCTTTGTCTCAATTTTTAGGTTGCACCTATAAATGATATGATATTTGTCTTTCTCTGTCTGACTTACTTCAGTTAGTATGATCATCTCTAGGTCCATCCAAGTTGTTGCAAATGGCAAAATTTTGTTCCTTTTTATGGCTGAGTAATATTCCATTGTATATATGTACCACATCTTCTTTATCCATTCATCTGTTGATGGACATTTTGGTTGTTTTCATGTCTTGGCTATTGTAAATAGTGCTTCAGTGAACATTGAGCATGCATGTGTTTCTTCAAATTCTGGTTTTCTCCAGAGATACACCCAGGAGTGGGATTGCTGGATCATATGGTAGTTCTATTTTTAGTTTTCTGAGGAACCTCCATACTGTCCTTCATAGTGGCTGTTACCAATTTACATTCCCACCAATAGTGCAGGAGGTTTCCCTTTTCTCCACAGCCTCTCCAGCATTTATTGTTTGTAGACTTTTTGATGATGGAAATTCTGAGTGGTGTGAGGTGATACCTCAATGTAGTTTTTACTTGCATTTCTCTAATGATTAGTGATGTTGAGCATCTTTTCAAGTCCTTTTTGGCCATCTGTATGACTTCTTTGGAGAAATGTCCGTTTAAATCTTCTGGCCATTTTTTGATTGGGTTGTTTGTTTTTTTTATATTGAGCTGCCTGAGCTGTTTGTATATTTTAGAGATTAATCAGTCATCGGTCACTTCGTTTGCAAATATTTTCTCTCATTATGTGGGTTGTCCTTTTGTTTCATTTATGGTTTCCTTTGCTGTGCAGAAGCTTTTAAGTTTAATTAGGTTCCATTTAAAAATTTTTGTTACTCTAGGAGGTGAATCCAGCAAGATATTGCTGCGATTTATGTCAGAGTGTACTGCTTATGTTTTCCTCTAAGAGTTTTATAGTATCAGGTATTGTATTTAGGTCTTTAATCCATTTTGAGTTTATTTTGGTGTATGGTGTTAGAGAATGTTCTAGTTTCATTCTTTTACATGTAGCTGTCCAGTTTTCTCAGCATCACTTATTGAAGAGTCTTTTCTCCATTGTACATTCTTGCTTCCTTTGTTGTAGATTAATTGACCACAGGTGCATGGGTTTATTTCTGGGCTTTCTATCCTGTATTGATCTATATTTCTGTTTTTGTGCCAATACCATACTGTTTTGATGACTGTAGCTTTGTAGTATAGTCTGAAGTCAGGGAGCCTGATTCCTCCAGCTCTGTTTTTCTTTCTCAGGTTTGTTTTGGCTATTCGGGGGTCTTTTGTGTTCCCACACAAATTAAAATTTTTTCTGTTCTATTGGTAATTTGATAGGGATTGCATTGAATCTCCCTCGACTAGTATAGTCATTTTGACAATATTGATTCTTCCAATCCAAGAACATGGTATATCTTTCCATCTGTTTTTGTCATCTTTGATTTTTTTCATCAGCTTACAGTTTTCAGAGTAGAGGTCTTTTGCCTCCGTATGTAGGTTTATTCCTAGGCATTTTATTCTTTTTGATGCAATGGTAAATGAGATTGTTTCCTTAATTTCTCTTTCTGATCTTTTGTTGTTAGTGTATAGAAATGCAAGTGATTTCTGTGTATTAATTTTGTATCCTGCAACCTTACCAAATTCATTGATGAGGTCTAGTCGTTTTCTGGCAGCATCTTTAGTTAGGATTTTCTAGTATCATGCCATCTTCAAACAGTGACAGCTTTATTTTTTCCCTGATATGAACTCCTTTTATTTCTTTTTCTTCTATGAATGCTGTGGCTAGGACTTCAAAAGCTATGCTGAATAAAAATGGTGAGAGTGGACATCCTTGTCTTGTTCCTGATCTTAGAGGAAATGCTTTCAGTTTTTCACCATTGAGAATGATGTTTGCTGTGGGTTTGTCGTATATGGCCTTTATTATGTTGAGGAAGGTTCCCTCTATGCTCACTTTCTGGGCACTTTTTATCATAAATCGATATGGGATTTTGTCAAAAGCCTTTTCTGCATCTTTTGAGATGATCATATGGTTTTTATTTTTCAATTTGTTAATGTGGCGTATCACACTGATTGATTTGTGGATATTGAAAAATCCCTGCGTCCTTGGGATAAATGCCACTTGATCATGGTGTATGATCCTTCTAAAGTATTGTTGGATTCAATTTGCTAGTATTTTGTTGAGGATTTTTGCGTCTATGTTCATCAGTGATATTGGCTTGAAATTTTCTTTTTTTGTGGTATCTTTGTCTAATGTTGGTATCAGGATGATGGTGGCCTCATAGAATGAGTTTGGAAGTGTTCCTTTCTCTGCAATTTTTTGTAATAGTTTCAGAAGTATAGGTGTTAACTCTTCTCTAAATGTTTGATAGAATTCACCTGTGAACCATCCGGTCCCAGACTGCTGTTTGTTGGAAGTTTTAAAATCACAGTTTCAACTTCATTACTTATGATTGTTCAGTTCATATTCTTTATTTCTTCCTGGTTCAGTCTTGGGAGATTTTACCTTTCTAAAAATTTGTTTATTTCTTCTAGGTTGTCCATTTTATTGGCATAGAGTTGCTTGTAGTAGTATCTTATGATCCTTTGTATTTCTTTGTTGTCCATTGTGACTTCTTTTTCATTTCTAATTTTATTGATTTGAGCCTTCTCCCTTTTTTTCTTGATGAGTCTGGCTAGAAGTTTATCAATTTTGTTTATCTTTTCAAAGATCCAGTTTTTAGTTTCATTGATCTTTTCTATTGTTTTCTTTGTCTCTATTTCATTTATTTCTGCTCTGATCTTTATGATTTCTTTCCTTCTACTAACTCTGGGTTTTGTTTGTTCATCTTTCTCTAGTTGCTTTAGGTGTAAGGTTAGGCTGTTTCTTTGAGATTTTTTTTGTTTCCTGAGGTAAGATTGTATTGCTATAAACTTCCCACTTAGAACTGCTTTTGCTGTGTCCCATAGGTTTTGGATCATCATGTTTTCATTCTCATTTGTCTCTAGGCATTTCTGATTTCCTCTTTGATTTCTTCAGTGATCCATTGGTTGTTTAATAGCATATTGTTTCACCTCCACGTGTTTGTGTTTTTTACATTTCTTTCTTGTAGTTGATTTCTAATCTCACAGCACTCAAGCCCTGCTGGCCTTTAAAGCCAAATGCTCTGGGGGTCCCCTCTTCCTGATGCCAGACCCCCAGGCTGGGTAGCCTGATGTGGGGTTCAGAACTCTCACTCTTGTTGGAGAACCTCTGCGATATAATTAGTTTCCAGTTTGTGGGTCACCCATCTGGTGGGTATGGGATTTGATTATATCATGAAAGCACCCCTCCTACCATCTCATTGTGGCCTCTTCTTTTTCTTTGTGTGTAGAATAACTTTTCTGGTAGGTTCGATTCTTTTTTGTCGATGGTCGTTCAACAGTTAGTTGTGATTTTTATGTTTTTATGAGAGGAGGTAAACTCAAGTCCTTCTGCTCTGCATCTTGTCTCTCCCCTTCTACCACAATTTGGAGGTCCTAGAGAGATAGTCACTGCATGCCAGGCAAGGTCGCAGGACAAAACACCAGGTGGCCAGGAGGTAGAAGACAGAAGTCCCAACTGATTTTTGACAAGATCCCAGAGTAATCCAATGGGGGAAATAATAATTTTTTTCAACAAATGGTGTTGGAACTATTGGACATCCTTAGGCAAAAAAAATAAACTTGAACTTAAACCTCATACCTTACACAAAAATTAACTGAAAAAAATCTAAATAGAAAACATTAAACTATAACGTTTTTAGAATAAAACATAGAAGAAAATCTTCATGACTTTAGCTTAGGTTAAGAGCTCTTAGACATGACACCAAAAGAACAATCCATAAAAGAACATATGATAAATTGGACTCCACTAAAATTTAAAGCTCTTGGTCTGCAAATAACACTGTTGAAAAAATTAAAACACAAGCTACAAATTGGTAGAAAATATTTACAAATCACATATCTTACAAAGGAATTGTATTCAAAATATATAAAGAACTCTCAAACTCAAAAATTAAAAAAATTATAAATTAGCAATAGACATGGATATTCTATTGACTATGATATACAAATAGCAAATAAGCACATGAAAAGATGTCTTGTTCAAATCATTAACCATTAGGTAAGTGCAAATTAAAACGGTGATGAGATATCACTAACCTATCAGAAGGCAAAAATTAATAATACAATTCTGAGTGTTGATGAAGACACGGAGCAACTGGAGCTCTTTACGTTGCTGGTGGGAATGCAAATCTTGAAAATAGTTTATCTGTTTGTAATAATAGTTTCTTATAATGTTAAACATGTACATACTGTATGGACCAGCAATCACACTCCTGGTTATTTACCATAGAGAAATGAAGACTTAGGTTCACACAAAACCTGTACATGAATGATTGTAGCAGCGCTGTTCATAATTGCCAAAACCCGTAAATAACCAACATGTCATTCAATTAGTAAATGGATAAATCAATTGTGGTTCATTTGTATAATGCAATAGTACTCAGCAATAAGAAGAAACAAATTATTGATAAATGCAACAACCTAGATGAGTCTTAAAACACTGTGCTGAGTGAAAGAAGTTTACATACTGTGCGATTCCATTTAAATGACATTCTTGAAAAGATGAACTAGGGGATTGAAGAACAAATCAATAGTGGTTAGGGACTGTAAGGGGAAGAGGGTGACTACAAAAGAATAGCACAAAGGAGTTTTCTGATGTACCCTTACTGTGTTGGTGGTTATACAAATCCATATATGTATTATACTTCGTTGAACTCTACACCCCCAAAATTTCCTAAACATGGGTTTTTTTTGAGCATCAAAGAATATGCATCTATTTAAGTCTTTTGAAACATAGTTCCATATTGACCGTCAGAAGGGTTGTAACAATTTACGTGCCAGTCAGCAACACCTAAGGGTGTCTATGTTCACCATCACTGGGACGTATTGTTTCTTTATCACTTTTTCCAATTTGATAGGTATAAACGTTAGATGAGATTTTAAAAAGTGTGTGTGTATCTAGCAAGCAGTCTTCAGCTCTAGTTTTGAATTGCAGGTCCATCTCAGGTCATCTGAATAAAAGGTATTGTTAAGTGCCTTTTAATATTACAAAATGCCTGTGCTCATTCCTAAGGAGGTATAGAATAAATCTGCTAACAGTGTCACTCCAGGAAAAAGTTAGATGATTTCTGCTGCTGGATTTTTTGGGCTGTGAGTGGTGAGTAAAGGGCCCTATCAGAGACTCCTGTAAATTTTTTTTTAAATTCAGATAGAAAGTCACAAAAATTATAATCATCCTCATCAGTTCACTCAGTCCCATGTAATTAATTTTTTTTTCATTTTGATCTTTTGTTAACACTTTTATGAATTCATCAGTTTTCCATTAGAGTTCTAATTTCATTTCCAATTATTTCTAATTTTATTTCCATTACTCTAGGAGGTGGATCAAAAAAGATCTTGCTGAAAAGTCTTATTCATTCAGTTCAGCAGTATCATCAGTTACCAGAAACCTGTACTTGTCAGAGTCTTTTCCATGAATTCCTTGAAGATGAAACCCTTTCATAGGAACATTTTTGCAAAGGCATCAGAGTACCCCCAGAACTGTCTGTAAATGACAAAAGACTTAAAAATGACCACAGTTAAAGATTTGGTGAAAGTTCATAATAATGCAATTGACAAGGAAATTAATTATTTCTGAGATGTACATTTTAAAGTAATAACTAGAATTATGACTTATTATACCAGAACATATAAGATTTTTAGAAATTTCATGTTATGTCTGAAACATCTATATTAACATATTTCCATACGAATAACCCAAAGAAAGTTTAGTATTAGTTGTTTTTCTTTTTTTGTTGTTGTTGTTTTTGTTGTTTTTGCGGTACGCAGGTCTCTCACTGCTGTGGCCTCTTGCCCTGCGGAGCACAGGCTCTGGACGCGCAGGCCCAGCGGCCATGGCCCACGGACCCAGCCACTCCGCGGCATGTGGGATCCTCCCGGATTGGGGCACGAACCTGCGTCCCCCACATTGACAGGCGGACTCTCAACCACTGTGGCACCAGGGAAGCCCTGTTTGTTTTTTATACTGCAGGTTCTTATTAGTCATCAATTTTATACACATCACTGTATACATGTCAATCCCAATTGCCCAATTCAGCACACCACCATCCACCCCCCAACCGCGGTTTTCCCACTTGGTGTCCATACGTTTGTTTTCTACATCTGTGTCTCAACTTCTGCCCTGCAAACTGGTTCATCTGTACCATTTTTCTAGGTTCCACATACATGCGTTAATATACGATATTTGTTTTTCTCTTTCTGACTTACTTCACTCTGTATGACAGTCTCTAGATCCATCCACGTCTCAACAAATGACTCAATTTCCTTCCTTTTTATGGTTGAGTAATATTCCATTGTATATGTGTACCACGTCATTTTCCATTCGTCTGTCGATGGGCATTTAGGTTGCTTCCATGACCTGGCTATTGTAAATAGTGCTGCAATGAACATTGGGGTGCATGTGCCTTTTTGAATTATGGTTTTCTCTGGGTATATGCCCAGTAGTGGTATTGCTGGATCATATGGTAATTCTATTTTTAATTTTTTAAGGACCCTCCATACTGTTCTCCATAGTGGCTGTATCAATCTACATTCCCACCAACAGTGCAGGAGGGTTCCCTTTTCTCCACACCCTCTCCAGCATTTGTTGTTTGTAGATTTTCTGATGATTCCCATTCTAACTGGTATGAGGTGATACCTCATTGTACTTTTGATTTGCATTTCTCTAATAATTAGTGATGTTGAGCAGCTTTTCATGTGCTTCTTGGCCACCTGTATGTCTTCTTTGGAGAAATGTCTATTTAGGTCTTCTGCCCATTTTTGGATTGGGTTGTTTGTTTCTTTAATATTAAGCTGCATGAGCTGTTTATATATTTCGGAGATTAATCCTTTGTCCGTTGATTCATTTGCAAATATTTTCTCCCATTCTGAGGGTTGTCTTTTCATCTTGTTTATGGTTTCCTTTGCTGTGCAAAAGCTTTGAAGTTTCATTAGGTCTCATTTGTTTATTTTTGTTTTTATTTCCATTACTCTAGGAGGTGGATCAAAAAACATCTTGCTGTGATTTATGTCAGAGTGTTCTTCCTATGTTTTCCTCTAAGAGTTTTATAGTTTCTGGTCTTACATTTAGGTCTCGAATCCATTTTGAGTTTATTTTATGTATGGTATTAGGGAGTGTTATAATTTCATTCTTTTACATGTAGCTGTCCAGTTTTCCCAGCACCACTTATTGAAGAGACTCTCTTTTCTTCATTGTATATCCTTGCCTCCTTTGTCATAGATTAGTTGACCATAGGTGCGTGGGTTTATCTCTGGGCTTCGTATCTTGTTCCATTGATCTATATTTCTGTTTTTGTGCCAGTACCATATTGTCTTGATTACTGTACTTTGTAGTATAGTCTGAAGTCAGGGAGTCTGATTTCTCCAGTTCCGTTTTTTTCCCTCAAGAGTGCTTTGGCTCTTCGGGGTCTTTTGTGTCTCCAAACAAATTTTAAGATGATTTGTTCTAGTTCCATAAAAAATGCCATTGGTAATTTGATAGGGATTGTATTGAATCTGTAGATTGCTTTGGGTAGTATAGCCATTTTCACAATATTGATTCTTCCAATCCAAGGACATGGTATATCTCTCCATCTGTTGGTATCATCTTTAAATTCTTTCATTAGTGTCTTATAGTTTTCTGCATACAGGTCTTTTGTCTCCCTAGGTAGGTTTATTCCTAGGTATTTTCTTCTTTTTGTTGCAATGGTAAATGGGAGTGTTACTATAATTTCTTTCAGATTTTTCATCATTAGTATATAGGAATGCAAGAGATTTCTGTGCATTAATTTTGTATCCTCCAACTTTACCAAATTCATTGATTAGCTCTCGTAGTTTTCTGGTGGCATTTTTAGGATTCTCTATGTATAGTATCATGCCATCTGCAACCAGTGACAGTTTTATTTCTTATTTTCCAATTTGTATTCCTTTTATTTCTTTTTCTTCTCTGATTGCCATGGCTAGGACTTCCAAAACTATGTTGAATAATAGTGGTGAGAGTGGACATCCTTGTCTCATTCCTGATCTTAGAGGAAATGCTTTCAGTTTTTTACTATTGAGAATGATGTTTGCTGTGGGTTTGTTGTATATGGGCTTTCTTAGGTTGAGGTAGATTCCCTCTATGCCCACTCTGGAGGGTTTTTATCATAAATCGGTGTTGAATTTTGTCAAAAGCCTTTTCTGCATCTATTGAGATGATCATATGGTCTTTATTCTTCAATTTGTTAATATGGTGTATCACATTGATTGATTTGCATATATTGAAGAATCCTTGCATCCCTGGGATAAATCCCACTTGATTATGGTGTATGATCCTTTTAATGTGTTGTTGGATTCTGTTTGCTAGTATTTTGTTGAGGATTTTTGCATCTATATTCATCAGTGATATTGGTCTGTAATTTTCTTTTTTTGTAGTATCTTTGTCTGTTTTTGGTATCAGGGTGATGGTGGCCTGATAGAATGAGTTTGGGAGTGTTCCTTCCTCTGCAATTTTCTTTTTTTGTGGTACGTGGGCCTCTCACTGTTGTGGCCTCTACCGTTGCAGAGCATAGGCTCCGGACACGCAGGCTCAGCGGCCATGGCTCATGGGCCCAGCCGCTCTGCGGCATGTGGGATCTTCCTGGTCTGGGACACGAACTCGCGTCCCCTGCATTGGCAGGCAGACTCTCAACCACTGTGCCACCAGGGAAGCCCTCCTCTGCAATTTTTTGGAGAGTTTGAGAAGGATGGGTGTTAGCTCTTCTCTAAATGTTTGATAGAATTCACCTGTGAAGTCATCTGGTCCTGGACTTTTGTTTGTTGGAAGATTTTTAATCACAGTTTCAATTTCATTACTTGTGATTGGTCTGTTCATATTATCTGTTTCTTCCTGGTTCAGTCTTGGAAGGTTATACCTTTCTAAGAATTTGTCCATTGCTTCCAGGTTGTCCAGTTTATTGGCATAGAGTTGCTTGTAGTAGTCTTTTAGGCTGCTTTGTATTTCTGCGGTGTCATAATTTTTTCCTTTTTCATTTCTAATTTTATTGATTTGAGTCCTCTCCCTCTTTTTCTTGATGAGTCTGGCTAATGGTTTATCAATTTGTTTATCTTCTCAAAGAACCAGCTTTTAGTTTTATTGATCTTTGCTATTGTTTTCTTTGTTTCTATTTCATTTATTTCTTCTCTGATCTTTATGATTTATATTTTTCTGCTAACTTTGGGTCTTGTTTGTTCTTCTTTCTCTAGTTCCTTTAGGTGTAAGTTTAGATTGGTTATTTGAGATTTTTCTTGTTTCTTGAGGTAGGCTTGTATAGCTATAAACTTCCCTCTTAGAGCTGCTTTTGCTGCATCCCATAGGTTTTGGAGCGTCGTGTTTTCATTGTCAGTTGTCTCTAGGTATTTTTTGATTTCCTCTTTGATTTCTTCAGTGATCTCTTGGTTATTTAGTAACATATTGTTTAGCCTCCATGTGTTTGTGTTTTTTACATTTTTTCCCTGTAATTCATTTCTAATCTTATAGCGTTGTGGTCAGAAAAGATACTTGATATGATTTCAGTTTTCTTAAATTTACTGAGGCTTGATTTGTGACCCAAGATGTGATCTGTCCTGGAGAATGTTTCATGCGCACTTGAGAAGGAAGTGTAATCTGCTGTTTTTGGATGGAATGTCCTATAAATATCAATTAAATCTATCTGGTCTATTGTGTCATTTAAAGCTTCTGTTTCCTTATCTATTTTCATCTTGGATGATCTGTCCATTGGTGTAAGTGAGGTGTTAAAGTCCCCCACTATTATTGTCTTACTGTCAATTTCCTCTTTTATAGCTGTTAGCAGTTGCCTTATGTATTGAGGTGCTCCTATGTTGGGTGCATATATATTTATAATTGTTATATCTTCTTCTTGGATTGATCCCTTGATCATTATGTAGTGTCCTTCCTTGTCTCTTGTAACATTCTTTATTTTCAAGTCTATTTTATCTGATAGGAGTATAGCTACTCCAGCTTTCTTTTGATTTCCATTTGCATGGATCATCTTTTTCCATCCCCTCACTTTCAGTCTGTATGTGTCCCTAGGTCTGAACTGAGTCTCTTGTAGACAGCATATATACGGGTCTTGTTTTTGTATCCATTCAGCAATCTTGTGTGTTTTGGTTGGAGCATTTAATCCATTCGCGTTTAAGGTAATTACCGATATGTATGTTCCTATGACCATTTTCTTAACTGTTTTGGGTTTGTTTTTGTAGGTCCTTTTCTTCTCTTGTGTTTCCCACTTAGAGAAGTTCCTTTAGCATTTGTTGTAGAGCTGGTTTGGTGATGCTGAATTCTCTTAGCTTTTGCTTGCCTGTAAAGCTTTTGATTTCTCCATTGAATCTGAATGAGATCCTTGCCGGTAGAGTAATCCTGGTTGTAGGTCTTTCTCTTTCATCACTTGAAGTATATCATGCCACTCCCTTCTGGCTTGTAGAGTTTCTGCTGAGAAATCAGCTGTTAACCTTATGGGAGTTCCCTTGTATGTTATTTGTCATTTTTCCCTTGTTGCTTTCAATAATTTTTCTTTGTCTTTAATTTTTGCCAATTTTATTACTATGTGTCTTGGTGTGTTTCTCCTTGGGTTTATCCTGTATGGGACTCGCTGTGCTTCCTGAACTTGGGTGGCTATTTCCTTTCCCATGTTAGGGAAGTTTTCGACTATAATCTCTTCCAATATCTTCTCGGGTCCTTTCTCTCTCTCTTCTCCTTCTGGGACCCCTATAATGTGAATGACGGTGCATTCAGTGTTGTCCTAGAGGTCTCTTAGGCTGTCTTCATTTCTTTTCATTCTTTTTTCTTTATTCTGTTCTGCAGCAGTGAATTCCACCATTCTGTCTTCCAGGTCACTTATCTGTTCTTCTGCCTCAGTTATTCTGCTATTGATTCCTTCTAGTGTAGTTTTCATTTCAGTTATTGTGTTGTTCAACTCTGTTTGTTCTTTAATTCTTCTAGGTCTCTGTTAAACATTTCTTGCATCTTCTCAACCTTTGCCTCCATTCTTTTTCCGAGGTCCTGGATCATCTTCACTACCAGTATTCTGAATTCTTTTTCTGGAAGGTTGCCTATCTCCCCTTCATTTAGTTGTTTTTCTGGGGTTTTATCTTGTTCCTTCATCTGGTACATAGCCCTCTGACTTTTCATCTTGTCTATCATTCTGTGAGTGTGGTTTTTGTTCCACCAGCTGCAGGATTGTAGTTCTTCTTGCTTCTGCTGTCTCCCCTCTCGTGGATGAGGCTATCTGAGAGGCTTGATGGGAGGGACTGGTGGTGGGTAGAGCTAACTCTTGCTCTGGTGGGCAGAGCTCAGTAAAACTTTAATCCACTTGACTGTTGATGGGTGGTGGTGGGTTCCCTCCCTGTTGGTTGTTTGGTCTGAGGCAACCCAACACTGGAGCCTACCTGGGCTCTTTGGTGGGGCTAATGACAGACTCTGGGAGGGCTCACACCAAGGAGTACTTCCCAGAACTTCTGCTGCCAGTGTCCTTGTCCCCACGGTGAGTCACAGCCCCCACCCCCCGCCTCTGCGGGAGACCCTCCAACACTAGCAGGCAGGTCTGGTTCACTCTCCCCTGGGGTCACTGTTCCTTCTCCTGCGTTCCGATGTGCACGTCACTTTGTGTGTTCCCTCCAGGAGTGGAGTCTCTGTTTCCCCCAGTCCTGTCGAAGTCCTGCAATCAATTCCCACTAGGCTTCAAAGTCTGATTCTGTAGGAATTCCTCCTCCCGTTGCTGGACCCCCAGGTTGGGAAGCCTGATGGTGGGCTCAGAACCTTCACTCCAGTGGGTGGACTTCTGTGGTATAAGTGTTCTCCAGTCTGTGAGTCACCCATCCACCAGTTATGGGATTTGATTTTACTGTGATTGCGCCCCTCCTACCATCTCACTGTGGCTTCTCCTTTGTCTTTGGATGTGGGGTGTCTTTTTTGGTGAGTTCCAGTGTCTTCCTGTTGATGATTATCCAGCAGCTAGTTGTGAATCTGTGATTCAGCTAGTTTCTTTCTGTTCATGAAACAGAGTGAGCAACTCCATGATATTGATGATCAGGATCCTATATTGTTTTTCCTCCATTCCTCAGGTGTGGCCTTCATCTACATGGCTTCCCACCACGTCCACACAGGGTGATAGGGAAAGGGAGATATGTCTAAGAAGTTGTGCACATCACTTATGTTGACACCCCATTGGCTGGAACCTAGCGGCAAGGCCATATTTAACTGGAAATTGTGGCTGTCTGGGTAGACGTGTGTTCAGTTTATAACCGAACATATTGTGCTCCATGGTTGAGAGGGAGAAGAGAGACCATATCTTGGGATAGCTAGCAGCCTCTGCCATGGGTATGCTTATGTGTTATCCATAGCTCTGGAGAGAGGAAACAGGGGCACCTGACTAGGTCATGTTCTCTGTTCTGTTTAGCTTATTCTCCCCTGCCCTCCTCCCCATGCAGGCTGAGGTGGCAAATGACGAGTTCACCTGTGGAACAGGTGAGCTTCAAGTAAGTAGGTCCTTTCCAGAGGTCTAGAGGATTCACTTGAGGTTCGTTATTCACTTTAAAGTATAACATGTACTATCTATACTGAGATCTCAGAGCCTTGGGCACAATGGTCTTAGGTGGGATAGCCCAGAAGCAGTGACTTTTTAAAAGAGCAAGCCCCCAGGAGAAATCAGTAAGGGAGTGAGGGAAGCACTTGGCAAAAAAGGAGATGCAGCTCGGAAAGGGGCAAGTTCGGGCAAATTCACAGCGTTGACCTGATCTCACCGAGGAACTCTGGAGCCTCAGTTATGCTGGAGGCAAAGGAGCTGAGCCTCCATATTCTTGCATTAGTTCTGCACTGACTGATGGTTTCCTCAGGGGACAAACTCCCAGTTCCTGCAGACAAAACTGCACCAGTAGGCCCAGCACAATCTTTCCAAGAGAGTTAAGGGTACAGACCTTGAGAAGCTCCAGGAGGGGTACACAGAGCCAGTTAAAGGGATCTAAGGTGATCTGGGAAGAGCTGCGGCAGTCTGCTACAGGTGAGATCGATCGATGAGCCCAGAGACTGCTTTTATGGGACTGCCTTCATGGAAGAGATGGCCTTCCAGCTCCATAAGGAAGGGGGTTATGCTTGGTGACAGCTCCTACACAGTCATTTAAGCCCCAGATCAGGGTCTTCCCTCCAGACTCCTCTTGTTCATTTGTGAGGCAGGAGTAAATTGGCATGGGTTCATGAAAACCAGAGCCCTGAAGATGATAGGGAATGGCTGACTTCATTCTCTACCCATAGGGACGAGGCAAATCTCATGACACTGGGGCTCCCAACCCAGGCATATCCCGTCAAATGAAGCAGGTAGCTGGTGCAGCTTAAGTGATTCTCCCATGTGGCTGTTTCTAGGTACATCTTTTAAAATTAGTTGTGCTTAAATTAGCAACGCTTTACTTTTAATATTCCTCTCTCGAAGCAGCTAGCACAGTTTCAATCAGGAGCCTGATTGATATGCAGAAAATGATTTGTTTTGATTTTGGTCTAGCGGGTTTTTTTTTTTTTTCCTTTTCTTTCCCAGGCAACTTCTTTATCAAATTTCTCTGCTTTTAAAGGATGAGAAGAAATGTATCTCCTTAAAGTCGGAGGGCATAGTTCCCTTGAAATTGGAAATGGAAGGCTCTCTGGGAGCTGGTCTGAAATCTCAGCAGCGTAACTTTGCCAACGGCAAAACATCTCTTCATAATTTTCAGTCTACCTTCAGGTGTCATCAGCTCCCTGATGATGCCATGCAAAATCTTGTCCATTGGAAGGTGCAATCGACATAGTTGTTCTATCAACGTGTATAATATTTTGCTGCTAATTGTATGACCTTGGGCAAGTTACTTAACATCTCGAAATCTGTTTATTATCCTTAAAGTGAAGGTAACACCTACCTGTTGGGATTTTGTGCAATGTAAGTTCATAATCCCTTATCCAAAGACTTGATGAATTTCCGAATTCAGAATTTTTTGGATTTTTAGGAAGGTAATTCAGCATATATATCATATTACTTAACGCTCCCAGTGGAGCCTTCGGAAGCACCCTGTAATCAAACACATTAATATTTCTGTAGCCAAATCCATGAATATTCATATAGACCAGCGTAAAGACTAAAAATAGCCTCTCATTAGTCCAGGGCAAGGTTTGTAACCAAATGAGTTACAAATAGATCTTTCTCTTTTCAGAGCTCTTTAGATTTGGGGGTTGGGAATCAGAGGCTGTGGTCCTGTGATAAAACAATCTCTGTGTCCATCCACCCATTTCCCAACTGGTTCCAGTAAGGACTGAGGGCAGTGCGGTGATGCATGTGGAAAGTCTGGCTCCCAGGATGTTTCGGTTTGCCTCCCTGCTTGTGATGTGGGTGGGCTCTTGTGAATTTTCCTTTCTTCTTTGACATTTTAAATCCTGATTCGCGTCTCCCAGCGGTCTGATTTCAGGCACAACTCTACCCTTGTGACACTAATAGAAGAGGGCGTGCTTGACCAAACAAGTTCTAGAGAGGGAAAAACAATAATATAAACACTTAATGGGTAGGCTGATTAAGAAATAGAATTGCCTAAAAGTTTGGTAGGAAGTTCTAAGAAATTCCCCAGGTGGCAAATTTCAGGAAGTTCAACAGTAAATATACAGCAAGAGTTTGTCAATATACACAAAGGTCTGAAAGCCCATGGCAAACCCTCAAACCTACCATGGTACCCTCTCTGCTCGCCCACCCTCAGCAAGCCCTGCTTAAATGTGCCATGACTATGTTTAATTTTTACTATGTCAAAACATATAATATATAATACTTATGATAATAAACCTAAGAAGATAAATCTACAAAATTTATTTTCACCATATATCTTCCTGGAATTTTCTTGTGAAAATTTAAATCGGGGTAAAATTTTGCCAAAGGGATATTAAATCAGTAGCCTTGACCACTTTTGCAGGTGTTTTCCACCTTCACTACATTTGTATTGGTCTTAGTAGAAAATATTAATAGTTTGCATTTATTGAGCAATTACTATATGCTAAGGACTGTTACTAGTACCTACATTGACAGCCCACGATATCTTGTCCAAGTCCCTCAGGGCCAGATGCATTTCTGTGTTTTAGAAAGGCAATGTGTGGTAGGTGCTGACTCTACCATTACACCCCCGGGTGGGGGGGTTTGTGGCACTGTCGCCCAAATCACACACAGTGATATTTCAGTAGGAAAGTGTAGGAAAATTCCCACTAACTGTAATGTAAGTTTTGCCTCTAAATGATTTCTGATAAAATTCCAGTCTTCAAAGCATTTGGGATTTCGGAATTGCATACGTGGGAAGATAGACTTGTGTTATCTCACTTAATCCTCACAATGACCCCCTGAAATAGGAACTGTTATCCCTTGTGTAGAGAAGAATTAACCTTACCCAGCAAGTGGTCTGGCCTTTGCCTTGGCTCATGGAGGCTGATTTCTAGGCCCCTGGAATGTTCTGTCTGCAGGAGTGTCTTTGTTTTCCTGGAGGCTTTGGTCATCAGACAGTGTCACAATGTGATTTTTTTTTTTTTTTTTTTTTTGCGGTATGCGGGCCTCTCACTGCTGTGGCCTCTCCCGTTGCGGAGCACAGGCTCTGGATGCACAGCCTCAGTGGCCATGGCTCACGGGCCCAGCCACTCCGCGGCATATGGGATCTTCCAAGACCGGGGCACGAACCCGTGTCCCCTGCATCAGCAGGCGGACTCTCAACCACTGTGCCACCAGGGAAGCCCACAATGTGATTTATGATGGAGGCTTTGGGCCACGTGTTATGAGTTCTGATTTCTAGAGGAAGTGGAGACTAAAGGTATTAGCCTGACTTTTGAGAGGGGCTGTGGACTACAGGTCAGCCACCTGGGCAGTAGCGATCAAGCTCCAGTAGATACTCTGGACACGAAAGGCTCGGATGACCTTCCCTGGCTGGCAATACTCTGTTTGTATTGTCGCACATTGTGGCTAAGAAAGGGTAATGCCATCCAGGACTCCACGGGGAGAGGACACACAGAAGCTCCACATCTGGACTCCCTCCCAGATTCTGCCCTATGAGTCTCTTCCTTGGGCTAATTTTAACCTGTATCTTTTCCCTATAATAAACTGGTAATAAACTGAGAGTATAATAGCTTTCAGTGAGTTCTATAAGTCCTCTCAACGAATTAGCAAACCTGTGGGTGGTTTTATGAATTCCCCCAACTTGCAACTGATATCAGAAGTGAGGGAGGTCTTGTATGGAGAATTCTTCCCTCAAGCCGTACCGTTAGGTAAACTCATTTCACCCCCATTTTCTAGATGAGCAAACCAAGGCAAAGAAGGTAAGTAACTTACTCCAGACCACAAGGCTTGTAAGTGGAGAAGCCAATTCAAACCCACTTTTGACAGAATCTATAATCCTTGCCCATCGTTTGTTCTGGACTCAGTTCATACACTACTCCTAACCCAGTGGGTCCTGCCTCCCCCTTCCACCACGGGCCATGGCAGCTTTCCGTGTCCAAGTGTCACACAGTGGTTAAGGACAGGTTTGGCTCTGGAGCTAGACAGCCTTCACTGTGGAAGGGAGTTAGGTTCACTAGTGCTAAAGTAATTCTGATTCTAAACCTGAACTGCAATTCTTTACGGTTACATCATGATTTGTATTTTTGTAAGACATTTTTACATTTATAGTTTCATTTCTTCCTCATACCACTCTAAAACAGGCAGGCAACAGAGCAGAGAGAACAAAAATTGGAGGCTAACAGATATCAAGCCATTTGCTGGATGAGTAATATGGTGTGTTGCTCAGCCACTCTGGGCCTCAGCTTCCTCGGCTGTAAAATGGGGATATTGATGGTATGTCTGTTAGAGAGATGGATGTGAAATTAGGGATGTGTGCAAGTCACCTGACACATCACAGGTATTCATTAAGTGATGAATTATTTTACAGATGAGAAGAGTGAGTCAGAGATGTTAGGTAGCTTCCCTCACTTTTATGAGGCAAGTCCCATAGACTTATGAAACACAGGGGTAGAAAAGGGCCTTAAAGATAAGCTGGGTGTAAGATTTTCAAACTTTTATTTTAAGCTTCAGAGAAAATCCTGGAAAACCCTCTAATGGGAATCAGATAAAGGTAGGGCTATACTAATTCAGGTGGACCTGGTCTCCTCTCCCCTCCCAAACTGCTCAGTAACTCATAATGGGGTTGTGGTACCTGAGGGTTCCTTGGAACACTACTTGGAAATCTCTGGTCTAGTGCCACCTCTGCTTTACAAATGAGGTTGCTGAGGCTCAGAGAGGTCATGTTACTTGCCCAAGGTCACACAGTTGGTCTCTGGCAGGGGTGGGCCTTAAGCCTTGTTGACAGAATCCACGCTTAGTGTTCTCCCTCTCTACCTCATCACCTCTGTGAGGTAAAGACACCTGACCCTGGTGAGACACTGCCATCTGATGATACTAACAGGTATGTTGCTTTCCAGCCCAGGAACTGTCTGTGGGTCCTCAGCCTCATTGACATTCTCCAGTGTTCTCCTTTACAGTCTGTACTGTGAAGGATGAAAGCGTGGAGCTGCATTTCTAGTTCATCTTGCCAATTGGGTTCCTGTCGGTCTTTGCCAATGTAAGGCATTTGCAGGAGGCTAGAAAGAAGGAGGGGTATGAGCCACTCTGCTCCTGGTTCTGGAGCTGTGAATGGCTGAGGGTGACTTGGCAGATTTCAGCAACATTCATGTTTCTAGGAGCAGCACCCATGGAAACTACTTTTTTTGCGGTCTCATGGCAATCTCCTCATTTTCCCACTATGACATTTTTGAAAGTACCAGCTACTTCCCCTGGCTAGGAAGGACCAAGGGAATATGCTGTACTCTTCAGTGGTTACCCAGTCAGGGAGGGAGAACACAGATATATTCTGTTTCCGCATTGCGTCTCCCTGGCCTACTTCTGATTTCAGCACCATAGTGATGGACAGTTCCATCCAGAGCTGAGATGGTGTCCGGCAAGCTTTCTGTCACTTCAGCTAGTCCTACAGGCAGATGCTAAAGCAGGGTTAGATGAGAAAGAGGTTTGCTAGGGGCAATGTCTGTGAAGGCTAAAGGGGTTGGAGGTGGTGATGGTAGGGGAAGTAAAAGTAGGCGGGGAGAACTTCAGACCACAGTGCAGTTCTGAGACAGTCTTGGCCTGGACACTGGGGAGTCTCTGAGCAGGGTGCCCTTTAGAGGAGTCCTTCACTGGGCAGGAATGGCCCGGTTCTAGTGCCCCTGTTGTGCTCCTGTCGGCTGGGGACAACCAGGGGAAGTGTGGCCTTGGGGTGAGTGCTGAGGCAGATGTAAGAGTGCAGCAGCAGGAGAGATGCCTTGTAGCAGGATCTGCCTAAGGTGATCTGAGTGGCAAACCTCCATGACTGCCATGAGTGGTCCCCAAAGCTGCTCTTTCATTTTCTGCCTCAGAGCATTCTCCAAAGCTGATAAAGATCCCTGGGCTTTTACATACACTTAACCCAGAAGTGCAAGGGGAGGGGGGTGGACTATGGAGAATCTGTCTGGGGCAGATTCTCTACGGTTCCTCAGAAGGTTCCCAGCAGGACTGAGACTCATTGCCCACAGCACTAACCTGCTCACTAATGCACCCTTTACTGTCATTTCTTCTATTTCCCACCCCCTCCCTCCTGCTTCACTAGACCACTCTACAAATACACCACCCTCATACAAGCCCTTATCTAAGAATCTGCTTTGGGGGAGCTCGGAATGACACATCTGAGAAGCTGAGCATGCCTGAGGATCAGTGGCAGGGCTCAGAGTAAGAGCGCCCTAAGAGGGGCTGACATTCCAGGGCGTAGGGCTGAAGTTGCCTCCAGGGTGAAACTCAGGTGGTGCCAGTCTTGTTTTTGTAAGGGAGGCTGGCTCACCCAACACAATCTATTTTAAAGTGTTGGGGCTTGCCTGGTGGCGCAGTGGTTGAGAGTCCGCCTGCCGATGCAGGGGACGCGGGTTCGTGCCCCGGTCCGGGAAGATCCTACGTGCCGCGGAGCGGCTGGGCCCGTGAGCCATGGCCGCTGAGCCTGCGTGTCCGGAGCCTGTGCTCCGCAACGGGAGAGGCCACAACAGTGAGAGGCATGCGTACCGAAAAAAAACAAAAACAAAAAAAAATAAGGGGTCTCATCTTTTTAAATCACGAGGTGGCTCCCCCTACTTCTGCAGGTCCCTGGTCACATAGTGTTTAGCCTCTTGGCCTCATTCATGCTGACAGTGTTTCCCAACTTTTAAAAACCCATGTTTCTCCTTTGTAGCCACCAAACTTCTTAGGATCTGCCACCTCTCCCAAGAGAATATTACATATGGCTCACCAGCTTGGGGATCATGCCTCTGTTTTCTGTGTACGGCAGACAGTGAGATTTCCCTGAATTTTTCTTTCTATACTTGTATTCGAAAAAAGCAGTACACTCCAGCCCCATGTGAAGTTGTATTACAATGGTTTGATACCAGTTGTCTTCCCCTGGAGATCCCTCTTCCTCTTCCTCCATCTTGAGAATCGCTACATTAGAAATATGGTGATGAGAGTGGATTTTCTCCCTTCCCCTCCCTTCTTTCCTTCCCTTAGTCTAACTACAGATAGGAAGCAGTCTTTGATAAAAGAGTAAAGAGGCAGAGAATACTATTAACGTAAGAATCTGAAGCTCCCTTTGCTGGTGCCCACGTCCTCTTGCCCTTAACATCCTGCCATCAGACTTCTAGCTGTCTGCCCCTGCATTTTTTTGTCTAAGGACGTGTTTTGGAAGCAGAGGACATTTTCCCCAACCATGGGCAGGCCTGAAGTCCCAGGGAATTAACAACTCCTGGGAGTGGGCTTCAACTGATGAATGCCCTAGTCGTTTGAGGTGTTCGTTCTCTGCTAGTTCCCAGCGTGTCCCTGTGGGTGGCATAAAACTCTAGTGGTCCTCAGGGGTAACCAGCTTGACAAGGAACCCTCCCCTGTCCCATTTTACCATTCCCCGAACAATGTTTTCTAGGATCACTTCCCAAGTAAAATTTCTTGCCCTCACATCCTTATCTCAGGATCTGCTTCTGATAGAACCCAAAATAAGACATAACTCACCCAAGCTCTGCTCTGAAGGGAGTTGGGTGACCCAAGGGGAAAGTTTCTTCAATACACAGAGCCAGAACTCCAGCAGCGCCACGCTGCCTCTCCAGGTACAGCAAGGACCCAGGAAAGGAAGGAAGAGAAAAAACTATGGGGTTTGGGAAATCGGGGGAGGGAGGAAGGCGGCTGGTGGAGACAGCGATGTGGTGCTTCTGGACAGCCATCTGACGGGAACTGGTGGAGGTGTGGCGGAAAAGTAAAGCGAGGTGCTCAAATGAGCCCTTCCCGGAAATGGGCTTGACTTACCCCTTCTTTGGGACCAAGCGGGCTTGATGAGAGGTTATCTGCCATGTCTGTGTGTGGATTTATGGCTCTTTCCACACCTGTGGCATAATTGGAGGATGAAGATGGGAACATATTGGATACCTGTCTCTAACTGGAGTTTCAGGGCTTCCTGACCTCAGGCCCTTCCCTTCCTATTGGTTTAATCTGCAATGTAGTCTCAAATACGTGTCCAGAATAGGAGGCTTCTGTTCCCTAAAGTCTCTCCCACAATCCCAGAGTGAAGGAGCAAGGTTTTGCTTAGGGGCCCATAGTGACAAAGCAGCCTCTGGGTGGTGGTGCTGGGCAGGGTCATGGTGAAAGGTGATCACTGCATCACTATGTGTCTGTCTGTCTGTCTCATGAATCTTTTTGAAAAATTTCGAAAAATTTCTTTTATCATTAGCTATTTTGAATCTGGTACTTTTAATTTTTCTGAATCTCAACCCAAATAGAGATGATTGTGTGTCAAACTAGAAGCCTGGGTAGCATGAGGTGGAATATTTCTGAGCAGAATTGACTAAGAATGTGGGATGGAGGTGGAGATGTTCCCCTTCTGATGCCATGAAACTCCCAAGGACTTCTATCTGCAGAACCTATACCTGTCATGTCCATGCCAAACACCTCCAAGGGGCAGCCTGTGTGTTTCTTCTGTTACTCTTTGATGTAATAAATTTTCTCTTTAGGGGGTGTGCATTATAGCTAGCTCATAAATCCAGAATATCTGTAAATAATCATGAATAATAATTCATGCAATAGAATAGAAATGAACAAACTGGTTTATTTGCGGGCTTTTAATCCTTGTGGTACACGAGTGTCTGAAGCATCAGATATTGCCTTTGACAGGCAAAGCGGCAGCATTCTCTGATCTGCTCAAATGTCTCTGGGAGCTTAGGGCAGAGGTGGGCATGGGGCTGTCCTTGGGACACCTCTCTTTGAGAAACACTAATTTTTTTTTTTTTTTTTTTTGCGGTACGCGGGCCTCTCACTGTTGTGGCCTCTCCCGTTGCGGAGCACAGGCTCCGGACGTGCAGGCTCAGCGGCCATGGCTCACGGGCCCAGCCGTTACGCGGCACGTGGGATCTTCCCGGACCGGGGCACGAACCCGCGTCGCCTGCATCGGCAGGCGGACTCTCAACCACTGCGCCACCAGGGAAGCCCGAGAAACACTAATTTAAAGGAACAAAGTGAGAATCCAAAAGATGACCTTTATTGGAATGACCAGCATCCCAGCTTTACAAAGAATCTCAAAGCCTAAAATCAGCCTCCTGGAGCGGGGCTGAAGAGCTGCCTTTTACAAAGCCCCTCCCTTCCCCACCACTCTCATCTGTACTAAAGTTGGAGGCTCTCTGCTCTGCGTAGGAGAGGGTACTGTGGGTGAGGCGAACCTCTCTTTAATTTTCGGATTCAAATATTCTATCGCACGTGTCCCGATTTCTTTTGCTCTTTTCTGAACACACACAAAGCAGCCTGTGTACTAGGAGGACACAGAAGCCAACAGCTTAAATAAAATCGAGGTGTTTCATGTTAGAGGTCGGGGAATGGGACTCAGATTCAACCTGTCGGCAGGTGTGTGGCCCCATTTCCATTTTTCTAAGCTCTGGATGCATTATGGGGTGGTATATGAGAGTTTCAGCTGAAACAGGATAGTCGAAAGAAATGTTAAGCCTGGTGGAGGTGTGAGGGGAAGGAACGCCCTGCTCCCAGCTACCCCTTAGGCAGCCAAGGTGCATGTTCTGAGCAGCTCCTCAAATTGAAATGGAATGGAAAGCATCAGTCACGCCTTAGTGAATCTGATCACAGCGTAGTTTTATTTTCGGTAGCTGAGGTGAGTTAGATCTAGGGAGCACAGGGGCTCTCCAGTGCAGAGGTGGGTCTCTCTTTGGGCTGCAGGAAGGACCAGGAGCCTGAAGAGTGAGGGAAAGACAGCACTGGCTGCATAATTTTGTCTGACACCTTACCTGCTCTACGCAGCCTCTCCTGGGGGCCAGGGGGAATTTTATTAGAGAAACTGTTCTAGAAGGTAGAGTCTTTCTCAGTGATCCATGTGGAGATCAAGAAGTTGGTGGGTGATAATCCACAGTTAAATTTAAGCCCAGATTAAGAGGCCTTCTGGTTCAGGGAATGGAGAGCCCCCAAATGTACAAAGTAAACCCACAGCCAGACTCCACTCTACCCGCAAGTGTGCATCAGGTATAACGAGTGTATTGGAGGTTATGAAAGTGTTCACTGTGCTGAGAGCTTGACATGCATCCTCATTCCGTCTTCCCCGAACCATGAGGTGTCGTAGGTTGGGTTCCCTTCAAAGCAGACCCTGAGACAAAGTCCCAGGTGGTTTATTTGGGAGGTGATCCCAGGAAGCATGGCGATGGTGTGGGAACGTGAGGCAGAGAAGGGAGGGAAATGATACACATGCAAGAAAATGCAGTGGGCACCCAGGGCTCCACCCCGATGGGGACCCACAAGAAAGAACTTGTGGGACACACCTCACAACCACCACACCAGGGGCACGGAAGCTGCCACCAACCCCTGTCCTCGCTGGTTGAGGCTCCTTTTGGAGCGTTAACTCTTGGGCACGTGTGGGCTGCCCTGCACATTCAGTTGAGCTCACTGCTGTGGGCGGAGAACACTCTTGGGTAGGAAGCCATGGGCTTTCTGAAACTGTCCTTAGGCAACCTCCTGAGGAAGCCAAGTGGCTACGAGCAGGACCCCAACGGCATCTGCTACGGGTGCGCCTCACTTTCACGTGAGAGGTGACAAAACAGAGACTTTAAGGGACTCCCACAGTCACACAGCTTGGATCTGCTCAGATCTGCTGGACTAAGACACGGCTCGATGTCCTTTCTCTTAGAACACTTTCCAGGATGAGGTGCTAGTGGGACCCAGGGCCCGCTGAAACTTCATCTCCACCTTCAAGGTGATGCCAATGGCTGCCAGGGCAAGGCAGTGCCAACTGCAGCTGTGATGCGGCCCTGCTGTAGTCCTGGAACCTCTGTCACCTCTGTGGTATCCCTGGTGGCAGCACCCCCAGGCAGCAGCTGTCCCACAGGAGCCTCTGTCTGTCCCACAGAGCCTGGAGCCTAGAAGGGCACACACTTCAGGGGAACCCACACTTCTGACCCCGAACAGAGGCCAGCCTCAGAGGTCCCCTTCCAGATCTTGCAACAGAATGGTAGATGTTGTTAGTCCTGGGGGCTTCTGATGGCTACCAGACCAGGCTGGGGGGCAAGGAGCAGACAAAGAGCTGAGACGAATAGACGAGCAGCCAGCCCTATCATCGCCCACCAAGTCAGAGCTCACCCCCTCCCTGATCCATGCGTACCTCGTCTGCGCTTTGGCCACTCTCTTCCTGGACGAGGTGGTCCCAGGTGATCACTTGCATAGCGTGACGCCTAAAAGTACACATTCAGGAATCACACAGATCTGGGTTCAAGTCCCAGCTCCACGGCATATCAGCCGCTTGTGCAGGTTACCTGACGCTGGTGATGGGGAAACTGGAGTCTCTCTCGTCTGTCGACCGTACATGACAATGGCCCCTTGGAGAATCATTGTCAGGATCAAATGAGTCAGACACTCGTATATATTAAGTGTTCAATCAATGTGAGCTGTTAGCGTTGTAACAAGTATAATTGAATCACCTGGCGGAGGGGAGAGGCATGGTGTGATTTGTCCCGTGGGTGTTCCTCAGGGATGGTCCGTAACCTCCCCTCCGATATAATGTTAACCACGACTGATTACTAATTACACTGAACCACCAGAGCCACGTGACCTCTGTCTAAACCCTTGCGAGTCTCGTGGGGACGCTCGGGGCCCTCAGATGTTACCTCTGGGCTCTACGCTAAGGAAGGAGTAAAGAAGCCACTGAAGGGGTGTGGAAGGCTCAGGGTCAGGGGGGCTACATGGTGAAGGCTGCTGCGAGATGAGTTCTCCCTCTGGCCCTGAAAAGTCAACTCCTTTCCGTGTGTTGCTTTGCTCCTTGGGGGTGCTTTCCAGGTGGCTTGGTCCTCTGCGGCAGGGCTGTGTGGATGGGGGGGCCTCACAGGCCCCCATAGACTCCCTTTGTCCCGAGCGTGCTGCGGAAAGCTGGGCGGGGCTGGAAGCGGGTCCTCCTTCAGCATCAGCACCCTGTGCCAGGGCCCAGTTGTTAGCACATCACCCTGTCTTGACCCGTGGAGTAGATCACACCAAGGGAAACTTCTGGTCTCCCGGGAGGAGCTACAGCTCCCAAGTCCACCTGGGCATATCACAGCCCTCCCACAGTGCCCTTTAAACCTTTTCCGTGACTGCAAATCGAAACCCCTGGAAGACTCAGGCGGGCGACGGAGGAGAGCCCAGACCCCTAGGCTGGTGTAGCTTTCTCTTTTCTAGCAACTGCCTCTTGCTGTCTGATTCCCAGGGCTGCACGGGCCTTCTCTTCTCTCTCTCTCCCTTCCCAAGGGTATTTTCTATGTGACTTAGAATAAGTATTCGGTCATGTGGATGTTACTATGGCAACCAATGTTTTAAATAAAAATAGTCCTACACCCCCGGTAGCCTGTCAGTGTGAAATGAGCCGATAGGCAGTGAGAGGCTGTTGGGATCTACATCCCTTCAATTCCCAGCAGCAGCCTCCTGGCAACCCCCTGCGCCTAGAGGGCAGAACCTGCAGCTGTGTGCACAGGGCGGGGCTCCTGGGTCATTTGGGGAGGAGGCAGGTAACTCGCGCAGTTTCCCCACCTGGCCAAGGCCTGGCGCTTCCTTCCTGGACCTCTGCCAGCAGCGGATGGACGCTGCTGTTCTCAAAGTGTTTCTGGCGAAAAACTTTAACTAATTCAAAATGGGCTTCGTCTTGAGGTCTCCTTCTGAGGGAACAAAAACTGAGACAAGGATTTATGGGCAAGTAATTTAACTGGGAGGGGATCCAAGGGAACTCCAGCAGAGCAGGGAAGGGAAGGCAGCTGGTAGAAGTGCGTTTTCAAAAGAGACTGCTGTGCACAAGGGGAGCTCAGCCCCGGAGGAAATGTGGGAGCCACGTTATCCCCCCAAGGGGCAAGGAAGCTGGTGGATTTATCTAACACATCTCCCTCTGTTTTTGAATGAGGTCTCCTCCCAGAGGCATTAACTCTCTACATTCCCAGCTTGACCTGTGAGAAATCGGGATAAAAACAAACATAACGCCACCAAAAGTCCCGAGGCAGAGTTGCAGGTGTTGGCAGGCGGCAGCCTTCAGCATTTGAAGGTGAACACCTTCCTAGAGGATACGGGAAGGGTACCACATCACCTGCGCTGGGCCTCCTGGCTGAGTTGTCGGCCTTCTGCGTATCAGTGAATTTCCTCAACTCTCCACAGTGCTTTAGGGTTGGGCTAAGGAGCTCCATCTGAAAAGTTGAAGGAATGTAAAATAAAGGTACTAATATAAAACAGACCTTTGAGAGGTTACCAGAGGTTCCAGAGAGGCTGGTGATGAAATTGGTACAGTCGAGGCCAAGGCCCATTGGCCTCTGTCACAGTGGAGAGTGGGGGAGTTGTCCTCCAGCTGGGGAGGCAGCTTACTATATCCCAAACAAGTGTTTTTGAAAAAGTTTGAGTACGTCCTTCTTGACTCCGTATCTGATCCTTTGGGGGGGTTGAAAAGTGTTAAGATTAGGTACAGTGACAGTGAACCCAAGAAACTCAAACCCTTGGGGAGGAATGGATGGTGGTTTAGGCAAAGAGTGAGCAGGTGGAAATGCATTGGAGATAACATCGCTTTGAACTCTTGGCAAGAATTGGGGCAGGGTGCATTTTTCCCTCTCTTGTTAGGTTCTATTGAAACTAACAGCCATCCGACAGATCCATTCACCTCTGAGTGACGGGCACCTTGATCTTGCTTTAGATGCTGAGTCAGTGGGTCTGTCCATCAGTGGAAGGAAAGTTGCTTCCCAAAGTGCCCCACCACCTCTTGGGCCAATGAGACACCTTCTTCCTGGAATCCGAATCCTGAGTGGGACGTTACAAGGACTAAAATCAGACTGGAGCTTATTGATGTTAACAGCACAGTCCTGAAGAAACAAAGTGGACTAATTCCGGGAGATTGTGAGCTCTTGGGGCCCTATCCTTTTGGAGCCAAGTTCTGTAGCCTTTCCTGAAATTCTCTGGGTATCCCATAGCATTCCAATAAATTCTTGTTCCTTTTCCTATGAAGTTCACGAGGATCTGTTTCTATGCTTGCCATGGGAAGAGCCCTGATTCTGATTCCTTTGGAGGAATCCCACTGGGATTAATACCATAGAGGCTCTCAGACGAAGCCCCGTGAAAACTCCTCTGTTGCTGTTACTTCGTGCGGGAGGTCTTTCCAGAAATAAGAGAGGAAGGGAAAGATGTCTTAGCCCCATCTTCCCAGAGGACTGAACTGCGAGGGAAACAGGAGTGGAAGAGGATGGTTTTGGGGGCAGGGGGGTGGGGGAGTGGATTGGGCAGGAAGAACCTCAGGCTGCCAAGTAGGTCTGATGATGTCTCAGCCAGGTCCGTGGGGGCACTCCTGAGCAAAGATTTCCCCTCAGAGAAGTTCCGCGGTGGCAAGAAGTGGCCGAGCCTCAGCCCCCTCAGGCTGGGGGCTGCCGGGAAGAGCATAGCCTCTGCTCAAAGGCTGGGGCACATCTGAAGGCGCCGTGTCTGGAGTCTGTCAGCTCACTGCACTCCTGGCAGCTGAACGGCAAGTTCTTTCTTGAAGGGAGATCACAGCATCACAGCTCCACGGCTGCCTCGGAAAGAAAGGGCGGGCGCCTTCTGCTTGAACACACACCAAGTCAGGCACTTTATCCATTTTATCTTCCTGAGGCCTCCCACCAGTCCTGGGAGGTCAGTGTTATTTCCACACTCAGAGCTGATGAAGTGCAGACCTAGCAAGTTATTTACCCTGAGGTTGCCGTGCCGGTGGCTGGCAGAACTGAGATTTGAACCTGCCTCTGTCTGGCTTGAATGCTCCCACTTCAGTGTCGTATGGCAGCGGCCACTGGCTTCAGCTGCCATCATCCGCTGTGAAGGACTTGGGCTCTGCAGCTGCTCGTTGACCCCAAAGCGTATTTTGTGTCTGGGCTGGTATGTTTGTACAGCTGGCCCTCTGTATCTGTGGGTTCTGCATCCTGTCGAACGTATTCAGGGACAAAGCTTCCAGAAAGTTCCATAAAAGCAAAATTTGAATTTGCCGTGCACCCCGGCAACTCTTTACATAGCATTTACATTGTATTTACAACTATTTACATAGCATTTACATTGATTAGGTATTATAAGTAATCCGATTTAGAGTATATGGGAGGATATGCGTTAAGTTATATGCCAACATGATTTTACATGAGGGACCTGAGCATCCTTGGATTTGGGTATCTGTGGGTGTGTGTGGGAGGGGTGCATCCCGGAACCGATCCCCCGTGGGTGCTGGATCCTGAGGGAGGAGGACTGTATGTGCACTTGGGTCTGTCTTGGGTTCGAAACACAGCTCTGTTCTCCATGTACATTAGTTTGGGTTCTCGCAAAGGCAGATACTGAGAAAAATAGTTTAATAGAGAGGATATCCCAGGAAGCAGGCTTTGAGGAGAGGAATTAGGGGAGGAGTCTGAGCCAATGAAGAGGCATCAGTGAATTATCTTCAAGGGCCAGTGGGGCTCGCACCTGCTGGGGACTGTGTGAGAAGCCGTGCAGAATGTCGGGACGGTTTTGACTTCCATTCCTCATTGGTGGCACGGGCTTCCTGGCACTTCCTGGAGGATGTGGCCAGCACGGGGGCCCAGGGACTCCAGTGGTACCAAGAAGAGCCTCAGGTGCGCAGCTTGAGAGGGAATGCAGTCAACGTGCAGGGAACTGTTCAGCACGGCCACAGGGAACCAGAGGTGGCCCAGACAATGGGTGGGTGTCCACAGTGAGTACTCAAGGCTTGTGGAAAGAACCTGCCTCCAGTTTCAGGGTATCTGAGTCCTGAAGCTCAGGATGTAGCAGAAACAGCAATGATCCCCACACTTATGGGGGCATCTTGTTAGGTCAGTTCAAGCTGCCAAAACGAAATACGACGGACTGGGTGCTTTAAACAACAGAAATTGTTCTTCTTATGGTTCTGGAGGCTGGAAGTCTAGGGTCAAGGTGATGGATGACAGGCTTAGTTTCTTCCGAGGCCTCATTCCTTGGCTTGCAGGAAGCTGCTTTCTTGCCATGTCCTTACATGGTCTTTCCTCTGTGTGCGTGCCTTCCTGGTGTCTCTTCCTCTTCTTATAAGGACACCAGTACCAGCGGATTAGGGCCCCACCCTTATGACCTCATCTAAAGTTCATTACCTCCCTAAAGGTCCTATCTCCAAATATCGTCACATTCGAAGGCACTGGGGATTAGGGCTTTAACCTACGAATCTTAGGGGGACACAGTTCAGTTCCTAACAGGCATGAATGGCTGGCAGGAACTGGGTCTGAGCTGTATCGCCTCGTTATACTGGTCCCAGAGACAGGGAATTGAGAAGCTTAGGGACCCACAGCTTGAGTGGCAATGGAGTGCCGAGTCAGAAGCAAATCTGTCTGCCTGGGGTGACTCCCAGACCAAGGACTGCTCATATCCAAGGCCTTCAGGGCATCGTGCTCCCGACGTCGCCTGGCCTTGGTCCTCTCTCCTTGGGAACCCCTGGCACCTGTTCACGGCTCCCCAGACTCTCCTGCACCCTGGTGCTCCTCCTTCCCTGACGGGTGCTCCCGGAGGGGTCAGGATGCAGTGCCAAGGGGCCTGGCTCGCAATATTGAGGCCCAGCACCCAGGCTGGCTGGGCTGTGTGGGCTTGTGCAAGAACTTCTTCCCTCTGTCCCCTCATCTGGGAATGGAGTGGGCTGGGTTAGGGTGCCATTCCTGTTCCGCTAGTCTATCTTTTTAAGTGTGGGTGAAAATTTCGTGCGGGAGATGGGCACTTGTATCTGCTGGAGGGATTATACATTGGAATAATCCATCTGGGAAGGCGATTTGGTAGGATACTTCAGAAGCTCTAAAGAATGTGCACATCCCTTATGAAACATTCTTAGATGGGGAACTGCTGGGCCACATTTTAGCTACAAGGGGGGAGTCATTAGTGTTGATTTTTCACTCTTCTGTTATAAATATCAATATGCCCAACACCAAGGGACCAAAGAAATCATGGTACACTATTCAGTGGAATACACGGACATAAAACATGATTCTGCAAAGAACATTTAATGATTTGAAAGATTTTTCATAAATGGAAAGGGTAATTACAGAACAACCCATAGTATGATTTCATCCATGTTAAAAAATAGGAAGTTCTAGGATAATAAACCAGGAATAAACAGGGGTTACTTCTGTATCATGGGACTGTAGAGATTTAAACATCTTTATTTTTCTAAAGTAACAGTGTATATTCATTGCTTTTATAATAAGAAAACCCACAAAAAGTTATATTAAAAAATAATTTCGTTTTGGAAGGTATTGCAGGCTGGCTAACTCTATAGCTATTACTGACTCACTCCTCCCTTGCTACTTCAGCTTTTCCAATCTTCATCATTGAATCCTCATCTTTCGAATGTCCCTGACTGCTAGGGTGGTCAAGTGATGGGGTTCTGGCCAGTGATATTTAAGTAGAAGTCTGCTGGGTGGAGGTGGAGGTTTCTAGGAAGGCTATGTCTCCTGATGAAAGGAGGGGGATAGTACTGGCTCCTCCACGTCCCCTTTCCTCTTCCTGGAAGGAAGAGGTGATGCCTTGAACAGCAGCAGCCCTCTTGTGACTGTGAGGTGATAAGGGTGGTGGAGCAGAAGGGTAAAGCCTGGGCTTTTGATGGTATCCTTGAATCATTTCATCCTTCTGGACTCCTCACCTCCAAGCTTCTTGTTATGGGTGATAATTCTGATATAACGGTTCTGGTTAGACTGGCTGTGAATGCTGTTGGCTACAAGTAACAAAGTTTAGGTCTCTCCTCCAGGTCCTAGATTACTCCTGCCACTCCACACTGACTCCGTGGAAACAGGGGTGTCTTCACCAAGACACTTTCTTCCTAAGCTGGTGGTGCCATCTATCTGGCATTAGTCTCTGAATTTGTCTGGTGGCTCTGGGAGCAGAGGGGCACTGAATATCTTCTGTAGGATGGGAAACGCAGTAAGCATCCCCATCTGCCAGAACAGAGCAGGACACCGTGTGAACAAGTGGGTCAGCTATCCCTCAAAACACCTATGTGCCAGGCACTGTGTCAGGTTTTGGGGAGGCCGAAAGAGCAAAACAGACCTTGGCGCTGTGTTCCTGAAGCTTACTGCCTGATGGGGAAATAGGATATTGCAAAGTCATAGTTGTTTGCTTGTTTTTGAAGTACAGGGTGCCATGTGAGTAACGGGGGAGCCTCACCTGGTCTGGAGCTCAGGGAAGGCAGCCTAGAAGCCGTTTCTTCTGTCCTTAAGCTTAGCAAGATGCCCCAACCCTCCTGGGCTTGTCTCTGACGGCCTCTCATCACAGTGCCCCAGGGAAAGCCTTCTTCCCTTGGTGAGAGCTCTCACCTGTGCACTCTATTGTCCATATTTGATGAACCTTCAGCCTCCCAGAGCTTGAGTGACAAATGAACACAGCTTGGAGGAAGCCACCCCCAGGAACCGTGCAGATGCAGGCTGGGGTGGTGAAGGTGGGCTTAGAAGTGCTGTTTACTTCCCGGACTCAGCAAGGATGGGGCCCACGGTCTTTCAGCGAACATGTATTGGACACCTACTGTTTGCTGAGCGCTGCAGATACATCAGTGATCACAGCAGGCAATAATGCCTGCCCTCGGGAGGCTCATGGTCTAGAGGTGGAGGAGACCAGATCACAAGTAGATCATGTAGGACCCTGAAGGTGATGCGATCTGTGGAGACGAGGCAGGACCAGGGAGGACCCTGAAGGTGATGCGTGCTGTGGAGACGAGGCAGGGCAGGGTCCAGGGATGGGAAGGCGGGGTCGTGCTGTGGACGGTGGCATGCAGTCTACTGGAAGGTCAGGGTGGCTCTCAGTGCGGGGAGGAGGGGTCAAGCTGACACCTGGGGGAAGAGAAGCCTCTGCAGGGAACAGTGTGCGTGAGGCCTTGGGGGAAGACAGCGCAGGGAACGGCAGAAGTGGGAGTTGGTGGTGGATCTCACACGGCAATGGGTAATGGAGGTCAGAGCCCTGTGGTCTGACTTGTGTTTCCAAAGGGTTGCAGGTCAGTCCTTGCCTGTTCTATTTATTCTGAATCAAAAACTAAGAGGGTCAGTGGCGGCGGCGAGCCCTGGTAACCCAGGTGGTGAGCTGCGTCGGCGGCTGTGGCCTCAGACCCTGTGCCTGCCAAGGACGCCTGAGCAGTGAAGCATTTATTTACTTCCATTTTGCTGTATGTTTAAATGCGTCTGGCTTTTGTAATCATAAAAAAAATGCAAACTTTTTTTTTTTTAAAAGTGGTTATCTCTGGGGATAGAATGATCAGGGACTCTCACAGTCTATCCTGTACATCTGTAATCCTTTTGATTTTTGAGCGGTTTGGTCCTGGAATAGTGTCTTCTTTTTTCCCCCGTTATTTGTTTCGTGGCTCTAAACATTGAGGGATGCTCCTCTAGGCAACGTACAAAAAGAAATGGTGCAAAGATAGAAGAGAATGGACTGTACTTCAGTTGTAAAGTCCATTACACACACACACACACACCCCTCCCTCTTCCACTTGTCAGGGCCCGAGGGAACAGCCTTGGAGGCTCACTTCAGGAGGGCGTGGCTCTTCTCCCCCGACATCCAGGGCTTTCTCTCCCCGAGCTCCAGTGTTTCAAGCAAAAAACGGCTAGAAAATCTTGAAGGCAGTCAGTCACACGGGTGTAGGCTGCTGGCAGGTGAGGAGGGCGCTGCCTGGGAAGGAGGGAGGGGATGAAGCCCCTCAGCAGGGTTGGAAGCAGACTTTTGGGGTCCTGATAGCCCACTCACCAGCTGGGAGGCTTTGAGCAAGAAAGCCTTTCTTGACCTTTCTGAGCCGGTTCCTCACCTGAGAAATGGGAATGATGCCACTGCTTCCCTTCCCAGGGCTGCTCCGAGCCTCTGTGAGATGACACTGGCCAAGTCAGGACACGGTAAATACCAGCAGGGGAGCGGGGGTGGTCACTGTCTTGGTTCTGAATCACAGAGACCTGTGGCTCTGGAAACTGAGGGCCAGGCTGTGTGGCCTAAGGCAGGTTACTTGACCTTTCCGGGCCTCCGCTTCCTCAACTGCAAAACGAGTTGCAATGGGACAAGGCCAGGGGAGGCCTTTCCAGTCACAGGTACCCCCTTGAAGCCATGACAGCAGCCCGTCTGCTCGGCTAAGATGACGGAGCTTCCCAGATCTGAGGCCGCTCCCAACTTTCACCTTCTGCTGGGCCTCAGCCTTAGGTCTCCTTGCTTCTGGCCCCTGTGCCACCCCCTGGAAATGAAGAACAGTGGCCCAAGTCCCCCGAACTGCCCCAGTATGCAGGAAGCCGGAGGGAATGTCAGAATTAGGTTTCACTGCTTATTTATTTTGATCCATTTTTCTACCAAAACTCTTTTATGCTTGGAGTATAGTTGCTTTACAATGTTGTGTTAGTTTCAGGTGTACAGCAGAGTGAAGCAGTTACACATATAGCCACTCTTTTTAAGATTCTTTTCCCATTTAGGTCATTACAGAGTATTGAGTAGAGCTCCCTGTGCTCTACAGTAGGTCCTTATTAGTTATCTATTTTATATACAGTAGTGTGTATATGTCAATCCCAATTTCCCAATTTATCCCTCCCCCCTCGGTAACCACGTTTGTTTTCTACATCTGACTCTATTTCTGTTTTGTAAATAAGTTCATTTGTACCGTTTTAGATTCCACATTTAAGCAATATCATATATTTATCCTTCTCTTTTGGACTTAGTTACTGTCACCTCTGGGTCCATCCATGTGGCTGCAGATGGCGTTATTTCGTGCTTTTTTATGGCTGAGTAATATTCCACTATGTGTATGTACCACGTCTCCTTTATCCATTCCTTTGGCGATGGACATTTTGGTTGCTTCCATGTCTTGGCTACTGTGAACAGTGCTGCAGTGAACCTTGGCGTGGTCTGCTATGCCTTTTAAAATAGCAATTTCAAACTCTCTCTTTGGCCCGTGTGAGGTTCTTTATGAGTTTTGGGGACAGAGGGAAGGATGGAATGGATTTTTATTGCCCCTCCTCTTTCCCAAGATACATCAACAATCAACACTATGGTGAAAACCTTCCACTTCAACTCTGTGAGGCCCATGGACTCTTCCTGAAATTTCAGTAGCACGTGTGTGCACAGCTTTCCCTGCAGCCTTACTGCCATAGGGAAGATGTGATACATGGGAACTCTTGCTTTGTAGCAGCACAACGAATAGGAACCATCAAATTACTTTATCTATTTGGGAGAAGCCACGGACCTGGGGTCTGTATCAAGAGACAGGTGCACGGGGCTGAAAATGTCCTTGGCTGTGGCTTGCACAAGGAATGCATAAAAGACCACCCACGGGGCTAAAAGTAAATGTCTAGTGATGACTACAAGTAAACAAGAAAATCTACCCTCCCCCTTCCCCATCAAGAAGGAAACCTACCTCAAGGTAAATAACAAAACTTTTCAAGTTTAAATGAAACGACTGTCCAGTGTTTCATCTTTATGGCGTTACATTTTAGAGTCAGGGTTTCCGCAAGTTGGCTGCCAAGTCCTAAACGGCTTCTAATTGTTTAGACAGACACAGGGTGCTCTGAGCTGGCATGGCTGACTTTCCTGGTCCCCAGTTGTTCCTTACAGAGGTAGCCAATCAAAGGCAGGTCCGAGTGTGGGTCTGGGGGCACCTCGGGGCTCCAGTCTCTGTTCCTGCAAGTAGATGCCTGTCATTCCTAGGGGCAGGTTCCTTAACCTCTCTGCCTGTGGATCCTCTTCTTAAAATGGGGTTGTTGGGAGCTCTGATTAAAGGCATATAAAGCCCTGAAAATGTGCCTTGTCCTGTATTAATAATTCAATCAATAGGGAATAAAAATCTAAGCCTTTAAACTGGTGGAAAGTAATTTTATCTCCCAGTGTCCCTGCTGTGAGGGATAAAAAGACGCTCTGGGGATGCTTTTTTCAGGTCTAGGTGAAGAAGGCAAGGGTCAGGTTTCCACAGCCCAGACCACCAGGGGATTTACTTTTAAAGTAGGTTTAAGGAAAATTATTATTCAACATACAGTAAATGCCCTAAACTTTCCACACTGCTTCGAATGGTCTGCGTGGGCACTTCACGACCTTGCCCTTTCCACATTTGGTAATGAAGACGGTTCTTTTCCCTTTTTTACCCTATTTTAGTGGTTCTCAAACTTGAGGCACTTCAGAATCCCCGGGAGGGCTTATTAACACACAGATTCTTAAATTCCATATATGTGTGTTAGCATAAGGTATTTGTCTCTCTCTTTCTGACTTACTTCACTCTGTATGACAGACTCTAGGTCTATCCACCTCATTACAAATAGCTCAATTTCGTTTCTTTTTACGGCTGAGTAATATTCCATTGTATATATGTGCCACATCTTCTTTATCCATTCATCCAATGTTGGACGCTTAGGTTGCTTCCGTGTCCTGGCTATTGTAAATAGAGCTGCAATGAACATTTTGGTACATGACTCTTTTTGAATTATGGTTTTCTCAGGGTATATGCCCAGTAGTGGGATTGCTGGGGAAAAAAATGTCATGAAGAACCTAGGGGTAAGACAGGAATAAAGACACAGACCTACTAGAGAATGGACTTGAGGATATGGGGAGGGGGAAGGGTAAGCTGTGACAAAGTGAGAGAGTGGCATGGACATATATACACTACCAAACGTAAAATGGATAGCTAGTCGGAAGCAGCCGCACAGCACAGGGAGATCAGCTCGGTGCTTTGTGACCACCTAGAAGGGTGGGATAGGGAGGGTGGGAGGGAAGGAGATGCAAGAGGGAAGAGATATGGGAACCTATATGTATAACTGATTAATTTTGTTGTAAAGCAGAAACACACCATTGTAAAGCAATTATACTCCAATACAGATGTTAAAAAATAAAACAAAAATCCCAAAAAAGCACACGGATTGCTGGACCTCCTCCCCCAGGGTTTCTGATTCGGCAGGGCTGTGCGGACCTGGAAGATGTGTGTGTCTAACAAGTTCCCAGGTGCAGATGCTGCTGGTCAGGGGACCCCCCCCCCCACTTTGAGAACCGTGGCTCTATTTGATATTAAATATTTACGCAGGAAACCTCCTTTCCAAACCCAGCTCTTCCCAGAAGCGCTGACCTCTGAAGGTAACTGAGGAACACCTCACATGAATTCACCAACTTAACAACAAAATTAAGCAGAGTTTCCTCGGGTTCTTAAACAGTTTTTTCTCTCTCTGGACTTGACCCTATTTTATCTTTCATTAGGTTTATAATCAGGTTCCATTATGAAGTGCTTTAAACAAGATTAGAATTTAACCTTTTCGAAAGGTTCAAACAGGAAGAATACTGCCTGGTCTACCGGGTTTCAGAGACCAGAGGGAAGCCTCTGAGAATGGAGAGGGTTTTTCTGGGTCCCTGGGAGCAAGCCCTGGGGATCTCCATGTCCAGCTTTGTCCCCCTTTTTTAAAAAAGTATAGTTGATTTACAATGCGTTAATTTCTGCTGTATGGCCTACTGATTCAATTATATATATGTGTGTATATATATGTATCTACACACATTCTTTTTAATATTCTTTTCCATTATGGTTTATCACAGGATATTGATTATAGTTCCCTGTGCTATACGGTAGGACCCTGTTGTTTATCTGTTCTATATATAATAGTTTGCATCTGCTAACTGCAAATTTCCAATCGATCCCTCTCCCAGCTCCCCCTTCCCCCTTGGCAACCACAAGTCTGTTCTCCATGTCAGTGAAGCTGTTTCTGTTTTGTAGATTGGTTTGTTTGTGTCGTATTTTAGACTCTACGTGTAAGTGATATCAAACGGTATTTCTTTCTCTTTCTAAGTCCATCCGTGTTGCTGCAAATGGCTATTTCATTCTTTTTTGTGGCTGAGTAGTATTTCATTGTCTATGTGGACCACATCTGTATCCATTCATCTGTCGGTGGGCATTGAGATTGCTTTCATGTCTTGGCTATTGTGAACAGTGCCGCAATGAACACCGGGGTGCGTGTATCTTTTTGAATTATAGTTTTGTCTGGATAGATGCCCAGGAGTGGGATTGCTGGGTCATATGGCAACTCTAATTTTAGCTTTTTGAGGCACCTACCGTTTTCCATAGTGGCTCCTCGCAGCAGCATGCAGCCAGACAGCCTGCGGTAGGGTTACACCAATTACCAACAGTATGGATGGTGTGGTCCCACTACTTAAACGACGGGTGGTTGCACGACCTGCCACTAGGAGGAGACTGACTGGGTACATGGCTACGCAAAGGGCTCAGAGCGGTGCATGCCCCCGTTTCTACGCCGTTAAGTGCCTGCTGCTGTTATTACGATGCCACTGGAAGGAAACAAAGACGCGGCGCTCCAATGGGCCAGAGAGAGCATTTGACTGTGAAGGGCACTCAGAGCTCAGGCTGTGAACAAATATATTATCGAGCCACTCCTCAATGCCAGACACTGAGCTCGGCTAGGGGTGCAACAGCGAATGGAGCCGGAGGGTCCCTGCCCTCAGGAAGCATCCAGCCAGTGGGGAAGACACAGATTCAGCAAAGATTCCCACCAGTGAAGGCATAATGACAAAAGGGGACGTGTGCTCTGAAGGGGCAGAATTCAGCTTGCTCTGAACATCAGCTTCCTTACCTGGCCTGGCTTTCCGGGTTGGAGAGTCGGTGCTGGCTGAGATCTGGAGGACAGGTAGGCACCAATCGCGGGAGGATGCTCGGGGCTGGGAGCATTCCGGACAGGGCTGAGCTACACAAAGGCCCTGGGGCAAGAGGGAGCTTGGAAGGTGTGAGGGTCTGGAAAGGGGTCCTGGGGCAGGTGTGCCAGAGGGAGGAAGGGCGTGGACTGAGAGGTGGCTGGGGGTGCATGCTACTCGGGGTGCCAGTGTTAGGGTGAGGACAACTCTTCCAGCAGTTTTAAGGCAGAGGGTGGAGGAATTCACACGATGTAGGTGTGTGTTTGGAAAAGACCATTCTGGCTGGAACATGCGGAAGAGACAGGGTTGGAATGGAACCTGGAGAGGATGTGGGGAGACCAAAAAGGGAGTGGTCACGACTCTGAAGAATCCCCTTGAGGACCTGTTAACACCCAGTCCCCGAACCCAGGCGTGCAGTGGGGCCTGGGATGCTGCCTTTCCAGCGTGCTGATGCCGCCACCATGGACCACACTGTGAACGGTACCCACTTGGACTCTGGTGGTGGTAGGGGAACCAGTTAGTGGATGGATGCTCAGAGATATGCCGTTTATATGCTTTAAGGAGAAGGCGGGAAGACTGTTCTGAAAAACTGGGACTCCTTTAACTTTAAAGATACTTGTCTGCAAGCATAACTTACGTAACATTTCAGAGATGCTTTAGCAGTTTGGGGTGAGGGGCAGAACTTCGCAGAAGCAGTAGACTCACCTCCCAGAGCTTCAAGGGGACAGAGACCCAGGGCCGCTCTGATTAACCCAAGCTCGATGTAACCTCATTCTGTGTAGTATTTGCACTGGGCTTGTTTTTGTCCCTCCCTCTGGCTTCCTCGCGGACAGAAGCACAGCACCGAGGTTACACAGACAGAGCCTGGGTTCATCGCAGTGGCCCTGGCTCTCTTTCTCTGTGCCACAGAAAGCCAGAGAGATGGGCATCCTCCTTTTTCTTAGTGCTTCGAGAAAGGATTCTAGCCAACCGGCCACCCTGTCTTTAAACTCCTCCCTTGGCTTTAAAACACAGCAGTTTCACATGTAAGATTTACCTTAGGTACTTAAACATGAAAACACTCCAACTCTGGAGACCCCCATCAGTTTTTCAACCCTGCCAGGTCCCTGGCTGTGGGGTCCCAGGGAAAGGAAGCCCACCTGTCAGCACAGGTGACAGATCACATTACCTAGGACGTGAGTGTGTGACACATTGATGCCCTAGGAAGGGTCCTCCTGTGTGTGGCTCTCATCCAGCGTGGGGACACGTGCTGATGGCGGGCAGTGGAACTCTCACCCTCAAAGGCACCCGGGACCACCTAGGAGATAGATGCTGCCAGGAGGAGCTTTTTCCTTTAAAAGTGGAGCTGTCTGTGTTGGGGAAGAAACAGCCTCGGGGCCGCTGTGTTTGCGGTGGTGTCTGCACAGCATATGCACAATGAACCAGAAAGTCACCTGCTGTGGTTCTGGGGGGCTTGGTGGTGCCCCATCGATGACCGATGGCCGAGGTGCGGGTGTGATGGGGGCCGGTGCCCGGAGCGCTGCCTGTGGTGGGGTGTGACCCTGGTGTTGTGAAGTAGCCGTTCTCTGATTGGCGACGGCCTGATTCACAACACCAGCTGCCCCACCGCACCGTGCCGGGGAGGCCGACCGATGGTCGTGGGGTCCCTTCCTCTGTGCTGCCTCTGGAGTCTGGAGCGGGGACAGACAGCAGCCACGGGTTAGAAGCACAGTGCAAGCAGCTTCGACATTTCATCTCCCCATATATCTGCACTCCATTGGCTTTTCTTTATCTGCTTTTCTAACTTCTCAGATATGCCATAGTTCTTTCCACCACAGGGCCTTTGCACAAGCTGCTTCCTCTGCCTGGAATGCCTCACTCCCCATTTCGCATAGTTTAATACCAGCTCCTTCAGATTTCAACTCCAAGATGACTTCCTGGACACCCATCCCCGAGACCAGACCTGACTCCTCTGTAATGTGCTCTCCAGGCATCTGGTCTCCTTCCTTAAGGCACTTACCATACAGTGTGCATAGAACCGTCTCCACTAAACTCTAACCTCCCCGGCAGGGGCCACAGCATTGGGGGGTGCTTGGTAAATACTGGTCGAATGAACGCATGATTTAAACTAAGGCTTGTGTGGTCTTACTACTCTTATCTATGTGTTTGGAAAAGGAAAAATAAAAATGGCACCAAGTACCTTAAGGACATACACGTGCTGTTTTGTAACGACTAATTTTACGTCAATGGCTGACTGCCAGATCTCCTAACTCATCTCCCTGCCTCTAGGCCAGCGGTACCCTGATGCACCAGACGGATTCTTCCAGAGGGTCAGTCCGATCTGGCTTAAGCTAAGGTTCCTCGTCATGCCCACGAGTTCCAGATCGTATGGTTCCTCACCTCCCTGCCTGCTCCTCCCCTCTTAGGGAGCAGGCCTCCCCCCAGGACCCCACGTCTGCCTGCTTCTGTGGATCTGAATACCCCTGCCCCTTTCTACCCGACACGCTCCTGCTCATGCAGGAGGGCTCCAGAGTCAGCCACCAAGAAGGCCCCCCGGCTCCCTGCTCAGCCTGAGCTCCGGGCCTGGTATCTAGGATTCTTCTACCTTTTGTGTCCTTCCGTTACTGTTCCACTCGTCAGTCTGTCATAGGAGACAGTGATCCCAAGGACAGAGGCCATCGTGGAGTCCCCTGGCAGCCCAGTACTGCAACAGTAGCTGTAACAGCAGGACCTGCAGCTTGGCTGTGCTCTCAATCAGTGAAGGAAGTCCTGCAAAGTTGGGGGAGGTGTAGACACAAAACAAATTTTTGTCCTTAATGTCCCCTGTGAGTCATCAGAATGGTCAATATTTTGCCACTGAAGTACATTTCTCCATCTCCGTGGCCACCCTACACCACCAGCCCAGCGCTCCCGCCCCTGCCCCGCCCTGCCTCTCACCTGGACGATGCTCTAAGCGTCTAACTTGTCCCTCTGATTCACTCTTCACGCTGCAGCCTGAGTGATCCTTCTAAAATATGACTCAAAGCATGTCATTCTCCTGCTTCAACCCCGGTTCCCATCCCACCCAGAATAAGATCCCCGCAAAAGCACACACGTCCCGGTCGTCCAGCCCTGCCTACCTGTCTACCGACACCTCCCCCTTTCTGTGCACTCAGCCGCGCTGTTTTTCTTTCAGATCTTGAAACATGGAGCTAGGCCATATGGCACCTTCTACAATGTAAAAAGTCAGACCTTTCCTGTGGATGGAGCCTTTTGTGAGCTCAAGAGGTCCCCCTTTTCCTGGGCAGATGCAGTCCTAGAACAGGGCATGTGACCTGGTGGGTGGCCTTGGGCTGGACCCCAGCCCCCAGACAGGGGGCTCTTGCATCACTGAGCCACACGGAGTGGCCCTGCTGGAACTACCTGGTTTCCTCCCACCTCAGGGCCCTTTTACCTGCTGTTGCCTCATTAAGCACCTCAGCTACCCCAGGGGCATTTGAAGAGAATGTTAAGATTTCTGGTGTTCCAAAACTCTGCACCCATTTTAACCAAAACCTTTTATCTCTTTATTTCACACTTTGGCCTGTTTATGTTAGTCCTTCTTCTTATTTGCCTGGTAAGGTCAAGCCAGCTAATCCTACTAATTCATTTTTTTAAATGTCACATAACGATCACTTGGTGAAGGCGATCGGAAGGGCGTGACAATTATCTAAGCTTTGTAACATCAGCGGTCTCAAATCAACAAACTATTTTCCTGCCTGTTACTTCGGGGAAAAGTTGACAGCCATAGAAACAGGGCGGGTTTCCTCATCAACCACCTCCCATGCTGACCACGGGTCGCTGCAGACTCCCTGAAGCGGCTGACACCCCCCCAGCCTGGCTAGCTGGCTCAGGATGGGAAGGTGGGATTCAGGGCTCCATCCCCACCACTCTAAGATTCTGCTGCAGTAGGCTTGAAAGCAAAGCCCAGGAATCTACACCCTCCCCCCACCCCAGGGATTCTGATAAACCAGATTTGGGGACTGCTGCTCTAAATCTAGGGCCCTGTTAAAAACGGACGCTTCTAATGAGCCTTAACGCAGAGGGAGTCTGATGGGGCTTCAGCATCTTCAGAGGACTATGAAATCTCACTCACGTGCCAAGTGCTGGTGGTATCCAGCACCACTGTTCACACGGTACCCTCGGCCGGGGGGCTTCCTTGGGTCAGGAAAAGGAGCAGGCGTGTGGTCAGGGCTTCCCTGGTGGCGCAGTGGTTGAGAGTCCGCCTGCCGATGCAGGGTACATGGGTTCGTGTCCCGGTCCGGGAGGATCCCACATGCGGCGGAGCGGTTGAGCCCGTGAGCCACGGCCGCTGAGCCTGCGCGTCCGGAGCCCGTGCTCCGCAACGGGAGAGGCCACAACAGTGAGAGGCCCGCGTACCGCAAAAAAAAAAAAAAAAAAAAAAAAAAAGGAGTCAACATCCCTCATCAGTGATGCATGGGAGCTGGTGGAAGAATACCTGCTCTCCTGCCCCACATAGGCTGGCAGAGGTCCCCACCGGCCCACAGCAGTAACCCGGAGGATAACTCCATCTTTATTGGTTCCCTTCCCTCTCACCTGCCCAGCCTCTTCCTGGCCCTGCCCTCCCCTCAACACTCAGCTGTGCATTAGTGACCGTATTTAAGCGCACGTGCGTTTTGAATGGGTGTATCTTACATTTTCCCCACGGTCACTTTCAGCAGGACCAGGGGGAGGGGCGTGAGGCACTCACTCACAGAGGCTGAACCTGCTCTTATAGGAGCGGGACCCATGAGCACCTTCTGAAAATTTATGTCCTGGGCTGTCCTCCTTGCTCACCCTCATCTCGCCCTGACTTTCAGGCAATCAGAATACACGAATCAGGCAAAACCAGCCATTCCAAGGAGGTATTTTGTAGAGTGTGTTGTACTTAATGTTTCTTCATTGTTTTTCGGAGACAGTCGCCCTCTAAATGGAGGACCCTTGGGCACCAAAACCCCGAGGCATTAGGGTCATCCTGCATGGTCAGAATGCTGCTACGGTTACGTAAGACGGCACAGCTATTCTAGGACGACGGCAAACGTGAGCCTAAAGGCAACCTGGGAAGCTCGCTTGCGTTAGCCCATCTTCGCCGGAAGACTCCAGGTGGGCTTTAAAATAAAAAAATCCTGGTTCAGAGAGGACTGCCGGGCCTGCCGAGCCTAGCCCGGAGTTTATTAGCACAGATAATATTGCATGTAAATAGATTTCCCCGCTTTGGTCATGCCAGTCCATTAATTCTGCCCCTTGTCTGCTGTATCTTTATCCCTGGCAGGTTAATCCTGCCAAATGCCTTCGCTGTAGCACATGTCACGCCGTGCCTACGGCCAACAATGCAATTTTGCTAATCCTGTTGTATCAGCTTTGTGGCCCTGTCTGCTCAATCCGATGGTGGAAACAGCACACACGAGGTTTTTTGCCAAGATCTTTCTCCTGCTCTGGCACCCACCCCTTCCCTTTTTTTAAAAAATATGGTTTCAATTAAATGGTCTGAAAGTCAGCCACAGTGCTTGGACAGCTGCCAATGCCAGTGTCTTTCAGACAAGGATGTCAGGGCTCTCAGCGGGCCTCCAAACTCTTTACAGCAGCCTCACCCAGCCGTCAGCTGACTGTGCTAAACGGGAAGGGTTAAAACAGGAAAATCCGCTCAAGACTGCTTTTCCCTGGGCCTTGAAGATGACTGAATGGAGGGCATCCGTATCAGCCGGTATTTCTGGTGCCACCACTTTTAGAGTCCAGTGGAATCGTTCACATGAATTATTAGAAGAGGTGCATCCTTACCTGCAAACACCTTTGCCAGGTATCCACCTGCCACAGGGAAGAGAAGCGTCTCAGGCCCCACGGTGTATCGCTCTTCTAGTCTGTGGCCTTGTACCCAGATTCGCCCAGGTTCAAACCCCGGCTGGACCACTTCTACCTCTGCAACCTCAGGCAAAGTCCCTTCCTCATCTGTAGAATGGGCAGAACCTGCCGCATACGATCGCTCTGAGGGTTCAGGGACTTAATACACGCTAATCACTCAGAAAGGTGCTGGCACACGCAGAGCAGGCACTGGGTAAATGGAAGCTAATGTGAGCACAGACTGAAAATCGTCAAAACTCTGTCATTTACAGCTTACTGTAGCACACGTGTGAAGTACACGGTCAAATTCCACATGGACCTTTTAGGGTCTTCAGATGTAAACTCCACTCTTTTGCCGGCTAGTACAGGAAACTGGCTTTGAGGAGCCCTTTCCTGTCCCCCTACCACTGGTCTCTGTGTTACCCCTGGCAGCGCTGGTGGGCAGGAAGAGGGGTTCTAGGTGGACAAGCACAGGGATCTGTGATTAGATTTCCAGGGACTGAGTCTTAGCCTGTTACTATGTGACTCTGGGCAAGGTAGTCAACCTTTGAGACTTACGATCCTGACACTAGAAATGCGGGGACTTGGTTCTACATGGCAGGTGAGGAGTAAGTGAATAAGCACGTGGGAGGTGCTTGGCACACTGCTAAGAACACAGTAATGGCCCCGTAACGGCTACTATGGTTATGGAGTCTCCCGCAAGGTGCCAGGTTTCCCTCTTCATTGTCTATCCATCTGCCTCCTCGTCGCCCCTCAGCCTGCATGGAGATGTCGTGAGAATTACGCGGGATCACGCGTGGAAAGTAGCATAGGGTCTGGCTTCCAACACAAGCTCAGGAGATGAGGCCACGCTCACTGCTGTTAAACCATAGTTCTCCCTGGTTCGTTTCTTACCCCAAACGTCCTCAGCTCCCCATAGCCCTTTTCGCAGTAGTCTGTGCATTAGCCTTTAGTCTGAGCCCTGCTAAGACGTGTGAGTGGTTTGTAAATGACAGTGTTTACGTGTAGGTTTAAAACTGCCCTGGTATTTGGACAGCGCTGAACGCGCATTCTGACACGAGCACTTAGACATTTTCGTGATGACCTCGAGGGTGGAGAATTAAACCTATTTGATACTGGATGTGTCGGGACAGGATTTTTGCCCCGGATGTGAACAGAATTTCCCAACGGGGAAGAGCTGTATTATGTGCTTTCCTTGGCAACCCAGCCACTGAACACACTCCTGGATCCTGCTAGATCTTCTGATGAAGTCTAATAATAAAGTAACTTGAGAACTTACTTTGTCCTTGTTATCAGGCTTGATACTCCACATTCGTTATCTCGTTGAGTTCCAGTTGAGGTGAGACCGTACTGTTTACTGATTTCCCACTTTAAGGAAATGGAGAAATGTAAGTGCTAAACGACTTAAGAAAAAAAAAGAAAAAGGAAAATGAAAATAGAGGCTCGGAAATGACGATGAACTTACCGAGAGTTGCAGCTAGAAAGTGGCTGCAGAGCTGTGGTCTGAGCACAGGGCTGCTGGCTCTCCAGGCCACTAGGCTACATCACACATCTTTGGTGTGATGCCGTCGCTTCTGCCGAGCACCTGAGTCCACGGTGGACCTCCTGAATTACCAACTCCCTTTAGCATTTATTTGTTCCAATGTACAGCTATGTCAAATGCAGTATTTTCCCCTTCCTTTTATTTTTATTCTTTATAAATCCTGTAATTAGGTTTTTTGGGGGGGGGGGAGGGATATGGCCAAAAAAAAACCCCTCGACTCCTTTTCTGCAAAAATTAGGAAATTCCAGCCTCTAGCATTTCTCTAGTGATTAGGAAAACCCTATATATCCTAAGCTTACTGCATAGATCTTAATCTGGTTTTCACTTGCCAACATCTTGAACAGAATGGGTTTGCAATACTTCATGCTAATTAAAACATGATGGAATCAGGCTATTTGCAAAAATGAGCAGTTCTGACCCTCTGGCCTCTGTGGCTCAGGTGAGTCCACCCAGGCGCACCTGTGCACTGCCTTGGCGAGAATTCCTGCCGAGCGCAGCCCGTGCAGCCTCAGGTCTTGAGAGACCCCTGCTTACCCAGCAGAATGCAAACAGCTCTGAACTTTGCTTACTGGATAAAAGGCAGCCTCAGCTTCCCACCGCTTTTCGGGCGGCAGGATCGATCACACATCCCCGCTCATGAGTCACCTCTCAGTGGTGAAACTTCTCCTTGGGATGGATTGCTGTATCTGAGTGCGGTCTTCTGCGGGGAGGGGTGGGAGGAAAATAAGGGCCGGGAACAGAATAATAAGTGCCCGACGTCTGAGGAGGCTGCTCTGTGCCATGTGCTGCAGGAAGCTTTTTTCAGTGGTTGATCCGCTATCAGAAAATTCGCTTTTGCCGCGAATGCTATTTCGCATCGTGGAGGGAGTTTATAATTTCTTCTTTTCTACTGCGTGAATTTGGTGCCTTAGTTAGGGGTGTGCGAGTGTGTGTGTTTCCTGTTCTTTTTTAGCCAAATCAAAGTCGGCTATTGTAAAGCAACCCTACTCTAACGTTAATTAAAAAAAAAAAAAAAGACCGAAAAAAGTTGGCTAATTCCTGCCTCTTTGGTGGTTCTAGGGTTGCACTCAGCACTCCCGTCCTGTCAGAGGAATAGAAAGTACTCGGGTTTCTTTACTCAAAAGGATTTCACCGTGACAATTTCATACAACCGACAGAGACCTGCTTTTGACTCTGCTCTCTGGACTCTGCTTTTCTAATTCTTCGCTGAAATTGAAAACGCTTGAGGGTTGTTGAATTTTTAAAAACACTGTGGTCATCTCAGTTCCTAGGTTTCTTGTGAGGGTGTGTGTGGGGGTGAGGGATGATGATAGGTGACAATCCCACAGGCATTCATCAGAGGAGGCTAAGGCTTGTGGCACTAAAAGCTTCCAAAAGGGTTGTCAGCTTCTTGACCTTCCCTGAATAATGCTGTTTGTTACTATTTTAGGAACCAAGCGAAACGCAGAGAAAAAAACCCTTGTTTTAAAGAAACCCAGTAGGCGGAAGCCTCTATTTATACAGAAACCACCTAAGGAGTGACTTCTTCAAGAGATCGAGGACTCCGTTACAAAGCACATTTCCTTGATGCCTTGAATATCACGTGGGAGACGCACATACTTCCTTGCGTGGACAGGCCCACTGTATCAAGAGAGGCACATCTGCATTTATCTCTGAAAAGGATTTCTTTTGAGAAAGCACCTCCCTTCCCTGCAAGACCCCGGAAGACATATTGACAAGAGCAGGATTAAGCCACCTTGACAATGGGAGGATTATTTCCCAACCTGGTGTGTGACAAATGCCTATTAATAAATGAACAAGACAGACCTGTCTCCATCTTCTCCCAAAGCCCCCTCACCCACTGACCAGAGCTGAGGCGTCCATGCGGTCACTGACGTTTTCTGTCCTGCCGCCTGCCCAGGCCCCAGGGAGGGTCCTTCTGGGCGCACCTGAGACCCGGGGGCCCGGGCCTCCAGCGCCTGGGTCAGGGGAGCTGCTTTGACTGCCTCCCGGCAACGCCCCTCTTGCTTTGTTCTTGGCATTTCCATTGACAGAGGACAAAATACTTTCTTGTCAGACAAAAATGCACACTGGGGAAGCTTGCCCAAGCAGTTTTTCTCAGGGAAGAAAAGAAGTTGTTGTTTGAAAACCTTAAACTGGCATTGAGACCTCAGAGGCCTGACTGGGCAGCTCTGGTTCTCAGCAGACCTACTTTTTCTGTTTTGAAAGTCCTGTTTCCTCCTTCACTTCCTGGCCGTGGAGCTCCGGGGACGTTCCCCTGCAAGGTTCTAAGGCCTCTGTCACCACGGGTCTGCATTCTCCTCTCTCCATAAAAAGGAACAAAATAATGCCATTTGTAGCAACGTGGATGGACCTAGAGATGATCACGCTAAGTGAAGAAATTCAGACAGAGAGACACACATATCATGTGATATCACCTATAGGTGGAATCTAATAAAAAAAGTGGTACAAATGAACTTTTTGACAAAACAGAAGCAGACTCACAGATCTTCAAACGTGTGGTTACCAAAGGGGAAACATGGGGGGAAGTGATAAATTAGGAGGTTGGGATCAACATATACACACTACTATATATAAAATAGATAATCAACAAGAACCTACTGTATAGCACAGGGAACTCTACTCAATATTCTGTAATAACCTATATGGGAAAAGAATCTGACAAAGAATGGAGATATATACATATATATATATATATATATGTATAACTGATTCACTTTGCTGTATACCTGAAACTAACACAACATTGTAAATCAACTATACTTCAATAAAAAAACAAAAAAATGCAGCAACTAATGTCCTAAGGAGCCCTTTGAATGAAACGTGGTTTGTAGCAAAGGGAGGTTCTGCTTCTGAACAGAACAAGTTACCGCTACGACACCAGAAAATACTCAGGAAAAGACAAGGAGGAACGGTAGGGGGTAGGGGGTCATTCAGAGGAGCAGGAAGGTGGTGTAGACCAAGGCAGACGGTAGAATTCAAGGGTGGGCTGGGGTCCATGCAGCTTTCCTGGAAATACTATTTACAAAACTTCTTTATGGGCTTTCCTGGTGGCGCAGTGGTTGAGAGTCCGCCTGCCGATGCAGGGGACACAGAGAAAAAAAAAAACAAAAAAAAACTTCTTTGTGTAATTATTCATTGGTGAAATTAAATGAGGACTACTTAGACAAATATTCCTGAGACTTTGCTCAAAGTAAAGGTATTGAAACCATAGGTATTGTAAGCATTTGAAGGTGGTATGGTGAGAAGGGGTCCACGACACAGAAGAGATCAAGGACCCCTTCCCCCTAAGGATGTGGATGCCTCGGGAGGGTGGAGATCAGCATGGATGTAAAGACGACGCATTCAAACAGTCTGGTAATACTGTCCACATGCTCTGGCTTTACTCTGTGCCTCAGTTCCCTTCTTGCTAAAGCGGGAATAACAAAACCCTTGAACCTCACGGTCAGACATCACGTGCCTTGCCCGCGGCCACGGCTACAGCCACCTCAGAACCCCGATCATGAGGACCAGAAAAAACCCTACTGACCTGTAGGCACTGTTGAGCCTCTCCGTCCTTATTCTGGATACAAAACAGGATGTCCAGCCTCCTTCAATCTGCAAGAAATTTCCAGAAAATGGTCACCCTCATAGATACTCTAACTTCAGACTCAGCAAAGGCAACCTTAGGGCTCAGCTGAATTTCATAGGGACTATTGTGGCCCAAAGAAGATCCACCTTTATCATTGACCTGCTGTCTTAACTCTGGGCTGAACAACTGCGGGTGGACGTGGGTGTGCATGAAGGTGGGGAATCCTGCCAGCCTGGGAACTCACTGCCGGATTCTCTTCGGCACTTGCATATTTTTAAAGACAAAGTGACAGGGCACAGCTAACATTATCACAGCACCCTTAAGTGCCTCTTAGCTCTCGTTTGACGCAATGCTTCTAGTGACGTGCTTACATGGGTCTTTTAAGCATAGGGAGCGAACGGACGAAGAGTTTCCCGTTTTAGGGCCCAGGCGCTCTCATCCACCCCACCTCCCCTCACCCCTATTCCACATTATTAAGGAAAAAAAATCAGGCAGGATGATGATGCAATACTCTTTAGACAAAGTACCAAGCCCGCAACCTAGGTGATGCCATTCCTTTGTCCTCTTACTCCCAGAAGCAATAGCTGTAGACCTGGAGGCTCTGGAGAAGGCGGGGCGGGGCTTTCCAGGGAGGCTCTGGAGAAGGCGGGGGTGGGGGTCGGGGGTGGCTTTCAAGGGAAGCAGAAGAGAATGGGGGAAATGAGAAGACCCTCTGCAAAGCTTGTCTTTTCAGCTGAAGATACACCTGACCTCCGTTCCCCTCGTCTTCAACAGGTACTAAAATGGGAGAAGGGGAATGGACCACCGTTTATGCCCATTTTGCAGACGGGGAAAACTGAGGCAATGGGGCCTAAAGCAAACTTTTCTGGGGGGGGCAGCCTATCAACCTTTATGAAGATCACAGGTTGGTAGGGGCCATACATATTTTGTAAATGTCTAACTTTTCTTTGAAGCAACTTTCATTTCATAGTTAATGTTTCTCATTTTCTTTACTCTTATGATGAGTTCACACTAGCAAAGTGAAGAGGAGATAAAAAAAAAATGAGGTGGCTCGTCTGGGCCACAGCGTTTATTCAGACTGAGTCAGCGGGAAGTTCGGGGCAGAGGGCTGCCCTCCAGAAGGACTTGGAGGGAAGGCTCGTCACAGTGACACCCAGGGTGCCGACAGACGTTTCCCAATATCACTTCTACTGCCTTTTTCAGTTTGAATCCCCTGTTGATAGGATGATGGTGAGCTTAGGGGAGGATATGAGATCATGACTTGCTTCTTCAGGGGGAGCCCTGGAGTCAGAAGGCAAGAATTGCCGTCACTTACCCTCACGTGACCCTGGCCACTTACTCATTTACCCCAAGCTTCAGCTGCATCACGTAGGACAGGAAGCTGGGTTATCATATCTGAGCAAGGCAATAGGTGCAAGTAATGCTTTGCCATTTGCAAACTGCTCCCCCGCATCCTCTCCCAAGCACATTTAGCTATGAAACGCTGCCCACCTTTTGTGGCTGGTTCTGAGTGTCCGACCACCTTGTACTCAACATCAAATAGAGGGCAGTGTGGCTGGAGGCCCGGGGGAACTCACCCAGAGACCTCCTGGGTACCTGCGGTGGAAGGGTAAATGTCAGTGAGACAGACTTCCAACGATCAGCCGACAGTTTCCTCATCCGTAAAATGGTGACAACGGCAATTCTCCTCCTTGGCCACTAGAGGGGATAAGAGAGAGAATCCTTGGGCTTAACAAATACACACAGCCATCATCATGAACAGCGTCGGGCAGCTCACCAGTTGGTGCCCCTAACCCTACAGAGATAGGCCCAAATACCGCAGTGGGCAGTTCCTATAGCCAGCTCTGCTCAGGGAGCCCTGGGGGAGTGCTGTACACTTGGCACACTCCTTCTAAATAATGCCTCTGCGCTCAGAGTTCATTATGCCAGAGAGGACATGTTGGGTAGACCCATTATGGTTTTGGAAGTGTTTTTCTCCAATATCAAAGATTAGGAAGAGACAGAAAAAAGGGTCAAAGTAGAGGCATCCAGTTGATTTATAGCCAAGACAGGCTACACAGTGTTTAGCTATTTATAGTAAAAGCAAAGAAAAATAATGGAGTAAGGAAACATTATACAAATAATGTTGGTAGGAGAGCTGGTCAGCAATATCGAGAAAACATTTTGAGGGCCATTAGGTCACGGTGCCACCTTGTCCCTATAAACGAGCAGGACCCTATGGGGCCTTCCTGGGACAGACCCCGCCCCCACATCCCCTGCTGTAGCTCCTTTTTGAAGTACCTAGGTAACAGTATCTGCTACACGTTTCCTGAGTCGTTTTGCAGATGCGGAAACCCTCATCAAATGGAAGAAATGAACACATGCCCTCCGGAGTCTGGCAGAAACAAGGAAATATGTGCAACAACTTAGTGCCTTTTTACTTCACCTCACCATCAACCAATCAGAGGCTTGTGCCTGAGCTGATTACATATCCTGGGACTCCCCTCCCTTGCCTGGCCTTTAAAAAGGCTCTGCTGAAACCCACTGGGGAGTTCGGGCTTCTTGCGCATTAACTGTCCCAGGCTCCTTGTCTGGAGCCCTACAAGAAACGCTGCACTTTCTTTCAGCAAACCGCGTGTCAGTAGGTAGGATTTACTGCGTGCACGTGAGTGGACCCAAGCTTTGGTTCAGTAACATCCCTGTCCGTGTCTTCTGCCACGCAGTGACCCCATCATCCCTACTGAAACATCTCAATGGCTGCATCCCCCTGGCATGTCCAGCCTACAGAGTTCAGCCTCCCCAGAGCTCTTCGGAGTAGGAGTGGCTGGTGCCCCCTCAGTAACGTGTTTCACAGGGCCTGAGCAGGGGGTGTCTTCTGAGCCTGTTTTGGGGACAAGGTGAGGAAGTGGGTGTGCAGGGCACATATGATAAATGCTCTCCAACCTGCCAACCTCGCTAAGCCTTTGATGCCTTCCTTCTGTGCTATGCCAGGGACATTCTAGAGCCTCACTGAATGTAGAACCATGGAGGCCAACTTTCAGCCAACCAACAAAGCAATCTCTTAGAGCCACTTCCAGCTGCTTGAGCGAACACATTCCATCCAGAATCTCTCTGTTTCATCCTCCTTAATCTAATTTCCTTAAATCCATTCCTACCTGTGTTCTACAGGTTTTCTAAATTAGCAAAATCTTGTGGTTCTTTTGGAGGAACGCCCCTTCTGGCCTCTCCCCACGTCTGTACTCTGGCGGCCGTGCTCTGGGGACCAGACGCTACCCTGTCCACCTCCTGAAGGTCTAGGCTGAGGCAGGATTCCTGGGCCCCAAATCTTTCTGCTCCCCCACTTACCACCTGTGTTTCTGCCTGTAGAGACAGTTCTCTGGGAAGCGGAATTTGCTGACAGAGATGCTCAACTCGATTTCGGTGTTTTTTTGCCAGAGATTTTACTTCGATTTTGAAATTGAAGAATCCTTTTGATCAGGAAGAAGTCCCAGAAGACTGAGTCTTAAGAAATGCCCAGAAGCTCTCTGGCCAGACAGGGCTGCTTTGCGGAACCGCCTCTCATATCATCTTCGCAGGAGGGGTTTCAATATTTACTGTAAAACTCCCACCTTGGTACTCCCTCCAGATGCTGAAGACCTGGAATTGTTATCAAAGACAGACTGTGAGCTCAGGTCTGCTGAGGAAGGTAGCAATGTTCTGGACCAGCTGGGGGCTTCTGGAAATGCTTCTGTGGCCGTAACCACTTTTCACCAAGCCTGACTGTGCCGGGCGGCCCGCGTGGCCCAGGGGCTCCACACATTTCCTGTCCAAGCCTCCCAGTAACCCAGGGAGGGAGGTATCGCTCCCTCTTATGGATCAGGAAGTGGAGACTGGGTCTCACCCACGTGCTTCCCCGACATCCATATGTGCTCCCAATGGCAGCGATGACAAGGCAGGGAGGTTGGTTCTGTCCTCCCCAGATGACAAGACAACAAAGCTGGATGGTGGAGGGGGGTGAGGTGAGAAGAGAGAGTGGGCTTCTGGGTCAGTCTGGGGGGATATGACTTGTGCTCTGGCCATGGTCCTCCAGCCCCCAGACACTGGCAGGAAGTGTCGCTCTGCCTCTTCTCACAGACTGGCAGGGTGCCTACTCTCTATTGCTTTTCCAAATTCCCAGGATGCAGAAGGGAGACCAACTCAAGCCATTCCAATTTTACTCCTACTTTAGAAGCACCTCCTTAAATGTTAGCTTTGAAAAGCCTAGAATTGGCAGCAACATGGATCTTTCAGATTATCTAAGAGTTGAAAAACTCATGCTGCTTCTGAAATGTACACGAGGAAGTGCGTGAACTTCTACATGCAAAGCAATCCTCTGTCGAACAGACTCAGACTCGGGCTCTCGGCCGCCATGTTAGATGCCTTCAGACTAATTACTGACCAAAAGGACACTAACTTAAAAACTTTTAGAACAATTCAACACCAGTATATAAGTGTAATGAGAACGACTTCTTTCTCCAATCATCTTTTAGCAAGTAACTTCAATTCTAAATTATTTGAAAATTGTTGGAAATAGTTCCAAATAGTTGGAAAATTTCTCCAAGATAAGGCTTTGGTGAGAGAGCTGGGACTTCGGGTCAGACAGACCCCTTACGCGTGATTCTTCACTGTGCGGTGTCTTGGGAAAACCATGAGAGTTCAGTCTCCTCATCGTATAATGAGGATGGTAACCCCTCCAGAGGGCTGTTGTAGGGATCAAACTAGGTAAGTATAGGGTACAAATGTTATGAACTAACAGTGAGCACAGTTGACCCCAACACACCTCAGCTTTTATTCTCTTTGCCCTTGGGACTCTCACTCTGGTCACAGGAAGAGCATTTTCGCACGTGTCCTAAGCATTCCTGCAGGAGTTTCCTTCTGATTCAATGTCTTAAAAAAAAACTGCCTTGGACACAAAACCATTTGGTAACCAGTGATTCAAAAAAACAAGCGAAACACAGGTAAGCACCAAAGTCAAGTTAACAGCCTGGTCCTTGGTACTTGAAGGGAAAACCAATTTAATCTACTGGACTTTGAACACGGAGGCTTCCTTCACAATGATTGCTGGACAGAGTGTTAATTGTTGCCTACACAACCGTAAAATTAGTCAGCAACTTCCAGTTAAAGCTCCTATGCCAAACAATGAGAGAATTAGCAGAAACTAAATCCTCCCCATCAGGCTGAAGAACAGATGAGAACTAAGGACACGGTATATGTCAGTCATGAGGAAGGTGAGGATTTAAATCCTTGGGGGACAGAATTCTGCCAGTGCTTCTGTCTTTATCCTGCTCTTCTGATACATCCCACACTGGGAGTTTACAATGCAAAGTTGCAAAGGCAGGGATGTACGGGGAAATGAGAAATCACAGCTCGGCCTGTGGGTTAGTAGTGTCTGGTTTCCGTCGGGATGGAACCCAGCAGGAAGGGGACAGACTCTAAAAGTACAGCTACTGAGACTTGGTTTCAACATCCCAGCTGAACCGCAGCCTTAGACGCCGCCACGCAGCTGCTCACTTTCCTTCCACGGAAATTGCATCTGCTCGACAACGCAACCTACATGCAGAGAAACCCTCCTCCAGGTGGAGGCTGCTTTGAGCCTAATTAACGACAACAGGTCATCTCAACGTGGCAGCCTGATTTTGTTTTGGGTTTACTTTCAATTTGGGTTGTCGTGAACCGAATCCGTCGGGAAGGGGTTACGGAACACTTCCCCAGCCCTCTCCACACGCACAGAGCCTCCCACCCTTCCCCCATCCCTAGTCCTTGCTGCTGGGGCTAAATCTGCAAGCGTGCAAGTGCCATTAACTGACATTCATCAAAACACTCTCCATTGTTCGCAGACAGGGGCGGCCAAGAGGTGGAAATTACTTGGCATTTCATTTTAATCTGTATTGAAGACTTGCCTGACAAAACATATTAAGTGTAAGAATCCCCGGCTTGGGAATGAAGCTATGTTTATGGCCTGCCCCCATCTTCCTTTGCTAAAGGAACGGCAACGACACTTCCCCCATCCTTCCTTACCCTCTACAGCTTACCTGCCCCTACCCCGCCATCATCATCCACGAAACCTTAACACTGAATTGTCCTTGGCCAGTGCAGCTTTTGTTAGCAGTGCCTGTAAAACTGTTATCAACATTCTGTGCCTCTGCAACCAGCATCTGAGATTAAAAACAACAACAACAAAAACCCAACAAACTCTGCCTTTAATATGGTGTTATCGGTGGCATCTCCCTCGGCGTGCTACTCCGTGGCCACGTAGCTGCAGACCACAAGGCTGTGTGCTTCTCTGGAGAGAGACTGTCACCGAACGCCTCTGACAAAGAATGGATGCCATGCTAATGGATGCGCATAATTACCAAGGGACCCTGACTCCCCCTGCTGCATCTGACGGCTGCCGAATGCAACAGTGTTCGTACAATGCTTGCCATGCTAGCGCATTTTCTGGGGATCCTCAAGTTGACACTTTTATCGTTCATGGTCATTTCGCACGGTATTGAAAAATAAAAGTAATCAAAGTCTCTCAGGTGTGGAAGCCTGTTTATTTTCTCTTCTTTTTCCGGTCTCTTTCTAGATTAGGAGGCTGTTCTTGGGGTAAGGCGCAAGGTGAGTGGTCCACATTTTCTATTGCTGTAGCTGGCCAAGTTCAGACCCAGGGACCCAGGACAAAGAGAAATGATGGCAGACCTATGGCACAGAGGGAGGGGGGCTATTATAGGTCAGCAGGGGACCGCAGGGACACCTGGGCTTTGCCCATTTTATGCCTTCTTTGCTCAGGAGTCTACTGATGGTGCCAACTGGTGCTGCCAGAGCATGGGTGGGGTGGAGAAATCCTGTCTTATGTGTTTTACTGTGATGAAATCTGTGCCCTGGGCCATTCCGGAGTTCTGCTTTTGGAAGAACTTTGGATTTCCAAGCTTTGAAGTGTCACTAGCTCCCCCAGGCAGGAAGTTTGACATTTTGGCCTTGCTTTGTTGACCTTGGTGAGGCTTATGCGGGCCATGGTCTCTCCAGGGAGGCCTCTGTTGTCCTCCACCTTGGCTGGAAATACATAAGAGGTGTTCATTTCAGCCCTTTCATTGGGCCTTTGCCGTTTCCAGGATTTGGGGAATCAGGCGATCAGAGCAGAGGAAAGGAGAGGAGACAGGTGCTTCACGTTCTTCCCCAGGGAAGGTACAGGCATCAAGGCCTCAGCCAGTGCTCCCCTGGAGGGCGCTCCCCCATCCCTTCAAACTGTGAGCCCTGGGTGGGTCTGGCCAGGGCTGCCCGCGCGGTTCTCGTGACGGAGTGAAGACCACAGGAATCCCGAGGTGTATGCGTGGGGCGGCGGGGAGGAGCGGCACCAGGGGAAACCACTTCAGAGTGACGGAGAAGCCGCCCACCTGGGTGAAAGCCTGTGGCCTGGATGCCGTGGTCCTATCCCACCACAGGCATCAGACCTGCCTTGCTACCTCGCCCCCAAGTAAGCATCTTCGGTCAAGTTTTGGTGAAAGCATATACGTTTTTTGCAGAGGGTGTGCGTGCTTTTCCATCATAGACAAGATAAAGCTGCTCACCGCTGAATTCATAACGCGACTATCTCAGGCTGACACCCCAAGAGAAGAATCCATTTTGTTATGAGGGCTTGGAGGCTTGGTACCAGTCACGCCCTGAACAGATCCAGCCCTTCTTCCCTCTCATGCCCCATCCAGGTTACTGTGATGCACCTGAAAAAGTCACACCTTTGCAGCTCAAAGATGTGACCTTTTGAAAAGATCTGAGAAGAATAACACCCACCCTGCTTCAAGTCATCATTTCAGTCTGTTACCTTTGGATTTGCAAGATAAATACTATAAGAGAGACTTGCATATGGCCCGTTTTTAAGGGCAGATGTGAATGGAATGGTAATTACTTGCTAAGAGTCACAGAGAATCACTGGAATTAACCATGTGGTATAGTCACATCGTGTCTAGAAAGCATAAGCAAGACAGCGCTTATTCTACTAAATTTGTTGTCCATAGCTTTGATTCTTTGTCATATAAAAAGTACATTAGGGCTTCCCTGGTGGCGCAGTGGTTGAGAGTCCGCCTGCCGATGCGGGGGACACGGGTTCGTGCCCCGGTCCGGGAGGATCCCACATGCCGCGGAGCGGCTGGGCCCGTGAGCCGTGGCCGCTGAGCCTGCGCGTCCGGAGCCTGTGCTCCGCAAGGGGAGAGGCCACAACAGTGAGAGGCCCGCGTGCGGCAAAAAAAAAAAAAAAAAAAAAGAAGTACATTAAACAAATAATAATGCTCTATTAGCTTCCCTTGGAACAAACGGAAAGTCTTTTTCTTCAGGAAGGTAATTCCGCAGATTATCAAATGGAGTCTTGTCCAGTTCCTTGACCCCTGCCTGTAAGATGAGGGCATCCAACTGAGACGGCGACTGGGGAAGCCGGGCGATCACCCTCACCATTTCCCACCGCCTTTCATACTGGCCTGTTTGATTCTCATCACGGCGCTTTGCTGCCATCTGGAACTATGTCTTCCTGGCTTTACTTACTAGTAGTACATCACGTGACTCTCCACCAGAGCATAAGCCCCCTGAGGGTGGGAATCTGGTCAGACCTGTCACCTCTGTATCTCCAGCTCCAAGAGCAGTGCCTGGCCTAGAGTAGAGGCTCAAAGCGTGCTTGTTGAATGAATGAATGAATGAATGAGAAGCAGCAGTACTGTTCCACAGAGCTGACCACGCTCCCTTTGATCTTTGCAATCCCCCTGGCTTTGCACAGAGCAGGGCTGAGGAAGCAGTACAGGAGAGTCTCATGGAAGCTGAAGGAGAGCAGGGGAGAACCTAAGCTCTGAATTAATTAAGCTAAGAGCTATAAATCAAGAAGAGGCACCAGGTTACCATGGTTAAAAACCTCAAGACTTGGGTATCACGGCCTAGGGACAATTGCTGTGATGCTTCCAGTCTGCATTTTTAAGACTGGAAATAAGTGCAGAAAAACAGGAAGGGAAAGAGCTGTAGAAAACAACGAAGGTGAGGCACCAAGCAAAGAGTCACATAGAAAAGCCCAGAAGAACCGTGTGATTCTGTCCAGGATTTAGAATGTGCGTGTGCCTTTGGGTGTGGGTGAAACTGGCCCACCCCAGTGAAGGCCCTGGAGGACTCAGACATGAACCTCTTCAGTTTCAAGGACAAGAAACAGACCTTTGACTATTTCTTCTTCCAGATCCAACCACGGGTAAACATAAACTCTCACACGCATGTCACGTATTTCCCACAAAAATTTCTCTTAACCTAACCCATTATTCAAAACCTGGGTGTGGCGTAAGTTCTGACTTGCAGACAAGTAGGATAGAGATTTAATTCACTGGCCTGAATGTGAACATCCCTTGTAAATCTTATTCACTGGTTTCTCTGCCTTGCCAGTGATGTTTGCTTGTGATTCCCAGCCCTTCCATTTATCAGCCAACCTTTCTACAGTTAAGCATCTAGAGTTGGTTATCAGTTAAAAAACGTAACTTGCTAATAACTACTAGTAACAGAAGAACATTTACACAGCTGAAATACCTTTGGTAATGTATGTGGCCTTTTCTTTCATGAGCTTTTACATCTCTAAAACACTTAGGAAGGGGAGGGAAAAAAATAGGTTTGGGGCTGAAAGGGTTGCTTTCCTATTTTGGAATGAGTCCCTGGATACTTTGTTAGGAAATGCCTACTGTGTGCTGAGTGGGGACAGGCCGGAGGGCTGAGGTCAGAGCCCTTGGCGCATGGCAGGGCTGCCGGCCACGCCCAACCACGAGCCACGGTCGACCCAGCCACAATCTGGGGTGACAGGGCTCTGAGGTTTGCTAACCGTCTTCCACTGCATGATCCTTTTACGAATTTAGACTATTTAAAAGAGTATTGCAATTAATGATGGAAAAATATGTCCTCATCTGATCATGAGGAAACATCAGAAAAACCCCAAATGAGGGGCATTCTCTGTTCTCTCTTAATGTGTCAAATGTGACAAAAGAAAGGCTGAGGAGCTGTTTCAGGTTACATAAGATCAAAGAGACTTGACACCCAAACACAATGGGCACTACCGGACTGGATCCTGGATGCACTGAAAAAGAAATTGCTTTCAAGGATATTATTGCGACAGATGGCAAAATCTGAATGTGGATTGTGATACTCCATCAATGCAATCAACACAGTACTGATACAGCAGCCTCAATACAATACTATTATATCAATGTTAAATCCCCTGAATTGGATATTGTATTCGATTGTGCTGTCAGGAAATACAAGCTGAAATATTTAAAGATACACTAACTCTCAAATCGTTTAGGAGAAAAATGTCTGTGTATATAAGTACGTGTATATGTGTGTGCATATATTAATGTCTGTGAGTGTGTGTGTGTGTGTGTGTGTAAGAGAGAGGGAGGGAGAAAAGTGATAAAGCAATTACTAATCTGGGTCCAGACTATATAGAATCCATTGTACTATTCTTACAACTCTTAAGTTTTAACTTATTTTATTTTGGAGGGAATAATTTTTCATTTTCTTTTTCACCTTCTCTTTGGAAATATGTCATCTGTAAATACAGGCAGCTGTGGGGTGTTTCTTCTCAATTTTTTCAAGGAGGCGGAAAAACGTCATACCTGAAGTAACTGACGTCACATTGAACGTCAATTTATTTATCACGGTATTTCTTTAAACTCCAATATTATATAACCCCAGTAATTACTTCGTGTACTACACAATCTTAAACTGTTTCTTTATCTTCCATCTTGTTGAAAAGCTGCTTTGGGAGGAAATATATTTTACTTTTATATGGAAATAGATAAAACAGATGGTTTATACATTTTTCCCCTTAGTACCATGTGGCTTTATTAAAAAGGAAGGGCATTATGTGATTTAAGTCAAAAAAAATAATTCCTAGTAGTCACTCAAAGCGTCTTCCTGCCCCTGCCCCTACCTGGCAATTTCCAGAGCTACTGGGGCTGGATGTCTTTGGGAAGCCACCCTACCTCTCATTTATGTCTAGTCATCAAGGGATATTCACTTTTAGCAAGCAAGGTCAACATAAATGTTGCGGATCTGACACTAAAACATCCTTTCTTCCATTCAAATGGCAGATGATCAAAAGGATACAAGCAAGAATATCTTGCTTGGCACACGGCCTAAAAGTTCTAAATTTATGTATTCTATTTTTGCTTCTTTCTCAAATTGGATTAGTTACTAGGCAACTGAAGTATTTAATTTCATTTGCTAATAGTTACATTTTAATAGAGGCAGCTAGCCTACATGACCCATGCTGCCAATACAAACACAGCCCCGACTCCAGCCTTGTAGGGCAGTAGTACGCACCCCTTCATTCTGGTTGCAGACAAAAACACTACTCGTATTCTTGCCTTTTACTTATTTGACTTTTAAGTACAGGAAAAGGGATGTCTATTTTGGAATTCTTTATAGAAAGGATATTTTAAGTGATTTGTTTTCCTCACTCAAAAAGCTACCTGTTTGACTCGCAGACATAGAGAACAGACTTGTGGTTGCCAAGGGGGAGTGGGGGAGGGATGGACTGGGAGTTTGGGATTAGCAGATGCAAACTACTGTATATAAAATGGATAAACAACAAGGTCCTCCTGTATAGCACAGGGAACTATATTTAATATCCTGTGATAAACCATAATGGAAAGAATATGCAAAAGTATATATATATACACGTGTGTGTGTATGTGTGTGTGTATATATATATATATATATATACAAATATATGTATAAAAATATATATATATATAAAACTGAGTCACTTTGCTGTACAACAGGAATCAACACAGCGCTGTAAATCAACTATACTTCAATAAAATTAAAAAAAAACCCAACAAGCCATTAAAGAAAAAAACAAGCTACCTGTTTGTGGCATCCTAAATAAACCCTCTTTTAGATTTCTGGTTCAAGATGGCAGACTGAGCACATATGTTTTCTTCCCCTCAGCAAGAAGGAAAATAAATCCTTAGTAGCACTGAAAGGGCACCATCAGTGACACAGACATACTGGTAGGTGGGACAGGTTGATAGAAAACCTGGAGTGGGGAAAACTGCTACCCCAAACAAGCCCAGCACAGCAGCAGGCTTGGTGGAGTCTTCTCAAGGCTGTGTTGAACACCTCCAAATTCAGGGAGAGGGCAGACCACGGGGGCACTTAGGAGGGAAATGAGTTACAAGATAGGCTCTAAAGAACCTGGACCAACATTTCCTCCCCGTTCCCCCAGTGTGTAGAAGGCTGGATGCGGTGTGTTGTGAATGTAGCTCTTAAAGAAGGCTGGGAATTGGCCAGGGTAGGGGCTATCCTCCCCGATTCTGAGTCTAGAACATCAGGTAGGGAGTACGAAGCTCCTCAGCAGGCAGAGTCCAGGGTAAGGAGAGGAAAATAGAAACATGACGTTGCACAGAAGTCAGCTATGGGAAACTGCTTCACCTCAGGGCAAAGCCTCCCTGCGGGGCCCCATGAGGGTTCCCAGCTGGCCTGCCTGCTCTCTTCCTAAATGCCTTCAAGGGAAATCTGCTGTTACACCCCCCACAAACTGACTTAAGGTCTTAGCCATCCCTTCCATTCAGAAGAGGGATCTGCAGTGGAAACCAAGCATATGATTGCTGAGGAAACACGTGACGGTTACCAACACCAATCCACAACTTTCTGCCTATTAAAGAACTAGGAGACATTTGAGGAAATATTTTCCATAATAGAGAAAGACGAAAACAAGCTGAACTGGACTCCAATGCAGAGAAGAGCACCCACACACACACACACACACACACACACACACACACTGTTGTCATTTCAGAGGGATACTGCACTGCACTGAGAAAACCCAGAGTAGGCTGTTGTGAAAATGGAGCCACTGAGAGCAAGAAAGAGTCCTTGGAAGCTAAAAACAGGTAAAAATTTGCTCAAGATTTTGTCTCGTGGGAAGGGTAGGTTACAAATTCTGATTTAAATTACATTTTCCTATAAGTGATGAGAGTTTGATGCCCTGCTTTCAACAACTAAAGAAGAATAGGACGTAGAAATTCCAAAACACCAAAGGCAAAAAAAAAAAAAAGAAAAAGGAAACATTATGAGTACAACAATAAAGAAAAGGGAGGCATGTTAAGTAGAAAATGAAAATAAATGACAGGGATAAGTTCAAACATACCAATATTTATAATAAATACAAACAGTTTAATTTTCCTATTAAAAGACAGACTTTGTGATGGGAAATACTTAGAACTGAGCTTTATGTTATTTACAGAAGACTTAATATGGCACAAAACAGAATGACTGGAGATAAACCTAATACATGTTATCAAAAAGAAAGCCAAAAAATTCAGTCTTAATATTAGATAAAAATAGAATTCAAGGTCAAAAGCAAAGGGACTATTTTACATGGATTAAAGATACAATCTAGAATAGTCACAAAGCTTTGTCACTGAACACCACAGCATGGAATTATGTAACAAGGGTTAGAAATGCAAGCAGAAACTATTAAATCCATGATCATGGTGGGAAACTTTAGGACGTCCTTCTCAGAAAGTGATAGATCAAGTAGACAAAAAAAAAGGTAAGAATATAGATGATTTGAATACACAATCATCAAGCTAGATGAATTTCAAATTTAAACTCAGTTCCCAACTAACGAGACAGCATATGTTTAAATTTTCATGGGACAGTTAAAAAATCTGACCAATTATTTGGCCACAAATAAAATCTCAATAAAACTCCTGGAAGAGAAAGAGTACAGGCCTCTTGGAACTCTAACCCAAGAATTAATTTATAAAAGAAAATCAAGCAGAGGGGGAAGGGAAAGTTGGGGCAAAGTGAGAGTAACGTCGACATATAGACACTACCGAATGTAAAATAGATAGCTAGTGGGAAGCAGCCGCATAGCACAGGGAGATCAGCTCGATGCTTTGTGACCACCTAGAGGGGTGGGATAGGGAGGGTGGGAGGGAGACGCAAGAGGGAGGGGAAATGGGGATATACGTATGCATATGGCTGATTCACTTTGTTGTACAACAGAAACTAGCACAGCATTGTGAAGCAATACACTCCAATAAAGATGTATTTAAAAAAAAGAAATAAATTGGAGACCACATAGCAATGAATGATCATGAGAGCACTCAGCTCAAAATCAAAGAGGGCCTCCATGTTTCACGTGCATTTGGAAAACAAGAAAGATTAAAACTGCACTAAACAGTCATCTCAAGAAATTGTTTAAAAAGAGCTCAACAAAGTAGAAGAAAGGGAATCGACAAAGATAAAAAACAGAAACTGACGAAACAGAAAACAAACAAGTCAGTCTCATCATTAAAACCAAAAGATGTTTATAAAGACCAACCAAAGAGACCAGACTGTGGGGGGAAAAGAAAAAAAGTAAACAAAATAAAATTAGGACTAATAAAGAGGATATAACTATAGATGTGGATTTCATTTCAAAATTATTAGAGAATATATATGCAAATTCCAATAGATTAAAAAAATAAATTTGAAAATAGAAATAAAATGATTTTCTAGGAACATATAAATGACTACAATGACTCAGTAAGAGGCAGGAAACCTGAAAAGACCAGTAACTATAGGAAAAGAAAATTGAAAAGGTAGTCAAAGTTTACCTCTTCCACCTCCAACCCCATCAACCAGGTCCCAGGACCAGATGGTTTTACTACTCACTCCTTCTTTTTCTCACTTTTAACACCTTTAAAGTTTAAAGTACATGTTAATTCCTGTGCTAGACTGCTGTGGAATGTCGAAAATTACTGTAAAGATTCTCAATTTCTTCTACAAACCTAGTATAACCTAGATACCAAAAATGGATAGGATGGCACTAACATAGCAAAGTACAGACCAGCAACTCAAAGTGCCTATGAAAGTCAGACAGGACATTTAATAAAAAGAAATTTAATGTTTAATAGGAAATGTAGTTATTTAACTCAGTGACCATAGGGAGTGGTCCAAGGCAGTATGCAGAACATAGGCCCCATCTAAAATAGGTCATCCATTTGGTGTATAGCAGGGATTAGAAGCACAACCTTATTAATGCATACGTGAGCAAAAATCCTAAATACAGAAACCAATCAAAATTAGTAGTGACCAAAAAAAAAGTAAAAAAAAAGAAAACTTAGTAGTGTCTCAAAAGAGGAATACACCATGACCTAGGAGTGTTTGTCCTATGAATGCAAGGAAGACTCAACATTAGAAAAATTATTATAATTCTATTATTAATAGATCGGAGGAGAAAAACACATGATCATCTTGGTAAATTCAGTAAAGGCATTTAAAAAAACTGCACATCCATTCTTAATAAAAATTCTTAATAAGTTCAGAGAAAACATTGATAAAGGATATAAACAGAAACCTACAAAACAATCTACTTAACACTGAAAGATTAGAAGCAAGAAGGATGGAGGCCTGTCATTGTCACTGCTCTTCCACATTACACCGCTGGTCTTGGGCAAGGCGGTGATGGAATAGGGAGTGAGGTGTAAATTTTGGAAAAGAAGAGAAGAAAACATAGTTCTTTTCAAAGTATGTGAATGTTACCCTCCAAAATCCAAAACCATCATTTGAAAATGACTAGAACTATTAAAACTGTTCAGTAAGGATCTCTTTATCTGTATCTCTATATCTCTACATCATGGAGATAGAGATATGAAAAGTGGAGAGAAGAAAGGAGACTGGCTAGGGACGTTGGGTGCCAAAGAATGACATGGTGGTGAGTTTCCTGGGTTGTCTTTTTGCCTCATATATTCCAGACTTGGAGGTGAAGAAGCCAACAACTTGGAAATGTCAATAGGTACAGACAAAAATATTACAGAAAAAGCTGCTCTTTACAGCCAAAGGACCAGAAAGGGGTATCCTAGCAAGACAGAAAACTTTTAGACAGTAACCGATCTACTCTAGCCAAACATTGCAGAAAGAACTGGGACCCCACTCCCACCAGCAAAGACCAAGTGGGAAACCTAGACTTTCAACCAGGCCAGGCTGTGCTAGGTACCCCCAATATACCCCACCTCCACCCCTGCTAGAGCGGTGTCAGAGGAAGCTGAGTAGGGAGCCTGAACTTTCATTACCACCCATTAATAATGAAGTACACCTCTTCCTTCATGCTGGGGTGGAGTCAGGGGAGGCCTTGTGGAAGGCAAGCACTTTCAGCAGGGGTAATGAGGCAAGCTACTCTCCCCAAACTGAGGTGCCAGTGCTGGCCGTATGAAGAGCAACAAAAGGCACTCATATCCTTCCCAGACAGGTGATATCAGGTTTAGTGGGGAGTTGACACCTCCACTGCTGCCCAGAAGGAGCTCCTTCTTCCTTTGGGTATCAACAACAGAGGCTGAAAGGGAAACCTGGACTTCTACAATCACCTGGCAGTAGCGAGGTGATGCCATTCCTTCCCCTGCTGGAGCACTGTTAAAAGAAGTCACCTAAAACAGAAAAAGCTTTGAATAAGATTCTGAGTCTCATAAAACCCAAAGTGTCCTGGTCTCAATCTAAACTCACTTATACCAAGAAGCAGGAAAATTTCAATTTGAATAGATAGATAGATCGATGCCAACACTGAGATAACAGAGATGTTAGGATTCTCTAACAAAGATTTTAAAGCAGCCATCGTGAAAATGCTTCAATGAGCAATTAGGAACACTCTTGAAACAAAAAAAGAACAGTCTCAGTAAAGAAACAGACCTATAAAGAATAACCTAATGGAAATTTTAGAACTGCACAATACATTAATTGAAATAGAAAGCTCAGTGGATGGGCTCAACAGCAGAACGGAGGGGACAGAGGAAAGAATTTCTCATCTGAAACCAGGGAGGTCAAGTAGAAAGCGGCACAACATTTTTCAAGTGCGTTTCAAAGAACTGTCAACCCAAAATGCTATACCAGTGAAAATATTCTTCAGGAATTAAGGGCAAATCAAAGCATTCTCAGATGAAGGAAAACTAAGAGAATTTGTTATCGACCCTATAAGAATGGATAAAGGAAGTTCTCTAAACACGTAAGAAATGAAAATGAAGGAACCTTGGAATTAGGATGAAAAAATTGGAAGTAAAAATATGGGTAAATCCATTATCCCTCTCCTCTTGAACGTTCTAAATTATGTTTGATGGTTGAAAAAATTATAGCACTGTCTGATGGGTTCTAAATGTAGGTAGAGGAAATATTTAAGACAATTATAAACAGGGGAGGGTAAAAGGATATAAAGGAAAGTAAGGTTTTTATACGTCACTCAGACTGGTAAAATGCTGATACCAACAGATGATAAATTACATATATACACAAGTACACACATATACATACATACATACAAGCTTGTAAAACCTAGACAATCCACTAAAAAATCTATACAAAAACACACTCACAAACACTATAGATAAATCAAATGGAATTCTAAAAAAATGTTCAAGTAACCCACAGGAAGACAAGAAAAAGAAAAAAGAGATGAAAAAGAGAGGGAGAAAGTATAAGCAGAAAGGAAACATAAAATGGCCAACTTGAGCCCTAACATATCAATAATTACATTAAATGTAAATGATCTAAATATACCAATTGAAAGTCAAAGATTGGCTGAGTGGATAAAAGAACATGACCCAACTATATGCTGTCTACAAGGAACTCCCTTCAAATATAATGTTAAAGACAGGTTAATAGTAAAAGGATGGAAAAAGATATACTATGCAATCATTAGTCAAAAGCTAGCAGGAGTAGTTATATTGATATCAGGTAAAGTAGGCTTCAGATTACCAGAGACAGAGATGAATATTACATAACATCAGAAGGGTCAATCAATCAAAAAAACATAGAAAATCTTAAATGTGTATGCACCAAACAACAGAGCTGCAAATATGATAACCAAAACCTGACAGAACTGAAAGGAGATACAGAGAAATCCACCATCAGAGTTGGAGACTTCAACATCCCTTTCTCAAAAGTTGATAGAAAAACTAGACAGAAATAAGCAAGCGTACAGAGGAACTCAACATCATCATCTACCAATAGGAACTAATCAACGTTTACAGAACACTCCACCTGACAGCAGCAGGATGCGCATTCTTTTCAAATGCTCATGGAAGTATTCAAAGAAAAACAATACCTAGAGCCAAACGTCAACAAACTGAAAAAACAAAGCAAAACAGAAACCATACAGAGTATGTTTCTGACCACAATGGAATCAAACTAGAAATATCGTAAATAACAAAAAGATAACTGAAGGTTCTCCAAACACTTAGAAACTAAAGACTTCTAAGCGATCCATGGTTGAAAGAGGAAGCCTCAAGGGAAATAAAATACATAGAACTTAATTAAAATGGAAATACAACATATTAAAATCTGTGAGACACAGCTAAAGCAGTGCCAAAAGAAAATTTTTTAGCACTAAATGCTTATTTTAGAAAAGAGGAAAAGTCTCAAATAATCTAAGCTTCTACCTCAAGAACCTAGAAAAAGAGCAAAATAAACCCAAAGCAAGAAGAATAAAGGACATAATAAAGAGCAGAAACCAGCGAAATTGAAAATAGAAAAATAAAGAAATGAGAAACAAAAGTCTGATTCTTTGAAAAAGCTTAGTAACATTGACAAATCTCTAACAACACTGATAAAACAAAAAAGAAAGAAAACACAAACTACAAATATCATGAATTAAAACAGAGGCTATTACTACATACCCTGAAGATATCAAAAGGATAAGGAATTACTATGAATAAATCTACACACATAAATTTGACAACTTAGATAAAACGAACCAATTCCTCAAAAAATACAAACTACCACGAACTCACCCAATATAAAGTAGATCATTTGAATGGCCGTATAAGTATTAAAGAAATTGAATTTGTAATTTTAAATCTCCCAAGGAAGAAATTTCCTGGCCCACGTGGTTTCCTAGGAGAAGTCTACCAAGGAAGAATTAACAACAACTGTATATATTCTCTTCCAGTAAATAGAAGAGGAGGAAACATTTCTCATCTTATGAAGCCAATATTATCCTAATACCAAAACCAGGCAGGGACGATATGAAAAAGAAAACTAGAGATCAATAGCCTTCACAGAAATAGATGCAAAACTCCTTAACAAAATATTAGCAAATAGAATTCAACAATATATAAAGTAATTATACACCATGACCAAGTGGGGGCTTATTCTAGGGGTACAAGCCAGTTCAACGTTCAAATATCAATCAACGTAATCCACCATATTAACAGGCTAAAGAAGAAAATTACAAGATCATATCAATTAGTGCATAAAAAGTATCTGTCAAAATTCAACACCCATTCAAGATAGAAGCACTTGGAAAAATAGGAACAGAGGGGAACTTCCTCAACTTGAAAAAAGGCATCTACAAATTGTTGTATAGTTAACATACTTCATGGTGAAAGACTGAATGCTTTCCACAGACATGAAACAAGGCAAGGATGTCTGCTTTCACAACTCCTGTTCAACACAGCACTGGAAGTTCTAGCCAGTGCACTAAGGCAAGAAAAAAGAAATTTATAAAGAACAAAAGGTAAGAAATAAAACTCTCTATTTCTAGATAACACGAGATTACGCACAAAATCCCAATCAATCTAAAAACAAAACAAAAGAAAAATGAACAAATAACTCCTGGAACTCATAAGGAATTTCAGCAAGGTCACAGAATACTAGATAAATATACAAAAATCAATTGTATTATTATATGCTAGCAATGAACATGTGAACACCAAAGTTAAAAATATAATACCATTTACAATTGCTCAAAAAAAAAAGAGAAATACATATTAATCTAACAAAACCTGTACAGAACTTGCGTGCTGAATACCACAAAATGCTAATGCAAGAAATCAAAGATCTAAATAAATGGAGAGACATACTGTGTTTATGAATGTGAAAATTCAACATAGTGAAGATGTCACTTCTGCCCAAGTTAATATAGGTTTAATGTAATTCTTTACAAAATCCCTCTACTTTGTAGCTCTAGACAAGATTATCCTAAAATTTTTTTATAAAGGCAAAGGTAGTAGAATAGCTAAAACAATTGTAAAAAAGAATAAAGTAAGGATCACTCTGCCTGATATCAGGACTTACTCTAGAGCTCTTGTATGGTATTGGTAGAAGGAGAGACACAGAGAGCAATGGAAAGAATAGAGAACCCAGAAATAATTCTACATTACTGCCTTACTGATTTTTGACAAAGGTGCAAAAGTAATTCAGTGGAGGAAGGATGGCTTTTTTAGCAAATGATGCTGGAACAGCTGGACACCCACAGATAAAAAAATCAATCCCCTGAACATAAACCTCACATCTTATAGGATAATTAACTCAAAAGGAATGACAGACTTAAATATAAAATGTAAAACTATCAAACTTAGAAAAAAACATGGGAGAAAATCTTTGGGGTCTAGGGCTAGGCAAAGAATCCCTAGATATGACGTGACACCATAAAAGAAAAAAGAAGTTGATGACTGGACTTTAACAAAATAAAAACCTTGTGTTATACAGGCTGGAAGAAAATATCTGGAAGCCACATATTCCACAAAGGAGCATTATCTAGAATATACAAGGAAATCTAAACTCAATATTAAAATCTCAAACAATCCAATTAGAAGGTGGGCAAGAGACATGAACAGACAGACATTTCACTGAAGAGGATGCACAGATAGCAGATAAGCACAGGAAAAAACGTTCAACTCAACTATCCATTAGGGAAATGCAAATTGAGACCATGATGAGCTATCACTACACACCTATGAGTCCAGATGAAATTAAAAATTGTGACAGCACAAGATGCTGGAGAGGGTATGGGGACATCGCTCATACATTGCCTATGGGAATGTGAAACGGTACAGACGCTTTGGAAAAACAGTTTGGTGGTTCCTCCAAAAAATAAACACATATTTGCTGTATGACCCAGCAATCGTACTCCTGGGCATTTGTCCCGGAAAAATTAAAACTTATGCTCACACGAAAACCTGTACACACAATTGTTCGTAACAGCTTTACTTACAATAACCCTGAACTGGAAACAACCAAAATGTCGCCACATAGGTAAATGGCTAGACAAACTCTGGCCCATCCATACCATGGAACACCACTCCACAGTAAAAAGGAACTAGCTAGTCAAAACTACCATGAGGTATCACCTCACACCGGTCAGAATGGCCATCATCAAGAAACCTACAAACAATAAGTGCTGGAGAGGGTGTGGAGAAAAGGGAACCCTCTTGCACTGTTGGTGGGAATGTAAATGGATACAGCCACTATGGAGAACAGTATGGAGGTTCCTTAAAGAACTAAAAATAGAATTACCGTATGACCCAGCAATCCCACTACTGGGCATATACCCTGAGAAAACCATAATTCAAAAAGAGTCATGTACCACAATGTTCATTGCAGCATTATTTACAATAGCCAGGACACGGAAGCAACCTAAGTGTCCATCGACAGATGAATGGATAAAGAAGATGTGGCACATATATACAATGGAATATTACTCAGCCATGAAAGGACATGAAATTGAGTTATTTGTAGTGAGGTGGATGGACCTAGAGTCTGTCATACAGAGTGAAGTAAGTCAGAAAAACAAATACCGTAGGCTAACACATGCATATGGAATCTAATAAAAAAAAAAAAAAAAGATTCTGATGAACCTAGTGACAGGACAGGAATAAAGATGCAGTCACAGAGAATGGACTTGAGGACACGGGGAGGGGGAAGGGTAAGCTGGGACAAAGTGAGAGAGTAGCACTGACATATATACACTACCAAATGTAAAACAGGTAGCTAGTGGGAAGCAGCTGCATTGCACAGGGAGATCAACTCGGTGCTTTGTGACCACCTAGAGGGGTGGGATAGGGAGGGTGGGAGGGAGATGCAAGAGGGAGGGGATATGGGGATGTATGTGTACATATAGCTGATTCACCTAGTTATACAGCAGAAACTAACACAACGTTGTAAAGCAATTATACTCCAATAAAGATGTTAAAACAAAAGGGACTAGCTATTGATACAACAACTTGGATAGATCTCAGGGACATTATGCTGAGTGAAAAAAAAAGCCAATTAGAAAAAGTCACATACAATATGACTCCATTTATATAATGTCCTCAAAATGACAAAATTGCAGAGATAGAGAACAGGTTGGCAGAGTTAGAGAGGGTGAGGGGAGAGGGGTGTGTGTGACTATATAGGGGTAGCATGAAGATCTTCATAACGATGAACAAGTCTTCGTCTTAACTGTGGTGATGGTTACACAAATCTACAAATGCAATTCCATATGGTTGGTTTAGATAACGTCCTATGATTTTGGGGGAAACTGGATTAAGGATGCACAGGACCTCTCTATACTAGCTTTGCAACTTTCTCTGAATCTATAATTATTCTGAAAAAAAGAGGGGTTTTAAAAGCATTACTGAAGGTTAAAATATAAGCTATCCAAAACCAGGGACTGTGACAATTCTCGCGTGTTGTATCTTAAGCACCTAAACAGTGCCTTGTCTATAGTAGGTGCTCAATTAATATTGGGGAACTGGCTGAATACTCATGTATGAGAGTCCCATCTTTGGTTTTTGTTTGTAAAGGCACGTGATTATAAATGGCGAATGGTGGTTATTTCCAGAGACGGGGAGAGATGAAGCAGGGAGGACGTGAGGAAAGGGAGATCTTCTAAACAATGCAGAAGAACACAGAGTAGAAGTCCGTTTTCCACTCATTTCTACCTCCATCATTCTAAAAGAGGATCTTTCTCATCTTAACGATTTTTAAAAACTGTAATATGTGCTTATCCTAAAAAAGCAAATAAATACATATATAAAGAAATATCCCCCATGTCTTCCTTCTACTGTCCTGACAGACGGCAAGTGGAGTAGTCTTGCGGCAAAAACACAGGACACTGAGTGAGTTACGGCAGCAACCAGGCCAGGGGGCACCATAGTATTTTCCAGCTGTAGTTATCTCCCTGCTTTCCAGGCTGTCTCTGAATACACACTGGTCAAATTCAGGGTGGAAAATGCATGTTACATATGAAACAAGTCCAGGTAACTTAAAATATTCATGAATTCTTAGAATAGAAAAATTATATTATGTAAATAATATCTACCCATTTGAGAATCCTTCTCTCTTCCCAACACCCCTTGCCTCTCTGTCTTGACGCACAGTGCAAGGCATTTTTAAAGCACCGACTTGAGTGATAGTGGTCTTTCAACCAATGAATTGCCCTCTGCAGGGGGTGATGTAAATTCCCGTTACCATCAGGGAAGAAGCACTGAAATGTTATTTGTTATATTATGAATTTCCCTTTTAACTTCTGTTCTTCTGCTAGATCATGGCTTAAATGTGCCTATTTTAGGGCAGCCTCGTACCTGAGTACAAAAAGGCCACAGCAGACAGTGAACCCTTAATTAAATAACATTTTAATTTTACATTATATCATATAGTGCTCCAGGCTTTTCAGTGTGTATTCACCTACGTCTCTTTGAAACCACATAATAGCCCTGTGAGGTAGGCAGTATAAAACAATTTCAAGAAATGAAATATTACACCTAACATTTCACGTTCAGAGAGTGCATGAGTCAGAAACTGAGCCAGAGATTTCGGCCTCCCATTATCCCGAGCTTTTATATGTTCTAGAAGGCGTACTGGTGGGGAAATAAACACATTATTTGTTACAGCCTTATGAAAAAGGAATGCCTAATTGCAATGGCTGTTCCACTTTGTTCTTCCTGTTTCACATAATGCCTCGACTTTACACCTGTTCTTCTCTCCTCAGATGGAAATTTTAAAAACTGGCAGATATGAAAGCCCTACTTGTAAGAATTTAGAGACCCAATATTCTAGTGGTAGAAGGGCTCAACTCACTTTCTACAGAAATACTGCTGGGAAAATTCTAGAATAAAGGAAACTTCTCCCATGCCCCCGCATCTTGAATTTTTTAAAATTACAATCTTTTCAAAAGCAAAGCCAGAGCACGTCCTTGCTTTTAGAAAAAAATCTGGTGAAGTACAACAAAATAACTACAATGAAATTGTGACGTCTTAGTGACTACTGTGAAGCAGCCGCACGGCACAGGGAGATCGGCTCGGTGCTCTGTGACCACCTAGAGGGGTGGGGTAGGGAGGGTGGGAGGGAGGGAGACGCAAGAGGGAGGAGCTATGGGAACACATGTGTACATATAACTGAATCACTTTGTTATAAAGCAGAAACGAACACACCATCGTAAAGCAATTATACTCCAACAAAGATGTTAAAAAAAAAAAAAAAAAAGCCAGCAGATTTACTAAGCTGGACAAAAGTGTAAAGGTCACATACTGCTTCAAGCTTTAAACGATCTTCTTGGTGAGAAACGTGACTATTAAAGGTTGTGTCAGCCGTGGAGGAAAAATGGAGCTGGCAAAATGAAATGTGTCACACATACAAAAAATCAGTGGTAAAACTATAGAAAACCTGGAGGTTCTACTAAATAAGTGGGACTAGGAGGCAGGGCAGGCATTATTCTGAATGACACCTTCCCCAGAGCCGTCTCGGGAGGTGCCCTGAGATCAGTGGCTCTCCAACTTGGCTGCACGGTGGATTCCAGGGGGCTGTTTGAAAATGCACAGCTGCCTCTGTCCCTCTGCCAGTGAGTCAGTTTAATTAGTGTGGGGCTGGTCCTGGGAGAGGGTTTTATAAAAGCCCTCGCCTCTAGACACTATTGATTGCGGGTCTTTTCCATACACCTCCACCCTGTGCCTGGCCCTGAGGTGACTGCAAAACCTGGGGCCCCTGGAGAGTTGACAACATGGGAGCCAGAGGGCCAGGCTTCCCAGGAGGAGCAAAATGCATTGTGAAGCAGCTTGGGGAGCCCCGCACACTCCCTGGGGTTCAGTGTGCCTCTTGTATCTCTGGGTTATAACTCCGTGATCCTGAAGCAAAGTGGAAACCAGGTGATGTCCACTGTGTGTCGTGAGCGGCCAGCTGCAGGGTGGGAAATGTGCTAAAAGTGTGATCCTTGTGGTTTCTTTTTAATTTTTAGAGACCCCCCTTTCATCTTCCTTTGTAAGAAAAAAAAAAAAAAACAAAAAGAACGTGACCGTTGACAAGGGTTAGTAATTCATCACTACCCAATCTGGATTTGGGAAAATCAGCCTTATAATTAATCGGCCAAGAATCACATTTTCCCACATTGACTGGCAAGAACATTTCCAGCGTCACAGCTTAGACACCTTTCTTTAAAAAAAAAAGTGACTCAGGATTAAGGGAGGAAACCATCCCTTTCTCTTGCTACCACTGTGAGTGAATTCTGACACTTTTGGTCCAAGAAGCAAAACACTGTGAACACCCCAGACTAAATAAGGTACAGTTTGCTGAACAGAAAGACACACGGAGAAAGGCAGTTAAACCATCACAGCTATCCATAAAAGGCTGCTGGAAAAACCTGCCTCGAGAGGCAAACTTTTTAGGCCTGGCCCAAGGAGGAACAGGAGATGAAGACCAAGGACCCAACTGCCGCAAGAGCACGGCGAGTCACGTAACGTCGGCATCACACGGCTTAATTATGCAGGAGGGAGAAATTAAGCTTTTGATTAGGGCCTTCAAATACAAAGGCAGAAATCACCAAAGCTTTCATCTCTCCCGTGCTTTTTTCCCTCCCCTCTTCTCGGGCCTTTATTAAGAAACAGATAAGCAGAGAAATGCTGCGATCCTGACCGGCACCATTCCGGCTGGCCACTCGACTTGGGAGCTGCCCTTGCGTCTGTCTGATTAGCTGAAGACCCACGGAGCCCTCTAGAACTTGCTTTGCATCTACAAGGTGATGTGAGCACACGGTTGATTTTACCTCTTCCAATTAAGTATTACTGTTGTAGTTCTTTTCCCGATTCATTATTCATTGAGCATTAATCCCCTTAAAAGCCGTCTTTGCAGGGAAACTTTGCTTTTTAAAAATCAGTATGTGTTTAATCAAGGGAGTGGGTCCCGGCTTTGCTGATGGGCAAGCAGCTCTACAGAGGCAAGCCGCGGGCCTCCCCGCTTTTCTCTGCTTACGCCGTCAGCCCCCCATCTCTGCCGCTCTATGAAATACGTTTTCTGCCTCTCTCAGCTAGTAGACTCTTCAGAAATGGAAGTTAATCCTTGGGCAAAGCAATGTTAAACCGCCCAAGGAAGAATTAAATATTTCAGACGAGAACATGGTAAAAAATGGCATGTGCTATTTTAGATTCTTTGAAAATTTAAGCAGAAGAGCAAAAAATAGAAAGCAGCTTGTCTGCAGTACAATGGCTCTAAGTTCACTTTCGTGAGATTCTTAATAATGTGGAGGGAGACCGGGAAAACAGCCATGTGCTTGGATGCAAAGAGGGGACCTGGCCACTCCAGTCAGAGGGGGCACCTCACATTATTAAGAACCTCACAAAAGTGAACTTAGATCCACTCTGCCAAGTATAAGGCTGTTCCAACCCCTTAGGTGTGAAAAGAACACGCAATGGAAAAATGGAGATTGACCTATATTTCCCTTCCCCTCGCAGTAGCAGAAAGGAAAGCAAAACTTTCACCCTTGGGAGGAGTGGGCTCTGGTGTCTGATGCCGTGGGTTAGGATCCTGGTCCACAGTCACCAGCCCGTCAACTTGGAACATTGCTTGGCTTCTCAGCTCCTCGGCTGACGCCTCCGAAAAGCAGAAGTGCTAGGCGCCCCTGTGGGTGGGTAGCTGTCGAGGTGACATGTGACAGCGCCCTGTGTCTTGCTGAGCGGTGAGCAATCAATACAGGCTGGATTATAAAGGTATAGTAATGAAACGGACTTAACCTGGATACACTTTTTTTTTTTTTTTTGCGGTACGTGGGCCTCTCACTGCCATGGCCCCTCCCGTTGAGGAGCACAGGCTCCGGACGCGCAGGCCCCAGCGGCCATGGCTCGCCGGCCCAGCCGCTCCGCGGCATGTGGGATCTTCCCGGGGCACGAACCCGTGTCCCCTGCATCGGCAGGCGGACTCTCAACCACTGCGCCACCAGGGAAGCCCCTGGATACATTTCTGAACCGCCGAAGTACAGAGAGAAAGCACTCTCGCCTCTGCGGACCGAGGAACACCAGGTAATTGTCAAAATGCTGCAATCATTTTTCTATCCTGCACTTTTACGATCCAATTTCTTGCTCTGCTCGCAGCTGCTTTCCAGAGCCCACAGACTGTGGTTAAAACTTATTAGCTGGAGTCCGATTAGCAGGCTTGAGTATGTATGTATTTATGGGTGGCTCAAAGAGGCACAAGTGATGTGACTTCAATTGTTTTAATTTGCTAGGCTTTCTCTCCCTCTGCCTCGGTGGGATCGCAAGAGACAGAAGCTCCCTGGCGCCTGGGGCTCCGCATGCTTATGCAAGGGCCGGCGGGGAGAGCGAGGGCTGCTGTGACTGTGCCGCTGGCCTCCTGGGGATGTTCTACCCTGGAGGCTCATGCCACCCAGGCAGGGGCTCGTGAAGGTCCCGAAAGCACCTCCACCTCCAACACCGTGCAGGTGTGGGCTCAGCGCTGGATGTGGCCTGGACTCGCCTTGGTTCCCACGTGGTGAGGGCAACTCTCACTGCTTCCAGCCTCTGTGGTTTGGGGACTGGTTTCGGGTCCCCAGGACAGGGGTCAACAACGGTGTGGCAGAAAGCCCAGGTAAGGAGCAGCGTCTCTCAAGGGTACCTGCTGGGGTTTCACTCCTCACTTGGCCTTGGGCAAGTCCCTTAGCCTCTCTGGGTCTCAGTTTCTCCATCTGTGAAATGGAGGTAATAAAACCTACCTTCGAGGGTGAGGAGAGGAATTGAATTGAGGATGCCTCCAAAGTGCTTCGTGGTTTAAGACTAGATATTGGCTCGATGTTAGAGGATTTAGATGTCTAGTCCTCTCCAAGGCCACGTGGCCACACAGCTGCAGGCCCTCAGATGCCCCTGGACTGACAGACACTCTTCAAGTCTTGGAGGGGGAGACTCCCTGCTTCTACCGGCAATATCCCACCCCCTGGAGGCTTTGCCCGTCTGAGTGCTACTGCCTCATTCCAGTCTTTTCTCAAATGCCACCTCCTCCTTGAGGCTTTTCAGGTAGCCTGCCAGCCAGCTCTCTCCCCTTCCTTTCCTGGCCTCCCGTCGTACATTATGAAGCCACGTGGCGTGCGTTATGGATGGACACGTGTCATCATGGGCCCCAGACACAGGGATTGTGTCTTATTTATCCCTCTGGCCTTTCCACTTCACCCCATCCATGGCTTGCGCTTAATAGGTATACCCCGTGCTCTGGCTGAACTGAAAGTTTGCTCACCTGAACTCAGCAACCCATCTTTCCGAGATCCCCGACTCGGGGTCTGACAGTTTACGTAGCAGGTGCCCAACTCACTCAGACATAAACAAATGCACCAGATCCAGCCCCTTCCAGAACCTGACACTGGGAAGGATGCCTGACCAAGAATCCCTCGGTGTGTCTGCAAGGGTGCACAGTGGCCTGGGGCAGGAATGGCACTTTTCATGGTAGGAATGTGTCTATGTAATAGAGAAGAACAAAGCTGATTCCATATTGACTCTATTCCTTTAGCTCTAACCTTTGTGCTCTGTCGCCTGTGCTTAATCATGCTGACTCTGCACCTTTTGTAAAAGAAGTTGCCTACAGCCTGAAATATGCAGGATAGCCCATTCTTCAGGCGCTGACCTTTAAAGGTATAACACTTCCCCTTTCATACAGAGATAAAAAGTTGCAGAACAGGAAATAACATTTGTCTTGTTGGAGGTTTATAGGGGCATTGTGACTGGACCTAGTGGACAGCTGCAAGAGAAAGGAATCCAGCACTGAGAAGTTCACAGCAACCAGTCACACCCCCTGCCCTTTTGGAGTAAAAGAAGCCTGAATTCTAACTCCGGGAAGATGGTTTTTTGGGACACGAGTCCACCATCTTCTCGGTCTGCTGCCTTTTCGAATAAAGTTGCTATTCCTTGCCCCAACGAACTGTCCCTTCGTTTACTGATTGACCTGTTGTGTGGCAAGCAGTATGAGCTTGGACTTCAATAACAGCTAGACAAAAGCCCTGGAGGGAGATGTTTGTGAAGCACACAGGGGAAGGCCCAAGATAGCTAGTTCTCCCACGGCACACTGCAGACACTGTTGGTGTGCTATGTTCTAACTAAGGGGCTGTTCAAATTTGGGTCTCCTGAACTTCCAGGAGTGCCTCTTGAATTTCCGCCGAGCATATCTGATGAGGGTGGAAGCTGCTCAGGCTGCCGTTGACACTAGACAGGAGTGTTGGGAACCCGGCTTCTGGGGCCGGGCAGGCCTAATACCGCTGTTCCCAACTGAGTGCCCCTGATCAAAGGTACTGATCCAGGTATGTCCTGGGCTTCTTCTCTGTGAAGTGGGGGAAGTGACATACCCCACCTCACGGAGTTGTCTGGCACATCAATGAGCTATTGCATGGAAAGCCTTGGTATAGCACACGGTAAGTGCTGAGTAATCACTATTAGTGAAATATCGCTGTAGTGAGGAAACGATTCCACTTGGAGTGAGTTAATTTTCTCTCATCTAGTGTGAACCGGGGATTATGGGTGAACCTGTTTTGCTCGGTGAGTTTGAACGGGTATGAAGAAATCAGGGAAGTGAGAAGAAAATGACGATTGGACCCAGGTGTATCCAGACCACGGCTGCCGGCAGATGCTGAAATCTGCTTTTTAAAAAGACAGTTCAAGAAGAGGCAGTGGAATGGGGTGCGGGTGAGAGTAGGGCTTGAGGGAGCCATTTGAATGGGTTTTTCTACCTCACTGACCTTAATTTTCAAAATAAACTTACTGTCTCATGACAATAAGTACACCCTAGCTCTCAGCTCATCACCCAAAGATTAGAACTAAATAATAATAGATAACAAGTGAACACTTGTTGTCCTGGGATGGGCTTACTCTCAGCCAAGGAGGGCCCTAAGTGAGGGTCTGAGAAATCTGCGTCCTCAAATGCCCTGTGCTTTTTAAATCCAGTAGAACTACAACAGCCCTCTTCAGTTACTGCGTGAAACGGATGCTGGGGAGCTGCCTTTTCTGAAATTTATGGGTACAGTCAGAGGGGCAGGAGGCCAGCCTCGCAGACAGTGGTGTTTAGAAGGTGTTCAAAGGAGCTCACGAACTATCCGTCTCCATCCACGGACGCAGATCATCTCAAGAAATGGAAGAAAACCACTTTTAGCGTGTGCAGGGGACCAGGGAGAGAGGGGTGGTGGTGAAAAGTCATCAAGCCTATGGACTAGAGAACCATCTCAAGAAGGAGGAAACCAGCAAACCACTGTGGCCAATCTATTTAAGGCGCCACTGCAATTAACAGGTAATTTACAATGTGCAGGAGAGGTTCTGCCTCCAGAAGCACCTGCTTTTAAGCAGTATGCAATGTGTACACAGTGGAGAATAACTCCTGGAGACGCAGGGCTTTGTATGTTCAGAAAGGTGGCGGAGGGTACAGGTGAGCTCACTGCTTTTAAATGGTTTTTTTTTTTTTTTTTTTTTTTTTTGGTATGGATGTTTGCAATCTGGTTCTCATACCTGTGATGAACTCACTGCTACTAATCACTGAAAAGGCCTCCCGGGACCTCAGTACCCACAGTGGCTCCAGAGACCATCAGCACCTCACTGAGGAGCTGGTAGAAATGCAGATCCTCGGGCCCACCCCTGGCCTGCCGGATTGGAATCTGCACTTATCTCCCCGGGTGAACACAAGAAAGCTGGAGGAGCCCGGCTCGAGGGCAGATCCTGATGAAGTGAAGAGTGGGAGACAGGCTGCCTCCTATCAGGCTGTCTGTTCAAAAATATATTCTCAAGCACCAGTTGGGTCAGGCTTTCAGGGAAAAGCAAAAGCAATTAAGCGCAGGTGGAGTTTGGAAATGCTGGTTTCTGCTAATTTCGCTCATCAATTGCTGGGAGCTCACTTTGTATTCTTCATCACTATTACTCAGTCTTCGTGGGTTACAAATCCATTGCTTCTCTCCTCTTTAATGATGCTTTTTCCGGAGGGAGGACTGACCAGGGACGCATCCCTGTGCCTGATTGTTGGACTCCAACCCACCCCTTTCCCAATTCGGTTGCTCTCCCGTCATCTTCCACCCCTCCCCTGCTCACGGGTGTGCACAGCTCAGCTCTTAGCCGACAACCATCACCTGCTCAGGCTGTTCAGCCTCCCTGCTCCCCTCCACTTTGGCTCTTACCATCTCCATTAACCTACCGCTGTGTCCGCATCACCTCCCGTCTCCCTTACCCTGCAGCTTGGCTGTGGGCATGCCATGTCTTTCGCTTGCCCCTCTGGATCCCCTCTCCTCCCTTTGTTATCCAGCTCTCGGATCTGGGAGGCTGACACAGAGTGGGAACTTCATCAACGGCTCCCTTCCCTCCTGGAGGGAGGACAAGATATTGATGCCCTGGGCTCAGCCTCTGCCGGGTCCCTTGCCACACCACTCTGTCTCAGGTTCTGGGAGCAGCTCCCTGCTCTGGTCCTGGCAGGCTGGCTGCCGCTGCTACAGACCCTGAGTCTGCACCATCTCCGTGGTTCTCCTACACCCTGCCCACACCTCTGCACACCATCCCTTCACTAAACTCTCCTCAAATGACCCAACTTGAGTAGACCATCTGTCTCCTCCCATGCCCCTGACCCGATACACATCTCTGCTACCCTACGCACCCTGCATTCTCAAAGGTCCCCACGGCCCTCTGAAACACAAAGCCAATGGTGCTTTCTTTCACCTTCATTCTCTTGCTGCTGCATCTGATAGACGGTTCCCCTTGGATCCAGCCCCCACCCGTACATCACATTCAGGATGTCTGAAATAACTCATTTTGCTCCCCAAATGGGTTCCCCCCTACCCCCTTCTGGGGGCATCGCGACTTGCCTGACCCAGGCTTCTACCCTGCCATCACCTCCGCTACCCCTCCCTACCTCTGTCAGGGAGTTTCAGAATCATCAAGCTGAGGGAGACCTGAGACTTCCTGGTCCATCCCAATGGGACACTGAAGCTTGGTGAGCAAGCTGCCCAAATCTGACCTGGCTGTTTTAGGATGTCAGTCCTCAGATGCAAGGTTCAGGCTCTTTCCATCTCCCTGCCTCCCCTTTCCTGACATGGGTGCTTCAGGGTGATGGGCACCTCTGCTCATTCCCACCTCAAGTTCTCGATTCTCCCGAAACATCCTTCATCAGCTCCCTGATGGTTTGTTTCTCCAGCCCAGTCTCTCTCACTCTAAGTCATTCCACCCACTGGGACAATTAAGTCGTCCGAAAAATACCATTTTGAACATATCACCCACCAGCTCCAAAAAGCTCCTGGCTTCCCAGCTTGCACAAGCCCCTTGCCCGGGCACACAGTTTGGTGTTCTGTCACCTTTCCAGCCCTAAGACAGCCCGCCACCTCCTCTCTCCCGTGGAAATAAGTCCTCCACCGAGGCCCCAGGGTGTGCACACTGCCACCCATTCCACCACACCCATCCTGCCCCCTACTCCTGTTCGCGCTCTTGTCCCAAGCCCAGTATCCTTCTAGTGTTCAGATCTGGCTTGGGAAACCCTAGAGGGTTCTCTCTTTCTCTCATTTCCTACAGTCTCTTATTTTCTGTCCCATTTATCATTAAACAATTAGTCATGTCCTACTTCTGGCTGCCTTGATCGTCTATGAAAGACACACGTTTAACTCTTCAGCTGCCGCTACCCAATGATTCCAACTAGATCCGCAGTGCTCTCATCGTTGTGTATCTCTACATCTCTCTTACCGTCTAGCAGAGTGGGATACAAACGGAAGGTGCCAAAAAGACAGCATGCCAACCTCCTCCACTTCGTGACAGGAGCATAGATGAATAAAAGATGGTAAAGCCCTCGGGGAGACTCTGAGTGCCCTGGGAACCAGAGAAGGTGCAGTGACAGTCATTCAACTCCTGCTGTCCTCCAAACCATCTAAAATGAGGTCTCCAGTTTCTGTGTTTTATATAAATCTGGCCTCGTTACAGCTCATTAAATATATTGCAAACTCTACTTAAATAGAGGTTATGACATCCAGATGTTTTACTCGTCCAAAGATGCTGAAGTGTTTCTATATTCTGACTGTCATGTGAGACCCTCACGTGAGACCAGTAACAGTAACCCTGCTCAGGTACGAGCCCCGCCCCCCCACGCTGCCCATTGGCTGCCTCTCCTTACTGTCGCCCAGTCTAACCAGCTCCACGCTGCAGCGAGACTGACCGTGTCATTCTCTATCACCTTGACCCTTCAGTTCCTCGAGGCCAACCCCTGCTCCCCGACCCCCGCCGTCCCCGTCAGGATGGCTCACCCCTCCCCCAACTCCTTTGTAGCACCCCTCTACCTAGCAGCCTCATTAACCCATCCTTCAGATTTTTTTCGTAAATGTCACTTAGTACCTGTCTACAGGCCCTCCTGCTCACAAGACATAAACTAAGCGGCAGAGACTTCGGTGCAGTTCTCTCAGCATCTGGAGATTCCTGCACATAGTAGGTCCTCAACGTGCCTGTTTCACTTGCCTCAAGATAAAACCGTAACACGGCGGAATTCACAATGAGGCAGCCATTCCAGGTGCCGAAAAGTTCATTCTTGTCTCAAATTCATCTCAGCTATAACAGCAGGAAAACCTGCTCTGACCCTGCCGTGGAATCCTCAGCTGGCGAGGAGGTGACAGGCTGAGCGAGGGCTCCTGGCACCTGCAGTGGGAGCAGACACCTCTCCTCAGGCTCTTTATTGGCCTCACCGGGGACACCTAACCACTGAGCAGCCTTGGAGAAGTTACCCAGATACTGGGCCTTGGTTTTCCTCCTCTTTTTTAAAATGGTAGTAAAATATATACATATATATAACATAAAATTGACTATTTTAACCATTGCTTTGTGTGTGTGTGTGATTCCTTTCGCTTTATTTCAGTTCCTTCTAGTTCAATGTCAGGTTATTTTAACCATTTCTAAATGCACAGTGCCGTGCCTTCTCATCTCTATGCGATCATCACCGACATCCACCTTCAGGACTTTTTCATCTCGCCAAAGTGAAACTTTGAACCCATTAAACCCGTTTCCTCTTCTCCCCTCAGCTCCTGTCAAGCACCGTTCTACTTTCTGTTTCTATGATTTTGTCTGCTCTAGGCACCATATACAAGAGGAATTGTACAGTATTTGTCCTTTCATGACAGGCTTATTTCACTTAGGAGGACGACCTCAACGCTCATCCGTGTTGTAGCGTGTTCCTTCTTTTTTAAGGCTGAATAATATATTCCATCGTACGGACAGACCTCATTTTGCTTATCCAATTCATCAGTTCAGGGACAGCTGGGTGGCTTCAACCCTTCCCCCGGCAAAACGTAGCAGGTACTGCCGCTATCCTGCCCATATACCTTGGTACTTGCTGCTGCCTCCCAAGGCTTCTTGCTCTGGATTCTCTGCCTGAGGCTGCAGGGGACAGGCTGGACGTGCTGGTACATTCACAGCCCCAGGAGCGGCCCTCTTGACCCTTGGAGTTGGTGGGTGAATGCCCCACCAGCACCCTCACCCTCGGTGGCTGTACGTACCTGCTCTCGAATGAATGCCCGCTGTCCTGGCTCCCTTCTCTGCCCGTCTCCTCTCTCCTCCCCGCACAAGCAGCGCTGCCTGGGCTCACCTCCCAGATAAAGCAATTGCTCCCGAATCTGCCCTCAGTATCTACCCCTGGGGGAACCCCAATTAAGGTCTCACTCATGCACAGAGGCCGCGATGGAGGAGGCGCCGGACACACAATGTGTACTCTGCGGATGGAGAACCCCATTTTCACCCATAGGGGCAACGATCCCTGCCCTGCCACCCAGCGGCATCTCAGGACAGGGATCCTGACCAAAATCACCCTGGAAAGCCACCTGGGAAACGAGTGAGGGGGGCCCTTTCTGCCTGCCCCAGGCTCACGACAGCAGCTGTCTGCTCCGGCTGAGACCAGCCAAGCTGCGCTCGGGTTCATGACGTCCCCACCCAACATGCTGAGTAATGTCTCCCCTGCACAGGGAGAGACTCAAGGGCAGTCAGGCCCTAAGCACATCTCACTCCTGCAGTCGGGAGCCCGCCTTCCTTTGGGGGCTCGTCACACGCTCTGTGCCAATGCCAGGATGTGTCCAGGCAGCCGGGGGAGGGGCTGGCTGGCCGGCCGGCCGGAGGTATGGGTCCAGACCAAGCACCAAGCCTCCCCCACTGCAAGGGCAGAGGACTGGGTTTTACTCTGGGTCATCGAAGCCTCCTCGCTGCCTTCCTCTCTCTTTTCAGCAGCAAGGCTCGTTCTGCCCCACTAACCCTTGCCTGCAAACAGAAGATTCAGTGACATAGCCCCTGGGCGCTGGTGACGCCAAAAAAGGCAAGAGCCGGGGGGCGGGGCTTTTAAAGCAGCAGCCACCCCCCGCGCCCAGCTCCAGTCGCCTTTATAATTGTAAGTGGACGTCCTGTCGTTACTGAGGTCACAGATCACGCTCCCCTCCATTCTGATTCAGTGTCTGCCTGTGGGAACATGATGGCTTTTCGCAGATTCAGCTGGGATGGACCCGCGTGGTTGCAGGGCTCCTGGCTGCTTCGTTTAAGAAACCACCACTGATTATAAAATGGAACTTACTAAATTCCACAAAGCCCACACGTTCCTCTACTTCTTTATCCATGGACGACTTACTCCACCCTGCCCACCAAGGCCAGGAGCAGTCCCCATTTATTCAACGGTATTTATCAAATACCCTCTCTCTGACCTATGGTACTGGGTCTGGGAGCGCACAGGGAAGCCTGATACAGGGAGGGGTGTGCCCTCCAGAGCGTCCAGTACAGTGAGCGGTGGACCCGTCAGGACCCACAGCAGCGAGCGCTGACAATGTGTCACAGCTCTTCCAGATGCTTCCGTCTGTTCCATCCTCCAGCAGCCGTCTGCACATCAGGAGTGAGGAAGCGACGGGACCCCACTGTTTCAATTCACCTGGGGTCACCTGGCTGTCCAGGGTCAAGGCAGGGTCCCACCCAGAGAGCAGGTCCGAGCACCACGCTCTCAACCTCTGTGTCACATGGCGTCCCAGAAGCCCAGTCGAGGGGTGATCTCTGCCTTTTGCATGGTCACTGTCTCTGCGTCTGTTGTCTCCTTTCTGAGCCTCAGGACAGAGCTGTCTCACTGCCACAGGGAACCCACATGGAAAAACAGATGTCTGCTCACCTTTTTGAACGGGCCAGGCTCTTCTGACCCCTGTTCAGAGCAACTCTGCATGAATAATGGCTAAAGTCGGGGTTTTGATGGAGAGAAAACAAACCACAGACTTCTTATGAAACGTTAATTGGGAGGTCAGGCTCTGAGTTTTGATGGAGGCCTTCCTGGACGCCGAGGGAGGCCCCTTGACAAGGCCCTGCCATCTTGCTTTCATGAGTCACTGAAATAGCCTTACCCTATCTCCTTTGCCAAGTTACAAATGTTTCAAAGTAATGACGATCACGATAAAATGGCCACAACTGAATATGGGTAGAGAAATATCCATGCACGTATGCAAGCCCCTACACTCACGCCTTGCATTTGGATTGTTTCAACACCAAGAATCTACACATCTCCCATCAAGAGGCAGAAAAGACGTGGATGTTCACACCGGGCACTGTGCCGGGTACTCGGAAGGTTGCAATGGTTTCCGACTTGAGGATCTCAGAATCCTCAAGAGAGACCACCAGAGAATTTGCTTTAAGATGCTACGATGAGGGCACTGGTTATCATCATAGCATAGGGAGAGGGGTCACTGATCCTGCCAGGAGTGGGGTGGGGGCGACTGGGAGTCAGGGAGGGGCCCCCCAGAAGGAGACTGATGGTGGGGTCTTGAACATGAAGTAGCAGTAATTTATAGTTAATAAAAAAAGAGAAAAGGATGCAAAGCAATGCGCTAATGAGGAAGGGGCATTTCCTAGTCAGGGATGTGAAGGCAGGAGCTCAGGGTGTGAGCTAAGGAGCTTAGAGGCCTCGATTTGGACCCTTGCCCCGACCTGCTGGGCCTGGGACCTTGGGCAATTACTCCACGTGTCTCCTCGCCTGTAGAATGCTGACTGCACACACCATCTCATTTAATCCTCACTACCATCCTTAGCCAGCCCAGTACCTGTTCAATCACCTGCTTATTAGAATGGTTCACGAACAAGTCACTGTTTATTTTCAACCACGACAATGTCACTTTGATCTAGCGAAGGCTGGGAAGTGCCCCTAATCCAGTGTCTCGGAGTTCTGCAGCATCCTGGGCTCCCGATCTGGGTCTTGAGACATCAATAAACGATGACTCTTCCGTCTTCCTGTACCATGCTTCCTGGCAGGATAATACATGAGAATACATAATAGCTGACACGCTACCATGAACAGGAGGGGAAATTCAGCAGGCTCCGACAGAGCCTGTTATTTAAATGGTCATATGCTTTGCGGGAGGGACCGTGCGTTGGAATGGGATGGGGAGCTTGGCTTGAGGGAAAAAGAACTTTCCACCAAACCGACAGTTAATTGTAGTGAACTGCAGAAAACCCAGAAGAGGAGCCCCCGTCGCAAGAAAACAATCCACAAATAAACTGCCAATCAACACAGCTCCAGGTCCACGGCCAAGTCCTCTTCCAAACGGCGCAGGAAAGGAGCGAGGGAAATTTATGATCTTCTTTTCCTGGGCATATATCCGCCTATATTTCTGACAAGTGGTAATGGAAAATAGGCTTACTGCATGCTCCTATTCTCATGGCTGTTGGTTCTCTGACTTGCTTTCTGCCTCTCCCTGCTCTGGTAACATTCAACCTATTTTGTGATGCTGACATGTCTAGTGACCCAGACTTGCATGAGGCTTGCTTAGAATTTTAACTACAGTTCTCTTCTTGACTTCTCCTGGCTTATCTGTTTCTTCAGTGTTCCTGGCCTCTGGTCCTTGGCACGAAAGAACCCACGAAAGAACCCAGAAGGCGGCAAGTATGAATGAGCAGTGGCCTTGACTCTGGCGGGACTAGGGACCAGAACCGTCCTCAAGGCAGGCTTTCACAAAAGGAACTGGGGGGAGAATGACAGGGAAGGTACAGGAGAGTAACAGTGGTTTCGAAGGCACTGAATGCGAGGCTCCTAGAAGGTACCTTAATAAAACCTACAGAAACATGGTGATGGAGGAGAACCCGGCTTCTCTGTCCCCCGACAAGATCAACAGTTAGACAGCTAGCCATGAACAGAACAGCTCTGGGAGAGTCCAGAGTCCATTTGAGAAATTTTAACAACACAGTGCAACAAAAACCCTGAGAAGAACCACACAAAAGGCAAGGAAGAGAGCTTCATTCTGCCTGCGGCATCCCATCCCCGCAAGCCGGCACCAAGAGGGGATGTCCCAGCCAGAAAGAGTTCCCACACCCACCAGGAAAGGAAGGGTAGAGTGAGCAGCTAGCTTCCCCAGCTTTTGGGGGCACTGTGCAAAGGTCTCGCTTTGGTTTCACCCTAGTAGGTACTTTAGAGAACCTTACAGAACCGCGCTTCTCAAAATCTACTGTGCGCCCGAACTCCCTGCGGATTCTGATTTGGCAGGTCTGGAGTCTCAGGTTCTGCGTTTCTAACCAGCCCCTACGGACCACACTTTGCAAGATTCTAGGTAACCTAATTCAACCCTCTCATTTTCAGATGACGACACTGAGGTCCAGAATGCGGCAATGACTTGGGGAAAGATGGTTAGAGAAAGAAATGAGTTGAGTCTAAAATCTGGGCCTGTGATTCCTAGCCTTGCGCCCTTTCAAAGGAATCACTTAAGTAAACAGGGAAACAACAGGGGTGAGGGGCCTGCCCTCCCCTCATATTCAGTCTTAGGTAGCATTTTACTTGGCTATGTCGCTGAGTTTTGGATCGTGGTAAGTGAAAGCCTAAAGTGGGAAATACACACTTCAGAGTAACTGACTTCTCTGTGCTGAACCTATTTCTTTGTTGGGGCTCTGGAAGGAACCAAGGAGGGCTTGTTTTATCAAGTACAGTGCTCTCAGGGCCATAGAAAAGGAGCTGTCTCCTGTCCCCTGAGGTCACACAGTAACAAGAGATTCTCAGATTCTGCAGGAATGCGAGGCTCCCGCCTTAATAAGAAGACATTTGATAACACTCTGCACACGCTTTAATGCGACCGCGTCTTCCTGATCTGGGTCACAAATAATCAGAGGGTTAGCAAGTATCAGCATCTGGAATACTCGGAGTGTCACTCAAGTGGAGGGAGGCCGGTAGGTGAAGTGACTGAGACCAGTGGTTCCCAAGTGACCTGGCCTCTAGCTCCACGCACCAGTCATCCGGGAACCTAAATGTGTAGCAACTCCGCAGCGGCTCCTAACGCCCAACCCGTTTGGGGGAACAGCACCTTAGCCGACCCCTCAAACTGCCTTTCAGCCTGGGATGGTGCAACCACCCGAAACAAGGGCTGAGACCAGGTGGCTCGTGTGCCACCTGGCGAGGAGGGGGATAAGGGCCCCTTCCCATTATTAACAAAGGAGTAACGGGGGGTGGGGCTTGGGTCCCTGCCCTCTGCCTCTGTTTGAAAAGGACCAAAGCCACCCAAGATAAAGAAGGGCCACTGATGAGCTGCCATCATTGTGAGAGAAGGGCGATCTGGATAGCTCTGAATTTCTCAGAAAAGAAAGGGAGCAAAACTGAGGCTGTGATCTCAAAGTGTCCAGGGAGGCACTTCTAGAAAAGACATGCCTTTGAAAAGCTCTTGAGAATCGAATGAAAAACATCTGACGTGCGACAGATCTTCTCTGAAAATGGGAGCTGCTTGCTGGGTGAATTCTGTGCTGGGGGATAGCATGGTTATGGGGATGGTGTATTGGGGAGGGGCGTGGCCCTCCGGGCTCCCCCACTGCCTGCGAGGGGGAAAGGGCAGTGAAAGAAGATTCCAGCAAATGAGCCTCCAGGGAGGGGTAGGGGGCATTATGGACCTGGTTCTGACCCTCCAGCCCTGCGCTTTGCCACATGAATTGGCCGACTCCTTCCACTAAAGAGGGGAGGGGAGCATGGCCGTGTGACTTGCTCTGGCCAGGAGACCGAGGCGGAGTGATGGTATGCAGTCCGGAGCCTAGATCACGAGGGGTCTGATGTGTTTCCACTTGCCCTCTCTCTCCTCTGCCTTTGCCACGAGCAGAGCTTGCCTGGCCACCCCACTGGTCCACAGAGAACTAGAGATGTGCAGAGCACGGCCTCCCAGCTGTCACATCTTGAAGCACAGGGGCCCCGCCGAGCCAACCCTGCATCAGCTGAGCCCCTGCAACCCTGCAGACACAGGGTAACATGAGTGTTGCTGAAGCTGGTAGTTTCTGGGGCGGTTCCTCGTGCAGCCCTAGATAACCAAGGAGACAGGCAACAGGCAGCCAACGTACATCCTGCCAAGTCAGTGCTCTGCAGGGCAACTCCTTACTCTGGAGGATAAATCACTGAGCCACTAATTGAGGGGACAGGACGATGCCACTAACGGTCATCGCTGACTCCAATTTCGTGATCCCCTCTGAGTTTCAGCCCTTTGCTCAGATCCCTACACGTAATAAAAGAGAAACTGGACTTTTAATCATGGTGGTCGGCTGGAAAGTGTAACACTTTTGCTAATAATAAACACGCGATGGTTAAGGCTTTACCGTGTCACACACCTTCCGCCCAGGTCCCTTGGTGCGCCAGAAACGCTTGGTCATTCAGCATCTGGAGGCCTGAGGCTTCTGCTCACTCCCGCAGCAAGGAGAGGCAGCTAACTCCTGGCCTCGGGGACAGTTCCCAGGCTCCTGAGTTAATAGGTTTCTCAGAGGGAGGAAGAAGGATGAGGAATTACCCGCAGCCTTGTTGGAGAAGGCAGGCATTGACTGTAAATAATTTCCTATCCATCCAACTGCTTGCCGTGTCAGAGCCTGGCTTGGGTCTTAATCCGGCTTACCTTCTTTCTGACTGTGTTAACTTAGGAAAATCAAATTTGCAGAGCCTCGGTTTCCTCAGCCTAAAACCTCAAGAGTTGCTGTCAGGGTTTTAGATAATAACTATGTAAGAAAAAAGTCCTGGCCTTATGATTACACAAGTAGGTACTCAAGGGTAGCTATTTTCTTTGTCAGAGCACAGAGTTAAAGCAGGGTTGCCATGTGCCACTGCGTAGGTTGTTAACTGCACAAAAACTCCCAGCCAAGGAGGGACAGGGGGCTGAAATCCATCCTGGGCTCTGCAGGCCATGTCTTGTCTCCTGTGTGGTCTGTACCTGTCAGGGAAAAAGGGTCCCTGCTTGTAATCTGCACAAAGGCTCTATGGCAGCCGTGAGGGCAAGCTCAGTGTACCTAAAGCTATGTTTGTGCGGAAACTTCTCTGAAAGACCGTGAAAAAAATGATCACCTAACTGGGTAACTTGCAAATACTTACAGAACTTAAAAGAGAAAAAAAAAAAAGCCAATTGATTTTGCCTTCGCCCTGGAGGTTCTGATTGAGTAGGTCTGGAGAAAGGCCTTGGAATCTGTATTTTTAGTCAAAGTCCCAGGTATCTGCACACACCAAGGTTCGCTGTAAGGTTTCTGGTCCCCTTGGTCCAGGCCTGGGCTCCCAGGAGCCAGGAACAGGTCAAACAAACAAACAAACAAGAAATAATCTCCAGCAGTTCACGTTTAAATCTCAGAGTTAAAAATCCAGAATTAACCCCTGTGTCTTGTTAACAAAGGTTTCGGTCAGCCAGGACCTCCCAGAGGTTGGGGCACGGAAAGGGATGCACGGCAGAGGGGGCAGCTTGGGAGGTGGATCTCTGACAGGTAGCCTCTGATGCATACTAATGACAGGACAGAGCTTGGCCACCAAAGGCAGTTACAGAGGATGAGACATCTCGCGCAGGCCAGCGATTCGGGGGACTGCGGGGGGATCTTGTTATCTCTCTGTCTCGCTTAATAGGAATTAATAGTTGGAAGGGGATAAAAGAATGGTGTGTTTAGTGCCAATCCAACCTAATATGCGTGCTATGTTTTTATTTCAAAGAGGATAAAGGCCCAAGTTTTATACTGAAAACAAATGTTAAAAATTAATTATAAAGAAGACACCAGAGGGCCTCAAGCCTGTTCCCGGGGTGACTGATTAAATGCCTGCCTCATTTAGACTGGTATAAACCCAATCTCTTGGAAGAAGACCAAAACTATTTGCCAATGTCCACAGAGACTCTCCAAGAAAATGATCCTGGTGTCAGGAAAGAGAAAAATATACTTGCCACTGCTGCCCGGAGCCAGCCACCACCAATGGCATGGAAGCCAGTCATGGGCAGGAAAGCTGAATGATTCTGCAAGGTCAGTGTGGGTACAAAGCATCCTTCATCACCTGAAACTGACCATCGATGAACCAAACCAATGATGCTGCTTGGGCCTGTGAGAAAGTGGCCTGAGGAGCTCCTCCTCTCTATAGGCTTTGAGGGGATGGGGGCTTTTTTTTTACCCCTGGATTTTGTTGGGTTTCAGAGAATATCTTCCCAATTCTTGGAATGGGCAGGCTCTAATTGAAAACCGCCGAGCTAGGATGTAAGCCAACGACTCCATTATCTTTTGAATTTTAAAATTACATTTTCATGTATTGAGGTGCTCCTATGTTGGGTGCATAAATATTTATAATTGTTATATCTTCTTCTTGGATTGATCCCTTGATCATTATGTAGTGTCCTTCTTGATCTCTTGTAACAGTCTTTAAAGTCTATTTTATCTGATATGAGTATTGCTACTCCAGCTTTCTTTTGATTTCCGTTTGCATGGACAAGGGGGGGAAGGGGAGGGTGGAATGAATTGGGAGATTAGGTTTGACATTAATACACTACTATGTGTAAAACAGATAGTGGGAACCTGCTGTATAGCACAGGGAGCTCAGCTCGGTGCTCTCTGACGACATAGATGGGTGAGATGGTGGGGAGGGGGGCAGTGGGAGGGAGGTCCAAGAGGGAAGGGAAATAGGTATACATACAGCTGATTCACTTCACTGTATATAAGAAACTAACACAACATTATAAAGCAATTTTACTCTGATTAAAAAAAAAAGTGAAATTACATTTTAACGGCAAGATAATATTTTCCTTGTTAAAATAAAACTGAAAGATTACCCAAAAATGCTGAAGTCCCCCTTCAACACTCCCCACCCCACCCAAACCCTAGTTCTTTCTTTTTGCCCCAAAGGTAACCGCTGTTAGCAGTCTGGTGTGGTCCTCAGACCCACAGAGAACACCAACGAACAGAGGTGTTCTGTGTAGGATTTTTCCACTGGTGATAGCACACTGGGCATATTTTCCTGCAACCTGCATTTTTCATTAAATGACAAGTCTTGGAAACTGATTCATGTTGGTACGTATGCTAACCACAGCATAATATTCCAAAATACGGATACAATTATTCCGTGTTCAATGGCAAAAACACCCATGTTTCTTAGGCTGTTCATAATAAGGTCCCGACCTACATTTTCTACTTTATTTCCCTCAGGTCCCCCCTACCACCTCCATGGAAACTATACTCAAACCAGAGAACCCACCTGCAGTTTCCTACAAGGGAGGGACGGCATTTCAGCCGAGTCCTGTCTGCATGTGGGCAGTGGGCAGGCATCACACCTCCTTTATGTGCCCCTTGCACAGGGCCCTTACCGCTTCCGCTGGGCATCTATTTTCACTGTCCCTTCTTAGTAGCGAGCTTTGTAGGAGTAGGAGTACGGACCAGGGATATAGCCGGCGCTCAACAAATTTTTGTTTTTAAGAAAAGGAAACAAAGTCTTACTGATTCTCTAAACTGCTATGGGAGGAGGACAGAAAGGTCAAATAGAAGTTGGACTGTGGATACAACATTTTCCTTCTTTCCATCATCCATCCCTCCATCCATCAATCTAACCTCTATCCATCCATCCAGGCATCATCCATTCATCCACCATCTGTCCATCCATCCGTCCATCCATCCATTCATCCATCCATCCTCCATCCCTTCACCCATCATCCATCTATTCTCCATCCATCCATCATCAATCCAACCTCTATACATTCATCCAGCCATCATCCATTCATCTACCATCTATCCATCCATCCATTTTTGCTTCTTTTTCTTCTATGCATCCTTTCACCTCTCCCTCCATCCTTCCTCTTTGGTGGCAGCTATGAAAATGTGCCTTTCAGATCTCTAATTATAGGGAACATACTGATAACCTGCATTGTGGGTTAATTCACGAGAAGCATGAGACTGTGCCTGCCACATAGATGTCTGGCACCCCCTTGGTCACTGCTGAGGTATGACAGTGTGGTAACAATGGCTCACGTCTGCTGGGGCGCCTCTCTGAGCCATGTCCCAAGGGTGCACCATTCCTGGAGTCCTCACACAATGGGAGAACGCCTTCCACTTTTGTTTTATCCTACTGTGACCCGGGATTTGATCATTCCTATTTTAGAGTCAAAGGAAGTGACCGTATGGAGAGACCCGTGGTTTGGCCGAGGAGCCGCACTCGGTGCCCACACGAGCCCAGATGCTCAGACCTCTCTGAGCTCCTCCAGCCTGAGGCTGTGGAGGCCAAAGAACAGCTGAAGTAGTCACTAGAACAAAACTGGTTTCCTGATTCCTCTCAACTCCGTCTGGCTGCCGCTTGTCTAGGAACATACAGTATGCCCAGTACATACTGAAAAAAGTTGGATTTTAAAAACTTTCTTATAAATTTTTTTTTTTTTTTTAAATTTTTGGCTGCATTGAGTCTTCGTTGCTGCACGCGGGCTTCTCACTGCGGTGGTTTCTCTTGTTGTGGAGCACGGGCTCTAGGCATGCGGGCTTCAGCAGTTGTGGCTCATGGGCTCAGTAGTTGCGGCTCATGGGCTCTAGAGCGCAGGCTCAGGAGTTGTGGCGCATGGGCTTAGCTGCTCCGCGGCATGTGGGATCTTCTCGGACCAGGGCTCTAACCCGTGTGCCCTGCATTGGTAGGCAGATTCTTAACCACTGCGCCACCAGGGAAGCCCCTGGATTTTTTTTAAACCAGATTATGCCACATAGCAAAGATGGGCTCCCGCTCCTTAGAATTTTCTAGATTCTGAGATTCCACAGCCTCCTTGGCACACCGTCCTTCAGTTCTAGACAAGCGTTTACGGCCTCAGGTTCTTTCACCCAGTCTAAGAGCTCTCCCTTTCCAAGTATCAGCTTGAACAGCGGTTCCCCAACCTCAAAGGCTGGATCGAAGCCTCTGCCTTCCTTACTGTGTAAGTTCCCATCACTTACACACTGATGCAGCCATCGCCTTCTTGACTGTATCCCTGGAGGAAAGTGAGACCCTGGAGGGCCAGAAACAGGCAATGGCACTGTCAAAAAGTGGGCTGGAGACAGTGTGCAGGGTGACTCCTCAGAGGTCGGGCTGCAGGCACTCTGTCAGGTCAGCTAAAAATGGCAGATCCACTGTATGTGTACACGTATACACACACACACACACACACACACACACACACACACACACATACTGGAATACTACTCAGCCATAAAAAAGAACGAAATAATGCTATTTGCGATAACATGAATGGACCTAGAGATTATCATAGTAAGTGAAGTGAGTCAGACAGAGACAAATATATGATATCACTCGTATGTGGAATCTAAAAAAAAAACAATACAAACGAACTTGTTAGGGGAAACACTGACTGAAACTGCCCACCCTGGCCAGGCAAGATAGTAGCCACTCGCATGAGTTATCTTAACAACGGGAGGTCCTGATAAGGAACGCGGAACTAAAAAGCTACCACCAACCAGAAGAATTTGGGAAAGTTCAAAAGGAGAGAGGAGATGCCAGCCCGTAAGTCCCACCAACCTCCCAGAATCCTTCTCTTGGCTGAGCGATGTGCACACCACCAGGAAGGACTCTGAGTCAGAATGACTGGCCAGAGACAACCCAGAAATTAACCCCATCACCATAAAGCCCGAGACTGCGAGCCACGTGAGCCTGGGTTCCCTTCCCCTCCTGCTCTCCACCTGCGTGCTCCTCCCAATAAAGTCTCTTGCTTTGTCAGCAGGTGTGTCTCCTAGGACAATTCATTTCTGAGTGTTAGACAAGAGCCCACTCTCGGGCACTAGAAGGGGTCCCCTTCCTGCAACAAACTTATTTACAAAATAGAAACAGACTCACAGACATAGGAAAAAACTTATGGTTACCAAAGGGGAAAGGTGAGGGAGGGATAAATTAGGAGTTTGGGATTAGCAGATATGCACTGCTATATATAAAATGATAAACGAGGTCCTACTGTATAGCACAGGGAACTATATTCAATATCTTGTAATAACCCATAATGGAAAAGAATCTGGAAAAAATATATATATATATATATAAAATATATGAGTTATATTAACAGGAGGTCCTGGTAAGGAACACAGAACTAACAAGCTACTGCTTGTTATATATATTATATATAATATATGTATACCTGAATCACCTTGCTGTACACCAGAAACTAACCCAACACTGCCAGTCAACTATACTTCAATAAATTTTTTTAAATTTTAACAACTTGAATCCAACAATATAATAAAAATATAACATATCATTAAAAAGCAGCTCCATGTAAAGGAATGGCCAGCCCTCTCTGGACTGTCATCCCCAAGTCTATCCTGCTCACCTCTTCTGTCCTAGCTTCCCTCGGCTTCCAGGACTGACCCTCTCTCTCAGACAGCAGTGGCTGCCCTCTGTGTCTGCCCACCCTTCCAGGCCTCTGCAGATAGAGCATGCCTGATGTCCCCATTTCCCAGTTTCCCCTACATTTATTTTTGGGAAATGGGCTTTTAAGAGCATGCCTGCTTGTCAGCATCCCATCAGCCATTTTCCTGGCTGGTTGCTTCTTCTTTTCTACATTTCTACTCATATTCTCTATGACAGGGACCCTGTCCCCACTGCTCACACGCCCCCCATGTCTCCCACCTCTGCTCCTTCTAATTCTCTCACTGCCTGTTTGGCACACTTGCCCTGTCTCAGACCTCTGTTCCCATCTTGCCTAAGGGCCCTGTGTCCAGTCCAGGGCTGCCTGTCCAGGGGGCAGCCCTGCCACGATCCTGACTGTGACAACCTGACTCCAGATCCAGCTGAGCCCCTAGGCAGCTCTCAACACACCATCCGCTTTCCGGGATGCAGTCATCATATTTTAGCAAACAAGTGCCTGAGGGCCAGCCTGGGAGTTACTGGGCAGGAACCAGCCGTTTGAAAGGACTGAGACAGACACAAACAAGACCTACCCAAAGTGTTTTGGCTGACGGAACTGGCGAATAGAGAGGGTATGTCTGCATATGGAGAGAAAAACTAACTTTCATCCATTTTGTTTTTCACACCCCAATAAATGAGCCACGGGTGCTGGCAATGATAATAACACGAAAAGAATGAAGGTTAAACCAATAAATTTCACTTTGAAAAGTCAGATGAATATTAACTATATTCCTATTTTAATGATTCGAAGATAAAGTAGAATCTAGGAGAGAATCTAAAGCCAATAGTCATTTGTGGTGCTTTCCAAAGAAAAAGGTAAACGAAGTTTTTTTTTTTTTTTAACAGAAGAATTAAAATTCCCCATAAGGGTTACCTTACTCTTTTAATTTTTACTTCAAGTGTACAAGAACACAAGAAAGTTATTCTGATCTCAATGTGGAAAAGACAAATTATTTCAGGTTCATGTTGCCTTTCAGATTGTTGCATAAGCCCCTAAACAATTTGCAGGGTATAAGAGGTGGCATCTACCACCACCCTAACACCCAGGAAAAGTCCTACCCCTGGGACTTCCGTGGCGGTCCGGTGGTTAAGACTCTGTGCTTCCAACGCAGGGGGCTTGGATTCGATCCCTGGTGAGGGAACTAAGATCCCGCGTGCCACGCTGGTGCAGCCAAAAAGAAAAATAATTCTTTTAAATAAAAAATAAAAATATGTATAGAAAAAAAGAAAAGTCCTACCTCCGCCTTATATTTTATTCATCTTTGAAGAGACTAAGCCATCACAAATTCCCCAGAGCACGAGGTGACAGCTCCGTTCTGCCCTTGCCCCGCCATCGTTATCGTTTCAAAATGACTGCATTTTAAACGTGGCTTTCTCTGTCAGCTGAATGAGAAGTTCGATTCTCCCCACTGAGAGATGAGGCTACCCAAAGAATCACCAAAATGTGTTCCAGAAGCCTCTGCTGGCATCACAAATGAGCAGCCCTCGCCCGGCTCTGGGGTGCACTGGGATCCGGCAAGAACCAGCTCTTTCACTTTACAGGCAAAACCAAACTGACCATCCTTTACAAATGTCAAGTAGCATGATAATTGATTCAGGCAAGCTTAAACCCCCCATCTTCCCAGGCCACCAATTATTGCTGGTTTTCTCTTTTCTTTCCATTAACTCTTCTCACAGTGACCCTCCACCCAAGGGCTGGCATTTCTCCTCGTGTGCTTCTTGGGGAAAGTATCCCTCCCTTTTCTGAAACAGCATCCTTCGAAACTGCAGGCAACGGGTTTCGAGGATTGCTTGTTCCTGCCAGGGAAGCGAGAAGCTTAAGTGAGCTCAGACCTTCACTGGTGTGGACTCACATCCTTCAACCTGCACACGTTTTCACAGACGAAATGCAAGCCATCATTGTCTTGGCAAAGGGGCATCGATGTTATCCCTGTTGTCCCATTAATCATATTTAATGCATGCGTCTAATAGTATTATCTTTGCTCCCAGTTCCAGAAGCCTATAATTTAACCTGAGCACTTTTCCCCAACGTGTGAATCAGGTTCATACACTATCTCTCTCAACTTCCTTTGTGTTTCTAAATTAGAAAACCAAATGTCACTTTTCTCAGATACGATATACTCTGAAGGTCAATGTAAAAGAATAAGGCAATTAACTTCCTGGGTAAATTGCAGTATGGTGGGAAAAACACCATACCTGAAAAAGTGGTTAAAAAAGAAAACCCTTTCTACAAATGACATCCCTTGCTTAAGACCAAAATGATGAATGCAGGTCCCAAGGCTCCTATGAAATGAACAACGGAGAAGGAGTCTGCACCCCGATCTGCTGCCAGCCGGCCACAGCAATGTGCTGTCTTTATGCTCCTGGGCACAGTGACTGGAGTGGTTGCTGAAGCAGATCTGTGGCTAGTTTCTTTGCTTTTCTTTCTTTTCCTCCCCTTTTGATAACTTCTTTCAAATTTTCTTTCTTTTTTTTTTTTTTTTTTTTTTTTTTTTTTTTTTTGCGTTACGCAGGCCTCTCACTGCTGTGGCCTCTCCCGCTGCGGAGCACAGGCTCCGGACGCGCAGGCTCAGCGGCCGTGGCTCACGGGCCCAGCCGCTCCGCAGCATGTGGGATCCTCCCGGACCGGGGCACGAACCCGCGTCCCCTGCATCGGCAGGCAGACTCTCAACCACTGCGCCACCAGGGAAGGCCCTTTCAAATTTTCTCATAAAACAAGTTCCATTTCTGAATTTCCACTGGGGCCACTGTGGTCTCACAAATAATGGGAACTCTATGCGGTGACTAAATACACTGCGTCCTGTTAGCGAGTCTAGTAATTATAAAGAACCAGACCTACACAGAAACAAAGACAGAGGCAAGGTTCCAACTAGTTGCTCAAATCTTGTGAGTTTTCTTCCACGTTTGATTACAGCTGGGGTTTAAAATTTTGCTGTCTCCTCCTTCTGCATAAATAAAAGTGAAAACACATTTTTATTTGTACATTTCTTTACAAGAGTCAGGTTGTGACTCCAAGGTTGAAAAGATTTGCTTACTGTATTTGACTGAATTTCTGAACCACGGTCTGGGGCACACTGGGCTGGCCCAGAGCCCTGGAGTTCCCGTAACCACAGAGGTCAACAGCCTGCCAGTGACTGAATTTCCTAAAACCTAGCCAAAGGCGTCAGTGGTTCTGTGGAAGAGCTTGACCTCAGACTACAAGATAGCCTTTGGAGCACGGCTGCACCTGGCAGACCCAGGTGTGCCCCGAACCCAGGCAGGAGGTGCTCCCGAAGCAGTTTCACATCAAGGTACGGGCTGGTCCTATCACCTTAACTCGCTTCAGAAACAGGAGCGGGGCATGCTGAACTGAAGGGCTATGCCAGCATCATCTCTTCCCAGGCCCCCGGGGGGGCACAGGTGTGTCCGCATGGCTGTGACGGTGGATTCTCATTAGACTCTGGGGAAAGGCAAGCCTGTGGCTCAGAGTCCCCCTTCAGTGAAGGCCCCTGAGGAACTGGCCATGGCTTCTAAAGAGATATGGATACACACAATCAGGCTTGGGCAGCAGCTCCCCCAGGCATGTGGAGGCGTTTTAAGAACTCTCCCCAGCTGCTCCAATCCCCAGTTCCCCATCAAGTCACTCATTTTCATTGCTCTCCAAACCCATCTCCCACCAAACGTCTAGGTATTCTCCCCTCCCATCAGTGATGGTCTCCCCTCTTATTCCAATCTCCCTGATGAGTCCCACACTTCCTAAACCAGCTATGAGCCTGCCTGAACACACCTCAAAAACAGCAGGCTCGGGCTTCCCTGGTGGCACAGTGGTTGAGAGTCCGCCTGCCGATGCAAGGGACACGGGTTCGTGCCCCAGTCCGGGAGGATCCCACATGCCGCGGAGCGGCTGGGCCCGTGAGCCACGCGCCCGGAGCCTGTGCTCCGCAACGGGAGAGGCCACAACAGCGAGAGGCCCGCGTACTGGAAAAACAAAAACAAAAACAAAAAAGAACCCAGCAGGCTCTACAAAAGTCCCCAGCTTCTGCCACAGGGATGCCCTAGGCCCCAGCCCCACAAAGGACCGTGCACAAGTCTCCTTCCCGCTCCTCTGGGGAGCAAGAAGACAAGCAATGCTGAAAGCAAGGACGGTGTGGCTGGAGGACGTGACCATGGTGCCAAGGACTAGAGGGGCTGCATGGGGACCATAAAGAGAACAGACACTGCCTGCCCGGTGGCACTCTGAGCCCACCTTTTCCTGCGATTCCCAGTTGCAAATCTCAGCCGTTCTGCAGGCACTTTCCTAAGCTCTACAGCCTCGCTCGACAGGGCCACACCCTCCTGCTGCTTCCCCAGGGCTGTGATGAAAGATGCAGAGTGACAAACAGCCACTCAAGGCTCAGTCTCGGCACCTGGGGCAAAAGCAGCCCACGGCTGGTTCCTGCAGCCCCAGCTGGCAAATAAAACCTTCGGGACTCAGATGAGCCCAGCAGGGTATGCAGTGGGCCTGTGTCTGCTGGGAGGTGGTGGGAGGGGCCCAAGGGAAGGAGACGATCACGCCTACCCCTGGGCCCCCGCCGTGCACGAGGTCTGAGCAAAGGGAGCTGGAGAGCGGAGCTTTGCAACCAGCTCCACATGGCGCTGGCAGGCTCTCTTTCCCTGTGACTCATGCCGCTTCACTCTCAGGACTTCTTAATGTCTTTTATCTGCCACAAATGTTCTCATCAGGGAGCTGGTAGGTGTTAGATGTTCAAGCAGACTCAGGGGTGTGAGCACACACACGTACACACACACACACACGCCATCTTCTGAAAAGCACATTTGTCTCACTTAAAAACAAACAAAAACGATACACCTGCCTGCCTTAAAGTACTTCTCTGGGAATGGACAGCCTGGCTCTGACTTCTGAGCTCCCGTTTCACTGCCTCGAAAGGGATGAGCAACTTTCTCCTCAAAAGGAAAGCAACACCTTAGGCCTAGCCCCACATTCCACTGGAGCAGGTACACTGGCGGCAGGGAGGTGGCAAAGCGGGGAGGACAGAAATGAGGACAGGACAGCAGACGTGCGGGGCTGAGCAGATGTTGCTGATGCTGCCCTACCTAAAGCCCGGGCATCAGGGCCGGCCTGATGCAGGACCACTGGGGCAGCGGGGGCAGGGATAGCTGGAATTCTCTGCAGAAACGGTGAGGCAAGAGCGAGAATGTTAGTGAAAGCAAAATGTGATTCATAACCAACGCTCTCTATTCCCTCCCTCGCCTTTAACAATTGATCATGTAAGGTGGTTTCCCAAATTTTCAAGTCACGTTTAAGATACTCTGAGAAGGCCATCTCATCTGAAAAGCCTGAAGTCGTCACCTTCTAGGACCCCAACCAAACGAACAGATTCAACTCCACTCCACAAACCCTCTGAGAAGAATAAGGAACGGCCCTTGGGAAGCTGATGGCTTCGGGAGGAAGGAAGGCAAGTATAGATCTTCCTCGACTTACGACGGGGTTACCTCCCTATAGGCCCATGGTTAAGTTGAAAATATTGTAAGGTGAAAATCCATTTAATCCACCTAACCTACCGAACACCACAGCTTAGCCCAGCCGGGCTTAGACATGCTCAGAACACTTCCAGAAGCCTCCAGTTGGGCAAAATCATCTAACACAAAGCCTGTTTTATAATCGAGCATTGAATCTCTCATGTACTTGATTGAATACTGCACTGAAAGTGAAAAAGAGATTGGTTGTCTGGGTACAGAACGGTTATAAGTGGACTGGTTGTTCACCCACACGGGCGTGTGGCTGACTGGGAACTGCGGCTCGATGCCCCTGCCCAGCATCACGGGAGAAGATCGTACCACCTGTTACTAGCCTAGAAAAGATCAAAATTCAAAACCTGAAGTCCGGTTACTACTGAATGCGTATTGCTTCCAGGCCGATGTAAAGTCAAAAAACCGTAAGTCTAACCATTGTAAGTTGCGAACCATCTGTATATGAAACCGCAGAATAAGATAACTGATATAAGGGACTTGCCTGGCGGTCCAGTGGTTAAGACTCCACGTTCCCACTACAGGGGGCACGGGTTCGATGCCTGGTCAGAGAACTAAGATCCCACATGCTGCGCGGCGAGGCCCCCCCACCTCAAAAAAGTCACCGATGTTAAGAGTGGTGCCCAGAAAACGTGATGAAACACGTATGATAAACTATGTTTGACAAGGGAACCAGGGAGAGACAGCCCAGGGAGGTGGCACTTGGGTCTCACAGAAGGGCCGGGCAGGGGAAGGCAGAGGGGGAGTGCTGGGGAGGGCCTCCAGAGATCTGGGACCACCAGGCAGCCCACGACAGGCAGGCGTGGGGCAGTCACCTGAGACTGGAAATGGGGCTGGTGTGCCTTCCTGAGACCCTGTGGGAGCGGATGGTGGTCAGGTGCTTCCTGGAGTGAGATGACGCCTCCAGTGTGGGAGGGGGCTATGGGGGGAGGGGAGAGGAGGTGGAAGGGAATGTTCAGAGCTGAGACTCATTGTGAAGGCAGAATTCACAGACCAGGGGCTTGAGGGACGAAGGAGACAAAAAGATGCGTCTGCCAGTGAGAGGCAGAGGTAGGGGGCTGGGATTCGGGGTACCACGGACTCTGAGGGCAGGGGAGGAACCAGGGCGGGAAATGCACAGAGAAAAGAGGAGCATCTTGTGTCTTCCCGTTTCGGAGCCCCCCTGTCAGGAGACAGCTGCCTTCTTCACTGCGCCCTGCACACCTCAGTGAGGCAAGGGTCAAGTACGGTGAGAGGCCAACGCCAGCCGTTACAAACAACACAGCATCAGCCAGTGGGACGGGGCTGAAAAATACAGGCTAAACGTGAGGTTGGAACAGGGACCTACGTGCGGTCGAAGATGAAATGGGGGCACGAGAGACCACTGTAAAAGCCCAAGAAAACCGAGGGGCCCTGTCACCTTCCTGCCTTGGAAGGCTGACACTTCGGCACTGCCGACGGGAGGGCAGTTCAGAGGTCTAGGAATGCCGTTTCTCTCTTCAGCAGGCAGAGGCACTGCTGTGTTGCTCTGGTCCCGGAAAGACCAGGGAGGATTAAGGAAATGGGGTCTCTCTCCAGGAAATACCAAGCACTTTACAAGCCTTATTTTCAGATTAATGCGCGGATGCTATCACCAGCACTGATTCCCAGCAGGACGGGGCTGTCGAAGCTCGCGTACCCCCGTCCGTTCTCTCTCTCACCTCTGCCGCCCTCCCACAGATGGTCCTTACTCCTCCATGTTGAAGCCACAGCTCCACAAGGCATCCCGCAGGCGTCCCGAGCCGCAGCCCTGAGTCCCCAACTCCCTGCCCCCCCATCAGTCCCCAGAACCTCCACAGTGGACCCCGAGGCACACGACCTTCTCAAAAGAACCCAGGGCCATGACGTGAGGGGATTATACCAGATAAAACGACCCAGCTTTTTACCTCGCGTTACAAACAAATTGTACTTAAAAAGGGGGAAACGCAAGACATCTTCCAAACGTGCTCTTCCTGGCACTGGCTGGGCTTCTGCCTGACTCACCCTGCCTGTCTTCTTTGCCACAGAGGGAAGGGAGGAAAAGTGAGGAAAGACCACAATTGCACTTCACAAAGAGACTTGGTTTACTTACATAAACACGTACTTCTGAGCGGAACATGTCATCAATTCCATGACTGCGGGGTATTCTATCTTACGTTAACTGCAATTAGGTAAATCCCGCTTGTCTTAAATGAAACGAAGAGCTGAAAGGGTGCAGAGAGACAGTCTCTCCCCAAGGCTACAGTGCGCAGAATCCTGATGTCTCAAAACAACTCACAGTTTCAGGAAAAACAACCCACTTATGCTATGGGTCTATCTGAAACCTTCTGCAAAGATCTATATATTTCGCTTAATCTGGTGACCCATCTGGGACTTTTCCCTACCCTCGTCCTTTACCCAAAACATTACTTTTGGTGCTTTTTGAGGGAAAACATCTAGCTGCTTACAAAACAAACACAAAAGAAAACAAACAATACTTATAAACTGCTCATCGGGTACTGAACAAATATCTACAATACCAAGCAATCTCCCTGCCATGCTTGTTTTACTTTAGGGTGTCTTGGAACTAGTGATTGCTTGTATTGTAATCAATTATATTTCACGTTCTATCTCTGGAGTTAGACGGTAAGGGATCTGAAGCAGCAAGGGAGTCTTTCCTTTCCACAATCTCCCACATGCTGGCCTTTCGTACCATGGAGTGAGTTTGTGAATGAACAACGCACAACTGAATGAGCGGCCGAGTCAGTTTACTGCAGCTTTGTTAGGACCAGCTATGTTTTTCCCTGTTTTATGTGAATGAACATCTTCTCAGGTTGGGGGCAGGGGGAACGGATGGGTGGATTTGGAAAAGACTGGTCAGGAAAGATGGCAAACGCATGACACTTGAGCCATTCCTCCTCCTCGTGCCCTTGGCAGACACTAATAATCAATTACAGGACTCTCTGCTGAGCGTTGATTAGATCTCAGATTTCATCGTGGATGCCAAACCCAATCAATCGCAGTAGCCACCCTAAGCGCTATGTGGTGACGGATCTATTTGCCTTCTTTGTTAGATCCAGATTTTTTAAAGCATCACTTTACTGAAAAAAACAAACATTTCTCTGGTCTTAAGGTCACTTCTTTATGTTTAAACCCCTTCTTCCTTCCTGTGCTGATCTTTCCCCCTCGAAATCCTACCTCACTCTGTTTAAACAGAACTGTGTGTGATAATCCAGCTGACTCTCCTTGCGTTGCCCTTTGTTCCTGTTCTCCTAGATCAAATGGCTAAATGTCCCGGACTGGGGGGATGCACTGGCCACCTGAGAGCTAAGACGTCCTTACAAGGGGAGGGTTAGAAAGTGACAGTCAATGAGGTTGATGGGCGAGTCTTGGGCTAAAAGGTCCTTCCTACAGCAATACGCTATGTGCTGGTGGTACTGTCCCAGTGAGGGAGAGAGGACAGAGCCAGCGTGGCGTACGTAACGTCGGGGTTTCTTGGAGGGGACTGTGACCCCATGCCTCCAGGGTGCAGGGAGAGGACTGGAAGGATGGGCCCTCGGGCTGGGGAGGTCCTGCATGGGGGAGAAAGGAAGACAGACCTCCTCCGTCTTTTGGGAGCTGGCGGGGTGCCCAGTGGGTGGCGCCTGTGGAGGGATGGTGTCTGGTGCCCATCCAGGGTCCACTTTTCCTTTTCCCTGTTCCAAGTCTCTGAACTGCTGACCTGGGTTTAGATGTGGGCAGGCTGACCGCAGCTGTGCTCGGGGAAAGGGGTGTGAATGAAAGGAGAAGCAGGGCCACCCAGTGGTCCTGGCCTTGCAGGGAGGTGAGTTGGAGACAGGCAGGGACCCTTGGGAGGGCAGGGGTCAGCGCACAGAATCAGCACCAGGCTCAGGCAGAATGGATCTGTGAACCTCCCAGTGTGGTCCCAGTCTCGCCACTGGGGAAGCTGGTCAAGTGGCCTGGGGTGGGTGGGCCTAGAAAGGATGAGGTCTTGATTCTCCCCCAGGCTGGCGGGCGGCATGGCATCTGCTCTGTACACCCTGCATCTTGGGTGAGAGAATGGGTCCTTGCTGGGCAGACGCTGCTCTGGGCATGGGAATGGTGGCCCAACGCGTGGGGGGAGGAAGGGCTGCTGCTCGGAGCCCGCCTTAAACCCAGAGCTCTCCCTGGGCTCCAGGCACCCTGGACCACAGACGCAAACGTTTTGGCCTGAGAGCGTTTCATAGCAGACTGAACTCGTTTGGATAAACAGAGGTCTCCAGTTTCTCCCTCTGTGGGTGTCCTGTGGTCACCATTTCCTCCGCTCTCCTTGAGGGGATTAGGAACCCACTGATAAATGAACACCAAGGGTTCCCACCAGTGGAACTCAGAGCTAAGTCCTGGGGGAGGGGAGCCCGTACCATTCTCCTGTGTGGGCTTCTCTCTGGCTCCTGGCCCCTCCTCCTCCTGTCTTCACCCCACGAGGCCTCTTCTGAAACCTGTGCTGGGGGACCGAGACACCCAGCTTCCCCGCACTCCACATCCCCTTAGACCCGCAGGCTCTCCTTCCTCCTCTTATTCCCCAAAGCAAGGAGGAGCCCGATAAACAGATTTAGAGCGTGTTATCTAGGAAACCGGGCTGCATTTGCCTGGTTTCTTTGCAGCTCAGAAGACATACAGTCTCTACCCTGTAAAGAAAAATCTAACTGCATTTTAGATCACGCTTCCGTTTGCTTCTCTGTAAAATAAGATCCATGCAAGTCTATAAGCTGCCCTATAGTCCTCAAATTGACTGCACACCCCACACGCTACAGAAGCCGATGAAAGAAAAAAAATATATAAAATTGACCCCAAGCTCGAGACTGAACACGCTTCCGCAGCCGCAGGTGCACAGGCCTTCTTGCACCAGCAGCATCGCGCAGACAGTGGGGATTTGTTGGGCAAAGTTATATCAGACTCCAACCGGGGGCCCCCCTGCCCCCCACCCAGCTCTGTCCTTTGTGCCAGCGACAGTGCAGATGTGCTGACTGGCGACGGGTGGGGAGAGCTGCCACATCAACGCTGGAGATGTCTGGGGGTATGCTAAGGACTCATTCAAAGCCGGCAATGGCTCGATGGAAAGCCCTTTGTGATGGGCCCCTCCCCAGGGGCCGGGATATAAGGACCAGGCATGAAGGACCCATTTCAATTCAACAAGAATGTACTGAGGTCCCACCAGGTGCAAGGCACTGCGCTCAGCCTGGGGAGAGGCCGGCCGAGAGGGACAGAAGACAGACCGTGGTGTCAGGGCTGCAGTCAGTCGAGCCCCTGGCATCAAGCTGCACCGATTGAACAGTGGGGATCTTTGCACCCATTGTCCCCGCACGTCGAACTGCTCACCCGAGTCGGGGGAGCTGGGGACTCAGAGTCGCTGAGGAATAAATGGGCACGCTTTTGCTTTCCCCTCAGGACAGTCTGTTCTACAGCATCTCGAGGTGACTGACTGCCCCTCTGCAGGTGGCACCCAGGGGGTGCCAACGTCCCCACCCAATGCTTTCTCCCCTACACTCCTGCAATCTCACTTAGCACGGTCCACAGAGCACCAAGTGACACTCTCCACAACCACCCTTGTATTTTCACACGTGTGTCTCAGCGGCTTAACGATACGTTGATTTCTGAGTGGAACTGAAGTTGATTTTTGAAATTGGATTAAGCATTTCAACACTTGAGAGTTAAACCATCCTTGAAATGTGAAGACTAAAAAATGATATCTAATGGGTTTCTAGATAAAATTCCCTTAAACGTAGGAAAAAGCTTTCTGCCATGAGCCAAAAGGGTCTTTGCACAATGATGTATAAAAACAGCCGTGGCAAAAGAAGTCAGTGAAAGTATCTACCTATTTACTCTGGTTCAGAATTTTATGCAAAGGCACAAGTGGGCCAAAAGCATAAGTGAAATTTTATCCCCAAATCAAATCCTCTTATAAAAACGATTACCAGAAGATCTCTGTTTAGCAGTGCTAAGCCCCAGTCAATACCGTGATGCCTTCATGTTTTAGCATAAGCGACGAACCTAGACAATCTCCAGGAGTTTGGCACTGTGGGGTTTAATCTGTATTAAAAGTTCTTATCTCCAATGGAGAGATTTGTGGGGGAAGTCCTGATCAAACTAGACAGCTCTGCCTACAGAACAGCAATCAACTCAGATGCCAGTCTGGAAGATCCTTCACAGAACCAGAGTCTGCGCTACTGAAAAAACTTTAAACATGCAGGATGAACAGAGTATATGGTAGAAAAGCTACCTTTCATTTGGGAGAGAGGGAAACCTAGGGTCAGACACTGCTGAATTCAGAGGCTGATTCCTGGTGTTCTCAGGCGAGTCCTTCATTAACAGGACACCTCACCCAGGTGTTGTAAAAGCCCCAATGGCTGGCTTCAGGTGTTGGTGGGGTAGGTAGTATATACTGGTGGTAGCTCTGGGGTGACAGACTGACGGCAGACATTACTAGTTCACTCCTCATCTGCGCCCATGCAAGACATTACTAGTCAATCTCATGCAACCTCATACCTCTCAACACTCAGGCAGCAACTTACTTACCTCAGTAAGGTCCCCCTACTGTGACAAGGAAAATCCCCCAGCCCAAACCCAGAAAGCAATTTCCTCATCTATAGCTTTCAGACCCGAAACTCTGGGTAGAGCTGCTAAGGAAACAGGTTACAAAAGCTTTATGCTTAAATACAGCATTCAGATGGCTCCCAGCAGCCATGTCTAGAATTCCAAGAATGGACTGGTATGAAGAAGGCTAGCTCAACAAACTTGGTAAAAATACCAGCTAAACCCAATACACTGGGCCCTTTGTTTATCTGGGCTGTTCACAGAGGAATGTCCCAATTCAGAAGTATTTATAGAGAGCTGAAATGACCATTCACCAAAGACCCCTTGGGTTGCTCTGAACTGACTAGCAATGGAGGGTCGGCCACGACCGAGGACTGATAAAACGTGAATTATTTGGAAGCCAGAGTCTTCCTGTCAAACTGCATTCCAAAGATAACCAAGTCACGGAGGCTGTAAAATCGCTTATGTGTTGGCTGGATCGCCTGTTCAACCTCCATCACAAGCCTCTGTTGGCTCATAAAGGTGGAACCCAGAGACCTCTGTAACGATGGAAGAAAACCCTGCTGCCTCTTTAATGCTGGGAACTAGACGCTTAACAGAGGGATAGGAATCCATGGCTGTCCACAAACACGTCTGCGCTATTAACTAACCAGTGTACAAGAAGCGTGGTTACAAAAATCCGGAGAGGTCCCTATAGTTCCTAAGCCCTCCCCTGCAGAGGTGGAGGAGGTTCTGCTGGTTAGAGATAATCAGCAGAGAAGACTGATGATCAGAAGGGGATGATCCACAGCTAAGCTTCCGAGGCACGGTGCTATATCGGGCAGTGCCTTGAAACTAATAAGAGTTCATCAAATGTTAACATTTTAAGAATCCGATTTGCTTTTAAAAATAGCATTGTCAGGTCTATCCATATAATCACATCCCTTGCATCCCGATGAAGTGTTGGAGTGGGAGAGAGGGGGTGACTTTTGGTGACTGCCAGGGAACTTCTCGGAGCCGGAAGCCTGCTTTGTCTATGCCATCGCCCACAGTGAGTACCCGTGAACCTTGTCCTGTTAATAGTGACGGCAATTACTAAGTACCTCTGTGCTTTACTCCCCTGCCTAAGATTTTACTGTTATCTCTGCTGGAATCTAAGGATACCCACAGGAATATACTTCACTTGTCAATGTTACTGTCCCTGTGATTGGGGTGGGGGGAGAGGAGCAAGAATTTCCTCTGAAGCAGGACTTTCCTGGTGGTCCAGTGGTTTAAGACTCCGAGCTTCCACTGCAGGGGGCACGGGTTCAATCCCTGGTCAGGAAACTGAGATCCTGCAAGCCGCACTGTGCGGCCAAAAAAAAAAAAAAAAAAAAAAAAAAAAATTTCCTCTGAAGCAGTCGGAAATAATATCTTGATGGAGAACTTGGAACTGGACAGAGGAAGCTGCTGCTTGGAGCAGCTGTTTATAGCTCAGCCCAGGGAGCCCAACGTCCCACCTGGCTGGGAGGAATTCCAGGTTCAGTCAAGTCTATGCATCTTCCAAAGGCTTCTCACCTCAATATGGTTTTCCAGGGTGTTATTAGTGCTGGAAAAAGAAGGCATTCCCTGGTCTATCATGGTGTGTGTGGAGGCTGTATTTCTCACTGCAAAGCATGTGATGGGTTTTTGGATTTATAGAGAAATGTAAGCAACAAGGGCGTACTTTCCAGGGTCTGAGTCTCAGAGCTGAGAAGCCAAACCACCACCAATGACCTTCACGATCATTACCCTGCGCCCGTTGTCTTATTCTCACCTCTCTGACAAGGAAAAGAATACAAACGAAGCGAAAACATTGGGGTTATAAAACATTGTTCAACAGACCCATAACTTGGGAAACCAAAAATGAAGCATACACTTATAGACAAATTTCTGAAACATGCGGCAACATATTAACGGTGGTCCCCTTTACCACCTTCCTCTGAAGTTTTGTATCATGTACAATCATGGCATTGACTGTGTTGTACTCCCCCTAGAAAGTTCTTCATTCTATTATGCGCATACAGAGGCTAACAATAGAGTATTTAAAATATGACAGCTCACACCTAGATTTTTGCAGGAAATAACCCAAGTGTTATTAAGGGCCCACCAACACACCATACAATGCTGTGAGGGAAATTACCGTACTTGATTTACACAACTGATGCTTACTTTGAAATCTCTTATCATTTTTATCCACTCCAGTGAAAACGGACCCTCTCTGTTCTAGATTAATGGGAGTTGGCTAACACAGTAGCCTCCAAACTTTGCAGAGCACACGACCCCAAGAGTGAAAAAACAAACAAAAAAACCCGTGATCCTGCCACGGATAGATGCATATTTATGAAGTAGGTGTATGTGCTACTATACTAACATATTGGGCCCATGAACAAGTGTATGAGAACAGAACTTTTCTAGTCTACTGATCTGCATTTTTCCTGCACCACAGTGGGTTATATCTTGTGTGTTCCCACTTCGGAGAGCTAAAGTTTAGACAAATGAGAAGCAAGTGGTCAGCATGACACGGCTGATGTTAATTTGCCACCTGGGAGGCTCCAGAAACCTGCCACTCAGGCCTCTCACACGTCGCCCAGCCATGCACTGGACACCCCCAACAAGATGAGCCTTGACCACCTGTACCTGGTAGGTCACCAGCAGGAACTCATTTTTCCATGGGCTGAAAAGTCCCTTCCCACAGCAACATTCACAGAAAGCTCTGCCTGGGGACCTCAACGCAGCTGGCTGAGGCCCAAGGAACTTCTGAGAATGAAGCATTTCCCTATTTTTTTCAGATGGCTTGTCTACAAGATGATGAAATAGAAAAGCTTCAGTGATTCTTTTTCTGCTCGGAAAGCTATAAATACAAACAGATAGCTGTCAAGAGTAGTCATATCAGAGGTTTTGGAATGTTTTTAAAGAGCTCTGATGTTAATTAGCACATTATGGAAAGTCAAAAAACCTTGGTGCAATGCTGCATCCAGATCTGTCTTTAAAATAGTCAATAAGAAATGCTGAGAATGTGTGTGGTTTTCTATTTCCTCCACACCAAGTTCTGAGTGGCAATGGGAGAGTTCTTTCAAGTTCAGATCTGGGGGAGGAGTGATGGAGATTAGAAGTTAAAAAAAAAAAAAAAAATCAACCCCAAACTACGTGAACCCAAAACAAAGTCTCATAAAATGTTTGCTAGCCTCAATTCCATCTTTGCTAGGTGGAGGCTCTGAACAGTCTCCAGGATTTGGACCACCTGGTCTAACATCCAAGAATTAGCAGAAAGCAGGAATGCAATACCTCTGCTGAGGAATGAATGAATGAATCATGAATGAATGAACAATCCCCCAGCACTCTGAAATACATCACCGAGGTGTAGGTCTCAGCCTGCATACTCTACTGATTTGTTTTACAGACACTGTAGCCTTCCGGAGGCTAATTTTTTTTCTTTCTTAAACTACATACTGGGAACACAGGTGAAATAGAGACTCCTGGCCTCCAAGAGCTCGGGGAACAGTGAGGATGAAAGATGATCAGCACAGAAGGTCGATTTTGTGTGCTCCCTTAAGAGTCTGAACAAACTGCAGGAGGCCGTGGATGAGCAGGAAGGCTTTGGCTTGAAGCTGCCCTTGGGCTGGTGGTGGTGGGTGAGAGGAGCTGGACAACAAGGAAGGTGGTGAGGGAGGGAGGCTCCCAGCACAGGAAGCAGCTCCTGCGGACGCGGGAAGGCAGGGCAGAGGGTGTCACTGGGGAATGGTGCCAAGTTCAAGATGCTCAGGCCTGGAGAAGGCGGCTGACTGCCTGGGAAGCACCCTGCAGTAGAAGGCATTTTCATTTTATCCTGCAGGCGATGAGGAAACAAGCTGATTTTAAGTAGGACACAGACTTCTTTGGTATTTTTTGAAAACATGACTGAATTTGAACCAAAAAAAAAAAAAAGAGAGAGAGAGAGAGAGAGAGCGCGCTCTAACAATGTGAAAATATCCAAAAATAATTCCTGAGCTCAGATATGTTAAAATATCCCTTTTGTTCTTCTGTATTAAGACCCCCCAATTCCAAATCATTAATAATGGGGGCAGAGTACCTTTTGACTGATCAGAAGGGGGCCTGCTTCACGGAGCAGAGCTGAGCAGAGCAATCTGTATGTGGTGTACATCTCGTGGATGTCTGTTATGTTGAACGAGATGAGCTTAAGATTCAGGTAGAACCAAGTGAAAGGGGTCCCATTTTTTATACACGTTATAATGGAGCATCCCCTTGAGAAACTATGGCCGCCTAGAAATGTGTGCTGGACAATGTTTCGATGGAAACAACCGTATGCAAATGACGACTGAGTTTTATCCAGAAGGATACAATAAAGACGTAAGGTGACCAGTCTTGCTACGTTAAAACCCAGAAAAATAAGAAAGAACTCTATGCACATCCACGACGTACCACAAAAACGATGTCTCTGGCTGCCTCTGTCCTTTACAGTCACCCAGGAAAAGGGAGGAAGATGCTCAGGAGAGAGAATGGTACGGAAATGCTGATGCCTATTGGTTGGAACAAACTGCCCTCAGCCATCCCGAGCAGCACGATCTCATGATGCTAAGAAAGGACTCGGGGTGGGTGAGGCTGGCAGGTTGGGCGTGACTGGAAGCCAAAACAAGCTCCGGCCTGTAGAAGGTAGGAGGGTAACAGGTAGGGACCTTGAAGATGGTGTTCTCCAAGCTACAGAAAGGGCCCAGTTCTGTGAAGTCCCTACGCCAAGAGGGGCACAGCATCTAGGGCTTGTGGGGAGGCCAGAAGGGAGGGGCCGCCCACGGCGGGATCACCCCCATCATTTAACGTGCGGCAGGCACACGGCCACAGGGGCACGAAGGTTATGCCAGTATCACAGAAAGAGAGATGCACGGTGGCCCGTGTGGAGCTGAGCGTGCCGCCCCTCTACACAGCTGAGAAACCAGCGTCGCAAAGCCAGAGGATCGTCGCACCACCCGCTCTCGGGATGCAGAGCGGCCTTTGCTCGCCAGAGGAGCACCCCGGCACCCTCAGGGGTGGGCGGGCAGGAAACATCTCCTAGCACTGCACACCCCCTCTTTGCTGCCCGCGTCTTGGGACCTGCCCCCCTCCACACCAAAGGTGCCGAGGCAGACCTGCAACTGCAGAGAACCCCGCTTTCTCTGTGAGGCTCGATCATTAACACCGTCACCGTTATTGCGAGACGGTGTTCATTAGTGAGGAGCTCTTCGGAGGAGCAATTTTGATCTGAGTGAGCAGACACACACATGACCGGGAACGACCTGCTTAATTCCCTTCTTGGCTGACCTCTTCTGGCCTTCCCCAACCTTTCCCGCTTGTGATATGTGTCACCGATGCCTTGCCGCTTTGCCATCAAACACTGGCCCTGAGGTCAGGCTTTGCTTTTACAGAGCTGCTTTGTGAAGAAATAAAGGTCTGATCTACCGCCAGAACCGAAGCTCCCACCTGTGCCCTGTAAGAAGCAACTCTGAGCGGCTACAGAAGGTTGACACAGGCAAGGGCCTGCCATCTGGCTGAGGAATCAGGATGGGACAAAGGCCCAGCAGAGTGCCGCGGATTGAACTGAGGATCCTGATCTGCCCAGAAAGGTAGACGCTAGTCCCAGAGGCCACCTTATCCAGTGAGGGATCCCCACAAGGTAGGAGGGGTAGGTAAAAGGGGGAGACTTGAACTCTGTGAGTCAAGGGCCTACAAAGGTTCTCCAACCTGACCAAAGCAGCAGCCGAGTACCACGACTGGAAAGCCCCTTATGAATAAACATGCAGCCCCTTCATTTTATAGATAGGTAAGTTGCCTCCTACTCTGGGCCTCCACTTCCCTAATGTGACACCATAAGCGAGCGATCGGGGCAGAGTACTGGGCACAAGAATCTTGGGGTGTCCTGCTTACTAAGTGATTCTTGTACCCAACCCACCAAGCTGCTTCCAGAAACGGATAATCACTTTTCACCTCCCAGCTCAGAGAATGCCTTCAAACGCATTCAAATCGTATGCAGTCTAAAAGCTTGATGACAAGACTCTGATTTTGGCAAGCGATGTGGAGAGACGGTTCATAAAAGAGCTCATTCAAATAGCCAATAAACACAGGAAAAGACGCTCAACCTTAGGAGCTGTCAGGGAAATGCAAATCACGGCGACAATCAGCTGTCACTTATCACTTGAATTTTTACCCATCTGATAGGTGAGAAATCCCGTGGGTCAGGAGGGGTGTGGCTCTAAAATCACCGGTGGAAATGCAAAGTAATTCAATCTGCTTAGAAAGCAATCTGACAACAGATTCCAGCTTAAAGAACACATTCCCTTACACTTAAGGCTCAAATCTCACTCCTGGCAATCTTTTCTTTGGTAGGCACTGTTGGGTTGGTTTCCTACTCAGCACTCACTTCTTCCTTCCTCTTTCTAACAGAATGCCAGGTTTCCTCAGTATCCACCTCTGCCCCCATTCAACTCAGCCAATCCTCACCCATAGCTCCTTTCAGGGACCCATGAGGTCCAAGAGTAATCCCATCTTCCTCGCCTGTGAGTGGCTCCGGAACACGGGCCTAAGCCAGATCAACTCTCGGCATTCTCCTGGTCCCACGGCTTGGTCCAGGACTGGACAATGTAACCTACTCTGGGCCAATGGGACTGAAGCCCAAGTTTTCTAGGGGCTTCTGGAAAAGAGGATTCCTTACTCTTTGGAGACATATCGGAAGCCTCTCTCTTCCTTTGGCTGTTGTTACATGCAGTGGCGGGCCAGAACTGACTGCACCCATCTCGCTTTCAGTCTAAGAATAAATCACAAACATGGAGGAGGACAGGGGCCTGCCTGAACCACATCTGCCACTGACCTTTCTTGCCAATGAATCTCTTTTGTTGGTTTTCTTTGTAATTTATGAAGTATTTTAAACACAGAGAAAGGTATACAGAGGATAAGGGAGAATACATCCAAGTGCCCACAGCTCAGATTTCGCAAATGTTCACATTTTGCCATATGCTCCAGTTCTGCATGTTAAGTCAAACTTTAGACACATTTGAAGTTCCCTTTGTAGGTTTCCCTGACTCAGTTCCTCTGTCTCCCTCTCTAAAAGCAATCACTATCCTGAAGTTAGCAGCTAACCTTCCCTTCACCTTTTAGTCTTTATGTTAGGTATGTAGTAGATTGAGCTATATGAATTGGTCAATATGAAACATTTTTACCTATGTATTGATATTTGATCTACATATACCTATTTTATATAGCTCAACCTAATACATTTTTTAAGAAACGGCATCAGTGTATACATAATTTAGCAACTCTAGTCACCAATATACTTTTGAAATTTATCCATGTTGATCCCTGTCACTTTAACTGCCACTCAGAAGTGCACTGACTGCATGCGTCATAAAGTAGTTTTCGTCTTTTACAGATGGGTGTTTAACTTGTTCTTTTTTTTTTTTTTTTTTCCTATCACAGGTGCTGCATCTCCTGGTGCTCATGGGGAGTCTCTTGAGGGTAGAACACCGAAGTGGAGCTGCTGGGGAGGGGCAGGATCTCGAGATTTACTAGGTGCTGTCTGCATCTCCAGCCCTGCCATCCAGTAAGACAGGCCCTACTTCAAAGCTTCCTCTCCAAAGCTTGCTCCTTTCGGCCAGCCTTCAACATTTGAGCTAATCTGTTGGCTGTGGAACGGTTGCCTTTTGAGGCTTTAATGTGCATTTCCCTCATTACTAATTGAGCATCTTTTCATATGTTTATGGCTATCAGTTTTCCCCTTTCTGCAAAGAGCTTCTCCCTACACTTTGACCATCTCTCTATTGGCTTGTTAGTGGTTTTCTTATTGAATGCCAGGAGTTCTTTGGGTAGGCTGAATTAGTTCCTTGTTATGCATTGCAAATATCTCCCAATGAGAGGTTTGTTCTTCCCCCTTCTAAAAATGGTTACTGCTGTCATGCATGAGTTTGAATTTTTGTGCTGTGAGATTTATCAATTATTTCCTTTCTTCATTTGTGCTTTTTTGTGTCTTGTTTAAGAAATCCTCCCCTCCCCTCAACACAGTAAAGGCCATATATGACAAGCCCACAGCTAACGTCATACCCAAAGGTGAAAATCTGGAAGCTTCCCCCTAAGATCAGGAATAAGACAAGGATGCCCAGTCTCACCACTTTTATTCAGCACAGTTTTGAAATCGTAGCCAGAGCAATTAGGCAAGGAAAAGAAATAAAAGGCATCCAAATTGTAAAGGAAGAAGTAAAACTGTCATCATTTGCAGGTGACATGATATTATATATAGAAAACACTAAAGACTCTACCAAAAAACTGTTAAACTAGTAAAGAAACTCAGTAAAGTTGCAGGATACAAAATCAATATACAAAAATCTGCCGCATTTCTATATGCTAATAATGAACTATCAGAAAGAGAAATTAAGAAAACAATCCCATTTACAATTACATAAAAAGAATAAATACCTAGGAATAAATTTAACAAAGGAGACGAAAGACTCGTACACTGAAAACTATAAGACACTAAAGAAAGAAATTAAAGAAGACACAAATAAATGGATATTCTATGTTCATAGATTGGAAGAATACTGTTAAAATGTCCAAACTACCCAAAGCAATCTACAGATGCATTTCAATCCCTATCAAATTCAAATGGCATTTTCACAGAAACAGATCATAAAATCTGTACGGAACCACAAAAGATCCCAAATAGCCAAAGCAATCTTAAAAAAAACAACAAAGCTAGAGGCGTCACGCTCCCTAATTTCAAACTGTATCACAAAACTACAGTAATCAAAATAATATGGTATTGGCATAAATACAGACACTAGACAATGGAACAGAATAAAGTGCCCCAAAATAAACCCACACACATATGGTCAATTAATTTATGGTAAAGGAGCCAAGAATATACAATTGGGAAAGGGCAGTGTTTTTGATAAATGGTGTTGGGAAAGCTGAACAGCCACATGCAAAAGAATAAAACTGGACCACTATTTTATACCACACACAAAAATTAACTCAAAATAAATTAAAGACTTGAACGTAAGATCTGAAACCATAAAACTCCTAGAAGAAAATATAAGGTGGTAAACTCTTTGACATCTGTCTTAGCGATGATCTTTTGGACTTGACACTGAAAGCAAAGGAAACAAAAACAAAAACAAACCAGTGGGACTACATCAAACTAAAAAGCTTATGCACAGCAAAGGAAACCATCAACAAAGTGTAAAGGCAACCCACTGAATGGGAGAGAACATTTGCAAATCATTTACGTAATAAGAGGCTAATATCTAAGATATATAAAGAACTCATGCAACTCAACAGTAAAAAAAAAAACCAAACAATCTGATTAAAACATGAGCGGAGGATCTGAATATACATTTTCCCAGATAGCCAAGGGGTACAAGAAAAGGTGCTCAACATCACTAATTACTAATGCATTGGATTTCAAATGCAAATCAAAATCACAATGAGATATCACCTCACCCCTGTTAGAATGGCTATTATATATATATATATATATATACACACACACACACACATATACACACATACACATAAATGAAAACAAGAAGTAACAAGTATTGGTGAGGATGTAGAGAAAAGGGAACCCTTGAGCACTGTTGGTGGGAATGTAAATTGCACAACCACCACGGAAAACAGTATAGAGGTTCCTCAAAAAGTTAAAAATAGAACTACCATATAATCCAGCAATTCCACTTCTGGGTATTTATCTCAAGAAATGAGAACACTAACTTGAAAAGATACCCCGATGTTCACTGCAGCATTACTTAAAATAGGCAGGACATGAAAATAACCTAAATGTCCACTGATGGGTGAATAAATAAAGAAAACATGGTATGTATATATACATATACACACTCACACACACAATGGAATATTATTCAGCCATAAAAAATGAAATCTTGCCATTTGTGGCAACACAGATGGACCTTAAGAGCATTATGCTAAGTGAAGTAAGACAGAGAAAGACAAATACCATATGATCTCTCTTACATGTGGAATCTAAAAAAAAAAAACCCCCACGAAGCCCCCCCCCAAAAAAAAAACTGAGCTCATAGATGCAGAGAACAGATTGGTGGTTGCCAGAGGTTGGGGGGAGGGGTGGGAGAAATGGATGAAGGAAGTCAAAAGGTACAACCTTCCAGTTATAAAATAAATAAGTCCTGGGCATGTAACGTGTGGAATGGCGACTATATTGCATTGCATATTTGAAAGTTGCTAAGAGGGTAGATCTTAAAGGTCCTCATCCTAAGGAAAAAAAAAATTGTATCTATGTATGGTGCCAGATGTTAACTAGACTTACTGCAGTGGTCATTTCACAATATATCCAGATATTGAATCATTGCATTGTATACCTGAAACTAATATAGTTTAAATATCTCAATGATAATAAAAAAAAAAGAATGTGGGGGCTTCCCTGGTGGCGCAGTGGTTGAGAATCTGCCTGCCGATGCAGGGGACACGGGTTCGAGCCCTGGTCTGGGAAGATCCCACATGCCGCGGAGCAACTGGGCCCGTGAGCCACAAGTACTGAGCCTGCGCGTCTGGAGCTTGTGCTCCACAACAAGAGAGGCTGCGATAGTGAGTGGCCCCCGCTCGCCACAACTAGAGAAAGCCCGCGAAAAGAAACGAAGACCCAACACAGCCAAAAATAAATAAATAAAAAAAAAAAATTTACAAAAAAAAAGAATGTGAAATGAGGTTGCCTCCAGTGTCCCTCCAGCTTTCAAAGCCAAGCGTTCTTGGATTTAAGGATAATACTTTGTTACACTGTTACTAGGGCTGGTTCTCAGCTGTTTTAGTTATGGTGGAAAGTTTTAAGAAAGAAACAGAAAAAGACCACCCTGAGGTCATAAAGATAATTTGCCTGGTTTTCTTCTAAACACTGAAAAACTTTGTCTTTCATATTTAGGTCTTAGATCCATCTGGAATTTATTTTTGTGTGAGATGTGAGAAAGCGACCTCAGTTTACATTTCCCTGCATGAGAAATCAGTCATCCTAGTGCAGTATATTGACTTGGCTTCCTTTCCCACTGATTAGTAGCTCCACCTCTGAACTGTAACCCTGATACACACTTAGACCAAAGGGACAAACTAGAGAACACAAATACATCTCTGCAAATACCACGTTATTTTAATAACTGTATCTTTCCAAAAAAACCTCTCTCATTGTGCAAGGCTGCCTTCTCTATTCTTTGTCTTAGGTTTTTCTTAGCCCTTTACCCTTCCACATGAATTTTAGGATCAGCTCATTAAATTCTGTGCAAAATTTTATCGAAGCTTTTTTTGAAATTGTACTGAATTAATATATTAATTTGGGGAAATGGATATGTTAATTAGTTTGTCTATTTAGCCATGTCCTTGTCCTTTGATAGTTTTAAAATTATTTGCATACACATCTCATACGTTATTAGATTTATTTCTGAGCTTCTGAGTTTTTGGAGTTAACGGAATCTTCTAAATTTCACTCCCTACTTAGAAGTTGCGAGTGCTCAGGCATGCTACTGAATTTGTATTCAGAAAAGTTTCCGAATTCATGGAATAGTTCTAATTGCATAGATTTTCTTGGATTTTCTAAATTGACTACCTTAAGGATTTCCAAAAACTGATACATTTGTTCTCATTTCAATCCTGAATAGCCCTTATTTCTCTTCGGTTGCATCTTAGTGGCTAGGACTGCTAGTAGAGATGTCAAAGAGAAGTGATCCAGCCACTCTGTGGTCCAGCAAAGTGGTACAACCTCTTTGCTGTATTTCTGCATGTAACATTTCTACAGGGTGTTTACTGCAGGTTTTTGACAGATGCCCTTTATCAGGCCGTCTATTCACATGGGTCAAAACATTTTCAAACACTGAGAACGAGAGTAGAATTTCTGATTTTTATGCCTTAATTGAAATGCTTGAACTCTTTTTCTCCTTGGATCTGTGACTGTGGTCGATTCTAATAGATTTTCAAATGTAAAGCCATCCTTGCATTTTCTTGTGTCGATGTATTCTTTACTAATAAGTTGCGGGATCCATTTCACTTACGTATTACCTGGGATTATTGTATCACTTTTACTGTGTTTATTAAGCTCTTCCTTTTCAAGCCAGTTTGAGTCAGGTCTCCTCTTCCTTACAGCAGAAAGGGCTCTAGCTGGCACAATCCCACTGAAATGAAAGCAGGTGGGCACTGCTATAAGCACACGCACGTCTACCACGTGCAGTAGAGGCTGCTCAGGGAAACACGCTGCCTGTGCTGGGATACACCCATTCCCGTGGAATCTGCCGCCACCGACAAGGACGGGTTAGGGTTAGTAATTCACTGCAGGGATCAGCCCACTTTACGAAGCGACGAAAGTAAAATGCAGAGAAGCACATATAGGATGACTTCACTTGCCTCAATGACCAAAGTATGTTTTCTCTATGTTATGCATATGTGACTATATATCTGTGGAGAAAAGTATGGAAGAGAACGTCCAGGCTCTTAATGCTGGTTGTCTTGGAAGTGGCAGATAAGGGAGAGGAGAGAAGGGTTGTTTAAAAAAAATATGTCCACAATGAAAAAGATCACACAGAACGTACGATATGATTCCCTTTGTGTAACATTTTTTGTTTTGTTTTGTTTTTGCGGTCCACGGGCCTCTCACTGTTGTGGCCTCTCCCGTTGCGGAGCACAGGCTCCGGACGCGCAGGCCCAGTGGCCATGGCTCACGGGCCCAGCCGCTCCGCGGCATGTGGGATCTTCCCGGACCGGGGCACGAACCCGTGTCCCCTGCATCGGCAGGCGGACTCTCAACCACTGCGCCACCAGGGAAGCCCTGTGTAACATTTTTTTAATACTCTTCTCTAGCATCAGAGATTTTTAGAGTAAATTGTATTTATGGAGTGAGAAAAAGTTTAAAGATTATTTTCAAAGTAGACTATTACAAAAGATGCCCTGGAAAGACACACTTATTTGATTTCATCTGAAAACATTATGTGCGTGTCAGAAATTACCCTCACTGAAGCCAAACAGCCCAGCTACCGTAACAGTATTTGCCAGTTGGATGGCTCACACCTGCAGGGCAAGGGCAGGGGCCATAGTAGGAGCTGGAAGGGGCTTAGGTGGGCATGTTCCACACTGACCCCGCAGCACCCCAGGGTCTGTATTCTAGCAGCCAGTTCAACAAATAAGAAATGTTGACATTTTATCCACTTCTCAGAGATGCCACAAACCAAGAGGGAAAAACCCTGAGCTGGTTTCTCACCACCTCCAAGCCCCAGGCAGGAAACAGAGAACACATGTCCTCAGTGGACCCACTTGCTCCTGGCATCTTCTCTTCTCCTTGTTTTTACAGCAGAGGAACACTGGAGATGGAAGAACTTAATTTTTTTCACTGGCTCCAGAGGGAAGTCACTTATCCTAAGAAAAGGACTTAGAAGGACGGCAAGGCTGGAGTGGCTGCTGGGAGTAAGAATACGATACCACCACCAAGCGTCTCTGTGGAGTACCCGAGGACATCCATCCGCCACTAGTGACCTTCTCTCTTTACAGCTTCTTTGTAAGGAAAATGATGGACTCAGAAAACATTTGCTAGCACTTGCTCCGGGCCAGAAGCTTGGCTAAGCACTGGGGATCGGCAGGCCCTGCCTTCCAGGAGCGTATAGTCTACTGAGAGTTTCCACCATTTAAGCCAAGGTTTTAAGTCCTCGAACAGAAAACTGTCGAGTAGTATGAAAAACCACACATAGGATAAAACAAAAAAAAAAAGGGAAGAGGCTTATCTCTAGATAAAATGAATCCAAATGAATTTCACAGAGCAGCATGGTTGAAGTCTTCTGTCAAGAATGTGGGCAAAGATGCCTAATACTGTGGAAGGTGTGAGGGAGAGAGAAGGAAGGACAAAAATGGAATGAAATAGAAACAGGAAGAGGAAAGTAAAACCCAACAGCTATCCGCCATGGCGTTGGGCACCACTGTAAATGCTTTGCATCCATTCACTCATCTACTCACAGCCTCCCCGAGGTGCTGTGATTATCCCTGTCAGCTCCACAGAGAAGGTGGGAAGTGGCTGAGAGGCACAAAGGGTTAAGCAACCCCCGTCAGCTTGGTGACCTCTCAGCCGCCAGCTCTACTTCCTCAGAAAGAACCCTCGGAAAGCGACATTTTCCCGGAGACGCGTGGGTCCCTTGGGTTGGAATGAGGGAGCTGGTCTAGAAAGAGTGTCTGCGTGTCCAGCTGCAGACTGAGCTATGTCGGTGCCCAGGGCAAGTCGATGAACTGCCACCGGTTTACATCCAGGCTTTAAGCAGTGTTGAGCATTTCTTAGAGGCGAGGTTCCCTGCACTCCTGAGGGAGTTTTGCAGAGATCAGCGTCTCCTTGAGGGTCCCCGGGAGGAACAGGTGGTGGTTGCCGTCCCCCTCACCATCATGAGTGACCCTCATACAGACTGAGTGCTTTCCCTGTGCCAGGCGCTGCTCTAGCATCTAACATTCAGGCTCACCAAGCTTGGAAGCGAGTATGTGCTGTCATCAGGCCCATTTTGCTAACGAGGCCCTGGGAGGTGAAGCAACTCACCCAGACGTACACGACCAGGGCTCGAACCTGGCTGCTCTGTCCGAATGACTAGGTGTGGGAGGCCTCACTGCCATGCAACTCTGGCCTCAAACCTGCACACCCCGCACAGCAAACCAGAGCCCTGCAATTAAGTGGCCTCTCGCGCTCTGGACAGCAGCTCGTTGGCTATCTGTTGTGAACCTAGCCTGCTCTTTGAGAGATCTGGGGGTCCTCACCTCAGCATACCCCAAATGGCATATTCCAGAATTCCTTCCCACCGCATACACAGAGGACATTCTTTTCCATCTTGTTAAATTTCCCTACAGTGGGAATGCACTTGGGGGGCCATCCAACCTGACTGCCCTTATCTGGCTGTGTTGGGGGAGAGAAGGCAGCGACTCCGGCCTCACCCGTCCACCCCATGTGTGTGTCCACCGACCCGAAGAGATGCAACCTAGTCCCGAAGCAGATGTCCTTGGTTCCAGTCTCAGGCCTGCCTTTAACAGGCCGTCTCCCCAGGGAGATGACGCAGGGCTTAGTTTCAGCTTCGTAAACTCAGCAGGTTGGACAAGATGGCCCAGAAGCTTCCCCCTCACGTCCCAAATCTCAACTGTACACCTTAACTGAGGCCTTCTCTCTCCACGCTTTGGCAGCCAAGCCGGAAACTTGTTCGCCGGTTTTCATAAGCCTCTGTCTTCAGGATTGCTCCTCTTCTTGGTAACAGAACTGGAGAAAGCCAGAGTGGGGGGATGGGGGGGGACGAGTGGGTGGGTTATGGCTTGTAACGGATGACAGCCCATAGTGCTCTCTAGCCCTGAGCAAAATGTAAGAGCAAAACACAACCCAAACCCAAAGCAGCAGTGACAGTTCTCTGCTGACTTTAAACACAAGCTCTAACCGGCAGAGCCAGTGCTGTCGGTTATTGATCCCTAATCTTAGTTTAAAAGGGAGGAACAGGGCCTCCCTGGTGGCGCAGTGGTTGAGAGTCCGCCTGCCGATGCAGGGGACACGGGTTCGTGCCCTGGTCCAGGAAGATCCCACATGCCGTGGAGCGGCTAGGCCTGTGAGCCATGGCCGCTGAGCCTGCGCGTCCGGAGCCTGTGCTCCGCAATGGGAGGGGCCACAACAGTGAGAGGCCCGCGTACGGCAAAAAAAAAAAAAAAAAAAAAGGGAGGCACAGACAAAACCGAACCCAGTGGCTCTGTGTTCTATCGAAGGATGTTGGCAGCTCTTCCTTTTAATTATCTAAGAGAAAATATCACAAAGAGCCAAAGCTCTGGGTGCAGGCAAGCCTGGGATCCAATCCTGAGTCCGCCCTGACTCTCTGCGAGACTGGGCAACCAACTCGGGTGCTCGGAGTCTCAGTTTTCTCAGCTGGCAACAGCAGCATCTCCATCACAGGATGCCCACGAGCATTAGATTGAATCATACATACCAAGTCCCCAGTAAATGTGTGTTTGTGTTTGAATACTCACAAACAACCTAGAGCAAAATTAATTTCCAGAGAACTATAAAAGGAGCCTTTAAACATGACCTAATGTACAGGTATGTCCACATGTAAAAATGTACACTATAGATCTGTGTGTTTTACTGTATGTATAATATACCTCAATTTTAAAAGTTACAGGAGAAGAAAAGGGCCATTAATAATGACATTTACAGAACCAGTCTTCATTCTAGTGAAAATTGGAAACAAACATCCAGCCGTAGGTGAACAATGAAATAAATTCAGGTACTTCCACGTGGTAGAATACTGTTTGTCTATTAAAATTATGTTTTCAGAGCATGTTTAATGTCATGAGAACATTCTCAAAATAAAAAGAAAAGTGGGAAGAAAACAGGATATGAAAGCTGTGTGTAAAAAAAAAAAAAAAGAAAGTTGTGTGTAAAATAGAATTCCAATTTATAGCTTATATCTGCACAGACCAAGGCTAACGAATCCGATGAAGGTGTTATCAGTTGTCATCCCTGGGGGTACAACTGTGGGTGGTATTTATTTTTCCTTCATCATTTTCTGTATTTTCTAAATTGTCTAAAGTGAACATATATTACTTTTAGAATCCGAGAAAAAACCACAGTAAGAGATAAGTGCATGCCATATAGCACTTCTAAGTGGTGACATTATGGAAATAAGGCTTCCACTGAGGTACTGCACTCCCAAACGGGCGCGGAGGTTATTGCAGAACAGAAAAACTTCGTGCGTTCTCATCACCTGAGAAAATAGAGCCTTTGACTCCAAATCCAGGCAGAAAAGCTGGAAACTGGGTTTTAAGATGATCAAAATGATTCAACAAAAGCCCAAGCCTTCGCTTAAGCACTCTGATTGGGAAATCAGGGACAACAGGGAAAGAGAGAAAAACCTTGAGGATTATTTCAGAATTTCAATCCTTAAGACACAAGAGGGCTTCCCTGGTGACGCAGCGGTTGAGAGTCCACCTGCCGATGCAGGGGATACGGGTTCGTACCCCGGTCCAGGAATATCCCACATGCCGCGGAGCGGCTGAGCCCGTGAGCCATGGCCGCTGAGCCTGCACGTCCGGAGCCTGTGCTCCGCAACGGCAGAGGCCACAACGGTGAGAGGCCCGCGTACAGCAAAAAAAAAAAAAAAAAAAAAAGACACAAGAGAAGTTTCTCAATGAGAAAGCCCTTGTTTCTAAACAGTTATTTCTCGGTGACACAGAGACTCAGTCGGGAATCACCTTACTGTTTTATTATCATTATTACAATTATCATATTATTTTGTAAAACAGTAAATTGTCTGACGTGTGAGGATGGCCTTCCATTTTGGAATTTAAAAGATGAGAAATCGGAGTTTACCTCCAAAGAAAAAGATTATTAAATCTCTGCAACTATGAGGACTTTTGCTGTGTGGGTTTTTACACTTGCATCCTTCCTCTTTTAAAAAAGATGTAAAACGGAATATCATCTTTGATTTTTGGTCTTTATCTCAAAGTGTCTAATATTCCTGAAGGGATAACATGAAAGGAGGCCAGAAAGTGAATTCCCTCTTATCCCAGCAAGTGTTCCATATAACACTGGAGGAGGGGGGTTATTTAATTATTGAGGTGGAGTGGTTTCAAAGGGAGGGTGGATTGAGGAGAACCAAGGGCACTGCCAGGGGATGGGCAACCCGGTCCCTAAAACCTCCTGAACTCCTGGGACAAAGCTCAGCGTGCAGCGCTTGGCCACCCCGTCCACCAGCTCTCCTCGAGGGCACTGCCAGCGATGCTGTGCCCACCCTGCCTTCACCCAGATGTCAGGTCAGACTGAGACCCGGCCAGGAGCTGCCATGGGCTTGAGAGTAGACTGCATACACCCCAGGAAATGGGCAGGGATCCCAAGATGAGGGTGGGAAAGCAAGCATAGCTGGGCAAAAGGCAAGGGGGACACCTCAAAATTCCAAGGACAGGGCAGGAAAGGGACCCCAGTAAAAAGGGCCAGCTATGCCCGCTGATTCTCCAGACAGTACCTGTGCAGGTAACAGAGTGTGGATTTTAGCCAAAGGCTTTTGATCTTTTCACATTTAACAAGCTAGACTGGGGTACTTATTCCCTGTCAATAATATCTCAATAAAGCTGGGAAAACAAGACAAAAAAAAAGAAGTGTCTTTCAAGTTGAGATCTGAAGAATGAGAAAAGAGGGGCAGGATTTCAAGGCAAGATCTCCTTGGGGAGAAGCATGGCTCATCCAAGGAAATGAAAGAAAGTGGGCAGAGGTCCAATGGTCCAAGGCCCTGGGAGCAGGGTAAAAGATTTTGGCCTTCCTTTTTAAGGTAATGGAAAGCTTTGAAGAGACTGCTGGCTCAATTCTCCCAAGAATAGTTTATAATTTGTACCACCCTAGATGCATCAGAGAACAGTTAATTCATTTCCTTATAGATGCCTTAAGGGCTAATACTTTCAAGGAACTGATTGAGAAAGGCTGAGTCAGACTGTATTTCAGTAAACTCCTTTTGTTATTTTAGTAACCATATCCCTCATTCAGGGGTCTAAGGCTGAATCTGCTTTAGGCAAACCTCTACCATTCATCATCCTGGGGCAGACAGAAGAGCCTACTGGTCACATGCACTTGGGTTGAAATCCCAACTCCGGCACTCACAAGCTGCATGACCTTGGGCAAGCCACTTAACCTTCACGTCTCAGCTACTGCAATACCTACATCGTTACCTACTTACTCCTTCCAACAACCCCAATCAGTAATTCATATAAGGAGTTTGACACATGTTTAATCTGTTGACTGGGCATGTACTACTATATTATTATCATCAAATCGTATTTGAGGAAGGACTTCCCGTGTCATGTGAGCTAGAACTGCACTCCTATCTTCCACAATGGTCGAGAAGCTACTTCACTGAAACATATCTTTCGTTCTTAGTCTGTGTTCAAGGCTAAGTTACAGTCTCCAGTAGGTGAAAATAATTTGGGATATTCTTTTTCAGGGACTGGTGTTGGTCAAAGTTTTCTGGGCATTCTGGATGAGGGAGGCATGATGAAATCCCCAACTTGGGGCTCAGCTACAGGCAACACGTAGCAGTCTCTCTTGGGGTTTTCTGGGAGCCACTGCTGTATGATGTGACCAGCGAAAGCCCATCCTTGCTACTTGCTGGGTTAGATGGGCCCTGAGCCACCAGTTATCTCTTGGGAAGTATCTTCTGTAGACATTTCTGACCAGTATGATTTTAAGGGTCATCTGAAAAGCGAAATCAGTCAGGCATTATTCTCTCCATGGACCCAACCACAATGCTTCTCTACCCACTTTGGTCAAGAAAGACAGGAAAACCAGTCTTGGATGTGTCCCAGGCACCTAGAACAGTGGGTGTTCCATACATATTTGTTAAAGGAAGGAAGGAGTTGGGGGTTAGAAAATCTTTCCTGGCATTTTGATGTGGGAAAATGAAGACTGAGAAGGGGATTCTACTGGGAACAGAGTAATTTTTAGCATCCTGGGATGTGTGGGCAGGGTCCACCTCAATCTTCAGACTTTCAGAAGGAGGCTGAGAGTTAAACCCACGAATTCAACCTTCTAGTCTGTCTCATTTCGTGGTTCCCAGGGCCCTTTCCCACATGTTCTTTCAGTTCCTGGAACAACTCTGAGAAATAGATGTTATTACCTTCTTGTTAGGGATGTGAAAACTGAAGCTGAGGAAAGTACTCAAACCAGGGTGCTAGTCCCAGCCCCTAGAGCAGTTGTTAAGATGCAGAATCCCAAGCCCCAGCCTCAGACCTACTGAATCAGAACCTCAGATCTGGGGAGGGGGTGGCCTGGGGATCTGAATTTATAATAATCACCTCTGGTGTTCTCAGTGCGGCTCAATTCAGGAACCACTAGGTCCCTGGGAGAACACAGTGCTGGGAGCCCCGCCCGATACTCTCCTCCTGTGTCTTCCCATTCATCTCGCAGTGTCCTGTCCCTCGATGGACCATGAACTATTCTCATCTGGTAACTCCATCTGGCCCAGATTTTAGACCACCATCCTGGGAACCAAGCCAGCAGATGGACTCATAGAGTCTGTATGGGGCAACCTAAGGCAGCCTATCTTTTTCTCCCCACATAATGCAAATTCGTAAGGTATTTCACTCAATTACACTGATATCGGTGTGAATTTTAAAATGATAACCAAGAAGAGCTGATGGATTTTAGAATGGATTTTAGATCGTGCATGGCCAAACGATCAAATGGAAGAGGGGCAAGGAAGTCAACCATTTCACATGCAAAGGGCCTCTCAACAGTGCCCAGGGCCAACCCGCCTCCTTCTGTTGAAAGTGACTGGGAATAATGGAGAATGCATTTGAATGAATTACTCAGTGTGGTGGTCCGGTCTATGTATTTACACCTATGTGTTATGTTATTGGTAATTATGCACTTCTGGTTTGAGGACCAGTTAACGGACACCTTTCCACATGCCTGCTTCTCCTCCTCGCTTCTAGGTTTTTAGAAAATATGGTTAAGAAAACAAAGCAGAAGGTGAAAACACTTGACATAGAAAACACGGGGACATTTCCTCAAGTAACATGGAGGGTAGAGTCACAAATAAACTGGGGCTATAAAGTCTAGAAAAGATGAAGGGTTGGCCTGATCTACAAATGATCTTTAGCCTACTTGCAGATTTTTACTCAAAAGATGTCGACTGCTCATTTCCGGCAGAAACACAACATGGTGTTGTAAGTGATGTACACGCCTTGGCAGAAGGAGAGGGAGATGAAAGACCTGCTTTTGCAAAATCTGACTTGATATGTCAATAAGCAAGAGAATAACAGAATTGTGAGCAAGATCTTAAAGGTAATGTTAAAGAAAAAAACCTCATAAGATAGCCAATAGAGTCAAATTCCTCCAAAATACGGGGTAGTGGGATATTCCGATCTATAGGATTGAAAGAGGCCCAAATGGAAAAAACATTGTGATTTTATAGTACTCTCTTCTGGGCACGATGGTACGCCTAGGAGAAAAATGACTGTTCTGGTCACTCATGCCCCAATAAAGACCCTGGTACCTTCCATCAGAGTCGAGGACAAAAGTTGGGAGATGTGTTTCTCAAAGTGTGACTCTGGGGCTTCCCTGGTGGCGCAGTGGTTGAGAGTCTGCCTGCCGATGCACAGGACACGGGTTCGAGCCCTGGTCTGGGAGGATCCCACATGCCGCAGAGCAACTAGGCCCGTGAGCCACAACTACTGAGCCTGCGCGTCTGGAGCCTGTGCTCCGCAACAAGAGAGGCCGCGACAGTGAGAGGCCCGCACACCATGACGAAGAGTGGCCCCCCGCTTGCCGTAACTGGAGAAAGCCCTCGCACAGAAACGGAGACCCAACACAGCCAAAAATAAAAATTAAAAAAAAAAAAAAAGTGCTCTGTAAACTTAAAAAAAAAAAGTGTGACTTTGTTTTGCATTAGAAATCCAAAGTCAGAAGAGATACCAGGATGATCTATCCCTCGCCTAGTCAAAGGTTCTACCTTCTGCAAAGGAAGAGCCTGGAAAGAAGCAATACTTTATTTTCAATGTCAATTATTTTGCCTGATGCTTTTATTCCTTGGTTTTGTAAATACCATCAACAGCATATAATTTAAAGCTACCTCTGAAGTGTTCTTTATTCTGACGCATCTGGGCTCTGTGTGGACAGGAAGAGCATTACCTAGCAAGTTAGGGGTCCTACCCATTGAAGGACACTGGTAGTCCCCCCAAGTGAATGCTGAAACGGGAAACTCGGAGGTGTGCCAATCTGTCATAACCACTGGCTTCTCGGTCGCTCACCGCCTACCTGGAGCACCCGGGGCAGGAGAAGTCACTCAGCATTTCTCAAAGCTAACATCACCCTCCAGTTCCAACCGTTCTGCAGCGATGCAATGGACTTTAAGAAGAGATGGGCTAGTGCCCATGATTGTAGATGCCCAGAACAAAGGGAAACCCATGTCAGGCCTAGGGAGGGCAGTGGGAGTTAAGGGAGAGAAGGAAAGGAAAGACAATAGTGCCTCCATAGTCTCTGACTTAATAGAGGCAGGGAGAAAACAAAATAGCAATTTCCTCTATTCAAAGGTGCAATACAATAGCCAAGACGTGGAAGCAACCTAAATGTCCATCGGCAGATGAATGCATAAAGAAGATGTGGTACATATATACGATGGAATACTACTCAGCCATTAAAAAGAATGAAATAATGCCATTTGCAGCAACATGGATGGACCTAGAGATGACCATACTAAGTGAAGTAAGTCAGAGAAAGACAAATATCATATCACTTATATGTTGAATCTAATTTTTTTTTAAATGATACAAATGAACTTATTTACAAAATAGAAACAGACTTACAGATATCGAAAACAAACTTTTGGTTACCAAAGGGGAAACGCGGGGGGGTGGGGGTGGGGAATAAATCAGGAGCTTGGGATTAACATACACGCACTACTATATATAAAATAGATAAACAACAAGGACCTATTGTAGAGCACAGGGAACTCTACTCAATATTCTGGGATAACCTATACGAGAAAAGAATCTGAAAAAGAATGAATATATGTATATGTACCACAGAATCACTTTGCTGTACACCTGAAACTAACACAACATTGTAAATCAACTATAATCCAATAAAATTTTTTTTTAAAAAGGTGCAATAGAGAAGATGGGCCCTCCCCTGGATCCACCCCACCACGGGTCCTGTCCCCACATCCTAACGACTGCTATGAAAAGAATAATCACGCTTGATATCTGCTGAGCGCTTACTGGGAGCCGGGAGCTCTCGGCACTTTAAAACGCTATCTTGTTTAATCCTTAGAATACCCCTGGGAGGGGGGCACTATGATGACAGAAGGGAAACCGGGCTGAGAGGGGCAGGAGCATCTGCCCTGCTCACAGGGCTGGACAGGGCCGTGTAGAAGTTCCACGTCTAGTGCCTCTGTGGCACTGGACCACAGAGGTGGAATCCTGAGGACAGAAGGAAGTCCACGTAGCTGGCCTAAATGCCAGGGCCAGCGTCACAGGCAATGCCTGTAGTCAACAGGGCAAAATGAATTAGTAACACCTGGTCATAGCCTCCCGGCACCCTTGGGTGCCCAGGTCACTTTGGGAGACGTAAGAATTCAGGGAAAGAAGAAAAGGCCGGGACAGAGGGACTCAGAGGAGGGACTGAGGCTGTTGGCAAAGGCCTGAGTCAAGAGCCAGGAGAGTGTGGTCACGAGGGGAGGTTCAGAGAGCCAGCCTGGATGTGGTTCACCTGCACTCAGCTCTGCCACTGACTGCTGTGACCTTGAGCCAGCTAGTCAATGTCATCGTGCCTCAGTTTCCTCATCTGTTCAATGGGGATGATACCTCATAGGGTTGCTGTGAGGGTTAAATGTTTAGATTTAAAACTGTTAAGTCCTGGGCTTCCCTGGTGGCGCAGTGGTTGAGAGTCCGCCTGCCGATGCAAGGGACACGGGTTTGTGACCCGGTCCGGGAAGGTCCCACGTGCCGCGGAGCGGCTGGGCCCGTGAGCCATGGCCGCTGAGCCTGCGCGTCCGGAGCCTGTGCTCCGCAACGGGAGAGGCCACAACAGTGAGAGGCCCGCATACCGCAAAAAAAAACGAACAAACAAACCTGTAAGTCCTTATTCACTGTTAGCTGTTACCAAATCACCTGGGTAGTACAGCAACTCACTGAACAAGATTTTAGCTTAGAAAAAGATCACCAAATCGATGGCACCTTCATTAGCCTGAGTTTCCCCCAAGACCATTGCCTGCGACAGGACTTCGCAGGAAGACGGTTTAGCAGGAGTGGGACAGGAGGTCAAGAAAGTACGGGATGCATCACTGGCTTGGCTGGATCTTACAAGGACAGTCCAGGGAACCTCAAGAAACACTGGCAGAGGACGAATGAATGGGGAAAGAGATCTCCGTCAGCCCTCACTCTCGTGGACAACGTGCTATCAGGGGGCTGGAGAGGCAGAGACCCCTCGGACAGGGCATCCCTGGCTGCTCCAGCAGGAAGCTGCCCACAGCTGCTTGGGACCAGGCTCTGCAGTGGCTGCGGTTAAGAGGGTTCAGAACGGTGCATAACGTGTCCAACGTGTCCAGTCAGCAAATCCATACTAAGTCTCCGCTGCGTACCAGGCAGGGAGAACACAGCAAAGAACAAGCCACGCGAGGTGTTTGTTCCCTCTTCCACTGACGTGAAGGAGATGACAAGAAGCAAGGAAACCACAAGTCTGTTCTCTATGTCTGAGGCGGGGTTTGGGGTTAGTAGACGCAAACTAATACATTTAGAATGGATAAACAACGAGGTCCTACTGTACAGCACAGGGAACTATATTCAATATCCTGGGATAAACCATAATGGAGAAGAATATGAAAAAAGAATCAGAGACTGGTACAACATTGTAAATCAACTATATTCAATTAAAAAAAAAAGAAGCAAGGAAAATTAGTAATTTTAGATAGGGATAAAGTACTTGGAAGGAAATAAAATGGGTTAACAGGATGAGGAGGAAGGCTTCCTTTAGACGGAAGGACCAGGACTGGCCTCTCTGAGGAGGTGAAATTCGAGCTGAGGCTCCAACTGCAAGAAGGAGCCAGACAGAATGCAAAGGGCCGATGCAAAGATCCTGAGGTGAGTTCCAGGAATCCCTGGAGGCCTGCTGGGAGGAAGAGTGAGCTGGGGGACAGCTGGGAGGTGGGGGAAGGGCAGGTAGGGGCTGGGTCCTGAAGGACCTCGGAGGAGGCCAAGGTGTAGAGCCTGGATTTTATTCTGAGCCCACTGAGAAGCCAGTGGAACATTTTGTAGGCAGGGGAATTCCGTGATCTGGTTGCTGTGTGAAGAAGGAGAGCAAGATAAGAAACTGGGAAATGAGTAACTGCTGGTTTTGTAGGTCAGAAGTGGCTGAATGCTGGCGATTTCATCTGGTTCACCCTGATTCCTGCCCTGTTAGACTGTCATTGAGAACAAGAGCAGTGTCTTAATCAGGCTCTGGTGGCCGCTACCGCCATGAAGTCTTCCAGGGGAGCACCAGGGACAATGGCCCTGAACCAGGAGGAGGAACTGAACCTCCCAGGTGGCTGGAGGTGGAAGCACAGCAGAGGGGTCTCGCTGTGTCCCTGCAACCCACACAGTGCACAGGAAATGATCCGTTACTGTTTCTGTTCTACCATCTTCCCAGGTACTGAGTTATTCACGCTCTGCCAACACACAGCATGCTTGCCACCGATGCCCTTGACCACCTGTGTTATCTGCTCAATCACAGACACAGAGAAGGGAGGGCCTCAGCCACAGCGCTCCTCCCTGGCTCTTATTCCTCCTACTGCTTCTAGCTGCTGCTTTTTTTTTTTTTTTTTTTTTTTTTCTTTTTTGCGGTACGCGGGCTTCTCACTGCTGTGGCCTCTCCCGTTGCGGAGCACAGGCTCTGGACGCACAGGCTCTGGACGCATAGGCTCAGCGGCCATGGCTCACGGGCCCAGCAGCTCCGGGGAATGTGGGATCTTCCCGGACCGGGGCGCGAACCCACATCCTCTGCATCGGCAGGTGGACTCTCAACCACTGCGCCACCAGGGAAGCCCTGCTTTTTTTTTTTAATTTTTATTTGAGTATAGTTGATTTACAAGGTTGTGTTAGTTTCAGGTGTACAGCAAAGTGAATCACTTATACATTATATATATATATATATCTCCATTCTTTTTCAGATTCTTTCCCATATAGGTTAACACGGAATATTGAGTACACTTCCCTGTGCTATACAGTAGGTCCTTATTAGTTACCTGTTTTATTTATAGTAGTGTGTATATGTTAATCCCAATCTCCTAATTTATCACTTTCCCCCCGTTTCCCCTTTGGTATCCAGCAATCCCATTCCTGGGCATATATCTGGAGAAACCCATAATTTGAAAAGATACATGCACCTCAATGTTAATCCTAGCTTCTTTGGAAGAAGGGAAATTCTTCAGAGCAGGAGAGAGGGGTCTGGGTAAGAGGTGACCACAACCACTGATTAGCGTATCTGTCCCGTACAGTGACAAGCCTCCATCTGCATCTTGAACAGGTCCCAGTCTTAAGGATTTTGCAGTTAAGCAAAATGCAGACTGGTGAACAGCCAAGCCTGATTTAGCACCTGGACCAGATTAACACATTCCTATGCTTCTATGCATCCACATTTTACTTTGGTGCCTGTGACGCTCACTTCCACAGTGGTATGAAGGTGATGCTTTAAATTCTGTGTGAGAATATGGCACCAAAGTTTATCTTGGGGCTGTGTAACCGATATCTAGTATCCAGTAATTGCCATGCATTTTAAGAAATTTCATGAGGCTACCGTTACCACTCTTCATTTCCAAGACCATCAGCTGTCTAGTAATCAAACAATACCTTGAGGTTATTGTACAGTTTGGTTTTTCTGTTTTTATCCTTGAAGCACAGAGGGAACGTGCTTATTTAACCCCTCAGCCATCTGGAGACTGTTATGGAGAAATCCTCTGGGGCAGAGACCATGAAACTTCACTGCAAATCAAATCCCACGTGAATCATTATTGATTATCAGCCAGGAGGGCGCTGTGTTTGGGATAAAGTTTGAAGAAAGGGCAAGTACTTTCTCTTTGAATCTACTAGAAATTGGTTACTGAGGGCCTCTGGGGCTGCCCAGAGTCATTCTTAATTTATTCTAAGATCCGTTGGGTTTGTTAACATTGGTCAATCATCTAGAGTAGCGAAATAGGCCACTGACCTGAAACAGAGAGCTTAAAATATGTAAATTATATAAAGATGAAACCACTAAGGTATTTTACTGTCTCCCTGGAACTGAGTTCTGCAAAAGTACACCAAAATCAAGTCCTTTTCAAGTACACAGAAGATGTGGTTTTTTGAAGGGGATCATAATGACCCCAAAATGATGTTAAAGGGAGCCTAGAGACAGCTTTGTCCCAAAGGTGGCTAGAAGTCAAATACTGGCTACAAAGGGAGGCCAACTCTACCAGCACAAGCAGGCTTTTTCATTACATCTAATTTCTCAGCGGAATTCAACACATCCTAGTGGGGTAATTGGGCCATCCCAGTTACCCCAGTGCACAGGAGATCAACACCGACAGCCAAAGAATTCCACCCTACTCTGAGCTACATTTTAAAAACAAGGAATAGATTTGTGTGTCAGTAAATATCGACACACATAATCTCTAATACTCCCCAGTCATTTCATTCCCGACATCACCCTTGATAAACAAGAGATGACCAATGGTATCTGCAAAGTGGAAATGACCTTTCCCCTGCTTCTGATTCAATCACGACAGACCAATACAGTATCATTTTGTCCAGGTACAGGCTTTTATATTAAACAGTTCCCTTTCAATTATTCACCAAAATAAAGGGGAAAATACGTATGTGAATCCTTGAATCAATCAAATAGGAGGTTTGCCTCAAATGTTTCTGATACTGAGGAATATTCCATTTGCTGTTCTTTCTTGGGACAGAAGCCTAAACAACTAAACAAACCAAAAAAAAAAACCTTTCTTTTTTTTTTAACTTTTATTTTTTTATTATTATTTTTAAAATATTTTATTTATTTTTGGTTGCTCGGGTCTTAGTTGTGGCACGTGGACTCTCTAGTTGTGGCACGTGGACTCTCTAGTTGAGGCACACGAGCTCAGTAGTTGCAGTGCGCATGCTCAGTTGCCCTGTGGCATGTGGGATCCTCGTTCCCCGACCAGGGATTGAACCCGCATCCCCTGCATTGGAAGGCGGATTCTTAACCACTGGACCACCACGGAAGTACTGAGGGCTTTTGAAAGTACTCTTTCTATTCATCAAGAGTTTCTGGTAGGGAAAAGGTCACTTTCCAGGTTAAAAAAAAAAAAAAAACACAACTAGTCATCTGATGGTAATGGTCTTGAATGGAGCTTGAAAAAGTTCCCTGTAGTTTTTCCAGTGAATTGAAAGAAGACTGCACACTTGTTTGCATGTGTTACTATCTAATAAACGTGTGCTTGTATGTGTGTATCTCACAGAAGCACAAGAGGATTCAGACCATCAGTAAAAGATTTTATACACCATCATCATCCCCAGGGATTTAGTGCCAACTCCACATACAATGAACAAAAGGCCACGCAGACAGTGCCACAAAAGGGGGCTGGTGGTTATTACTGTGGTGGTTATTATTTCAAGGCAGAGTATCTCTTTGCTCAGGGGGAGTCAACCCAGCTCACTTTAATTCTTTCCTTCCTTACATTCTCGGTGCTAAGTTTCTGCTGTCCCCAAGACCTCAGAAAGATCCATGTACTGCTTAGGGGACTAAATGTATTAAGTTGTTACATATTCATTCTGTGTTCGATAACACCAGAGCCGGGGCTCACGTGCCTCCTGTAAAACAGGCACAAAGACACACCAAACACACTCATGCCTGCTTGCTAGAGTCGCTCCCATAAGCTTAACAGTCACATCCCAACTCATCTCTGCTGTTAACTCGTAAAAATGTAGCCTCACGCCATCTTCAGAATATCAAGTCTATAATTACTTTTCAGCAATCAACGCATGTCAAAAATGTTTGTAAAATGGATAAACGACAAGAACCTGCTGTATAAAAAAATAAAATTCGAAAAAAAAATGTTTGTAGTAAAGATATAAGATAGAAACACTTCTATTGCCCAGTTAACATTTGGTCTTCTCATTTTTACTGAACCCCTCCAACGTGAATATGATGCCACCAGGAAAAGCCTGTTTAAGAACTGAAGCAGAAGAAGAGCTTTGGGGCCCCTTTTCCTGCTGGTTACTTATAAGTTATTGATCTGGGGTGGTCGCTTTCTTGCTCTCTCTCATAGAGGCAGACGCTTCATTAGTCTCACCCTAATGGCTGCCGTTTCTACCCATGGATTAAATCATACGTGTGCACTGCACAATATGAATTGGCAGTAGATTGAAAAGTTAGATCATTTTAAAAAGATTAAAAGAGGCACATCAAACAGAATATACAGTAAGTCTGTAGAAAATATAAACCCCAAACAAGTGTTCCCATACTTTAGTTATTCATTCTTACACGACTCCTTCCCCCTAAAATACAAGAGACGCGTACTTTTTTCTAGAGTTTAAAATCAGAATACTATTTCATGGGGTGAAATTTTTATTGCTGTTAGATCAGTTATTTCCATTAAGGAAATGTACAATGATTTAATCACTAACAGTACAAACATCTTTTGTTAGAAGCACATTTTACATTGATTAGAACTCCTTGGGTTGAACAGGCTTTTAAAGTACTGAATCTAAAAACAGTTCTATCAGGGATCTGTAGAGACATTTTTGCTAAGTGTTCACTGGCCTAAAAATTATCTTTTAGAAACAATTTAGCTAATTTGACTGGGGGGTTCACATGAACATATTGACCCACAGACCGTGATTTCCTGTATGACAGAACCTACCAAATTAGTAACACAATCCAGGTCAAGTTTATAGGCATAATAGAGTTCCTGAAAAAATATAAGCAGGTCTATGGAGATAATTTTGTTTTTTTAAATGATGGGGTTATGTATGGATGAGTAGAGGGCTGGGAGCATGGAAAGATGAAAACCACAGTTGAAGAGTTGAAGTGATGTCTCCCTTTTCACTGCAGTCTCCTTTGTAATGAAAGGCAACATTTCTTTTCATGTCCCTTGATGGGAACATGCTGTTGACTGTTTCACAGAAGTAACGGCAATCCTGGAATCATCCCCAAACTGAAATAACACACCACACTGTCCAGTCTTGACCACATACCCCAGAAGAAGTTACTCCTCAAATGTTGGGCTTTTAAAAATAACTGCATGCTTTATTTACAAACACTAATATTGAATTCAGTGATTCCTCTGGGGGGAAAAAATGCCATTCCTAACTAGCTTTCCATAAAACAACAAAAGTCAGTGGTCACTAGGTAGAAAATGAAGGGGTGGGGCGAGGTGGGACGACCACCTTTGTCTTTCATCCTTAGCAATGAACATGTCTGGGACGCACAGACGTCTCCACGACTTCAGGATTGCCTGATTACTACAACAAAACACACTTTACACATAAATCAATAAATCAACCTGCAATGGCAAGACTGGTAGCCGGTTACTAGACAAAATGAATATGCATAAGCACCACCTCCTAGGAGAGCTTCTGTGCCAGGGCGGATCACAAAATCTAAAAGGACGGTTCCAGGAAGGCGGCCGGCAATGCCCCGTGAGAAATGACACGTAATTTTACCCGCCAGAGAAAATGCCCTGCCAAGAAGTCGGGGGGAGGGGACGTGCTTAGCCCGCAGGCGCCCCGGTGAAGACCCCTTACCTTGGACAGGGGTCGGAGCAGGCGGGCAGCCGGCTGGGTCCCCGCCGGCCCGGAGCGCACCCGGCCCGAGCCAGGCGAGGACCGCGCACCCAGCTGCCGCTCCGAGCGCCACTCCGCTACTTACCCCGTCGGCGTTATTAACAGATGTTAATGGCTCCCTCAGATCCAGGAGAAACCTCTTTCTTTTTGTTATCTGGAAATTCCAAGGTTAAAAAAAAAAAATCCCTAAGCAGCAGTGGGCTCCCTCGTTCCGTGGATGCCAGTCCGCATTCCGCCCCCAGCCGCCTCCACCCTCCGAGCCGGCCCCCAACTTGCTGCATCGGCGGCCAAAAATCAATCCGAAGCCGGAGCGATCGGGCGCGCAGGCAGACAAAGACTTCACCTCGGGCAGGGCCTGAGTCTGGCTTTGCTTTGAAAGCAGTAACCTTGCCAGTGGCATTACAGAGAGGGGTCCTACACGTTGTTTTTCTCCAGAGGATTCTTCTATGACATCCAAAAATACTCAAGTCCTGACACCGTCCCGGACGCTGTCCCTTGACTGTGGGACAATCACGTCCCATGATCTTCCAAAAAAAAATTCCCAGTCCCCTTTGTGTGAGGCCAGAAAGCACTTGGCAGGCTCCTGGCCCCCATACTCCTGACACCCTGTGTTCTTTCCTGACACACCCACCCTACTGGCATCCAGTCCCCAAGGACCTTCCTCTCTTGCCCAGGAACAGCCTTCTAGGGTCCCTTGGGTTTGGGGAGGGAGAGAGGAGGGAGGGAGGGAGGGAGAGAGGAGGGAGGGAGGGAGAGGGGAGGGAAGGAGGGAGGGAGAGGGGAGGGAGGGAGGGAGGGGAGAGGGGAGGGAGGGAGGGAGGGAGAGGGGAGGGAGGGAGGGAGGGTGAAAAGCGTGGAGGAAAAAAGGAGGAAAGGAAGGAAGGAAGGAATTAGGTTTAGTTCATTCAGAGGTGTCATAGTTAATATCAATCAACTTTTGCTGCTTTTAGTTCCAAGACAAATTATGTTACTGAATAGGTGAAAAATTAAAAAAGAAAAAAATGTATCCAGTGAGATTTGGTCTGAATGCACTTTAGCGGCCGACATACAATGCACTGTTGTGTCTGCCCCTTTGGATGTGTTACTTAACCCCCAGATGAGCCAGACCATCTAGGTTTGTCACATACCAAACACCCAGCAAGGCCTGCCATATTGGTGACTGAAGCAACCCATGTTACCAATTCAGCCGGTATTTGCCAGCAAAGTATGTAGTTCACCTCAGCTAAGAACTCGCTAATTTTACAGTCTGTGATAAATCAATCTGTGGAGGTGGGCCGTGGGTAGGGGACTAGCTGACTTCCAACTTTCTTGACACTCAGGATCTTCCACGCTTGGAAAAGGAGGCCACCTAAACTAACAGCCTTTGTTTCTTCATTGTGTCTTTCAGTTCTTGGTCCAGAAATCCTCAAAGGACCTTTGTAGTTAACACAGAACCATATTAAACATGCCTGTTATGAATTTTAATTATTTTAATTAAGTTACCTTTTTCTACTTCTTAGTATACATTCACATCTATATATATAACTTTCTCCAAAGTAATAAAACTCCATTAGTACAATTACTATTTTTCAGTAAATCTGATTTCCCTTTTCACCATGACTCTCAATCAGTGAGAATTAATGGTATAATAACTATAGAGGTTGCAACCGAAGACACAAATGAGAGAAAAACTGGCAATTTCACTAGAACCTTGGAATAGTTCTATCAATTCCTTATTCTCTTGCCCTTCTCCATCCACGGGCCCCACAAAGAAGGATAGGATAAAATGCGATAAAGTTTCAGAATAATGGATATTTTGAGAGCGAGACACATACTTTATAACAGCCAACATTTCTTTCTCTTCTTTTAATTGGCTTTTAATGAGCAGCTGCAAAAGTTCAACAACCTATTAACTACTTCAGGGTCTGCTTTATGAGAAATGGGATCCGCCTACACACCCCAGAGCCCTGCAGATTCCAGTAAAGAGGGGTCATACAGTTTTAAAACTAAATCAATATACCAAAGTAATTGTACTGGGCATGCATGGCCTGGGAGGTGAAGGTGGTAGGGAGAGCAAGGTAGACTGAGATTCACCTTCTTATATGCAGATAAAGAACTGCAGCTATTTTCCTGTTTTCACCCAAAGAATGAAAAATGTCATTAATTCCTTCAAGACCAATGCAAGCAACTGGCTTTGTTGCTCTTTCTCCCTCCCTCCCCCTCCCTCCCCCTCCCTCCCCCCCCCCTCTCCCTTTCTCTCTCTCTCTCTCTCTCTCTCTCTCTCTCTCCAGCTTTAGAGAAAGGCAGCGGTAAGATTATAGCAGCGATGGAATCACAGGGTCTGGCTATATTAGCAGAATCACAGACAGCACTAGGGCGATGTCTTCGCTCTCCAGCTCTCTAATTATTTACCCAGATCAAGCCTGACTGCTGGAAAATCAGCTCTCTCCAGGAGGTAACCAAGCTGAAAGGTTCTTTTCACTGAGAAATGATGGGCTGGTGGCTGGCATCCAGCCTACAGGCCAGTGCGCCCTTGTGGGCAGTGTCACGAAATAAATACCCAGGACCACACCATTTCCCTCCATCATCCCCAGGAAAGTATTGGTCAGTTTCAGAACATCAGCAGAGACGAGCATGTCTGCTGTACAGAAAACACACAAAGATTGAGCCCCTACAAGACACAGTTCTTCAGAATTAATTTGGTGAAATGAGGAACGGAGCAAGCTCAGGTTGCTGGTATTTAACAGTTGGAGTGCCCGTGCAAAGTCCCTACATGCAGACAAAGCCGATTGCTTCATTGTTCCCACTGACGGGTGGGTGCTGTTTTCTCTCGCGCAGGTCTCCAGAAAACAGAAACTATTCGGGCAACATTTATGTTCTAATTTGCTTGGGCTCTCATAAAACGGAAAGCCACTAGCCCTCTGTCAGCTCCCATGCTCCTCCAAAGCTTTGGGTCACTCTCTCGACTCCACAGAAAAAAAGATTTTTTTAAAAATCAATTTAAATCAATCTCGTTTATATTTGTCTGTTTCTAAAAGCTTTGTTGGAAGCGACACAATTCAAATGCTTTGCGCTTTCTTATTTCCTTTCCTCGGACTGCAAAACTACTGTCTCACTCATGCAAATTTTTAATTTGTCAGACCCACGATGGGATGGATCACCTTCAGATTCCTTTATTTTTCACTGCTCACAGACGAACATGGCTGCCAGCGAGGATCTGTCTGAACGTGAACGTGGGGGCCTGGCACACACATCACCCCTGCTCATTTACCTACGCACTTCAGAAGGTGCAATGTCAGGGTTCATCCACCAAATCTATAACAGGTCTGGGGAGACAATGTACGTATTGTTGACTGGTATTTCAAATTTATGTTGTGTTTATTCTAACGCTATAATCAATTTGTATTCTCCGCATATACAGCCACCTCTTAATAGTACATTTGAGGATTCTTTTTCCCTGCCTCTCGGTCAGGAGTGGAATTCCAAATCTGCTGTGGTTAGACTGCCGATGTTTAAAAACAAACTTCCTTTTTAAAAATCCCTCTTTTGGACAATTGACATTCTAACTTGAGCTTAAGAAGCCATGGACTTTTATTCCTGCATTCAACATCTAACCAAACTACTTCCTTTGAGTTCAGCTGGGCTTTGTAATATATTCATCAAATTTGTATCATGAAACATTTGCATCAATATCACAGTTTTCTACGTTCAGGAGAAGGGGCTCAATAAATTCATTATTTAGAAAGTAACTAAGTATGGGTCTGCTAAAAGTCTATATCAAGTTTCTTATTAGACACCATAGAAGCACACCGAGAACCAAGTATTAAGAGAAAAAGTAACACAATTTTGAAGAGGGTATAAACTTAACCAGGTGGGATGATGGGGTCATCTCTATTTCCAGTATAGAAACCACTGCTCAACTGTCTGGTGATATCATTTAAAATAGGGAAAAGTTGATCTCAGTAGGAGGGGAAAAAAGCCCTTAACCCATCTCATGTTGACAAGTTGTTTTATAGGAAAAAAGAGAATAATTTATATTAAATTATTATTCATTGGGAGAACACATATTAATTATAAACAATTTCCTCTTTGGTATTGAAAAAAAATTTAGATGGAATGTACAGGAATTTTCCCCAAGTTCTAAGAGAAAGTAACAACCCCAGAATTCTCATAACCATCACACAGACTATAGACTACAGTGTCCAAATTTAGAAATTTTTATCTTCTATAGAAAAATGTTTATTGTAGCGATTGGAGTTTAAAAAAAGCCCCTCTTTGGACGCTAGGGACATTTCCACTGCTCATAGGGTTTGCAGCTGTTTAAACATTTTGAGCTTTTTGTCTCAACTGGATCTGGCTCTACTCAGACCAAAATCACTGTTTTATTCACCTGAGTGCAGGGCAAGTTCCATTTTCCTTCCTGGGACTACTTAATGGTATCCCCTTTATTTTTCACCCAACAATAACAGATATAAAGTTATGGGAGCATTGATACATACCCCTAAAACAAATAGACTAAGCCAGGACCACCCCAGCCTGGAGAAGAGCCATTTGATTTGCTTTATGGCCAAATCATTTCAGGATGGAGAACCAGCATAGTCAACCGCATGGGGGCATCCCCGGAGGAGTGCGGACCACCTGTGACATCTCATCTCACAGCTGATGACCTGAGCTTTCCTCCTGGTCTAGATTCCCTTTCCTTGGCCTTGGTGCTAATCTTTATTGGCTGTGTGTGACCCTCATGTTTTCATGGAGGCGGTCCAGTTGGACCACGAGTGCTTCGTGAGTTGCTCATGAGGAATCACAAGATAGTAATTCTAAAAACCAATACTACCTTATCGAGTTACGGGGCCAGAGTGGCCTAAGTCATTAAAGTATCAGTGTTTGAAAGGAAAATGTAGTAGACCCGAATGTAGTTGGCGTTTATGCAAACTTGACATGGCAGCACTGCAGCATGTGAGGGTAGGGGGCTGGTCTATTTTGCAGAAGAGGCAAAGTGACGGGAATGAAGTGACACAAGAAGCTCTTGTCCCAGTCCAGGATTATGTCTACTGAATCATGGTGTCTCCCTCAAGAGTCTGAAGCTCTGAATGTCCAGCTAATACTGGGATGGGATTGTCCCCTGGTGTTTTTGGGAAGCAAGGGCCTCTTGTTTCTCTCAAGAGGACTTGAGAGAATCAAGTTTGAATCAAGAGGACTTGATTCAGGGAAGGCACCACTGGGTACCCTGTGTCTCTCTACCATCTTTCAACCCTAATCCCCATTCACCTTCACCCTAAAGGCTACTCCCATCCCCTGCTCAGGCCAGCACCGTCAGTATCAGGAATGCTGCAGTTGGAGCCTGGATCTGAGACTCCTTTATTTACATAAGCGCAGGTAAAGGTGACCCCTGTGTGATGCCACCCTCTGGCTAGGATTCCATCTGTGTGGAGAATAGAGCTTGAGTCTGTCCGACCAACACCAGCATCTAGAACTGGGGCCTGTTCATGAGCAACAACTGAGACATGAGGGTGCGACTGGTCTCAGCCAAGGTCAAGGTCAGGAACCACCTCTACTTCTAGTTTTCTGAGTTCTTTGGTCTTTCCCCTTTGACTACCATCTTACAATCTTTCTATCATGGCCTCGCTATTACAGCTGCTCCAACCAAAACTCCATTTTACCCCAACTGCCATCATCTGTGAAGATCTCGTAACAGGGAAGAACAAAGCTGACCCCATATTGGATCTGTTTCTTTTACCGGAACCTTTGTTTTCTATTGCTTTTGCTACAAGTTAATCACTAAAGGGATGTTGCCTATAAGCTTAAAGCATACATAATGGCCTATCTCAGGGAACCCTGCCTCCCCTGCCCCTGGTGTTAAGCTAAAACACCTTTGTTTAAGCTCACAGGAAACATCCTGACCAGGCCCACCTGTGAATGGCTGCAGGAAAGAAGAAATGCACACATCCTCCCTGGAGTCTGGCCAGAACCCGGAAATATCTGCAACAACTTATCACCTCCCCCTCTTTGTTCTATAATAGAAACTAGCAACCAAACCCAGCCAAGATGGTTCTTTGGGACACGAGTCCACCCTCTTCTTGGTCTGCTGGCTTTCCAAATAAAGTCACTATACCTGGCCCCCAACAACTCGTCTCTCAGTCTATTGGCCTGTCGTGCAGTGAGCGGTATGAGCTTGGACCGGGTAACAATCTCACCTCAAAACCCTCAGCTGCTGATGTGGACATGGGCAGGGCCAGGTCCTGTAGCGGGAGGTTTCAGATCCTACTTTTCTTCCCACCTCGCCTCTCTGTTTTCCTGCTGCTGTCAGGGCTCTGTCTGGAGACTGAGCACACCTGACCTGTTGTCAGACCTCAAGAGCTCCAGATGAGAAGACTGGTCACGCCACTTACATGCTGATGAAAGTCAACACTTTCCTGGACAGACCCAGACAGTCCCCAGATTCTCTGGGGGAAAGACTGTCCACCTGGCTTCACAGACCATCACCATATCTGAACCGTCCTCACTGAGGGACCTCGTCTTGGCTGTGAACTGGAGATAAAGGGATCTGATCCCATTATGGCATACAGGGTTTGCACACTTGCTTCTTTCTAGCAGTTAGTTCCTCTCAGGCTTGGCTGATAGACCAGGCATGGAACGGAGAGGGCAGCATCCAGCTTCTCTGAGCCTCAATTTCCTCATCAGTTACGTGGGAAACGTACAACCAGCCTCACAAAGTTTGGGTAGAGATGAACTGAGATAACGTGTGAGAAATCTGGCACCGCAGGCAAATCTTTGTTCCTCCTCTCTAACTTACCCAGGATTTCGGCCACCAGGAAGTAGTCCATGGTCACCATCTTTTTCCTGGTGAGAAGAGACCTGTCCTCCAAGCTCCCCAGAAACATGTACCACAGCTGCCTCGGGGAGCCCCTGGCCGGCCGTCAGGGAGAAATGGCAGGTGGGTGGTGGGCAGGGGGGGCTTCTTTCTCCACCTGCCTGTACCAGCCCTGTTACCTCCACCAGGTCCTCCTGGCTTCTTAGCAGATGGATTCCCAGACATTCCTGTCTTTAGACTCTCTCTCGGGTTTACCTCTCCGTCCACCCAGAGCCACGGCTGTAAGGCCACCCTAGAGGTGAGCAACACACACACAACCCTGCCGGTACGGCCCTTACCAGCTAGTGGGGGCAAGAGAGACAAAGCAGACCACTGAAGCCACAGAGCACCATGAAGAAACACAGGAAGCTGGGGCAGGTGCCTGGCGAGAGGGGAACAGGAGGCATAACACGATCAGAGTCGCGTTCCTCAAGCCCACACTGGATGCTGTACGGCCGGAGATGGAGCAGAGGCTGGGGACAGGCAGACCAGATGCAGACGGAGGCCAGGGTAGGAGCCTGAAAAGGGAGGTGGTGGCCTCTGCTTGGGTGGTGACTCTGGGGATGAGGTGGGTGTGGGCGAGAGGGAGACAAAGGTGCCAGCAGGCTTGGGGCTTGTGCAGTCAGCTTGCTGGGGCTCCTGGCGCCTGGCAACTACAGGGGAGATTTTTGGTCCCCTGAGATGCACCCACATCTTGGCCATGAGGCTAAGAATATCCCACAAGGGAACATCTGAGGCAGGGAGGGTTGGGTGGGGTCCCTGAACCACACCCCTTACTGTACATAACGGCCTGAAACCTTGGGCCACCATCTGGTGTCGGCTTCATACGTGGCACTTGGATGGGGCAGAAGTACCTGTGAGAAACCTGAGTTGGCCCCCAGGTCCTCAACTGGCCTACAGAGGACCACGCCACTGGATGAAGCCTTAGGTTGGGATCACAGGAGGGGTTTTCTCAAATGGGACGAGAGTCATGTAAACATGTGTCTTTCAAAATGACAGGGAGGTAAACTGAAGATTGGGGTTGACATAGACACTCTACTGTATAGAAAATAGAGAACCAACAAGGACCTACTGTAGAGCACAGGGACCTCTACTGAATACTCTGTAATGACCTATAGGGGAAAAGAATCTAGAAAAGAGTCGATATATGCATATGTATAACTGATTCACTTTGCTGTACACCTGAGACTAACACAACATCGTAAATCAACTATACTCCAATAAAAATTTAAAAATAAGTAAGTGGAACTTGAAAACAAACCAAAAAATACAGGGAGGTACACAATGGCAGGTGACACTCCCCTTCCCCTCACCCCTGGCCTAGGGAGTCACAGGCAAAAGCAATGAAGCAAGTACAGACAGAAACACAAAGAATGGTGTCACTCTGATAGGACGGTCATTCTTCCCGAACTGGCACCAATCCCTGACCTAATCTTATTCACCAAGAAGCAACAGCACATCCAGAGAGAGCTGACGGAAGACAGCCCAGACCCCGGGTGGAGCTCGGCGTGGCACAGATGCATTAAATAAACAGTAAATCACAGCAACTCCCTGAATGCTGTGATGTGAATCTTCTGATTTTAGGTTGGCGCCTCACTAGAGCTGTCAACCGTCTCTGCCTCTATAAAATAGGAATTACTACTGCTTTTCACTGGTTGGAAAATATCCCCAGCTGTTCGAAAGAGTGCTTTCCAGAAACCAGTCGGTTTTCGCTGCAACAAGGCTGAGCCCCTAATACATGCCAGGCCTGGTTCTCCGGGCGCTACACGTACACACTAATTCGATCCTTGCATCCACCCTGGGAGCAGTACTGTTATTTTACAGATTCAGAAACGGATACACAGAGAGGTTAAGGAACTTGATCAAGGGCACACAGCAGTGACCGATGGCACAGCCGGGATCTGAAGCCAGGCCTTCTGAATTCAGGCCTGTGCTCCATGGTTCTCATGAACAGGCTCAGGAGCTCAGCCCTGTGCTGAGGGCTTCAGCCACTCACCCTGCCTCTCTTCTCCCCCAGCCCTGAAGCCTGTGTCCAATCTACCTTGGTTTCCCATCTTGCTAATGTGGGTTCCTGGGGGGATCAGGGCTCACAGGTATTGTGTGCCCCTGAGCAGGAAGCCATTCCCCATTTTTTCAGCATTTCCCTAGCTAAGGTTTAGGCTGCCCTGAGACAGATGTCTGATTATTATCTGGGATAAAAAAATTCAGGGTGGATACTCTTCAGAAGCCAATATCCATAGTTGAGAGCATATGGTTCTAAATTTTGCAGAGAGAAATCTAATATTGAAACAAAAAGTAATTCTGCAACTCTTTGAAACACTTCAAAAACTGATCTGCAGAGGCAGACATAAATCATTGTGAAGGAAACTTTTCCTCCTAATAGGAAAAAAAAAAGAAAAAAACCTAAGGGGGAAAAAAAAAGTTGAGGAAATGACTCACTGATGTGTATGGAGGCGAGAGATAGTGGGCCCTGAGGAGCCACATGGATGGTTTACAGAAGCCCGGAGGCCCAGCAGGGAGGAGGAAGCTAGGAAATGAGGCCCCTGGAGCACATCTAAGCTTCTAACTCGTTCCTTCTTTTTCTTCTTCCACAGCTCACGATTCAGAAACACCTGGGGAAGGTGGTGAGCCGGGCCTGGGAGCCTGGGCTCAGCTGCTCAGCGTCCAGGCCTTGGAGATGCAGGACAGCAACAAGGAGTGCCTCTACCTCTTCCTAGCTGTGTGACCCCCAGCCACTGGCCTGCCCTCTCTGAGCCAATTTCTTCATTTGCAAAATGGTGATAGCAGTACCTACTGCATGGGTGGTAATGAAGATAAAAGAAAGCACCCACACCAAGGGCTGAGGAAACACTACAAAGGGATAGCTAACAACGGCGGTAATAATAAGGCCGGTAAATCCCTTTCTGTCCTGGATCACGGCGCTCAGGGCCCAGGTGGCCAGTTCAGGTCCAGCCCCGAGGGACAGAAAGCACATACCTTGGACGTTCGCGATTCAAACGATGTCCCTGGAGCTTGAGCCAACTGTGGGGCGTGATCTTGAACTGAATGGGACCCCAGGATGCTAAGCACCCTGTCTCCTCACTGGGCCCTCGGGTCAGAGCAGGTATTGCAGGCCTGGGGGGCTGGGAAGAAGTGGCCTGCCTTGGTGGTAGGGCAGGGTTGAGGGGTAGATAACAACCAAGTAAAGAAGGGTTTCCAGGGACTTTGGACCTTCCTGCATGTTGGACTAGCTCCAAAACTGTGCTGTGTTTCAGTCAAGACAACTCCTTCAGGCCAACCAGTGGGACCAGTTCAGGGGGTGTCTGTGGGATCCCCTCACTGGCTCATGAAGCATTCATGCCAACGACCAGGGTTACAGATAACCGTCGTCCTTCCCATGTGGGGCTCTAGTTTCCAATCCTGGGACCTTAAATCATGAACCAGCCTGCTTTCTCTCTGATGTGCCTGGGTGGGTGGGAACGGCTCCCCACCGCCCACACGGGCTGCCGCGTCATCCTGCAGAGGGACCCTGGGCCGGCTGGGCCCGTCACGTGCTTGCGTCCAAGAGGCAGCCCACCACCTCCGCCAGCCCACAGACTCCACGAGGAGGGCTCTGCCAGAGTCTCCCGCCCACTCAGCAAACTCAGGATCCAACCCCCGGCTGTTGGCCCAGGCCATCGCGCTGCCTGGGGACAATGAACCCTCTCGGTGTGCTTTACATCGAATGGCCGAATAGCCTTCCTAAATTAGCAATGCCGCTTCACCATTCTCAGGTACAGTAACTCCTATCAAGAAAGACATAAATGGTGCTAAAGTGAACGACGGGGCCATCCTCGCACATAAAAGGACTTCTCTGTGCAGGCTTGTTGTGAGTTGTCCTTTTGCAGCGCCTTGATTGTCACCCAGAGATTGACAGCAGAGCCGAGAAGGCGCTGGCCGTGTTCTCGGGGAGGTGTTCCCAGAGGGGCCACCCAGAGTCACCCACATCCTTTGAGGCTGTGGCCCTGGGGTGGCCTGGGAAGCTGGGGTGCCCGTGTGCTCCTGGCCCTGGGGGGCTGCCGTGGAGGAAACCTGCGCGGGGAGGGGGAGACGGCCTGGGTTCTTTCCCCTAAAAGTTTGCCGAAGGGACTATTGGCTGAAGGCCAAGTTTGGAATGCACGGCCTGTCGTCCTCGGGCCACAGTCCCCTGGGGGCTTGGCTGTGGTTTCTCCTCTAGGGCTGAGCCCCAGTGGACCCCTGGCCTGACTGTGGGTATAGCCACTGCCGCAAAGGTCTCCACGCGGTGGGTGAGGCTCACGGGTGGGACAATGACAAGGCCCAGGGGAGCCACAGCCGGGAGCACCACTGTGGCGGGATCAAGACGGGAACGTCCCCAATGACGGACCCGTGGGGACTGCGCGGCCGCTCCCCTCTGCCCCGCGGCTGTGCCTTAAGTCCGCTGCTCCGTCTCTGCCTGTCCCACCTTTACATCCACCCCACTCTGAAATACTTGACATGCTTGTAGTTCCTCGAATAAGCCCGGCCTTCGCACCCTCCCTCGGGCCTCTGCGTGCATCTGTGACCTCTGATGCCTTTCTAGCTCCTCCTCCTTCACTAAGATTGAGCTCTGGAAGCTTCTCCAACTTGGCCCGGCTGGATGAGGCCCTCAGCATCTCGGCTCAACCCCTCCCAACGTTGCTCCTGATGGGCTGCCAGCCTTTCTCCCCACGGCAGCGGGTGGCGGGAGAGCGCCCTTCATCTCTATGCATTTGTCCAGAGCAGGGGCCTGGCTGTCCTCTCGGTCCCCAGGGGATCTCCCGCAAAAAAGCAGGGAGGGGATGGCTTCGAGCGTCTGGCTCAGCCATGTGAGGCTACCCTCAAAGCAGCTGCCCAAGAAAGGGGCTCAGGATATAGCCAGGTGGGCTAAGCCAGAGACAGGGGTAGAGGTGGGGTGGGGACAGATGACACAGGGAGGGGGCAACAGTGGGAGGGTTCCTGGCATCCTTTCCCCTCTACTACAAAGACATGCCAACTGTGTCTCAAAATTCTCATTCCTTCCAAGAAGACCAGGGTGGAGAAAAGTGTTTTCCCAAAGTACCATCAAGGAGCTGGGAGGCTGCTCTGAGAACGCAGGGATGAGTGAGCAGCTCTGATGGGGGGGTGGGCAGGGGCCAGCGTGGGGAACAGAGTTCACTGCTGGGAGGATGACACTGTGTGTATGTGTCTGGTCAGTGGGTGAGGGGTCCAGCACATCCACGCACAGGGGAAAACCAAAGGCCTGGTCACTGCCAAGGGCATCTAGTCAAGAGCACTTAAAAATGCCACAGGCACCTGGGTGGGAGTATGTGATGCTGGTAGAGCTTTGCAGGGGGCCTGTCCATGGATGTAGGGACCGACTGCGGCTGCAGGATGGAGTTGGGGGTGGTAGCGGGGACCCTGTGAACAGCTGCATATGAGCCCGGGCAGATGAGGAAAGAGAACCGGAGGTGCAGGCGAAGGTGCGGGGCTTTGGGAATGAGTGGTTTGGCCAAAGGCATTGAAGGAAGCTTGCGGGTGACCTGTGAACCAGGCCTTGAGGGAGGTATAGATCAGCAAACACAGAGGGGGACGAAGAACAGGGGGACCACGCACTGAGACCTGGGCTGCAGGGTACAGAGGACCCGGCTAGCAGCCTTGGGTGGCCGGGGGCCGTGAAGGCAGGGTTGGGTGGGTGAGGGAGGTGCGGACGGCCCTTTCCTCATCAAGAAGCCCTTAGGAGCTTTGACGTGAGCTCTGTGAACTGACCTATGGTTCCACAGCTGAGGAGGGATAACTGGAGAGGAGAGCCATCTAAGCAGGCAGAGGCCAACTCACAGCCTTTTTGATCAGGCCGGGCATGAGACGGCGCAGGTCTGAACTCGGTCAGCATCAGAGTGACCAGAGGACGTTGCAGGGGGACCAAGGCCGCAGGACTCAGGGACCGCACTGGGCGGGGGGGGGGGCGGGGGAGGAGCAGCTGAGGTTTGCACCCTGATTGCCAGGGAGCAGGGTGGCATGGGGAAGGGGACTTGGCCCACTTTCACATCACTGAAGGACACACCCGGCCGGAGCTGCAAAGCAGGCTATGGAAAGGTCACCGCAGGCCCAGAGGTCATTTGCTCGGTGGGCGGAGCAGAAGTGACGAGACTGCAAAGAAGGCAGGAAAAGGTGAGGGGCGAAGATGCTGAAAGCCAGCATCACATGGAGGGTGGCTGGACGCATAGCAGGTGTCCAACAAGTGAATACAAGCTAAGGGGGGCAACCCAGCTGAAACTCCTCCTGCACATCCTGAACTCCTCCGTGGTGGAGCCAGATGCAGGCTGCATCAGTAGCGCCAGCGGAGCTTGAAACTCGTCAGTGTCCAGGCCCCACCCCAGAGATTCTCACTCAGTCTGGTGGGGAACCCTGACGGCAGCATGTCTTGAAAACCCCCTAACCGTGAAGACGGGGTTGAGAGAACTGGAAGAAACGGTCTAACTCTGCACATGAGGGGTGGGGCTCAGGAATTTACTTATGAGCATTTTTTCCTGAAGAATCTCCTAGGTGATTCTGAGGCAGGACCAGATTGGAGGATCCTGGGTCTGGGGGAGATGGTGGGGTGCAGGCTGGGAGCTTCCAGAGGACAGAGCCGCTCACCCACCTGTGCCCACCACGGTCAGGCTGGCTCTCCCCACACAGATGGAAGCCTCCTGGGTATGCCGGGCAGCATGGGGTCCCCCTGGGGGCACAAAGGGGATGGTCACAGCTGCAAGGCACACTTCACCCCCTTTCCCTCCCACTGGCCTACCGCTAAAGGCTTAGGATGGTGGGAGCCAAAGAAACCAAGCTCCACCAGGACAAGTCCACTCACCCAAGGACTCTGTCCCAGAACAGGCTCTGAAAAGGTCACAGTCAATTCAGTCAGAAGACCCTCTCCATTTATAGAGGAAGCTTTCACCGCCTTTAGGAAGAGGCCTGTCTGTGGGATGAGTGAGTTGTCATAACTTCTTAACAGGTCTCGCCTTGACTGAGGGGGTCCATACCCTTAAGCGCACTGGAGGTAAAATCCTTCCAGACACAGAGACCCCAGTGTAAGTAGACGGTGAAGCTCTAACCACGGACAACAGGATACAGTGACAAAAAAACAAGGAAGAAGTGGTGGAAGAAGCTTCTATAAGGGCAAATCCAGACTTTTGCCCATAAACCTCTTATCCTAAAGCCAGAATTCTAAGAGGACCTCAGAGGTACAGTCACAACCAAACAAAGTAGCCAGGACCCAGAGAGATTCTGGGACAACAGAGAGACTGCCCAGTTGGGGACCGGGTCTCAGACAAGCAACAAAAGTCAAACTCATGGAAGCAAAGAATGGAACAGTGGTTGCCAAGGGGGCGGGGGGAGAATGGCAAGTTGCTAATCATGGGTATGAAATTTCAGTTATGCCAGATGAACACATTCTAGAGCTCTGCAGTACAGCATGGCACCTACAGATAACAATACTGTACTGTACACGGAAAAATCTGTGAAGAGGCTAGATCGCGTTATAAGCATTCTTATCACAATTTAAAAAAAAAAAAAAAGAGTAGTAACAATATCATGCACTGGGCCCCGAACCGGGAGGACTCAGTTCTATTTTAAAATGTGGGGAAAAGAATCTTAAAAAAAAAAAAAAAAGAATGGATACATGTGTATGTGTAACTGATTCACTTTGCTGTACACCTGAAACTAACACAACATTGTAAATCAACTCTACTCCAATAAGAATTTTAAATAAATAAATAAAATGTGAACATAAGACAGCAACAGCACAGCCACGATTTGCCTGGCAGCTGCATGTGGAGAGCGCACAGTGGTCAGCACTGACCCGTCCCCAGTTTCCGGAGCGTGCATGGCCCTTTGCTCACATCATCCACAAAGAGGACTTTATGCAAAGCTGACTCACTTTCCTGACTGTCAGAGGCAACACTGTTCAATACATACAGCCCCCAGCTACATGTGGCTTTCTAAATTTACATTTTAATTAAAATTAAGTAAGATTTTAAAGATGCAGTTTCTGAGTCACACTAGCCACCTTTAAGCGCTCAGTAGCTACATGTGGCGAGCGGCTCTGTACTGGACAGTACAGACAGCGAACGTTTCTGTCATCACAGAAAGTTCCTTCGGACAGTGCTGCTCAAGAAGTCTGCTCTATAAGGGATCCAGTCAGCCTCATGTTCAGAACTAGAAAAATTAAGAAAGATTAGTCATCGTGGTCACTGGTGGCGACATCCCTGGACTATTACAGAAGAGAATAAAAAGCAGAAAACCCTGGAATTTGGCTGATTCTCCTGCATTTACTGACATCTCTAAAGAAACAGGGACTCTCACCTCTATGCATGTTCACTTTGTGCTGGTTTTTGGTTTTGTTTTGGTTTTGTTTTGATTTAGCTGTCAACTTAAATCCTTGCCTAAAGAGTGTCTGTCTGTCTGCTTTACTCCAGCATCCCAGCTCTGCAAATCCCGGGTAAGACGCATCTCCTAAGGAGCGTTCATAAAGGCCTGAGGTAGAGCTTTGCCCAGGCTGAAAATTCACGTCCTCCGGGTTATTTCCACAGATTGTATGAGAGTGGAAAAGCCTGACAATGTGGATCTCTAGTAGGTTTCGTATTTTTAAGTCTTATCTTGAACGCTTAACTTTTATTTAACAATACGAAAGAAAAATGATTTTGAATAACTTGTGGAGAGGTATAGGTGTGTTTGCAGGAGTATAAGAAAAGCATGGTGATGAAACAATGATTCTGAAGAGGGTGTGGCCAGCTTGCTGGGGAATAACATCAATTTCAAATTCTTGGCTTGGGAATAGAATTCAGAGACTGGTCACTCCCTCGATTTGGCCGAGACAAAATCAAGTCCATCAGACGATGGGTCTGCATGTCCACACTTGTCAGTGTGACCAAAGCCCAGTCTTAAGGGGGGCAAGGGCACACCAAGATGAAGAAGTTTAACCTGAAAGTGGGATTAACTGGTTTCACTTGATTTTTTTTTTATTTTTAAAAATGAGACTCTCATTCCTTAAAGCTACCCTCCTCCACTCAAAGCACGCACACCAAAACCAAAATAATCCAAAAAAACCATCACACATTACCCTTTCGCCAGATTCAGGCATAACCGTGGTGGATCAGCCTATCAGTAAGAAAATGACTTTTGCCACAGCATGTATTTCAAGCCAGCACTAACCTGGGGAAAGTTAACCCTAATTTCTTTAATGTTATAGGACATTTGGTTATGTCAGTTTCTTAGTATTGTTTCCAGTTAAACTGGGATGGTTTAGGCTTGTTTGAAATGGTATATATGCTTAACTATTAATAAATAAAGCATAACAATATATATATATATTTTTTTTTTTGCAGTACACGGGCCTCTCACTGTTGTGGCCTCTCCCGTTGCGGAGCACAGGCTCCGGAAGCGCAGGCTCAGCGGCCATGGCTCACAGGCCCAGCCGCTCCGCGGCATGTGGGATCTGCCTGGACCGGGGCACGAACCCGTGTGCCCTGCATCGGCAGGCGGACTCTCAACCACTGCGCCACCAGGGAAGCCCCAACGATATACTTTTAATAAGTATATTATATACTTACATGATATTCATAGAATATATTATTAACATATCTATAAACATTGGGCTGGCCAAAAAGTTCGTTCGGGTCTTCCTCGGCTTGCAGAAAAACCCGAACGAACTTTTTGGCCAGCCCAACATAAGAAGTCATCAGCTGACTGTGAGCCCCAAGTTATCCCCTCTCATATGGGGGATATGGATTTTTTTGGGGTATACAATATAGTGATTCATAATTTTTAAAGGCTGTACACCATTTAAAGTTATTACAAAATACTGGCTATATTCCCTGTGTTGTACAATATATCCTTGTACCTTATTTTATACCTAATAGTTTGTGCCCCTTAGTCCCCTATACTGCCCCTCCTCCCTTCCCTCTCCCCTCTAGTAACCAGTAGCTTGTTCTCTGTATCTGTCAGTCTTCTTTTTCGTCGTGTTCACTAGTTTGCTGTATTTTTTAGATTCCACATACAAGTGATATATACGGTATTTGTCTTTCTCTGTCCAACTTATTTCACTGAGCTTAATGCCCTCCAAGTCCATCCACATTGCTGCAAATGGCAAAATTTCATTCTTAAGAGGAACAGGGCGGTTTAATAAACCGAACTTGCTCAAGGCTCAGCAGAAGTTCTATGCCCTAAGCAAGGGGTTTGACCATGAGCAATTAAACCTGAAAATAAACATTTTATTAAATGTAAAACTAGATTTATTAAAAGTAATATATACCAAACTACGACTTCACTGATAACTGAATTAATACACTGTAATCTGTCTTTACTTTGCCTCAATGTGTTCTTTACGAAAGTGAAAAAACACCAACTTGTAAAAATGCGTATTATCCTTAATCCATCGCATCAGCCTCGTTATTTAAATCACTGTTGAAAGAAAAAGTAGCCTCACTCCTGTTCTTCTATTAAATGAATATAACTTTAAATGAGCTGCTTCTAACAGAAGAGAGCTCTGACTCTGCCTTCTGAAAAGGCTGCAGTTGCAAGAAAACAAACATCGAAGAGTTCCAGTTACTTCCTAATGTTCACTTAGCGTATGTAGAAATCAAACCTCAGAAGCTGTAATGTCCCTTTCTGTGAAACGACTGCCAATTCAACTCGGTTTTCAGAATCCGTGTTGGATAACGATTTTTAAAAAGCAATGTAAAAAAACAATGTGAAAGCTTTACCAAGTACCTGGTGAGTATACTGGTGTTGTTTTTAATTCTACTGACATAAAAGATACGTGCTTTAACTTGTTTTGTCTTTAGATACTCACTGTAATATGGTAGGAACTGGTAAGAAAGCAATCTATTAAACCTAGGTATTTATATTACCAACACATAATCTTGAATATCTTTTAATCAGAAAACAGCTTGCGTAACTTCTTCTTGGTTCCTTTCATTCCCTCCCTTCATTTTATTAAAATAAATCAGTAAAATGATCCAAAAGTTAAGACAACAGCAAGGCCTGTGAAAGCACATTTCAGACTTAAATTTCTGTGGGAAATTTTTTCCTTCCCATTCTCTCTGCCCTGCGATTTCATTTTTCCCTTTTGTTGGTGACACCCAATAAGTCCAAGTTTTAACATTTGCAGACATTCATTTCTCTGTAGGTTAAAAGTTAATAATTTATTCAAATAGCTAATTCCCGAGTTTAAAGTTCTCATGTAACGCAGTTTTTGCTAAAATCTCAGCAGTGTAATTCCCCAAGCTTAAACTATTGAATGTGATTGCCTCTTTGTGCAAAAAGCCGCATACTATAAATAGTTTCTAACTGTCATAAAACAGTATACATATATAAGAGACTATATAGATAAAAGATTTTACTCATAAAAGATATTGCTAAAATCTATAGCTCCCCTATAATCATATACTGTTGAATCTCTGCAAACTGGCTAGTTCTCAGATAATCCCACTTCCTTAGCGAACTTTGCATGCTCTCTTACTGCTAATCAGAAACCTTAAAAAACAAATCAGAAGCATTTTAATGAAGTAGATGAAAATAGGCAAAAGTTCTTGAAGCCCTACAGAAAAATAGCAGATATGATCAGGGCCTGATGTCACGTCTTTTATACCCTAATAGCCTCACTTGTCCTATTTTCACACACTCTGTGATAAGTAGGTTCTTCCAGTTGTCGGATAAGACCTGAGATTTAAAAAGTGAAAACTCTGCCATAATATGCTTTTAAAAATCTTGAATACCGTAAATGAACTGGAAGAGACTCTTGTCTAGAACGTGATTTAGTTTTTGCCATAAAAAAGCAAACTAAAACCTGATAAGCAGGACATCCCTGGTGGCACAGTGGTTAAGAATCTGCCTGCCAATGCAGGGGACACAGGTTCGAGCCCTGGTCCGGGAAGATCCCACATGCCGTGGAGCAACTAAGCCCGTGAGCCACAACTACTGAGTCCACATGCCACAACTACTGAAGCCTGCGTGCCTAGAGCCCATGCTCCACAACAAGAGAAGCCACCGCAATGAGAAGCCCACGCACCGCCATGAAGAGTAGCCCCCGCTCGCCGCAACTAGAGAAAAAGCCCACGTGCAGCAATGAAGACCCAACGCAGCCAAAAAAAAAAAAAAAACCCTGGTAAGCAAAAAGCGCGTTGACTTCATTCACTTATAAGACACCAAGAATTCCCTACGACAGATAGGTTGCAGCCCAGCCGGTGGACTGGGAAAGTGTAATATACCCCACACCGTCTTGGGGTGAAGCAGTATAACAGCTCCTACAACACCCCATGTTCCCTCTGGGGCCAGATTCCACACAGATGACCAACGGCAACAGAGTCAGAGAAAAGCTACAGAAAGTAACCAAAAATACCACTTTCCCAGAAATACTTGCCATCACAATCACTGCTCTACCAGGAAAAGAGAATTTGAAGAATTACCCCTAAAATTGTGAAGTTGAGATTCCTTTACTTATCATTCAATAAGAAATTTAAAAAGGAAAAAAAAAAAAAAGATTTCACTTTCCTAACGCATGGCTACTCCTCTGCTCAGTTGTTCTTAAAAATAATTTATGTAAAGCAGGATTTTCTCTAAATATACCGTGCTCTCCCATGTACACATTGAAAATATTTGCATACAGCGAGTGTATGCACTGATACACACATGGTAAAAAGTTAAAAAATATGGACTGCATAAATCAGTAGCTGATTTTAAATATACACCAACTTAAACAGATTTGTTTGCAATTTCTGAATTCCTCAGGTAGAAAAGATCTTTCTTGCTGGCTGCGATTCTAGAAGATGTTTATACTCTAGAGGGTGTGCAAAAATGCTTCCCCATATAAACAAAGAAAGAACGGTCCCAGGATCTTGGTATTCTAACCTTGCCTTTGCTATTAAATATCTGCCCCATGAATGTGAGGAGACTGGTGGAATCAGTCTGTCATGCTACAGTAAACATGATATTTTGTGTGCTGCCCAAGACATTTTTTTTTTCTCACGAATATAAGTCGCCTGCCATTTGTTATGAGATTTTTTTCCCCGATTGACACCCCATTATGTATATTCAGTCAAGCTCAAACAAGATTTCAAGTGATCAATATACTATTTGTGCCAAAAGTCTACTAGCCGCTCTAGCAATAAACTCTGACAGCAAAACCAAAAATGGAGGAATATTTAGTGAACTGAATTACATGGAAATCCATGTTTGGGGCAAGGAAACAGAGACAGGAGGTAGAAAAGCAAGGGGAAGAGAAGGCAACAGAGATGTTTTTCCTAATAAAAATCAGCTTTCTAGAGCCTGACTGTTGATGAAATGCGTTAAATGCCTAAAGATTTTCCCAAAATAGCTTAAATTACACGTTGAGGTCTCTACAGAGGCAGGTAAGGATCTTCCCCTGGGTCCCTTTCTGAGAACAGAGAGTAAGGCGCCATCCTCAGGAAATCTGTAAAATCCCCCACCATCCAATGTCTTTGTGGAAAGAGTAATGGCCTCCTGCCTATTTTAACACTTGCCATTTTATAACTGAAGTGTACCAGATCCCAACAGTGTGACCTTCATCAGCTGAGCTAAAGAAGTATTTTGCTTAATGGATGTGGTGGGAAAGCTAGCTCGATGGCAGCCGTAGGATTTCTTCTGGCACAAAAGAATGCTGCTCCTGTGTGTACCTACATATCAAAATCTGTTTGCTTGAGCCAGGAGAAGATTAGAATAGGCAGGGCCACCCAGAGAGATGTGACATCTGGGGGAGTGTCGATAGTGTCAGTTCAGTGTTGCCCAGACACCAAAGGTTCCTAATTCTATTACCAGGAAAATAATGTGGTGAGGAGGAATAGAGAAAAATACCAACGGACGGCTGTCATGGCAGTTGTATAAAGTTACATTGCTGTACGGTGAACAAATGTTGGTCTAAGGTGGGTATCCCTCCACCTACCCAAGGGGATGATATCACCTCCTCCTAGCCTTTTACTTATGAGGCTAGAGTCTTGGTCAGAAGGAATGAAAATGGGAAGAACTGGTCTGCATAGAGCTCCAGAATTACCCATGTTTGATTATTTGGTTTGCCGAACTTACATTTTGAACCACTCGCAGGCAGAAGAGCAGAGTCACCATCCGCTGTATCAAAGGAACACCTGTAAGATCAACATATTTACATCATTAGCAGTCTGGGTAGTTTCCACATTCCATTCGTAGCAAAGGTGATTTACCATAATTTGCCCAAAGGAGATGCATCCTGAGATACATCTGGACAAAAGCTATTTCTCGTGGTATTTCTAGTTCTAAAACCTAGAGCATGACTACTTGTAAATTGGCAACCTAAAGGAAGACACATCGTAAAAAATATACTTTACTCATAATAGGAACTATTGTATGTGTTCCTTGCCTCTTCTTGAGGGTTCTAAGCACTAAGATACCCAAGCAAGGCAGAATCAGAGCCCAACATCCACCAGGGAAGAAACAAAAACTCTCCCCACTACCTCAAGTCTCTGTAAAATAAGTAACTGAATAATTCTAAATAGCAATTCTGGTTTGTGTAGGATGCATGCGTATGTGGCAAACTGTGCATACCAAAGTGTATTCTTTCATTTTGCAGAGATGAATGCGCAAGTATTTAATGTCACATAATTTTAGGAGCAGCGATTTCCAAATGGTTTTTTTAAAGGCAACTCCCTACGAATACTCAACCCAACCCAACAGTCACGTACCCCGAAACGTACGAATTTTTCATTTTTACATAAAGCCAAAGATATTACTAATGTTACTAATCTTACAACTCCCTGTAATAAGTGGATTAGCAAAGTGTGTTCTCTTTTATTTCCTTCAAAAATACACATAACCTCACATTCTCAAAAGGGAAACAGGTAGATTTTTGGAGGCCAACTCTAAAGGAAGTCGGATATCAGACAGCTCTCTCCATCCTATAAGGCTCTCTAGTGTCCTAAACAAGCTTGGCGTACGTTAACACCATCTCGTATGGTGAAAAGTGAGATTTGTTGGCGGGCCAAAGAAGCCCAGGTGTTTATGCAGACAGCACATTCACTTCACCGGGAGGTGGGTGTTCTGGAATGCTGCTCATACAATGCTGTGTACACATTTACTGTCGGAACTCAAGGAGGTACTGTTCTCGAACCTTCCCGCACTGCAATTAACTATGCAAGTGGGCAGAGCTAACTTCCACAAAATAATCGCTGCACATCTTAGGACAAGTCCCTCTTTGAAACCAGGCTACCAGGGCGCCAGTGTCTGAGCAAAGCACCAGAGACGTCCTCGCAATTTGATTCTTGAAGCTGCAGATGAAATCTATTTTGATTTTAGAATGACCCGCAATCACAGGCAATTTACCTGATTGTGTGTTCCTGGTGAAATCGCAAAGCCTTCTAGGTGCTAGGATTGATAGGTGTGGTTTGTGGATTTCAAAGAGGGGAAAGATAGTATTAGAAAGAAGGGTAAAAAGCGGAAGGTGGTTTCAGCAGCTTTGAAGTTACATTCGGTCCAAACAGAACATGCAATTTTCACCTGGAGTCTCACTTCAGACTGGAATAACTACTGATACAGTTATTCTGTTATATAAATGGTCACCACATCCAGATTTAGAAGTGCATTAATTCACTCCAGCCATCAGGGAAAAAGTAAAATGTTCTCTTCTTTAAATGATTTATTTGCCTTTAAAAAATGGTAACATCAAGTGGGTGTCCTTTTGAAATTTCTTTTTCTTTTTTTTTTTTTTTTTAAAGAAAAGGGAAGAAGAAAGTCTTGGTATCTCTGTTCCTCATGGTCAGACTCGCTGTCTGCAGTAGAAGATGCAGGTTAGCATGGCTAGGACAATAATGAATTGTGAATTTATAACGAATGCCTCTTTCTTCAGAGCAGCTCAAAACATTGTCTTTCCCATAGATTTGAAATAAGGTTTGAAATCTCCTCGCCTTGTTGCAGAAATGGCCTTCGTCTAATCTGACATGACACGACTGGCTTCCGACTGAAGGACCAAGGAGCGGAAGGTAAACTCATTCATCTGTTTCCTGCTGCCATTGTGCATCTCTGTTCTGAGATGCCCAGTGCTTGTCTATTCCACAAGCAGGTTTATGGCCTGAAAATGAAACCTCTCTTTCTAAAACACTTACTTTTATAAAGAAATTCTATTCAGAATACCAGAACAAAAATAACTCTTTTTGGCTTCACTAAATGCTTTGGTATTTGTCCTTCCAAGCACGTCTTTTAACCCCAGCATCTTAAAATTGGGAAGCAGCACCCACTTCAGATCCCTTTTCTATCCAAACCAACCTCCCAAAGTTAAATGGATATTTTAACAAGCTGACAAGTGAAACCACATAACACGGTGCTTTTTCAAGACCTCCCTATGGATTAAAGCCTAACCCCCCCCAACCTTTTTGTAATTATTTAAGTAAACGATAACACCCAAGTCTAGAAACTGCCTCTCTGTGCACCACTGCAATTGTTGAATTCCTTTCCTGGCCTTTCATGCAGATGCTCAGAAACAGGGTGGGGCTCCCTGGTCCTGCATGCCATGTTAAGGGAGTCTGTGCTGCAAAGAAAACTCAATTAATCATTCATTGTCCAGTTCTTCGGCATCCTTCACAAATACCTTTGAAATAATCATATTGGTAGGAATGCCACTATTTCGAATGTCAAGATTTAGGTGAAAATCTCTGGTGTCAACCCAAATGTTCTGTGCACAAGCATGGATGACAGGTACTGAAATGAAGGTGACAAGTCAAGGAATCGGGAAAAACCTCCCTGAAGAAAGGATGTGAGGAGGAGACGAGATTTTCTGTTTATGGATATCTGTGTTAAAGATTTTATTTTCCTTAAAAAAAAATTTTTTTTTTTACAGGTATAGTTATTTAGATTGTATAAGTAAAATCCAACCCTTCTAAGCCATGCTGGTTTCCTTATGAGTCAGCAGGCCATGAGCAGTTCAGACAGTTCAGCCCAGAGCAAACGGGCAAGAGCTGTCTTTGGACACACCCATTTTGCTAATCCTGACTCCGATTTTTTAAAAAATCGTCTTTATGCTACTTGGTGTCTGACCGCAGAACTTGCATCAAAAGCTGCACCCTTCCACCTCCACCTCCAAGGACTCAGGCTCCCATGTGGGATCACTTCCCTTCAGCTGTTTTACTGAACACAATTGCATTTGGGCTCATTTCTTCCTTGATGGGCAACTCCTGTTTTTCTCTCTAGTCTGCACGTTATCAGCTTGACATTCCCTTCAGAGGCTTATGACAAATCAAATTGGCCATCATCACATTCATCGAAGAAGGAGTTTTCTATTTCCAAGGACTGGTTTCCTCCACTCCTCTTACAATCATGGACACACCAAAAAAGCCCATGTCTTGGGTTGGCTTTTTTTTTTTTTTTTTTTTAAAGGGGGGAGGGTGGCAGGAGATACTGAATAGATACAACTCACTCTAAGGACAGAAAAGCAATCAACAGCCAGAAAGCAAAGGGCACAGTCTTAGAATGTGATTTTAAAATACCTGGTGCCTACACCTTAAACTTAAAGCATTTATTCAAAAATTATCACTAGCTTTGAAAAACTTTACCAAAAAATGAAGTGAATTATTTTCATTATTTCATTATTTTCCTGTTCCATGTCTTTTTGCATGATTCAGCACTTTTAATACACAATCCTGCCAAGAAGTTAAAAGGTAAATGGAATATTTTCTGGGTGCCTTAAAGCCTCACACACTCTTTACTGAAGCCACCTGCTCTCCTGCTACTACAGGAGCATATCAGAAATACGGAGGTCACCGGTTTGCTGCTGTAACACCCAGTGACCACCTCGGAGCAGCGCAATTTCCCTCTTGGGTATCTAAGTGGCTTTGGGGGACGGAATGACCCGCCGCAGAGGCTTCGCCCCATCTCGGGCTCACCCTACTCGCCCGGGAGCCACGCACACACAGGCAAACTCGAATGCACCTGTCTAACCCCCATCAGCTGTAGCTACACCCTCCACCTGATGTGTCTTTTCAACCTTTGTCAAGTATCTCAAGACAAGAATTTCCCGAAGCCCTTCCCCCCAAATCTAGGTTTTCGCTGGAGCCCCCAACCCGCAGGAGCAGCAAGAGGAGGCCGAGATGGAGAGGGACCTCGGACTCGCTCTGCAAACTTAACCTGCGCATCGCACGGACCCGCGTCCTCATCTGAGGACCCGCACGTACCCCTGCACTCTCCCCGCAGCATCCCACGCCCACACCGCACACTCACCTGACGGTAGGCGAGCCGCGCGCCACCGCGGTCCAGCCTTCCGTCACGACCTCCACGGGTTAGCCTCCGCGCTGGGTGCCGGGGACCGCCGGCCGGCTCCGGGCAGGGCGGCGGGACACTGGGAACCAGCGGCAGGAGTGCGCCCGGGCGGGTCCGCGCCGAGCCCGAGCGAGCGGGCGAGCGGGGCGGGAGGGGCCATTTGTAAGCGAGCAGACGCTACCACCGCCCCTTACTCGCGGGGGGCGGGGGCGGGCGGTCAGGTGACGGCGGCCCACCCTCCGCTGCCGAGCCGGGTGGTTCCTGCCCAGGAGGAGCCCCCTGGCGCGCTCTGATTGGAACTCCCGCCGCAGTGGCGGGGGAGGGGGACACGTGACAGCCCGGCCCCGCGGCCCGGCGCGCCCCACCCACGCTGGGCACCCCATCTTCCTCCTGGAAAAGCCGGGGGACACAGGGAAGGCGGGGGAGCACACGGGGTGCAGGAGAGCCTACCAACCCTTTTTGCCGCCGCCCGGGGTGCTCCCGGCCGCTGAACCCGGAGAGGAAGGGTTCCCCTGCGGCCAGCCGGCCTTCAAGGTCCTCCCACGCTGCCCTGGACCGCAGTACCCTCCCCCACAAGTCCAGGCACAGGCACTCGGTATAGACCATCGCCACTCCATGGATGCCGGTGGCACCTAGAAGTGTGTTTTGTTTTGTGTTTTTCTCTCTGCACACCGGCACAATGTGCCAGAGAGAACCCACGACGAGGCATTGCAGACACCGCCCAGCTCGGAGGCCCGGGAGACCCCCGGGGATGTCTGATGGCCCCCGAGCTAGTCGCAGAGGGTCTCGGGGCCTACTTCCTCTGGAGGAGGAAGGGGCGCCGCAGGAGCTGCAAGTCTCTTACCCTGCCTAGGAAGCAGGCCGGTGGAGGGGGGGAGAGGACGGCCATCGGGGTGCGAATCCAGTTTCCAGCCTCTGGGAAAACGTTGCTAATAATAAGGGTCAAATTAAAACGACTAAGCTCGTGGTGCTGGCAGCGACGCGCCGCACGGTCGTGGGAAGCCCGGCTATTAATCACCCATAACCAGCATTGCTTTTCTCACGTGGGAGAATGGGGCCGTGGGAAAGACCCCGGAGTTGCGCGCTGTTCTCAAGCCCCAGTGGTTCCGCAGAACGAATGGATTCCGCAGCCTCTTGCCCACCTCCCTGAGGCCCTCTCACTCGGCTGCACCACCCGAGAAGGCAGGGATTCGGAGAAAATGCGGTGTCACGTTCCCCACGGTGCCCGCTGACGCGTCTGCGCCAACTCCTGCAACACGTGGGGACCGCGAATCTGGGTGCCTGCTCCCCACTTGGGTGGTTATGTGGGTATAATTATACGATAATGTGTTATAACGAGACTGGAGGAAGTCTGTCTTTACATTGGATTCTCTCAAACTTTTGTCCAAAGGAATTTCGTACTCTATTAGGGCGGGGAATCGGTTTCTAGCCGAGGTCGCCGCGGCGCTCAGCGGAGTCCAGGAAACCGCCGGGAGGAAGACCGAGGCCCCTTGTCTCTGGATGCTGTAGCCTCTGTTCGCCACTTCGGTCAGCCTAGCAACCCGTCTTTCGCCCTTGAGGGCCTATTCTAACAGGAATATGACAGTGTGGAAGCCAGGGAACCTTGACCCATTGGTACCTGGGCTTCGCTGGGCATGGGACAAGTGGTGAGCAGGTTTAACCGTAAAGCTTCTGGCACAAAACCTAGGTAGGGAAGCTTTGAGGAAGCTGAGAATATAATCATTGTAAATTGGGTAGGGAAAGGGGGAGAAGTATCTGTTCTAAAAATAAAAGCCTTGCGGCCTTACGTCCCCCACCCTACCCCCCCCACCCCCCCACCCCCGCTTCTCCAAACCACAAAAGGTTGGGGAAATCGCATCAGTAAAGTGTAAGTCCGTCGGGAAAAAAAATGCTCGGTTAAAAATCAACACCTCTTTAATAGGAAGATGGGTAAGTTTTCCATTTCCAGGTGTTAATGATACCACTACATTAAAAGGTTGATTGTGACAAGAGAATTGCAGCGCACGGGACGCAGACAGCATTTTTACAATCGAAAATCAGCAGTCTTCCTCCTTGCATTCACCCCCATCCGGCCGACTGGGGACCGGGAAGCTGTAGCGCAGGGTAGGCGGCGGGACCACTTGTTGCGGCACCGCCAGAGGAGGTAATTTCCAAGCGGATCTGCGGATCTGGCGGAGATGCAGTTAAAATCCTTCACCGGGATGCGGACGCTCCAGAAGCCGAGGCAGGCGGCGAGCACTGACTCAGTGCCTCGAGATGCGTGTGTGTCTGTGTTGTTGTTGTTGGTGGTGGTTTTTTTAAACTAGAACGCTGGACCATCTTTGACTGAAATGCTTTGTCTTGCACGTCTGGGAATTTACTTTGTGCTGTTAAATGCTTACCGCGCGCGCGCGCGCGCACACACACACACACACACACACACGCAGGGGGTCGCCCCGCATGGGGGAAGGTGAGTGGCACAGATGCTTCGGACTTTCATGGACTCTGCCCTTGGGAAGCAGAGCGAGGGGGACGGCCTCGAACCTGAGTCAGGTAACTCGGAAAGGTCCTTCTCCCGCCGCTCGGGGAGTAGGGAGCTGGGGACCGAGGTACCGGGGCGGTCCAGGTGCCCACACAGCGCCCGCCACGGTGAAGGGCAGAGATGTCGGGAGGCAGCTCGGACAAGGGCAGGCGGGTTCTCGATTCATTGTCTACCAGGTCACGCTCTGTTGAGAAAATGCGCGATACCCGAGGGGGGAGAGGGAGAGAGGGTGTGGAGAGAGAGAAAGAGAGAGAGAGAGAGACCAAGTGTCCGTGCAGGGCCGACCCGCTCGCCTGGGGAGGGGGACGCGAGGCTCGTCCCCACTCGGCTCGCGCGGCCGTCTCACCGGCGCCGGGCGGCCACTGAGACATTGCCTTCAGCGTCCTCCGGTGGCATCCTCCCGGGTTTGCGGAGCAAAAAGCCGAGGACTGTGGGTTTCGAGTGACCAGTCTTAGGGCCATAGAAAGCTGCCTCTGGGGTCTTGGGGACGGAGAGGTTAATAGAGTGACGCATTTGTCCTGGTTTTTCACATAAAATTAGGCTGGTAACACCGAGCACTTAGAAGACTGGTAAGAATTTGGAGGTGTGTGGGGTGAGGGCGGGAAGGGGTTAATGCTAGGTTTAGGACTACTATGGGAAATGCCCAATTTAAAGATCTCCCCATCTTGGGTCGCGCTCTCGGAAGCTCAACCCAAGTGGAGGCGCCGCTGCGCGGGCGGTCACCTCCCCGCGTTATGACACCTGGCGGTACCCTGCAACTCCCACGTCCCCGCGGCCAACCTCTCCGCGCCGGCCGGAACCAGCAGAAGTCTTTGCCCGCCCACGCCCCTTTAAACGGACTCTGCCTTTTCCTTTTATTCGGAGGACAGGTTAACGCCGACACGGACCGCAGTGTCGCCCGCAGGCACCACACCGCCCGCCGCCGCCTCCCCCACGCCGGGCGGGGACTGCGGAGCTGCTGCGGCAGCAGGGCCAAAGCCTTCCGGTGCCTCCCGCCCCCTCCCCCCGCGGCCACACCTCAGTCGCGGACCGCCCCCAACCATCCCCGCCCCCCTTCCCTCCCCCGCGCGCTCGCGGCGCCAGCCCCGCCACCGGCGGATGGCAGCCAGACGCTGTGTGCCCGCGTTCTTGTGCTGGCACAGGGAACCGCACGCGACGGCGACCCCACCACTGCCCCCAGCTCGGGGTCCACCCATGTAGAACCCACCGGCCCTCGCGGGTCCCCGGAGCCAGTCTCCGGAGCTCGGCTGCGGGTGCAGTTCTCCGAGACCCTCGGCGCTCCCACCAGGCTCTGTCCATCCCAGTCTTTCCCCCATGCCAGGGTGTGGCAGGCAGGGAAGCCCCTTCGTCCCCGCCAGCGCTCCCAGACATCCCCGGACAAAGCCGCCGGGCTTCCCGCACCGGCGCGGGAAGGAGGCCCCCCGCAACGGGGAAGAGAGGCGCGCGGAGAGCGCCTCCAGGCGCCGGGCCTCGGTGCGGTCCCCGCCCCTGGCCTGTCAGCTGGGTGCCGGGCTGGGGCTGCGGGGGGCGCCTGCACGGGGCGGGCGCCCCACCCGCGGTTCCTCCAGCGCCGGCACCCGGTCGCCGCGGCGCCGCAGGAAGGAGGCCCAGCTGCGCGGGTTGCTCCACACCCACGTGCCTCGCGTGTGCGCGCCCCCGGCTCGCAGAAGCTACCGGGCTGGCGCCGCCGGGATTTCTGGGCGGCCCCACCCTCCCCGGCCGCAACGCTTCGCTCCTTGCGTTCGGAGTCTCCTTGGCGTCTCGGCTGCAGCATCCAAGCCGGGCTGCCCAGCACGCCTGCGGGCCGCTACTCAGAGGCCGCACCTTCCGCGCGCGTCCCGCACTCACCTTTTCCTGTGCAAGGTGGGGTTCAGTCACTGCACCCCGGCTGTTCAGCCACCGCCCACGGCCTCCTGGAGAGTGCAGCACGAAGGCGTTCCTGAGGCGCCAGCACCCTCCTTAAACCCTTCCCTGTCTTTCAGCACAGCACCTTCGTCAGCTGGCCACCCTCCCCGACAGTAGGGAAGGCATAGCTCTCCCTCTGCTTTCTCTTTTTTCACCATCACACCAGTGCCCACCTATAGACACACACACCTGAACACCACGAGGCCACGACCAAGATCGCTCTCCAACTCCTAATTCCAACACTATGCAGTGCACATCACGTCGCTGATAGCAAGGTGAGGGAGTGGCACTCAGGAGCTAGGTGGTTTCTTAAAAATTATGAAATAGATTTCTGCCCCTGGCCATGACATTTTTAAGAGGACTATAATTTATTTTAAAAAAATAAATAGCCCAGAGGAATTCACACTTTTAAAATAATATTAAAGTAGTTTGAGATTATCGTAGATTCACGTGAAGTTTCTTAAGAAACAATATAGAGAGATGTTGTGCCCCCCTCACCCAGTTTTCTACAATGGTAACAATTCCCAAAACTGTGGTACAATGTCATAACCAGGATATTGGCTTTGATCAAATCCACTGATCCTATTTAGATTTGCCCAGTTTTACTTGTGCTCGTGTGTGTAGGTATTTAGTTCTATTCAGTTTTATCATATGTGTGGGTCCATATCCACTATCACAGTCAAGGTACAGAACCGCTCCATCACACAGGATCCCTCTTGTTGCCTTTTTATAACCACACCTGGGGGAGGGGTGTCTGATAACCACTAATCTGTTTTTCTATAATTTTGTCATTTCAAGAATGTCATATAAATGGTATTATACGGTAATGTCATCTTTCTGGCTGGGTGACATTTTATGGCTGGGTGGTATTCCATGGAATGGAGCTACCACAAAGGTAAACAGTTTGTTTAACCCTTCATTTGCTGAAGGACATCTGGGTTGTTTCCAGATTTGGGCTGTTACAAATAAAACTCCTAGGAACATTTGTGTACAGGATTTTGTGTGAAGATAACTTCATTTCTCTGGGACAAATGCCTGAGAGGGCAATTGCTGGGTCATATGGTAAGCATATTTTTAGTTTTGTAGGAGACTGCCATACTCTTTTCCAGAGAGCCTGTGCCAACAGCAATATATGAATGATTCAGTTTCTCCTCATCTTCCACAGCATTTGGTGTTGTTATTATTTTTTATTTTAGTGATTTTGATAAATGTAGTAATATTTCATTGTGGTTTTAATTTGCATTTCCTTGATGGCTAATGATATTATTTTTTATATGCTGGTTTGTCATCTCTATCCCCCTTTTTTTGTGTTGTGTGTTCACATTTTTTGCCCATTTTCTAATTAGAGTTTTTTGGGGTTTTTTTACTGTTAAGTTTTGAGAGTTACTTTTTTAAAGCACTTTATTGAGGTATGATTGACATACAAAAAGTTGTGCATATTTAATGTTTACAACTTGATGACTTTGGAGATAAGTATATACCTATGACACTCTCAACCACTATCTATGCCATAAACATATCTATCACATCTAAAGGTTTCTTCCC